>NC_135049.1:25221530-25846530 GCF_051014685.1 Ptiloglossa arizonensis
AGTTGTGCACATCGATTACAACGTTTGCTTCGAAAAAGGCAAAACGTTGCGTGTCCCGGAAAAGGTGCCGTTCAGAATGACTCCAAATATTAGGACTGCATTAGGGGTAACCGGTGTCGAGGTAAGACGGTCGGTCATGTTTATTCGTTCGCATAATACTATCGTGCATTGAGGACGTAACGTTACTCCTCACTTTCGTTTCAGGGTATATTTCGTCTAGCCTGTGAACATACGCTTCGAGTGATGCGTCGTGGACGCGAAACCTTGCTCACTTTGCTCGAAGCATTCGTATACGATCCGTTGGTGGATTGGCGAGCCGGCGCGGACAACAGCATTGCTAGTTACGGAGCGTGTCAAGCTAGAGCAAGATGCACGGGTATAGGAAGAAAACAGTTGGAGCAAGAACTCACGCGCGCAATGTTCGCCGTTCGAACGGTGGAGATGCGTGCTCAATGGTTGGCAAACAGGTAAACGATAATCAACATTTATTCACTACCCTTTTTCCCCGAAGGAACGATTTCAAGTTCCGATCTTGATTACACAGACTGACTGACTGCCAATTCCTTGACTCATAGGGATGAATTGATGAAAGTATTTTCTACTTTGTGTCATCGTTTGGACTGTTGGGTGGACACGATCGAAGCCACGCGTCAGTGCCAGGATTTACTGCAAGACAGGCACCAACAACTTGCTTTGGTCAAAGAAGCACAGGCAATGGGACGTAATCATCCGTTGTATTCGGTGATAAAGCGTTACAATTCCTTCAAGAGAGCACGCAACGCTCACGAGAAAGCGAAATCTGGATTAAAAGAGAAAATAGAAGATTGCGAAAAACAAATTAACATGCACAATGTAAGAAAATTTTCTTTCTTCTTTCAGTATTCGTTTGTTATTCGAACAGTTGTAATTCATCGAAAAAAGGTATTATTGTATACGTTTAAATATCGTCAAAGACTACAACAGATTCAATTTTCGGCAAAATTGGAAATGTCACCCCAGAAAGTGTTCAATTTCACGTAGAATGAATCGCATACATATGTACATACTGTGTATTGTTTCCATCGAAATTGATAAAACTTGACAGAAATTTATTCTAGTATCCCGTTTTCAGCTTGCTCTTTCGGCCGTAAGAGGTCTCCAATTGGGTCAGTGGTTGGCGGAATTGGGAACATCTGCCACTCAAGAGGACCACGTGGTGTTTGATTTAGTGAAGGAATTCTTGCAAAATGCTGGTCAGAGTCAAATGATTCTACAGTGCGAGCAATCGGAAAACGAGCTGACTCAATTAGCTATTCAACAATCAATTTTAATACGAAATTGCTTGGATCTTTTGAGTCAGTATTCTGCAATTTGCAGTCTATATCCCATGAGTATCATGTCGCAACATCGTACAGTTCTTTATCACGGTTGGGCCAACGAGCTTTTGAATTCGGGAAGCGTCGAGGTTTGCCGCGAAGTAATGGCGCAATTTGAAAATACCTTCGATCCGATAAAAAGCTCGAACAATCAGCAAGTGCAACAAATAATAACATTCTCGTATCAGATGCAAGGGATTCTGAACGAGGCGAATGAGAGGCTGAAGAAAGCGTACGAAAGAATGGTCTCGGAGGGTTTACCAGAATCAATTGGTAGAATCGAGAAAGCGTATGCAGAGTCGAGAGTTCAGATACAGAGTTTCCTGAGACGAGAAAAGGGAGCGGACAGAGCGCTGGAATGCGTCAATATAACCGCTCTGTGCGCTTTGAATAAAAGATACCTGATGATGGAAGGCGCGGCAAAGTGCGCGGGTGACTGTTTGGTCGATCTCACGTCCAGAGAAGGGGATTGGTTCTTGGACGAAATGCGTCTGATGTCGTCGTTGATCGCCGAGTTGGTCAGCCTCATACCAGAGTGTCACAAAACGAACAATGACCCCAAGATATCTCTCATACTCAAGTGCTTGAGAGGATCCGATTGCATCTACAAGGGGTTGCAAGAGCTTAATTACAACTTTCACACTATCATTCTGCCGGAAGCAATGAAAACGATTATAACGGAAGAACCGACTGTGATCAGGATGATCGGCGAACTAACCGAGATCATTGTGTCACCTGGTATACCGCTCGGTGAAATTTTGGGACAGTTGGAGATGCATTTGAGATTCACTGTTATGGAAATGGAAAGTCCTCATGCGATGATGCAAGGTGTCGTGAACAACATGAGATTACGATTCGAAGCGTTGCTGTCTCGACCGGCAGAGATTCAAGAACCAAATCAAGACGAGTCTTTGACGCCTGGTCAGATGCTATTGATGGGTTTCAATGGATTGTTCGAGAAACTCCAAATGGAGGGCAACGCGCTGATCGCTACTCTGAACACGCTCGATATTCCAGCTGCTTGGAGAAAAATCGATCAAATTCGAGAAGCGAAGGAAATGTCCGCACCTATATTCAACAAGGCGGCTTGCCAAGTTCTGGAAGACATATTTCTGGTGAAACGATTGCACACTATACAAGAGTTCTTCATGATGTGCAGAGACATCGCGACTGCGTTTAAGGGTGACTTAGCAAACATTTACGACGACGAACGACTGAATAAACCGATAAGAATCTTCACGGCGGATTACGTGTCCAGGCAACTACTCGGAGTTACATCTCAAACACTTGCCATCGCACTTTGCCTCTTGTTGCAGAGAATGGGTTTAAGCGTTACCACCGAGATCGAGCAGAGGGACATCGGGGCCGAAAGTAAGGTTTCGTTAGAGGAATTGTGTAGAAAAGTTGTCGACCTGTGCCTGAAGAGAGGATCGTTCTCGGGATCCGTGCTCGCGCAAGCTAGCGCACTTAGCAGCACCCTAGAGAGCACATGGCGAAGGAAACAAAGCGGCAGATTAGCCCAACAAAGTGTTGAGGCGGCGAGAGCCAGTATGCAGCGCCTTCAACTACAGCTAACGGCTCATCACTGGTTGCACGAAGACAGCTTGCTCTTGCGGTCGAACCTCAATCTAATGAATCCTTTGAGTAAGTTTTCTCTTTATTCGAGTCCGTCCTCGCGTTCGATTTTATGTTTGTCGTCTTAGACTTTCTTAGACTTTCTCATTCCCCCCTCCCTTTCTAATGTTTCATTTTTTTTATTTTTTTTTAGATCGTTCAGCGTTCATGCTGGAATTACGAAAGACAGCCGCAGCGCTTTCCAGTTTACAGTCTCGTGTGTGCGAGACACGAGAACAACAACAAAATCTCGTCTCTAGCGCGGTACAACGTTTAAAGTGGGCTGCTGGCGCAAATCCGGCCCTCGGAGAAGTAATGTCCGCGTTCGACACAGCTGTGTTTTCCTCCTGCGAAAAATTGACACGACAGCAGAATCTTGCGTCCAGTGTCGTCAATACGTGCAATTCTATATTACACTACGAAGCTTTGAGAACCAAAACGTCCGAAAGTTTAACACACGACACGAATTTCATCAAGCTGGTTAAGCACTGGGAAGAGAGTTGTATCTTGACCATGAATTTGACCATTACTGTCACCGCGATCGAAGAGAGTCTGGTTGAATTGTTACAGATGGATTGCAACGTCGACATAAACTGGTTAAAACACGCGGAAAGGTTCATTTCCGAGGCGATACTCGACGTTCAGAAGAAACTCCAAGAGAAACAAGAATGTTTGCTCGCCGCTCAAGAACACTTACGGGAGCAGGCGAGGAACTTGCAACTCGTGTTGACTAAACACCACATGTTGATGTGGGACGTTCGAATTTTATTACGAACAATGGCGAAGCAAGAGAACATCGACGGGCTGCAAGAATTTCTTTCCTCGTATCGATCCTTCACCGAAAGCGTATCGACGATCGTCAAGAAACTTGAATCCGACAGCCTCGACGCAACCAGGGGTAAAACGATTAAAAAAGATTTGGAAAATATGACAATTACGGTGCCGAATTTATACAACGAGTTGCTGGAGTTTGCAAACGAGAAAAAAACGAATTCGACGAAGCTGCTGGAGAAGCAGAAGGAAACCGAGAAGGTGAGCGACAGAGGACGAGAGAGAGAAACCGACACAGAGACCGAGACCGAGATCGTGACCGTGACCGAGACAGAAAATGAGAACGAGACCGAGACCGAGACTGAAACTTCGGCCGCTGTTTCGATAAAGAAGAAAGGGAAGTTGGCCAGGCAGGAGGGTGTGTGTTACAGCCCGAGAAAAGAAGTTCCTTTGGCCAGGGATCCGACCACGGGCAAAGGTAAGAGGGATTTAGTCGGTCAATTCTTGCAAGACTTACCTTTTCTTTTTTCGTTTACACAGCTGTTCAGGAGCGGAACGCGTACGCGCTGAACGTTTGGCGTCGCATACGAATGAAGCTGGAAGGACGCGATCCACACTCGACATACAAATATACCACGGCTGAGCAAGTAGAATACGTGATACGCGAAGCTCAGAGGACCGACAATTTAGCCCTTCTATACGAGGGTTGGACGCCGTGGGTCTGAACGAAAGGAGGTTGACGCGATCGCGTCGATGGTTCAATGCTCGTTACACACACGGTACTAGAGTTCGTACCGTCCTTCGCTCTACGCTCGATGGAGCCAGCTCTCTGTTCGACCAGGTGTGAATTAACTTCGTCGTCACCTGGAAGAGAAAGTCTATGCCCGCGAGGATGCCGTTCAAGTTAGGCAACACGCGCCTAAATACAAGAAAAAATCCTGCGCGATCAGCGATTCACGATCGAACTTCGATTCTGGCACCGATTCTATGATTATCTCAAAAATCTCTCGTCAACACCGCATACCGCGTACCTATTTTCCAACAATCCACATACTCTTGCTCGCACTTTCTCTTGTAAGGCGACCAATCCAATTGACTATCAAACAATAATCATCATCTGTTAAAAGTGGACAAAACGCACGATACGAAAAGAAGCAAAGCGGCACTCGTTGTCGCAGTACATAAGCGACAGAGGTACGCGAGGACCGATCGAGGTTGTTTCATTCGGTCCGCTGTTTGTTGACACGTTGAGAATGGTTTCAATGTTTAAGTATCGATGATAGATTTGGGAGAAAGCATAGAATCTGTCGCACTTTTGGAATAACAAACGACTGGAAGTTCAGTCGACGATGCGGAGAAACTCGATGACGATTAACGCGTCGACGGTGACGACACTCGAGACTCTAACGAGAATATCTATGACGCGTTATCTGCCACGGACGTTATTCGTTCGAAGAAAGGCCCTTCTCCGAGTTTAAATTCATTTTATTTCATGATTTACCCATAAAATTTCCCTGGTATCTTAGTAAATGTATCGGTCGGTCGGGGTCGAGTCTTACGACTGTAAACCAAATTTGGAAAAGTATGCATCATCCGCTGTTACGGAGTGATTAGATTTAGAATTTGAGAAGTTTACAGCGGGACCAACAACGACATACAAACATGAGTCTTGTATAAAATAAGCGAGGTTCGTTGTCGAAACACTGGAAGAGAGAACCCCAAGCATATCGGTGCTTTTATTATTTTTTTTTTTTCGAGTAAGGGTACATATTAATTTGGATTTGAATTTATGGAACTAAATTTTCCGTCGATAATGCAAACACCTCGACACATCCAACAATGATGTTCTCTGAAATCAATTTTTATTATTGTAATCGTAACAATTTCGACGCCTGGCTGGTTTTCCGCTCGAATACAGTTTTACTTTTTATGCAAAGATTACCACATTCTTTATTCGGTGAAATCTGCAATTCTGATCTTTCCTCACATAGGGTGGACAAATCGTCCGTTTCAAGTTATTTTCCCACCGTTTTCTGTAATAATATCATTTCATTAACAATCATTGTACCATCGCGCCTCTGTAGTAACGGTCGTAATAGTCGATCGCCGATCTACGATAGCCCGAAATAGAGAGAACGTCGAGTTGAAAACGTTAATGTCGCTGCAGATATTCAAAAGAAGGTAATTTGTTTCTTTTCGCGTTAAAGGTAAAAATACGCCAATCAAAAGGAACGCTCGATCGTCTCGCGTTTTTCTCTTTTTCGTTATTTTTTTTATATTTTTGTTTGTTACGAGGAAGAGGACCAAAGAGAAGGTCGCACTTTGTAACCAATAAAGTTTGCGGTATATATAAAAATTATGAAAATGATATATTTCTTTCGATTGAATTACATTTTCCAGACACATTCTTACCTTCGATTCATTTACCTCGAATCTCTTGTATGCGCTATGGTATACCATCGTTCTTCTTCAGTCTGTCTCCTACCGATTTGTAATTGTCTTCTTTCTCGACCGTGTTACGCATCAATTTTTTCTGTACCATTCCATTGCAATTTTACCACGTGCCTGTCTCTCTTTTCCGATATGTATTATTTTTATTGAGTATCTCTGTCTGTTTGTCTGTCCGTCTGACTATTCGTTACCCGCCTTCTTGTTTCCCTGTATACCTGCCGTATCTAACCACACGCTCACGCGCACACACGGGTGTACGGACTTACATTATATGTCAATCAATTTCTAAATTCCCAACTTTGAATTTTTAATCTTTCGATATTTCGTTTGCAGTTACAAAAAAGATATCACTCTCAGTAAACATACGTAATTTTTTAATAAATTACATTGTAATTCAATTGTATATTACAATATGAGAAACTTTAAACGATATATTACACTTCATATCACATTGTTCGACTTCTTATTCTACTTGTACATTGTGTACATGTATGCGCGTATGTACGTACACAACGGAGATTGGTTTGAACGATTATTCGTCAGATAGTCGGCCATCGACTGACAACGTAACTACGGTGTGAACAACACTTCAAATTATATATTTCATAATTGGACCCAAATTTTAAATAACTGGAATGTAAAATTGACAAGCGCAGATCGTAAGTATAAGTAACCGAGAGTTTGAATTGACAAATTTAATGAAATGAAAAGCTCGAATCTTCCGAAGTTATACACCGTGAATCATATAGAATTAATTTAACTTAACCGGATGGCGACTGTTATAATTATTTCTTAAAATAATTTTACACAGATTAATAATCTGTCTCTTTAATTTATTCTCATCCCCCATCGTTTTCAACCAATCTCGACGATTTCGTTGTAACAACACCATTTAAGAACGTGTCGTCAAACCTATGTTTTTGTAAAACTGCTGGTGACCACGCGTACCGCCTATCGAACTTAAATTAATCATCAAGGACGTTTTAATCGCGAACAATTTCAAGTATCTCGTTTTAGAAGTTGATCAATCTGTGTTTTGTACATTTCTTTAATATCTGCAAGGTCTAAACGCAATTCTTGATTTTCCTCCATTTTTTCACCATACATTTGTAACAACGCGTCGTATCGTGTTTGTATTTCCTGTAAACTTTCGTTTAAAATCGTAACATTTGAAACTTTGTTATTCAATTCTTCAATTTTTAAGGTTAATGTAGACAGTTCGGCGTTAAGCGCGTCTCTTTCTGCGTTACGACGCGATAATTCCCACTGAAGTTGTTGTATTTCACCTATAAAAACAAAGCGCGTTCAATTAATTTTCACAAACATAAGACTGTACATACTGATGATACTTGTTAAAATGAAATGCGATGTATCGCTAATAAGTATTCAAAAATGTACCGTCTTTTTGCTTCGATTGTGCTTGCAAATTTTCAAATATGGAAGTACTACTCGATCCCGCTCTAATACTGTCGATCCTGTCTAATACTGTCGCGCACCTTTCAGTAGAATCTTCGGTAACAGAATCGCACAACTAAAATTGAAATAAGTTAAACTTCATAAAAATTAAAAAATTAATCATCGTGTGTATAGTATATTACCGGCCAGACACTATTTGTTGGATTCACAGAGTCTTCTTCTATAGCGGTGTTAGAGCTGAGTTGCTCGTTACAATCAATGTTTCGTTGTTGCTCCGATATCGCACGATTTTTCCTCTTTTCTGCGTCTGTAGCTGCTTTCTCAACAGCAAGCTTGTTTTGTAATGCCTCAATCTCTCTGTTCAACTCCATTATTTGCGAAGAATGTGATTGTTCTAGTGATTCTATAGTTTGTCGATACCTGACGAAGCAACATCGATACGCATTAAAATTATCACAATTTAAGTTTTTGCTCAGTCGAGATCAAAATGATAATTGCAGAAGAAAGGAGTACTTTCTTTGATTCACGAGCAATTTTCACAGTGATCCATTTTTAATAAATCGAATCGAATCGAATCGAATCGAATCGAATCGAATCGAATCGAATCGAATCGAATCCTTTAAAAGCGAAGTTAATGCGAAATTTTCTTACCGAACATTCTGTTCCATTAGCTTCTCCTTTTCTATTATTAATTCATCATACGACTTCTGCAGTAGTGTCCTTTCAAATTCTTTACCTGCAAGTTTTGATTCTAATTGAGATATTTTTGAATTTACATTAATATTCTCTTCTTTTAAATAGCGTTCCATTTCCAATAAATTTTCCACTTTTGTCTGCAATTCGATATTCTTTCCCGATAACACCTTTTCCTGCTTCATAAAGCTATTGGACTTGTGTGTCAGATTTGCTTGAAGCTGTTCCAATTGTCTTAATAATGGTTTTGTGGCCATCGATACCAATTGCGAGAGTTCTTCGCTTCTGGCTTCGGCAGCTTCTAAGCGTTCCAGCAATTGACTATTCTCATATTTGTGGAACTTTTCCTTTCTAAACATTAAAGAAAACAAAACCAAGCCAATAGCATTAGTGATCATTTTATTGGAGAACTATTACGGATACCATTACATCTCTAAGATACTTACTTAACGCACGTTTCCTCCGATTCTCGTAATTTAACTTTCAATTCTTCTACTTGTGCAAGAAGCTGACACGATTCTCCGGCACTATTTGTCGCATCTTTTAATTCCGCTTCTGTCGCTGCTAAAAGTTTCTTTGTTTCCGCCAGGTCTCTAAAATATAGCAACTCGTTGATTAAGATTGCTGTCATTGGAAAAGACAAACGAAATTTGAACTTAACGAAAATTTTGTCTTATTTTCATGGGAATAAATTGTGAGAAACATATAATGTGTGAATTACTGCCACGAAAAAAAATACACATCTAAAAATTCAGCGGGACTAACACGACCACTTCTAAGGGATTACCGTAATTGCAATTCCAAGAAATTTGTTAAATCGTTTTACTCACATTTTCGCAGCGTCTAAACTTTTTTTATAAACATCCACCTTTTGCAGAGCATAATCCAACTTGTCTTGTAACGTCAGAATGTCTTTTTTTTGTTTTTTCGTTTTCGCTGTCAACGTATGAACAGCCTCTATTTGAGATCGTTCAACTTCTTCTTTTGCGTGCAATAATCTTTTCAATCGTTCCAGTTCCGAAATCTGCTCTTCTATTTGTTCTCTGTAATCGTTCCGTATTAAAATATTATCATCATCAAGGTAAAATTAAATACAAATGTTATTGTTCATTTTTTTGTTTTTACAAAAACCGTAATCTACGTACGTACTTTTGACTCTTTATTAAAGCATCGTTTTCTTTTTCCTTCACTCGTAATTTTTTAATAATATTACTATGCTGAAGCTGTTGTTTGCTCAACTTTTCTCCTTCCTCTCTAAGCTCCTTAATGGTTTCGTCTTTCTCGGCGCTCAGAGTAAACATTTCTTGAGAGGATAAACGTGTAGCTGCTTCCACTTTTAACTGTTCCAGGTTTTTTCTCAATGAATCTCGTTCTCGTATTGCTTGCTGAAATTTTCTTTCTAATGCGGACAATCGTTGAGTATATTCGTCAGCGATTTGATTTAAATGTTGACTTTGTTCTGCATGTTTTTCAAAATTATCGAGCTGTCTGTATAAAATATAGAAGTAAATTAACACAATGAGTAAAAATTACAAAAGAACGAATCGATATCACCTGTCACGCATGTCATGTACAAGTATAAAACGTACTTCTTTAAATTGCTATTTTGCTCGTGTAATTCCATATTCATTCTGCTCACGTCGAGAAGCTTTGATTCTCTGGCTTCTAATATTTCCGTCATCTCCTGTACGCGCTTTAACAATGTCTCGATCTCCAGGTTTCCTTCATCAGACTCCACACTAATTTCGCTCAATTCTCTTGAATGTCCTCTAGCTTTTAAAGTTTTCGTCAAAAGATCGCTACCTTTCGCTGATTGCAACTTTGACAGACTCTGTCGTGACTGCGTTGGGCTCGAATCACCATTTGGGCTTTTTTACAAAAAATTATTGTTTGTCATAAAGCTCAAAACTATGAGATAGTTGTATAAAAAAAAACACAAACACGTACACCCACACGCACCGCGTATGTAGAGACAAAATAAAGCGAGAGCTACGAAACTACATCTAGTTACTAGTTCATAATCGTACCTATACCTGGATATGATTTCAATGTCGCTCGAAGTTGTCGTTTCTAATTCATCCCCACTAGTGTGACCACTCGTTTGGTCTGAACCAATTTTAACTAAATCAAACCTACTGTAACAAATAAGATGAAATTTATGCCATTTGTATGGGTATGCAGTAAACTATGTAATTATTTTATGCTTTAACAGAACATGTATTTCTATCAAATACCTTTCCGAGGAAATAGGCGAATTCTCTCGAGCCATATCTGTGACCTGTCCTTCGATTTCTATGTTCTCACTTTTTTCGATCATCGCATCCGCTAACATTGTCTTGACGTACGAACTAGCTGTTAAAGGTGTCTCTAAAATTTTTCCTTCCGTTTTATGAAGTAGCGATGGGTTATCCTCTGAACTGCTTTCGATTAAGGTTCCCTCGCAACTCGAATCTGTTAACATTACAGGTTGATCCACGACTTCCAGCGTATCCGACTTTAATGGATGCGGTAACACAATTTCATCGGCAGGATACCGTTTCGATTCCGGTTCCGCTGGTTCTATAGTAGAGTTTATCAGCCGACCGAAACTTTTTCGATCTGTTTCGGACCTTCTGCCCGTTCCATCAAGATATTCAGTCAATTTACGAATAGGTTGTGTGGTGATTGCTTCGATTGACAAATGTAAATTATGTTTCTCTTTCAGGGTATCTAGGCTTAGATTTAAACCCACATCTGTACAACTTTTCATCAAAGCTTGTTTGTCATCCGAACAGGAATCATGCATCTTTCCACTTGAGGAAATGTTAGCGGAAATATCAATTATACCTTTGGTTTGCTCCTTCTGCTGAAATGTTTCCAATATTGTTGTGACTGTACTTTCTGAAGCAGAAGTATAAGAATCTTCGGCTAAACTCACTTCGTCTGGTTCATCCGGATAGGGTATTACTTCCACGTTTTCCGATGTGAAAGATTTCATATTGTACCCACCAGACGTTGATAAGGTTTTGTTTAAATATGAACTAGTTTCTCCCGGGTATGTTCCCGTCGATGGTGTACTATCCAAGCTGCTCGTACATGATTCGTCGCGTGATGTCTTCGCTTCCTCCACCGGAGATTCGTACGGGGAAATATCGGAAGACGACGAATATGTCTGATTTCCTTCTTTGTTTCTGATTTGTGCAACACTGCTATCTTCCCAGCAAGGTGTCACTGAATCACCCCTGTCCAATATGGAAGATGATTCAGTGCGTCTTGGATCTATAGGAGACAGATACGGACTACTATCGCTTTTCCAATCCCCCAAAATTTCTACAGAACTCGGAGACGTAACTGGACTGTCTGGTAATATCTCTACCGATTCAGAATTCATTTTAGCACCTGTAGCAGAAGGACTTGCAGAATTACTAAGGGAATTACCATCCGACTCAGGTGTTGTAGTGCAATCTGTATTGGACCGAGATCCAAGAATCTCAACACTTTCCAAACTCTTCTTATCATTTTCAGATGACATGTACGACATTCTATCCAACACGTGACCATCACTACTTGAATTACTCTCATAAATTTCCATCTTGTCAGATTCTGGTTTACTGTTTTGATCGTGTGTAACAATAATGTCCTCATCAAATGATTGTACGATCCAGTCGTACTTTTCCATGTTGCTACTTGGACTATGTTTCATCTTGTCAGGCATGTTAGAAGTTGCGTTCTCCGAAACAATTTTGTCCAACGGATCGGATGGCTTCAATGAGTCAGGAGAGGTACTGGTAATATCTTGAGAAGGATCATTTGGGATTTCGACAACAGTGTCTTTTTCTTTACCATCTTTACTCGTACATTTTGAATCACTCTGTAGGCTTGAACTTTTACTTTTGAAATTCTCTGGGAGGGACGATGAATATTTAAGTTTGGTTTTTTGTTCATTTCCAATGGATGTACTTTGCAAAGATTTGGAATGTGTAATACGATTTTGACCATTTTCCTCTTCATTAAATTTTGGAGATTCAAAGAAAGATCCAGTAAAACTGCCCCATATGCTGCTTGTTGCTTCTTGTTTAGAATCCTTGTTTTTAGGATGACGATCTACATCTTCATCATTTTTCAATCCCCAGGATGAAAAAAAGTCAGATGTATCCTCTGTACAACCCTCTACCAATTTTTGATCTTCGTCTTTGATATCCAATGCTTTGTCAATAGTTTTTTGGGCTTCTTTCAAAGCAGACTTGGCCAAATTGGCAAACCCAGTGGCATCAAACCAGCTCATTCTTTGTTGTATCTAAAATTAAAACGAGAATGGGCAAAAGTGAATGATAATAGCGCTAAACTTATGAATAGAATACTTTCGTTGATCATCGATCTTGATAACGAGTACATCACATATAAAGGATCCATGAAACGAAAGTAACTTACGTTGCATATTAACGCACCAAAGCTGAATAAAAAATTGTTCTTCTGAGAACGCAAAATATACGATATTTAGAGGTTAGAATATTCGTGATGATGCATATACTATATGCAACTACATTATTTTGCATAATCTACAAAGAACTGTAAATTCACGTAGTCATTCGGGAAAGAACTGTAGAAAAGGTGAAGTGGGTAAAGTAAACGGGATGAAACGCAAAGGAAGGTTGTTTGTCGCATCTTCGTTTTAAAAAACTTATGGTCACAGTAGAACTATTGAAAGGTGCAGGTCCTCCGAAACAGATCAACTGTCATTTACTATATCTTGTTATCAATTGAATTTTTAATTATTAAATTAAATAGAACTTTTAACGTCGAACAAACATTTGCACATCCAAAACATGTTTAATTGACTAAAACGAGAGCGATAGCAGTAGCGACACGTCACGTATAAACTCTCTGTTACTTTCAATCTTTCACGTCTTGCAGGATAAAGAAGAATACAAGATCCAAAAAGTCATAGATGTCAGACGCACTGATACCAGAAAACGCATCCCGTTCTGCTTGGCGCCATATTGAATTTCTCCCACCACTACATCACACTATTATGAGCTGCCTGTACGTGAGCTCGGTCTTCAGCAGCTTCAGCAAATTGAGAAAGAAGGTGAGTACGAGGCTGTCTCTCTCGTTCTCAAAAGTATCTGACAGAGTACAACTTGACAACTGATTGTATAAAATATTTTTGATGATTAATGAACAACATCTGATCTTTTCTTACGTATTAACATGGTTATGTTATGGTTCAGTTTCTAAATATTTATTTCTTTAATTAATTCTTTTCAGGCAAGACTGTTTCATGCAACGTTATTTAACATTCTTTTTTTTATGTATGTCATTAATGTAGTTGAAGTATGTAATGAATAAAATTTCAAATCTCAATTATTAGAGTGTCTTAAAATGTACTTTTTTGTAAAAAAATCTTTTGATGTTTTTCTCCATAATAATATTTTTCTATGTTATACGAATTGTGGACGATATTCTGTCCAAACGCAAACGACGGTCAGTTAATGAAGGAGTTTGTCTGCAAATTCAACTTCAGATTTTTCGAGAACAAGAGAGAAAACCACACTCTCCTTCCTTTTTGACTCTCCAAAGTTCTCTGTAGTACCGAACTCACGCATGCAGTTTCTATATTAGTGTATGTAGTAGTGGGGGAAATTCAATATGGCGCTCTGTAGTCCGAAATGCGCAATGTAGTCACTATGCCTAGTATCGGTGATACCAAATTAAACTGCAAAATGGTCAGAATTCCCCTCTATAAACATACATATATTAATGCATGAGCTGTGTGTAGACAAGTTTGACAGTGTAAGTATGTATTTACATAGCTCGGATTATAGGTGACAAAAAATCTGGAAATTTGATATGTCGATATTATTTGCTATCGATCAACTACTATCGATACTAATCGATATATCGACACTAACATTGATACTAACTGATATATCGATACTAAGATATTTCAACCGTACTTTTTTAAATTTATTTAAAAACATGGGGTTTTCCAAGAGTTTCAATTAAATTTTTGTAAATTCTATTTTCTACAAAAATTGTATTTATATTAAAAACACAAAAGAAAATCTTATGTAACCAGTATTTGTTTGGTTGACTATTTAGAAATATTAATTGGCTATACTTTATTCTGGACAAACGATTTATTCTTTGAATTAATATTGATTCTGCTTTCCATAATTATCTTTTTCTGACAACACTGATATCGCCTGATAGGTAAGAAATATTTTAGAACCACAGTATATAAATTTGGGTGTACATACTGATTTTGGTTCTTTCTAAACTTCAAGTAGATTTTACTTAAAATCTAAATAAATAAAGAAAAAAAACTTATGTATTTTATAATGAGAGAAAAACGCAATCGTGAAATATCTGCAACTTGGTATAATAAATGTAATTAGTTCTCTATCAAGACTTGATGAAGATAAAATGGAACATAATTGAGGAAGATACCATACAAACCATGGTGTTGACTTTAGACCTATATGAGTTGGATATGAAACTCTAGAAGATGTTCAGTCTCCTGTATACCCTGCCTGTGTACATTATCTTGTGCGTGATTTGATTACTTTCAAAATATTAATTCTCATTGTATTTAGTTTTGATTCCTACCCTTAAGAGCGCTATAACTTTATTCTAATCTAAATTGATAATGTTGGAAATGATACGGAAATGGTAAATGGTTTGGCATGCCATATTCTCCTTAAACAGAACAAATCAATGGAACTTTGTGTACACAAGTACATAATAATGTTGTTCAAATATTTGCAGCGTACGTGTTAAATGTTATGTTACTCATGAATGGAGCAAATAATATACAAACTATTCAAAACAATTAATAATTGTCTTTTATTTAAGATGTATGGAAAATTTATTCTTTATGATATATATACTAATCGTAATTAGCTCGTAGTTTTATTTTCTTCACTTTCAACCGCATACATTTGCAAATTTAAGCAATCAGTTTTAATAGTTTTCAGTGGAAGTAATTTTGCATTAGTCATTTCGAGAGCATTTTCATTAATAATCCATGGGAAATCTTCACAATTAGGATTTCCACTTAAAGCAACATGTGCAGTTTCATATGTTTGAATTTCGATAGAGAAGGTTGAGTCTTCTGGCAATGGTTTCAGGTATGCTTCGCACATAGATAATTTTAAACAAATTGTCCTAAGTGCTTCTTCTGTTTTTAAATAATATGGATCTTTTCTATAAAAATTACTAAATTAAATAAGTTTCACCTTACAGTTAATAAATTATTAAAGAGAAGACATACTCTGTAGAATTTATTTGTAATTTGAGAAGGTCAAAAACAAATTTCTCAATTGGCTGTTTGTTTTTGTTGTAGAAGACCAGGTTGACCATCTTCACACTATTTTCATCTTCCTTTACCAGTTCTCTGATAGCATTTAGAACATTTTTTAAGTATTCCTTTAGTTCTGGATGTTTGGAAACATATACCGTTGTATCATATATTTTCTTCTTTACAAAAATTTCTCCAGGATATAAATGTCTGAAGAACAATATATGATTAAACGCTACTTCCAGAAATTCTAACAGAATATCACTGCCAACTGTAAGTAAATTTTATTGATTTATTATTTGTTATTTTATTATTTCTACTTTTTTAAATAGTATTTACCTATTTTATCTTGAGACATTTTTGACTATACTTTCAGGTACACAACAATATGGATGGAAATTTAAAGGTGTTTAAAAAGATTTTGTTTTATAATTAATAAATTTGTATGTTTTAATAGATCTAAACAATAGAAATAATGTGCAAATTGAATAATACATCTATTAAGTGTAGCATATTTTATGTATAAATTTAAATATTTAATAATTGTTGACCTAATGAGATTTTAATATTGTACATAGAATAAAAAGTTACTTCAATTTTAGAATTTGTAATTTATCATTGAACAACGTTAATTTTATTTCTTTATTTGTAACTAAAACATATTTTTGGTTCCAAATAAAAAAATTAGAATTATGTTGTGGTAAATATTACAATAAATTATTCTTCAAGAACAAATTTCTATTAGTTTCGATGTATTGTATTATTTAGCGATTGATTTGACGCGCGCCTTGAGAGAAACCGATTGCATATGGCGAACGGTGTACATCAGACGTTTGTGGTGTTTTGATGATACTTTTTTTATCTATTCGCGAAAAGTATTAATAGATACTAGTGCTAAGTGAATTCGTAAACGTGATAAGTTTCTTTTACAACCAGATAATGTTGTAGGAGAAGAACAGAATGTTGTAAAGATTGTAGCGGCGTTTTTCATAACCTCGAAAAGCAACAACGAACTATACTTTCGTGCAGGTATAAAACCAACGATTTTTTAGACACACGAAATTGTTCATATATCAGATATTTCTTACTAGTCAAATAGGTCACCCACGTTTGTTCTTTTACCGCTATCTTTGATTAGAGAATTTTAGTGAAATCGATTGTATCAAGTGCCACTTTCGTTCCATTTTTATTTTGCTAGTGAATCGCGATTTTCTCATGGCGCGAAATGAAACGCGTTCTCCATTGAATGTGATATGCGTTGCATACCGAGAACAATTTTTCGCAAGATTTTCAGATAAAAATATTTATTTTAATAAAAATAAAGGACGTGTCATTCTTAGGATTATATGGTGTTTCTTCCTGGTTTACTTTTTTGCAAAATTGTAAATGATGAAATGTCTAGACATCGTAAAATATAATTACATGTTGGAAGCTATAAAATTATGTGATCCCTTTTTCATACAAAATTAAGAATATACAAATTGTAAACAAGTTCAATAAATTATAAAATTTGTAAATTAGAAGCAACTACTTTATTTCATAATTAAGATTTAGGTTAATGTTTTAGATAAAAATGCCGCCAGCAAAGAAGACTGATTTAGATAAATTAGCATGGGCTTGGGTAGAAGGTGTTTTACCAGAACAAATAGAAAGGATACACTTGGAAACTGCTTACAGGATAAGTTTAAAAACATGTAAAAATTGCAAGTAAGTTATACATGTGTTCGTTGAAAACATGTCGATCTTTTTAAAAATATTTTGAAGTAAATGTCTTGTTTTCAGGCGTAATTGCACAAATAATCCACAATGTCTAACCGGACTAGGGGAAGAAAAGTATATGAAATCGCAACCTGTAGAAGTAATGTCTTTAGAAAGTTCTTTATCCGAATTGCGGGATCCTACCGAGTATGTTGGCTTAAAGAATCTAGGTGCAACTTGTTATGTTAACAGTTTAATTCAAATGTGGTTTCACAATGAAGATATGAGGTATGTTTTCGCAATTAGCTAGATTCAGTTAATGTATTTGCAATGAAATTATTCGCGGGTATTAGTTCTGAAATGCAATTTGATATTTTCAGGAGGATAATATACAAGTGGAACATCACAGACGATCCAGAAGAAAGGGAAGCTGTATGTCAAGCTCAGAAGGCAGCAGTACCATTTCATCCAGTGACAGCGGTTGGACAGTTGCAATACATATTTGCAATGATGCAATTTGGGAACCGACGTCTCCTTGATCCAATGAATCTTGCTGTCGCGTTGTCTTTGGATACTAGAACTCAGCAGGATGCACAGGAATTCTCCAAGCTACTCCTCTGCCATATGGAAGGGAAACTGCAACAAACCGCAGAACTGAAGCAGATGCTGCAGACGCTGACTCAAGGGAAATACAGCTATATCAATTGGTGGGTTTTCTGAAGTGGAAAACAAATGAGAATTGTCCTAAACGATGATGATGCTGATGATCTTGACGATGAGAACATGGTAGGACACGTTGCTCGCTGCGGTGACTGGTGCGATCAACTGATCTGACCGAGAGAGAAGCTAGTTTTTCCTGAATAACTTGGATTTTATGTCTGACGCAGTTGCTCGAAATGCGGTACCGAATATCCGACCTCTACTACATTCTACGAATTGGACCTGCAGCTCGCAGCTACCCTCAAGGAGGCAATAGAGAAATACTTGTCTGTGGAGCAACTAACTGGACCAAATCAATATCATTGCGTTACCTGCAATGACAAAAAGGATGCGCGTCGTTTTATACGCTTGGAATCTTTACCAGAAACGTTAAACATACAGTTGATGCGTTTCGTGTTCCATAGGTACATTTCAGTGTTTCGATATCTTATAATGATTATATCTTTTATATTAACAATATATATTATTTTGTTCGATAGAGATTCTGGGCAGAAAAGAAAGCTGAATTCTTTTATACAGTTTCCAGAAGATCTTGATATGTCCGAGTATGTAAGATGTCCACCACAATCTCAGTTGTACAGTCTTGTCGCTGTTTTGAGTCACAAAGGTCCATCTGCGCATTCGGGCCATTACATTGCCAATATATGTAATTCAAACGGAGAATGGTATCAATTTAGCGACGATAAAGTTGAGAAAATGCAGAACAAAAGAATCGAGGATGGCGTTAACGGTGAGTACGATTTCTACTGTAATGTATTTATAAAAGTAATTATTTATAGAATTGTGAGATGTCATTAAATATTTTTTCTTCGTTGTAGAAACTTCGAAGACTATACGACGCGGGCGAATACCAAAAGGTTTTCTTTCTTCTAATACCGCATACATGTTAGTTTATAAGAAAGTTACTACCGAATGGCGGATAAACAACGGGAAGAAAACAAAGTCGAAGAAAGTGGAAACAGATACTAATAGTCACAGCACGGAGACGTTTATCAATAAAGAGAAACCCGACTCGTCGGACGATGGACAACGTAAAAATGGACCAGATTCTATTATTCCCGATTCGAGTGGCCCTGAAGAAATAGTGGAACTGAATACAGAAAATAAAATGGACATCGAAATCGAAATATCATCTTCTCAAGACGTTACTGCACAGGAAATGTTAACGTCTGCGACGGTGGATTCTAGTACCGACGAACAAAATGGTAAACACTATGAATCTGACAACAAAGAAGGTCAACCCGAAGCACAAACGAAGAAATTGTTCCCCAAAATCGCAAAAATAGACTACAGACAGTTGAATGGTGCTGCGCACAGAGCCATGAGTTGTGGAGAACGTGACTTTTACGAAGAGGTAAGACTGCTTCGTTTTTTTCTGCTTTTATTATACATTTGTTGCGTTCGCGTTGATACACTTTTAGTATTTTATAGATGGAGTTTGAGAATTGGGAAGTCAGTTCTACGTTGCGCGATTTGGTCAGACAAGAAAATGTGAAGCACGAATTAAGTTTATTGGCTATTCAACAGGAAAAGGTACGTATCGACAAGTGTACACAGATCGAATCTAAATAGGTGTGCATTAAAATGTGTTATAAAAAACATTTTTTCTTCAGCAAAAGGAGATCGAAGATCAAAACTTAAAGAGGCAGCTCGTTATAGATGTGTACAATATTATTTCTAACGCAGTCATCTGGGAGGAATATCAGTGGATTCCCAGCGATTGGTTGTCAAAATGGCTTACCGGTCACTCATCCTTCGATGGAGTACCACCGATCGATAATTCCACTTTGATGTGTTCACATTATCGACTCGATCCATTAAAGGTGAACCGTGCGAAATGTCTGCCTGTGCTCGCCGCTGATATGATCTATGACAAATATCGCGGAGGGCCACGATTAGATCAGAATTCTCTCTGCGAAGTTTGCGTGAAGCGTCGATACAAGCTGCTCCGCTTCAAAATGTCGCTCGAACGCGATCACAAGGAAGTCAACGAGCTTGTGCGCAATTTCAAAGATCCGTAAGTTATTCAAACTACTTCTAGCTTAATCGGATGGGATAGTTCTCTCGAAACTGTTTAATTTTATGTACTTAGAACTGAAACGAGTTACATCGTGGGTGCTGATTCGTTGAAGTCCTGGCGGAGACTTGCGATGGAGAAGTTCACAGAAGACATGGAACACGAAGTAGAGGACGAAGACTGTCAAGATCCGAACGATCCTAAAGTAGACACTAAAGTCGTACGTAAAGAGAACGAGGGACCGAAGGAAATCGAGGAGAGCGAAGAGAACGAGGTTATCATTTACTTTAACGAGGACTTGCTCTGCGAGCATAATTCACTGAAGACGCCGGACTCGACGAGGAAAGTAGTGCCCCGCGAAGCCTGGACCATTCTTCGGAAGTATTTTCCAGAGTCCAAGGAATATCCGATTGGATCTGGGTCCTGTTCAATTTGCGAAGTACGTTCTCTTCTTTTATTTGTATCCGAACGAAAGCTTAATATTTTTCCAAAGTTGTGTATACATATCGACGGTGGTTTCTTCCACAGGAGAAGATGGAGAACGCGCAGAAGGCGAAGAAGGACGACAAGATAAAGGCGAAGCAACAAAAGGACGAGTTGATCGAGTTGTATCACGGCAGAAACAGGAACGAGATAATGAAATGCGACGATTTGGAGAAGAAGTTTTACATCGTGGAGAAGAGTTTCTTGGACAGTTGGCGGTCCTTCGTTCGGTGAGTTTATTTTCTTAATGTACGATGTCTTGAAATCTCGATCTATGTCGAGGCATGCACGTGCCACGTGCCAAATAAAATCGAACAGTGCTTTTTACATTATTTTACAATTCACGGATACGTATGAATTAATTTGTCTCGAGAAAGAAAACGTTGCTTAATTATTTTTAGATATTTATGTAGATTCGTTCGTATATTCGTCGTGCAATACATAAACGAAATTTGCAATGATGTTTCGCGTATACAAATCGACCGTTGATCGAGAATGCAAAGGAAACGAGCGATCTTGATTCCGTCTCTCTGTTAGTTGTTCGTAGTTCATCAAAGATACCGCCACGGTCTAGTTAACGCTACCTATTTCTATACAGCCACGATCTATACTATTTCATACGCGTAGCCGCTAGATGGCGACAGGTACACGTCGCTACTACCAATTCTGACTGTATTTTTACGATTTTTCGACTCAATAATTCTTCTTTGCAACCGATAACGATTTATTACAATTTTGCCAATACAATGTCTAAATTTAATCAATTAGCCTTTTGTGCATCGAACGAACGAATTCATTTCAACGAGAACGATACAACTTTGTAATTTAACGAGATATTCCGAACTTGAAATACTCCACCTTCTTTTCCGAACGATGTACATCATCGCTTTCGTATTATGTACCTAGGTTACGTAGTTTCTCAAAAACTAAGGAACCGCACTCGTTCCTTAAATAAAAGAAAAGAAAGTTCATTTCCATGATTCGTATCGTTCAATTGAAACTTTTCCAAGCAACGTGCACGAATCTGCTTGTAATTTGCAATTTTGCGTTAAAACGATCGACCACATCCGCTTAGTCGTATCGCTATCGCGCAGTTTCTTTGTCATCCATCGTTATACAAGTTTCCATCTTTCCGATCGTTTCGACCATCTCGAGAAATTTTCCATAAAATGGAAAATTGCTTAAACATTTCCGCGTTGAAACTTTCTCTCGACCCTCTCGAACGATAAAACACCCCATCTCCCCCTCCCTCGCTCCAATGCTCGCATGCTCCGACTTTGGAAAGAGCCGCGGAGCTTAACCCTTTGCACTCGAGGCTTCTTCGCAACCAGAAACCAAACGAGAAGATTCTTCGAGTGGTGAAATTCATCCGAAACGAACCATTTTTTCTACAGTTCGTACACGTGCGTTCACACTCAACAAGAACGCGATACTTAAATTCCAATTTTGAATTCCAAACCGCGAAAAGTGGTATTTTCCCCGGCTCGAAAATAGCGCACTAAATAATTACGCGGCGCGCGAGAATCACCTCGCGAGTCCAAAGTGTTGAAATACTCGAGGGCTTGTTACGGGTGCTCGGTGAACGCTGGACGAAAAGTCAACGGGGCGAACGGGGCAGAAAAAACGATAAATCATTCGAGTGAACGTGGAAGCGTTCTCGATCTTCGTTCGAGCGCGCAATTAAGGGACCGGAGGACGCGAAGTCCGAGTCTTGGGGGACGAAGAGTTCCGGGGACCGGTGCGGAAAAGCGGTCTCCGCGTAGGGCTGTAAGACAACGGATGGTACCACGGCGGTGAACGGGGGTGTGCGGTGGACAAGGGGAAAATTGCGCCCGCGATGAGCGTCGAATAAGGCGAAACGGTATTAAGACGGCGGGGCTGCTTTCCTCGAGGCTGATGTATCATTTGCCGGCGGGTCGTTAGGCGGTTTCAATTAGTTTTCCGTGCTGGTCCCTGGCCCGACATCCACACGAGGATGGGGCAGAGAGAGTAAGAGAGAGAGAGAAAGAGAGACCACCACCGCCGCAGCCCTTAATCGCGCGGTCCAGTTTTTTCTCATAATTAGGAAAAGCTCGTTAATGCGACCCTACTGTCTACCTACCCCTCTACCCTTCGTTGGATCCGTTGTAGCACACCACCGTGGCACACTTGCCGACATTCCTTCGCGTACGTTTCTGTATTTTCATTTTTGCCTCTTCGTTTCCTTCGAGAGTCACCGTTTCTTCGACGATAAGCGAACGATCACCTTCGAGAGAGTAAATGGAGAGACAGCCACCGATATTGGTGCACGATGCTTAGGCCGATTTGACCTCGTTTAGAGAAGAAACGGACGAGTTTCAGCGACCAGAGATTACTGGATACATGGATTCTTTTAAGTTTTTTCTTTTTCTTTTGGTAATAGGTGGACGAGTGATCGAAAGTAGGATTGTCGAGGGAGAGAGATTCGTACCGTAGATTTTTTTGTATCGTTGCGAGGAACAAGTTGTAGATATTGTATGGGAGAGTAGAGATCCAAAGGTAGAGGTCGAAGATTTTCAGAGGAATGCAAAAGATTGAATTTAATTGGTTCCTATTTATTTCCTCTTCTCTTCGTTGGATCCGTGGCACATTTGCGGACATTTCTTCGCGTACGTTTCTGTATTTTCATTTTTTCATCTTCGTTTCCTTCGAGAGTCACCGTTTCTTCGACGATAAGCGAACGATCATCTTCGAGAGAGTAAGTAGAGAGACAGCCATCGACATTGGTGCACGATGCTAGGGTCGAAGAAACGGACGAGTTTGAGCGACCAGAGATTACTGGATACATGAATTCTTTTAAGTTTTTTTCTTTTTTTCTGTAACTTTCTTTGGGCAATAGGTGGACGAGTGATCGAAAGTAGGATTGTCGGGGGAGAGAGATTCGTACCGTAGATATTTTTGCATCGTTGCGAGGAACAAGTTGTAGATGTTATATGGGAGAATAGAGATTCAAAGTTAAAGGTCGAAGATTATTATAGGAATGCAAAAGACTGAAATTTATTCGTCTTTGAAGTATTAGATTGTTCGGTAAGTTTTGTCGGTTTTTCATTGTAAAAGAATTTCCACGACATTTGAACTTTGAACAACTGTAAATATACGAAATAGACGACGGATCTACACGAGACTTCACACGTGTTCATTAACCCTTTGCACTCGAGAGGCGACTCTCGGTCGCCGGTCAACGCACTGGAATTTTTTTGCACTCTAATTTTACCAATTTTTCTAATTTTCGTGATAAACTTTGTAACTTGAGGTGAAAAAAATGCTTCGAAAAATACACAAAGATACAAGATCCAAATTGAGTCTACGATTTATTCTTACTTTCGAGTTGGATCTCTTCGAGGTTCTCAGTTTCCGTGTAAAAGACTGAATCGAGCGCAAAGGTTTAAACGTTAGTTACCATTTTCAAAATAAAACAATCGACCGATTAACTCCGTATCTTATCGAACGACAAAACCGATCGAGCAACCCGTTCAATGAAAATAACGATACGTCTCGGACACGTTTGTCCGTTATCGAAGAGTACACGTTTCTTCGTTAATGTCGTAACGTTTATCGAGGTATTACGTTGAGAAATATTCGCGTATTGTGACAGACATTCCAACGTAACGTTTCCATTGGCATTGAAGTCCTCGCGGTTTCTACCGTTCACCGCGAGCGCTTCTGTTGACAATTCCAAGAGGAAGATAAAAGGCCTATAAATTCTCACGAAACGAAAACCGTACCGAAACCCGATAATTACTGTCGCGTAAAAAAGGGGTTGGAAGAATTAATCACCGCGAGACAATGCCGTGGCCGGTTGGGAAAAATATTTTCCATCTTTTCCCTTCCTCGACCGCGGTCGAAGTTTCTACAATGAATCGGGAACAACATTTTTCGGCGCGGTGGCTTCCAAGTGGGAGTAACGAAAGAACGTCGCGAAAACCTGTGCCCTCCTGGCCCGAATGGCGATGAATGCCGAGGAACGCGTCCCTGGAATTCGCGAACGTTTTTCGAATTCCACCGAATTGTTTCACTCGGTCCTGGTTAACGCGTTGGAATCGATCGACCCGGTCGTTCGAACTTAACGGTTGATCGATGACTTTCGATCGAATGTTTCTTCGACATTCGTCGACTCGATTCACCGTCTGTCGAAGGAGAGACGAGTAGTGGGTTCTTGAGAAAAGAATAATAAATAGAGTACTGTTTTTCGAGTTGTAACAAATTTCCTGTACGAGGTTACAAGATTGTCGTTAAGGTGATGTTAATTGTATCTTACTCGTTCTCGCCGTTTCTTAATTGCGAAACGGTCGAACAAGCTGACGAGACAGCACAGGTCAAATTTGATTTACTTGTGTTTCGAGTTGTCTCCTACAACCACCCCGAATTCTGTCTTGAAGTTTAACATTACGAATTGGCGAACATCGTGATTATTGATATCGATTAAACGTTAATTGTGAGTCGTATAAAAGTTGGACCGTGTATTATTTTCCAGACTCATCGGTCCGTGGAAAGTATTAAGTATAAGTATGGGAGTATGTTATGTATAATCAAAAGTACACTTGTAATAAAATATACACTTGTAATAAAAATTACACTTGTAATAAAAAATACATGTGTAATATAGAAATGCACACGTAATAAAAAATTCTCGTGTAATCAAAGATACACGTGTAATAAAAAATACAAGTGTAATGAAACATACACGTGTAATAAAAAGTACACGTGTAATATAGAAAACGCACGTGTAACAAAACACACTTGTAATACAGGTGTGACACGCGTGTAATACAGAAATACACGGATACCCGTGTATCGCGAATTGCACGGTTCAAAGCTCGGACTCGGTAATTACACGTCTACACGTGTACTTGAATACCCGTGAAACAACAAGGATCTCTATTAGAAATTCGCGCGTCTCGGTGTTTATCCAAATCTCGTTCACGAATTCATCTTCGCTCGATTCCAACGAACGAACGACCCGATCGAACGAGCTCGTTGATCGCTCCCGGCAGTTAAAATTGAATTTCCATTCGTTTCCGCGGCCGTTACACGATCCTTTTGGAGGATCGCGCTCGATAAGGCTCACCGGCCCTCTCCGTTCGAAATACTTAGCCAGGGGTGAGAGGACCGACACTTATTTCGGGTTTTCACGAGCCTTTGGCCGGTACCGAAATCAAGCATGACATGACACACGCCGTAATCCGCGCAAAGGGTTGATCCCAGTTTAGCCGGCTGTCCGTAAACCGTGCGGAACCCGTGGAACTTAAGCCCCGGCAAATTTGAATCCGTCAATCTTGAGCGTCCAAGAGGAAGCACATAATCAGCCCGCGCGCGCTCTCGTAATACCCCGTCCGGGCATTAAAGCCTTTTTTCCAACGGTGTCAGAAAGATTTAACACTCCTGTTTCGAAGCCGGCTTAATTTCACGCGGGACAACACCGACACTTCGGACCACTGTTTTGCGAGGGTGGATCCTTTCTCGCGGATCGTCGGACCACGAGTCCTCGTCTTTAACCCCTTGTCTTACCATTTATTTTAGAGCACACGTGTTTATCCATACCAAGGACACGGTTCTTTCTTGAGAATTTCTCGAGAATTTTTACATTTCTTTGGCGAGTTACTCATTAAGCGAGTCGTATTATCGTACGTCTTATTCACTTTCGCGAAGTGAATTTCGCAAATCGTCGGAACACGGTCGTTTTTAATTTCTTGTCTTACGATTTATTTTAGAGCACACGTGTTTCTCCATACCAAGGACACGGTTCTTTCTTGAGAATTTCTCGAGAATTTTTACATTTCTTTGGCGAGTTACTCATTAAGCGAGTCCTATTATCGTACATCTTATTCACTTTCGTGAAGTGAGTTTCGCGAATCGTCGGAACACGGTCGTTTTTAATTTCTTGTCTTACGATTTATTTTAGAGCACACGTGTTTATCCATACCAATGGATCCATGTTCTTTCTTGAGAATTTCTCGAGAATTTTTACATTTCTTTGGCGAGTTACTCATTAAGCGAGTCGTATTATTGTACATCTTATTCACTTTCGCGAAGTGAGTTTCGCGAATCGTCGGACCATGGTCGTCTTTAACTTCTTGACTTACGATTTATTTTCGAGTACACGTGTTTCTCCATACCAAGGACCGTGTTCTTTCTTGAGAATTTCTCGAGAATTTTTAGATTTCTTTGGCGAGTTATTCATTAAGCGAGTCCTATTATTGTAGATCTTATTTACTTTCGCGAAGTGAGTTTCGCGAATCGTCGGACCATGGTCGTCTTTAACTTCTTGACTTACGATTTATTTTCAAGCACACGTGCTTGTCCATACTAGGGATAGTGTCCTCTCTCGAGAATTTCTCGAGAATTTTTAGATTTCTTTGGCGAGTTACTCATTAAGCGAGTCCTATTATTGTACATCTTATTCACTTTCGCGAAGTGAGTTCTCAGTTTCAAATGTTAAGTAGACTTCTCGATAAATGCGACAGTAACGACGATTCTTCCGAAGAGAAGATAGATTTCAGATCTTGAAAGAAGAATTTTATATTTTTAAATCTCGTGGAAAGAGGACACCCAATTTGCAGAAACATTTGAATGTTCTAGGTAAAGTGAAAGAAATTGAATTCGTTAGGATAGATAGCGTGGATTTACGAGGTAACGTTGTAACGAAGAATGGATCAAAGAATGTACATTTCGAAGGACAATTTAAAAGCAGAAACCTCGTTCGTGATATCGAAGTGCTGAAAAACAAAACGGGCATTTTGAACGCTTTCTTTCATTGTTTAAAATTTGAAAATCGAGGTGTACATTATTTATTCATCTTAGCGATACAGGTGTATCTCTGAATCTGTATGCACACATATACGGTAGATCTTCGTACAACACTAGCGATACGTTCGGTCACGTGTGAAATCGCGTTATACGAGACTTTTAATTCGCATCGAGTGCCATACGGTGTAAAAAATGAACAATTGGAGCATCGTTCTCGTCGAGTCCAAGTTGGACCAAAAGCGTGAAATTGGTCGGTCGTTTCCGGTTTTCCGTACGGAGATCGTCGTTCGGGTTTCGTTCTCTTTATCGGCAATTAACAGAGACCCGTTAATCGGCCTCGAAGAGCTCCTTTCTCCCCGAGTAGCCAGGAAGCTCTTCGCGGCTCGGGGAAACAAATGGTCCCGCGGATTGCAATCTGTTCGAGCTGCCTCGGTGCAAAGTCCTCCGCCAATCCGTCAACGTCACCTGGACGGATCCGCGAAAGGATTAGGTATTTGCATAGACGATCGCTCAACTTCTATCGAGAAGAGGACCTCCCTTGGTCTTTTTACCGACCTCGATACGTTGGAAGCAGTTTCCTCGGCCGTCAAGCTTTACGGTGTTTCGTCGCGATAGCGCGAACGTTTCCCTCGAATCTTCTTCTAAGTTCGCGAAACTTTTGCAACTGTTTCGATGGCAATCTTTCTTCGAACGTTGCACTTCACTCCGTTACACTGGGTAGATCGGTTGATCGAGAGCTTCGCGAATGGAGAGAGTTCAGGATCGAGTCCTGGTGCTGTGCAATTTACTAGGACGGTTATCTTTATCTTTAATCTTTTCAAATATATTCTCACGTGTGTGTGTGTGTGTTTAGTTTTCAACAACAGTTGTACAAGCACGTGTTATTCTTAATTGTTAGTCCATGGAAAACGGTGAGTTCGATAAAACGGGTCGTTCAATTTGTTTCTCAGTTTTCCATTGATGCTCTTCTCTCGACAGTCACTTTACGACGATCTCGCAGTAAGTCGATAATCTTTGCTTCGTGGACCAATTGGACAGTCCTTTGGCCTCATTTTTCCGGCCAACGTTTCCTTAACCCTTTCGCTACGGAGCGCATTGTTTTCTAAATTTCACAATGATATTTATTATATTTGGTAATACCGTTTTACTTTATAAAATATAAAACTTTTTTTATATATTATATTATAATGCTCGTATAATATTTTTTAATACAATGTAACGAAATTACTAAAGTATTTAAAGCCAAACGCAATATTAATAATCAAGTTTGGTAGGATAAAGTTCAAAGCATGGAACCATGCATAAGCCAATATCACATTGTGAACAATAGTACCTCGACTCGCGGCTTTTTCCACATTTACTACAAACGACGCATTTTCGAATTAAAATTTTTTTTTTTATGTCTCATTCGAAGCATTTTTGATGCCAGATACTCGATTAACAAAAGTATCTCGTGTAAAGTATGAAATGAAAGTATATATTGTATGAACGTATATATACGCTCTCCGTACCTCAGCGACCACTTTGCCAGAGCGTATATATACGCTCTCCGTACCTCAGCGACCACTTTTCCAGAGCGTATATATACGCTTTCCGTACCTTAGCGACCACTTTTCCAGAGCGTATACATACGCTCCTCGTATATGAGTGGTCATTCTTCGTATATAAATAGTCATTCTTCGAGGGCGTATATATACGTCCGCCGGAGCGAAAGGGTTAATATCTTATCTCCAGCGCGCGCGCACAGCGCACGATCGAGCGCAATAAAATATTACCCGTTGAGAATGTCGACGCAGAATCTCGACTGTTGGTTATTTTCAAGATTTCGATCTACGCGTAAAAAAAAAAAAAAATAAATTCCACTTCGATTTTTCGAGACCTCGAAGCTTGTGTAACCTCTTAAGCAGAGCGGACAGAAAACGGTGCGAGAACGGTGAGAGAATAATTAGTCATTTATGAGGCCGTAAGTGGGGCCGCAAATCGGTCCCTCTCAAAGGGACAACGGTGCAGGGACTCCGCAGGGACGGCGGCGGCGTTATCTCAAAATTATTAATCATATCGTAACGCGTCGCGGCGATGGAGAAAGGAGTGCTGGCGGCTGGAGAAAGGGAGAAAGAGCTACGGGCCACCGGCTCCATGGACTTATCTGACACCTTAATCAATTCCAAGTTATTAATTACGGCCCCTGCCCTCCGACGCCACCGTTCTGGACCTCCATCAAGCTCGCCGGCACACGCTTCAGAAAGCCACCGAAGCATTGTCTGCGGCTTACAATGCAGTGTCAACACGATCGGAGTCACATTTTCGGTTGGTCGTTAATAATTATTTAAAGAGCCACGGAAGTGTCTCGAGGTGACGTTCGTGGTTCTTCTTCGATTTCTAATCCTTCGAATCGTTCACTGTCCTCGAGGTCACCGATGACAACGACGTTTCGTTCTTGAAACGCTCCCAACGAACAAATCCTAACACTCGTAACCGTCGAGTTACAGTTATCGTGGTTAGGGATAACCCAGTATAAGCAATATCAGAATGTTCGGTAAGTCATTTCATTTTTTTTTTTTTGGTGAGAATGAAACACGATTTTTTTTAGAGTCTATAAACATTTTATTTATATATACTCCATTTTGGAAAACGAAATGACTCTCCGAACAACCCAAGTACACCGTTGATCAACGGAATATTTCTGTTCTCGAAACATTAATTTGTACAAACGTCGTGAACACGTGTGTACGTGAATCAATGTTAACGATTCCACGACGATACGATGTTTCACCGTTAATAATTCTTGCGAGAAACGATCTCTAATTTTTCAAAAGTCCAATTTGTCGCCGACTCTTCCGTTACGGGAACAGTTCCGAGTACGAAACGCGACGAAGAAGAAAAAAAAAGAGAGACGCGAAAACGCCCACGAATGTAAAACTAATCGAACAACGGTGCCAACCGAGCGCCATACACCGATCCATCAATCATTCGGCTTCTGTCTCCCTATTTTTTACCCTTGCATTGCATTATTGAATATCCAATTGTCGCTCGGTTCTCCGAGCGTTGATTTTAAAAACGTCTTAATCGAGACCTCGTTACTTCATATTCGAGCACGCCACTCCATCTTCGTAGCAGGATTTAAGTTCGGCCGGGGCGCTGGTGAACAAATTCCGACTATTTTGCGTACATTTGGCAGAGGGGTGCCGTTTGCACGAACGAAGAAGGGTCGAGGGTTGAGTAGGTGGCTGGGTGGCCACGGAAGGAAAACTATAAATCATTCTACGAGGCGTGCTGTGCCGTAGAAGGGACACCAGGGGGTTGGAGGGGGTGGTCGGTAGTCGCCGTGCATCGACTCGCGAAATCCAACTACCCTTAAATAAGTTGATTCATTGCAGGAGGCCTCTGCAGCCAGCGTACAGTCGAACGAACCCTCTTGTTTCTCTTATATGGAACCACTCTCGACACTTCTTCTCTTTTTCTCGACTCCTTCTGCAGTTTCGTCGTCCATCCTTGGAATCGGATCGGGGTAAATTTTATTTGAAATTAAAATGAAAAATAACCGTCCGAAGTAACGATTTCTCGTAATCTTATTCGAAAATAACCGAAACATCGATTTATTCGAAAGAATCGATATTCGATGTAAGTTTTTTTTTAAATAGCGGTGTTATTGTTTACGTAAATATTTATTCGTTCGTTTGAAAATTGATTCGTTGAACAGAGAGTCGACAAACGTGCGTGCAACGCGTTCGTTTCATTTTTCGTCGTAGAATATCATAGCAAAGTTTATACGGGCACCTGTTGGACACTGCATATTTATGATTTATGTAAATATACGTCGTGTATTTGAAGTTAATATTACAGTCTGTGTGCACGTGTTCGTGCATTTCGTCTAACTTGTGGTAAAGCCCGCGTGTGCGTACTTGTGGTGCAGTGTATCAAATTTAAAATGGTTAGAAGAAACTGTTAGTTGAACTCGTGGCCACGGCGGTCAAAATGGTTTCTAAATCGTTCTTTTAATTCTTTTTCCAAAGCCTGCTTTCGTACACTTATTTTTACAGTATAGAAGCTTTTGTTGTTACGTAATTATTCGTGTTGTACTATTTTCGCGAAAACTATCGAGAAGTAATAATTACCCATTCTGTTCACACATTGTGATACTATAAATTTACTCGCATACGTTTGAAATAGTATTTCAGACGAAATTATTTCAAAAGTTGCCGTTATAAAATATTGTTCAACAAGTATTTACACAGAAAAATCATTTATTTATCTTATCCTTAGACGTGCACAGCTCCACGAAAACTAACTTACGAAACAAGTGTGAATATTTCGCCTTGTGCTCTTTCACTTCCTTCGGGATTCATATTTTAATTCATCCCTCGTAAACACGCCTATAGATGGCGACTCTTTGTCGATTTTACTCAATCGTGTACATCACGAAGGCGGAGTAACAAATTCGAACCGCTGGAACTTCTTTTCTTTCAGTATCTTTCCAATATCTTCGCGAGTTTCCACACATACTAAATACAAAATGAAACATTTTAGGTACTTCTACACCTGCATGCCTGAATATCTCTGTCTTAACCCGTACAGTATTTATTCGTCCCATCGTCTTTGTATATTTTCTCCGTTTTCGACGTTCAGAGATATTATTCTCAATTGTTATCGACGTTTGGAAATTTTATACGTAGCTGTGAAACACCACGATACTTTAAAATTCGTTTATATTTACGATGCTGTTGATACTGTCCTAATTCTTGAAAGATTCTTTCCGCCCCCCGAGGAACGATCTCTCTACCCTCCTTCGTAGAAATTTAACTCGATGTCTCCGAGTCTTTTTTCCATCGATGAAATATCGACGTCTTCGACTCGAGATTCGTTTATGCCGTTCCATAAGCTGCCGTCTCGTTTGATATTGGCTTAGGGTGCAGCTCTCTCCGACGACTCTCACGGTAATTGACATCCTCAACTTTATGAAGCTCTTCTAACCGACTGGGAATATACAATTCGCAGCCATTCCGTGCTTCGATCGGTTTAATTGAAACACTTGATCTTGATAATTTACAGCCTCTCTGCCCTCTTTTTTTCGCTCGCGAACGATTCACATTTTCCGTAAGGAAATTAATGGCTAATTCTCGATCGAGAATTCTTCTCTCGGAATACATTTATACCGTACGACCTATTACGAATATTGTAGAGTTCAACACATTGGCAACTTGTAACCAATCGAATTTAATTCATCAATTTTCCAATAGACACACTGAAACATGTGAAATAAAATACATATTTTGTAACATGGTTGAACGTAGATTGTACAGATTCAGAAAAGACCAAAACCGAACATAGAAACATCGATAGATTAACTTCCATTAAATTCTTTATTTTTCGAATTATTTCAAGTATTGTAGTATTTGGACGTAACCGCTAAAATTGCGACTAAATGTGCTTAAATTTCCCAATGATGTGACAAGGCCACGTTACAATATCGTTAGAATATTGGTAAATGTCCAAGTGATTGTTGTGCTTGAGGATAAGCGATGCAAGAATTCGAAAATATTTTCATTTCGTCTTACGCTCTCTCTCGATGAAATTTTACGGAAATTGGCCAGCGAAACAACGAAACAGCCATTACCACCGAGAAACGCACCCCTGAAATTCGCGAAAAGCGCGCTAACGATCGCGTCAGCGTTTGAAACACAAATGCACGCGCACGTACATAAGGAATTCTTCCGGAATCAGGATGTATCTCCCTCGTCCCGTCTCTTTTTCGCTTTCTGCTTCTCCCAGCGGGGGTGGCCAGTGTCTCGGGGGCGGTCATATATCATCCACCCCCCGGGGGTGGCTTCGGGGGTGGTGGCAAAAAATCTTGCCGAGCAAAAACTATCATCAGTGCTCGGGTAAAGCGAGCTGAACGCCTCTTCTTCGTCTTCTTCTCTTCCACGTCCCACCCCTTCGTCTGCTCGTTCTATGCTTTTCATTCTCCTTTTGTATATTCTCGGCTCTTTCAGAAGTTTCTGGAAACGAGAGGAAGAACCGAAACTGTAGACTTCGAGAAAGGTCGAGACCCCGATGTTCATTAGGTTCCAAGAGTTTGCTTGTGGCAGCGTTTAATGAGAAGAATGACAAAATGTCCCCGAGTGGAGAGGAAATTCTTCGACTTCTGCAGAGGGTTCGCGCTTCTCTTCGCTCGACGTCTCATCACATTTTCGGTTCCTTTCTCCTTCTGCGTTGTGTTTTGTAATTCGCTCTCTGGTTCGTTTTCCCGGTGTTTATAATTTCTGGTACCTTGTCGGACGGTGATAGTCGAGGAGAGTACTTTCATCTTACATTTCGGAACACCGAGCGGTTACAGATCAGGGAAATTGTGGATCGTCACGTTTCAAGGGTAATAAGATGGTAGATTCGATTCCGAAGAATCCGGAACCTACGAGTATATTCCAATCCTCGACTCGACGAAAGACAAACGGTTAATTTTACGTAACTATTTACTTGGAATCACCATAACATCGGAGATATCTACTCAAAGTTCATCGTTGTATCTCGTTTCCAATTGGTATTCAAATCATCGAACGTAGATTGTACCTAGAAATATCTTCTTAAAGAAATTGCTTATTCAAATTTAAGTTTTCGAAGTCTTTCGATCGGTGCGTTCTACACGTTCAATTTTCTTTTATTGTTCGGAAAGTGCTTTCGCTTTCCAAAATGGAGAATGTATAATTTGATAAAATATTTATACACTCAAAAAAAATCGTTTATACACCAAAAACAAAAAAAAAACTGAAATGACTTTCCGAACGATCCAATAAAATTCAAACGTGAGATTTGTACGTCGAGGTGTCCTAAGTCGGGTCTTCCTCGTCCCTGCTCGCAGCGCTCGTTTCGAAATCGTTGTTCGTCGATTATGCAAGTTCGGTAGACGTTCTAGAATCGAAGATTTTCATTGTCGTCGATGGAAGGCACGTCCGAGCGGGGTCGGCCCGTTCTCCGCAACGGTGCCAATGTAAATAGACGTGAGCGACTGAGCATGGCGGGCGGCTGTCGTTTTTCGTGGTGTATCGCGGTAGCCGATGGTCACGCCTGGCGTGCAAGCTACGCGTGTTGCTCCCCGATCGGGAACGCTCGATCGGTTTTGAGAAATTGAGCAAAAACGCGGCACAGCCGGTGCAACGATTCGCCGGTTCTGTCGGCCTCTCGCCGCAGCCTCGTTTCGAGAAACGACCGCATCGATATTTTCCTCCTGCCCCCGAGCCTACTTTTTTTTTTTATCGCTGTTCATTTTTTTCACCGACTTCTGTTCTTTCCGCCCCGTTCTGCCAACGGCGATTGTCAGCTGTACGAGTTTCGGTAAAATCGGATTTTGATAACGATAACTTCGATAACGCGAGAAAAATCGAGCTAACCGAACGAGTCCAAATCAATTCGTAGAAGACGACAGAGAACGATTAGCGCGTTCAGTTTCTGGCGGTTTGGAATCGTTTCGATCATTAGCGCGCGTCGATGCGGGTAACGATAAGTTCCTTTTCTTTTTATTTTATTCTCTCATCGAAATTGATACACGTTCGGTGTATGTTCCATAAATTATACGAATTTGCTGAACGAAATTTATACACAGAGTATACATTGGAGTCCAGTGGATACGAGGTAGATTTCGTGCTAAGAATCTTCTATTTTCACAAATTTCTCGAATTCGCAGAAAGGCGAAAAATACTTACGTAAAGTGTGTTTCAGGAAATAATATAGATGGAAATATTGGGTCGTTCGGAAAGTAATTTCGTTTTCCAAAACGAAGAATGTATAATTTAATAAAATGTTTATACACTCTGAAAAAATCGTGTTTCATTTTCACGAAAAGAATCAACGAAATGACTTTCCGAACAACCTAATATTTTTATTTTCACGTCAAATATAATTTTCTCCAGGCAACGATACGATAGTTGGGGATGATACGGGTCCTTGAATCGTGTGTAATAGTTATACATCGAAAGTGGGGATCACTTTCGGTTCACTGAAACTCCAAAAACCCTGGAAGGATCGAGTGACGCCACGAAACACGTTTCTCGATGTTTGAGAACGTACGCGCAAACGACACAGGTGGTTGAAAACAGGAAGCGTGTCCTCGTGGTGTTTTCTGTCCGTGATATTGGCGATCCTTGGGATCCCCGAGGAGATACAGGAACGTTTAGTCAAATACCGTCGGAAGCGGCGGTAAATCAGGGAAAACCTGGGGACAGTCGTGTTCCCTTCTTCCCGACCGGAAGACAAATGTCACCAGGAGGAGGGAGTTGGTAGGGCGAAGGAGGTGGTGGTGGCGTTGGCTTGGCCTCTCTTACACGCGTTGGCTGCGTGGCCTCGCGGCGGTAAATCAAGCCCGGTGATATTAAAAGGCCGCTTATACGCGAAAACACAAGATTTATTTCTGCTGAAAAGGAGAGACGGCAAGAAATCGGTTGTATACGGGCGCCCAATCAATGGCCAGCGGTACAGGACAAAATGGAGAAGGACGGAGACCGACTCCGATTCGAAATTAACGGAATGGAAAAGGAAAAAAACGGTTCCACGGGATGGTCGAAGGAGTCACGCGGAGACTCGAGAAACCCGGACAACAGGGGGTAGCTGGCAGATTCTTCTACAATTAGAATCAATTTCTTGCCGAGCGGGGACCTGACGAAAGCAGAGTGATTTAATTTTCGAAGCAAGAAGTTTCACAGTCTTCTGCGATTGCTCGGAGAAATTCGATGAACGAATCTTGACGGGCAGTCTTGAACCTGGAGCACCCACTTTGACGTTCAATTTAGTCGGTGACCAGTTCATTTTCTCGTGTTCAAGCTTTACGATGATTTTTCGGGGTTTCTCGAAATCGATGAGGCTGTTCGAATACATCGTACTACGTAGACAGGTGAACCAAGAATTAGTTAAATTCTGAGGAGTTTGGTATCTCTCGAGTTGGATTCTCTTCGATAATATTCTCGCGTAGCGAGAACAATTCGAACCACGGGCTACCTCGATTACGTTCACACGCGTTCCTCGATCGAATCGCGCGCGCGTACGTACGCTCGTTCGATCGAAGTCTACTTTTCAGCTTCACTGATTTCACCGATCGCGCCAAGGTGAGCCTATTTAACGAAGGTCGGAGCCTCGAACCGCTTCTAGCTCGAGGTCTTGGCGAAAGGCTGTTCGCTCCGTTTGATTTTTTTCCTTTTTTCTTCTCTCCGATCGGCGATTAATCGATCAACGATCGAGCGCGAGCGACTCCGTTCGTTTCGCGAGGACTCGGAGCGCGTCGACCGACCGCGCGGATCGTCGAAAATCTCGGCGTTCTTTCGAACAAACGGAATCCTCGGTTCTTCAGCCACGAGGACGAGGATCCTCCCGCCAATAACTCGAGGAATGTGGGTCGACTGCAACTCGAGCGATTATTGCTTCCCGTACCGTTAACGAAGCCTCGTTACCGGCGAACTTTGTAAATACCTGACTGCAGGAAGAGGCCAGAATGGCTTTTTCGAACAATGAACGCGCCGCGAACTTGGCCGGAATGCCCGTGCATTAAATCATCGTGCATCGTGCCCGGTTAACGCAACCTGAAGTCATAATTAAGCTTCCGTCGCATTACGCTTCTACGTTTTGTCACAAATGATGGGTAATCCGTCGCGTGTTAATTATCGAACGATTCGGGCCCGTATATTCTCTTCGAAATGAACGACAATCGTGTTAATATTTCCGATGGTATAAGAATCGAGACCTTTGCGAAGAATTCGTACCGAGAACTCGTGTTCGAAGATCTTAGTTCAACTTCGTTCGAAAAAATCGTTCGATTCATCTTTTCACGCTGACCGTATCGTTGGACACTGCGTACAAATATTTCCGCGAAACTACGGACAAACGAAGAAGAAACATTCTCTTATCGCCTCGAAGGTCCTTTTCTTCGGTGTTCCAAGAAAAAAAAAAAAAAATTAAAAATTCAAACCGTCGAAATTGAACGGTCCGGTAAAGCACACGTCCTTAACCGTAAACCCTAGCGAACGCAACGCGAATGGTAACGATCGTAAGAAATACTGCGAGATTCTCGGAGGTTTTCACAGTTTCCTGGAGGTGGAAGAGACGACGAGGACGAGGACGAGGACGACGACGACGACTCGTTGAATCGTTTCTGAATCGTTGTCAGCGGGCGGAAGCCAGCCGGCCGGCCGGCTCGGTGCGCGCTGGAATAACGAAAGCTAATTATGCGTTCGGCACGAAAAAGGTAGGGAATCGCGGCAAAAACTGTCGATAATCGACATCCTGCCGCAGTCCGTCGGTCAACTACGCTACTCCGCCGGCGTAAATTTAGTCCCGGCCCTCGCCCCGTCCGCAACGGAACGCTATTCTTCGCGACCGGAGGAGTCCCCCTGAGCAAACAAGAAGATCGGCCGGAGGCTCTCTCGGCCGGCGTAAAAACGAAATCCGTGGACGATGCTCCGACGATCACGGTATGCAGTCACCCTGGACCCGCGATCCTGGAAGCGGGAAGGAGCAGACCGCGTTCGTCTCGAAATCGAGCCGATACCTTCTCGATTCCGACTCTCGAACCCACGCGACCCTCTTTCGAACCTTCGTGGAACCGACGCGTGCGCGCGCGCGCGCGGACCTCGCGCAGGGAATTTTCACCGGTCTTGGAAAAGTCCAACCCTGACGCTACTTTCTTAGTTTATTTTTGCCAGACACTGCTTATACGGAAACGTGGACGATCGAACGATTCGGGTAATCCAGAGATTTTTTATACAGGTTGCAGCGCGAGTCTTCGATAACGCGAAACTATTTCTCCTTCGCGCTAAAATTCGTTTTAAAGGGGTGAAATCATTGCTCTAAATCTGCGTTGGGTTCTTTGTATTGGGTTGTTCGGAAGTCGTGCTTCAAAATGGAGAATATATAATTTAATAAAATGTTTATGCATTCTAGAAAAATTTTGTTTCATTTTTACCGAAAAAAATGAAATCACTTTCCGAACAATCTAATATTTTTCCTTCGCGCTAAAATTCGTTTTAAGGGGGTGAAATCATCGTACTAAATTTGTGCTGGGTTCTTTATAATTTGATATTCATTCGACCGGTCGGATCGTAGATACCTGTATTCGTTTTACCCTAATCTTCGTCGAGGAGGAAACAAACTTCCGTTTTATTATCAGACATTGTACAAGGTAGGTGGTCCGGTGTTTTCTAACCGGTTAAGACCGATTTAAATAAGTTCGATAGAATACTGTCGAACTATTGGGTTGTTCGGAAAGTCACTTCGTTTTTCTTTAAATAAAACACAATTTTTGTCAAATTATATATTCTTTATTTTGAAAAACGAAATCACTTTCCGAACAACCCAATATTAAAAAATTTCTTGATTAATCCACCGTTGTCCGATTCGGGAAAACTTAAAATTTTGATACGTTGCGTTTTAATTTTAATCGTACAAGCTTTGCCAAAAATTCAATCTCGAGTCGGAATGTGAAAATCATCGTTGTTGTTCATTACTATCGTTTCATATCCTACTTTCCGAACAACCTAAAAAATTACACTTTTCTTTCAAGATCGAGTGTATCTTCCAACGTGGAGGATCGAACGATCGAAAACGTTTCGAATTACTCGAATCGTGTAACCTAAATACGCCCTCGTTGTTATTCCCGATCGATCGTCGATCTAGTTATTTAAAAAAAAAAGAAAAAAAAAAACAAACTCGAACGTTCACCGCGACAAGTCTTCGACTTAAACTTTCCGCGCGAGCCGTTTTGTAAAATCGGGTTCGCCGGTCTGTCATGGATCGCAAGAGCCTTCGTCAAACAAACTTCTCCCGTAAAACGCACGAGGTCCCTCCGTTCGATTCGATCGTGGAGAAAAAGCAGAGGTTCTTCGTCGGCGAAACCGCCAGCGCTACGCGAGTTTGCCACGGTAATAACACGATAATAATTTATAACATAACAATCGTTGGGGCCAGCGTCGTGCGGTGGTCGGGGCAACGGGATCGGATGGTCGGATGGTCGGATGGTCGGATGCGGCGCGAGAGACGTTTCGGTCCCGGGTTGCAGCAGCCCCGGAGGCCGGGTGCATCGGAGCGTTGCGATCATTACGAGGGGGCCCGAGAAGTGTACGTGTCCGTGGTAAAAGATCCACCGGTGTCCGGCCGGCGAAAAAGGAATCCCAAAAGCCTGTCCACAGACGGACAGAGAAGGAAGGAAGGGAGAAACGACGAGGAGGGAGAAAAACAATGTTGCGCCCGGTACCGCGGGACATTCAGAAAATAAGAAGAGACCGAGAAGGGGACCAAGGATGATGAGAAACAGACCGTATTCCCTACCTCCGCCTCCCGGCGGACGACCAGTTGCATCAACGAGAGCGAATTTAAAGCGATCGCAGGAGGAACTCACGGTCCCTTCGTAAATGGAGGTGTAAGGATAAACTGTAAATCATCCGGCTCGTTATCCGAGCCGACGCGATCATACTCGCTTCTATTATTTTCTTGCACTACTTTCAGCGTGCCGCGGCACGATATCATCGGGTCCCGTCGTTTTATGTCCGCCATTGTGTTGCCGTGATGGAGAGATGACGCTTCGTCGATGCCGTTGATGCCGCGTCGCGCCGCGACTATTTTTGCGCCGCCGCCGGCGCGGAACTTGACGGAATTCGACCACTCTCCAGGCATCGTCGAAGGTGTCGAGGTTTAGAGAAGGTGGCACACCGACGAAATTCGGGACGCTCGATTACCGAGGGGGGTCTCGAGCTTTGATTACGATGTTTGACAATGTTGCGAGTACGGAAATTTCGATTCGTTGAATTTAATTCGTCGGTTCGAGAAGATGTCGATTATCTTTACTCTGTCATGGAAAATTGAGAATTGGTTGATGGGATACTCGATTACCGAAGAGGTTCTCGAGCTTCGATTACGATGTTTGACAATGTTGCGAGTACGGAGATTTCGATTCGTTGAATTTAATTCGTCGGTTCGAGAAGACGTTAATTATCTTTATTCTGTCATGGAAAATTGAGAATTGGTTGGTGGGACACTCGATTACCGAGGGGGGTCTCGAGCTTTGATTACGATGTTTGACAATGTTGCGAGTACGGAGATTTCGATTCGTTGAATTTAATTCGTCGGTTCGAGAAAACATCGGTCATCTTCATTCTGTCATGGAAAATTGAGAATTGAGCGGTGGTGACGTAATCTATGCAGTATTTATGAAAAATTTGTTTACGAAAGTTTTGGATCTTCGATTGAACCGAAACGAAGAATTAACGAAGAGAGGGAAAAGATTTCTTGGCACGTGGAGAATCGTTTGGACGAAAGAGAGGGAAAGAGGGGAGGAGAAAAGAGCACGGTGAATGTTATCGGGGTGTTGGTGAGTGAAACGGAGAGATTTCACCCCTGTTTCGGTCGAATAATCGTGTCGTCCTCGTCGAAAGCGGTTTGCTCGAGCTAATATCGAACCATCGGCCACATTCAAAGGGACGTCGAGGAAGGAATGGTATTGTTGTCCCCTTCGAGGCGATTCTTCTTCGACGCGTGTCATTTTTGACGTTGTTAATGAAAAGATTGCTGTATCGAAGAAATACGCGTGCAATTCGAAGGAACTTTCTTCGCGTCGCGTGTTTATTTAATTTTATTTTTTTTTTCATTCTAAAATCAAACGTTTCATCGAAAACGATCCGTAAACTCTCTTATTTTTAAACCTTTTTGCTTTCAAAATTGTTCAAAGTCAAGAATTTCTTCGATCCCTCTATCAGTGGGTAGCGATACGTTTCTACGTCGACAATTACGGAAGTAATATCGGTTTGTCGCCACATCGAGATTTCGGCTCTATCGGAATGTCCATACTACGCAGGGATCGTAAGTCGGCAACGAATCGGATTAGTCGCCCCACCTCCGGACTACATGCATTTTCATTATTGGCTGAAACGATCGTATATAGTATACGAGTTTGTCGCGTGACGAAGTCGCGATCGTCGCGAAGGAGAGACATTGAAACAGAGCGAGACGAAGCGATAGCGAGCGACGACTGGAACGAATCGACGCAGATGTAGACTCGGAATATTAACCATCGGCGGAATAAAAAAAAATTCCCGTCTCCTTCGTGGTATATTTCCAATAAATTCAACGTGATAATGATAATTATCGAGAACAAGTACGATCGAAGTATTAGAGTTTGAATTCGAAGTTACAATGAACTTCCCATTTGGAAAGTTTTCGGTGGATCCGTTCTCTTTCTTTCAAGGTGTCGTGAATTGAACTTTTGTACACTCGTAACTCGTTTACGTCGAATCGAAGTTGATTCGTCGGGCGTAGAGACGAGATAGATACGTAGACGGTTCAGTTTTACGTTTCGTTACGCTTCGAGTTCTTCGTTGCACCGGGAATACGATTCTTCTCTCGCGTTTCGCAATCACCTTGAACAATTTGCCTCTGCTTACAGAGCAACCGGACTTAGGATACTCGGTTCGATACGTGCCTCGCGACTTTTTGCAACGGGAAAAATAAGCCATCGTCGAAGGAAAAGCGATTTACGGTGCCGCAACGGGTGGGTTAATACGACCGACAGCATGAAATTGAAATTGTTCTGTGTCGTTGCTCAGAGTGCAAAGAACGTCCTCCGGTGTCGTTTTCTTCGGGATGATATTCGCGCGATTCTGGTGGCATCTCTCTGTTGATTAAAGTCCTTCCAGCGATTGCAGCGTTGTCTCCAGACTCGTTCGTGCATAGAGCAGGATATTACGCACCGGTACTGAATAATGATATCTCGACCGCAGTGATCATGTAAACCGCAATCATCGCAAGGATATCTGAGACGTATCGACATCTCGTCTGGTATGTCGCTCGTGTTGCTCTTCGAACTTCACCTTAATTGGAATTTGTCCCGGAGTTTCTTAATTTTCAGGGGTGGCTCGTCTCGGTGTGTCGTCCATTTATCGTGAATCTCCAATTTGAAAAGTACTACGAACTTGGTTCGAAAGTTGGAAAACCGAGTATCTAGAAAACGGTTACTTCACTGACCAATCTCCATTCAGAATTTTTCTGTTTGCTTTCGCGACTTTTGTTCCGCAGTTTAGACTTTAAATACGATTCTTTTACTGCCTAAGTGTTGCATCGAGAGATCTAAAGCTGGGTAATTCTTCAAACCTTTGCTTTAAGCAACTATTCTTTACTGATTTAACTCTTTGCATCGATCGGTTGCAACTTGTATTATACGTTCAAAATTACAGTTCCATGTGGTTATTATTGACCGAACAAACATAGGTAAGTATCGCGAGTACGCAGAACATACATTTTAAGAATTGTTAGGTTTCGTTCGTTTTCTCTGGGAAAGTTCAATCACCAGAAAAATTTGCCACGTAACACCGGATAGGTAATCTTGGTAAAAATATTTAATAATCGCGCGTTAAAAAGGGAAGTTCATCTTCGAAAGTATCTACCGTGTCGGAATTTGCGCGATAGTTGTCCGAAAATGGAAAATCGTCTAGGTATTTCCAAACGATTTCCTCGATTGTCGCGAGTAGTGACCCTTTCTCTTCCACCTTCGGTGACCAGAATCACCCCCTTACACAGGAGTTCCAGGCTCTCGTTTTTCTCCTCCATCTCCTGGGAGCAATAATCGCTGCGGGCCGGAAAAATTCCGCGACAGAAGTTAAACAAAGCCTCGAACGAGGAATACAAAAAATGAGAATGAGGATCATCGGGGCGGGGTGAGTGGGAGGAGAGAGAAACAGAGGGACACAGAGAGCACAGACAACAGAGAGTGTCCCTGGTTCGACTGTAATAAGGGTGACCAATTTTCTCCACCGTCCCGCGCCTCCCTACGTTCGACTGTTTGGACAAGCCTCATAATTAATACGCGTATTCGCTTCTGGAAAACTCGCTCGAGGGTATCCGGCGGGGAGACTTTTTTTTTAAATCCTCCGCCACCGATATTTGCTCTTTCACGGCGTCCTCGCGGTTTTCGAACGCTTTCCGCGAGCTTCCTGTTTCGTGCTTTTTTTTTCTCACCTTCGTCCTCGTCCTCATCGGACGAACACGTTTCTGCGACAGACGATTCCGGGGGCTTTTAACGCGGACGGAGTTCAAGACTGGAACTACGTTCTGCCCGAACTGTATTCGAACAATTCGAATTTACACTAATTTTTTGATTATATGCACATTAAAATCGAGGAATATTTTCGTCGATAACGATCGTCGAGAAAATTCGAAAACTGCTGTCTTTCGAATTCCAAGTTGAAACACGATCAAGGCGATGAAGACGTTGATCAAAATTTTTTATAGAAAGCTTTGGTTTCGAGGAATTCAGTTTTGAAAATTATTGAGACGGTACGTATTCGATTATCTCTCGTTCACGATTTCTACTTACGCGAACTAATTCAAAGATCGGTGATTGTAAATACATATAGTATCGTTTCATCGTCGATTTTTTACACAAGTAGAAACATTCGGTACTCTACAGACACGTAAATGTCCCAAGAATGTTCAAAAGCGATTTTCTGGAAAACGAAACCTTGCACGAAGAAATGTTATTCCAAGTTTTATAACTTAATACTCACCTGGTATTTGTAAAATCACTTTTTAGTATTACATCTCTAAGATCTTTCGTTGTCGCTACATTTTGCGGAACGCTCCACGTTATTAAAATTCTCGCCCGAATTTTGATCCCCGTTGCGGTGAAAAATAGTGCTCGATCCAATTCTAACCGCTGCTACAAGGGTAGAAATTGCTCGATCCGGAAAATCCAGGCAGATTCTCCGTTCAACTGTACTCTCCAGTTCGGTTCGATCGCGTACCTGGCTCGTTTCGCGGGAGATATCTGTCTTTAAGAGCATTATCTGGATGGTGGGTGGATAGGGAGATGGCAAAAACCGTCCGCCCCTCGTGGTATGTGAAAAATGATGCACAACCCCAATCCCCCGACACATCTCCACCCCCGCCGGAATGTCCCGAAGGAAGCGTTCCTCCTCGTCGTCTTTCTGGTCCACGACCCCGAAAGACGTGTCACGGACGAGGTTGCGTTATTCGAAACGATTAACTGGCTGATAGTGTTCGTAAAAATAATCCTGAAAATATATTTTTAACGCCGCGAGGATTTATCGCAGCGAATCGTTGGTTGTCGTTTGAAACGCAGCGACAGGGAAAGGGATTTCGAGAAAGTAATTATGATTTCAAGGGATGATCTTAAGTTTGTTTCTCAACGATCCGTTTTATAGATTTTTCATTCGTATCTGATGAGCATCGATTAAAGTTTTGTATCAATTTTTGTTTCAGGTACGCTGAGATATTTTCGAAAACACCACCGGTTGGAATCCGGAACGCCACGCTCCTCTGCGAACCACACAAAGGGTTTCTCTATCCGCCCACGATTAACAATGAATTGTAAGTAATTTGTTTCTCGCTTCTCCGTTTCCTTTACGTTTATTGTGCACGCGTATTGAAACAGAAGAAAAGAAACTTTTGAAGAAAAGAAACTCGAGTTGAATTTGAAATCCTTTGGAACAGTGAGTCTCGTAGCTGCGCACAAGTTATGCGATTCTAATAACGAGCATGTAGATGTCAGGGCAGAGAACAGCAGGGCTAATAAAGAAATTGGAAGGTTTTACGTAAAAGTATCCGAGATGAATTAATCATTTTCTAAGACAACCAAGACTGTGTACTTAGGAGTTAGAAAACGTTTTTAACGAAGTGTGTGTAAATATTCAAACTCAAAGTAAAACATGTATAGAGATCATCTCGTGTGATAGAGCTACCTCGTTGTACTACGATAAGTAATATACAAAACGATAAACGTTACTAATTACTCTCACAAGCTCTTGGTGCTAACACGAGCGGTCCGATCACAATCATTGCAAAAAGTCTGAAAAGGTTAAGATGTCTTGAGTTTGAAACATGTGTACCTAAAATTAGAGAAAATGGAAACTTAAGATAAGTGTTCTCAGTTTAGACGCAGAATTCCACGAACTGTAGTTTGCCCCACTGGAGTCAATTTATCCGTTGGAATGTCTTCTTTTCTTTCAAAGGAGAATCTGAATGTCAGAGCCGGGAAAAGGCGATTCCTGGGGCCACTGTATTATAAAGCGAAAGTGCGTGACCTCTTGGCACTGTATTTCTTCCTTTCCCCGAGTCCTTCGAGTCCGTGTGACGTGATGGATACGCGAAAATGTCACCAGCACGGCCCCGGGGCCAACGTGGCAGCCAACCCTCTGACCATTATGCTAAACCATTGTCCACTATCTGCCTAAGATAGCCGACGGCTTGAGTCGTCCGCCAGTTCACCCTCGACCCGCTCGAGAACATTAAAAAATCATTTTTACCGTCGATCTTCGAACCTTCTTTCTCGTAACGTTTCTCGATACCTCGCCGTCGAATGCGTCGATCGAATTATTCGAAACGGATTTACGAGGATTCGAGTTGCACGAGTCGAAAATTGAATCACATCGAGCGATCGTGTGGCTTCAACGGTGACAAAACACGGGACATTTCTATCGATTTTTCGTAACGATACTATTGGGTTGTTTGAAAAGTCATTTTTATTTTTGGTGAAAATGAAACACGATATTTCTAGAGTGTATAAACATTTTTTTAAATTATTCATTCTCCATTTTGGAAAATCACTTTCCAAACGAACCCAATACATGCCACGAAAATAATTTTTTCTACTACGAGCGAAACAAATATCTCGTACGCGGTGGTGTGTATCTTTACGGAATTTCAGTTCCGAGAGTGTTCGAAAATTCGAGCAATATCGTGGACTCGTACGATATTATTATTTTCCAATGTATTCTCTCTCCTTCTCGTTCTACGCTCATGTAAATGTTCAGTTTCGTTTCACGTACGACATTGTACCCGTGGAAGAGATTCCACTTAGGTAGGGGGTATCGATTTAACGATCGTGAGTGCGTGTCGAACTCGATACCGTCGTTAGCACGAATTATATTCAATGAACGTGGACGATATCCTGGTCTCGTTGGCTCGCGTCCCTTTTTCCTCCCCCTCTCGACGAGGATTTCTCCGATTCCCTCCCTTTTTCTCCGGCTCTCCTCGATGCATCCACCATTATTCGGGCGTTAGGCAAATACACGAGGAGAGACGACAAGCTCGTCCGGTGCGGTTTTTGCCTCGTGAAAATTCAAATGAGACCGCGCGGCATATTGCGCTGAATCGAAATTAATGTCGCGCAACTAATTATCGGTCGACAGTCATCGTCGGCCCGTATCAGCTCGTCGCTCGTTCCACCGCGTCAAAACGCGCCTCCATAAATTGCTGCTTACGTCGTCGGGGCCGTATTCCCGTTAATTTTTATTATCCGCCGCGCGACAATTTCCAATTAAATCGTTTAACGAGCGGCGTTCCACTTTTTCGACCCGACGATTCCTTCGTGCGCGCTCGTTTTGCTCCTAAGCAAACTCGGATTTTTCGAACGTGTACAACGTTCACATTTTTTTCATGTCGGTGACACGGGTTTTTTTTCACGGGAATCTCGACTATTCAGCAGTGTTTGTTTCAATTTCTTTCTTTTTTTTAGGAACACTGCGGAAACGCGTCTGTTTCGGTGTACAACATTCATATTTCTTTATGTCGGTGACATGGTTTTTTCGAGGGGAATCTGGACTATTCAGCAGTGTTTGTTTCAATTTCTTTCTTTTTTTTAGGAACACTGCGGAAACACGTCTGTCTTTTTTCCATCGAGATTGAGAAATCAATTTCTGTCGGTTGGTAAATAGGGGATGATTTGTAAAATGTGGTTCTTTGTGAAAAAGTTAACAAAAAATGTGTAATAAAATTTTTTCCTTCGTACCTTTGTTCGCGAGGAAATCGATTTTGAAAATTCTCCGAGCGCACGCGGATCGAGTACAATTTTATTGACGCTGTTTGTCCATTGTTTGCTAATTCTACCAGTCTTGGCGACTTGTACGCTATTATTTTTTTTCCAAATTTTTCCCTGCAATAGTAATTCTCTTAGAATTGCTCAAAACAGATACTATTATACAACCGTCAATGTTTTAAAACACCCAAGAACTTTTCAAATTCAATTTTATCGAAAAGAAAGCTTTGCATAACAAAATTTCATTCTACATTTTCAATTTACTTTTTCTTTTACAAAAAAGTAACACCTGTCCTTTGGTACTACACTTTCCAGAGTAATCCGTACAAATAGTTGTTCGAAATTTGAAAGTTCCGGAAATACTTCCGAGAATGCAGACAACTCGAGGTCTTTCGTTTCTTCGTTAACATTGAAATCTCTATAATATCTAGTATCGATTAAAAATAATTCTCATCGTCAACATCGAAATATCTATACTACCTAGTATCGATTAAAAATAATTCTCATCGTCAACATCGAAATCTCTATACTATCTAGCATCGATTAAAAATAATTCTCATCGTCAACATCGAAATATCTATACCACCTAGTATCGATTAAAAATAATTCTCATCGTCAACATCGAAATCTCTATACTACCTAGTATCAATTAAAAATAATTTTCATCGTCAATATTCGATAGTTCTAAAAATCAAATATTTCTAAACGAAATCCAACTGAATGTACAATTATACAGTTGATAGTTCCTCTCGGCTATTTAAAATAGGAAAAAATGCCGAGGTTTCCTGTTTGTAACGGTACACCCTGTATAGGAGGTCGTAAGTTCTTTTCGTCGAACGAAATATTACGACGCCATGTATTTAGCGGGATTTTTCAAAGTGTTATTGATCATAGCGGTGCGAGATGCCGGCGCGGTGCGCGAGCTTCAGGAACCACGCCAGGATCGGGCGAACAATTGCAGGGCAAAAAGCTGGAGCCGCTGCGCGGCAAGAAATTTCTAATTTGCGGTATAATTAAGGGAGACGGGGCAAAAACCATCACGGATTCTACGCTGTTGCCGGAAAATCGTGAATTCCGCCTTGCGCGAATACGCCCCTGGCTCGCTCGCAGACCGACTCTATACGCGTTTCATCGTTGCAGATTGTTTAAGTAAATAATTGAGCTAGGAGAACTTCGGTTGATATTTTCAAGTCGAAGTAATTCGATCGAGGAAAAAAATAAAGGGTGGAGGTATTATACTTAGGTGGAGGTGTCAGTTGAGTGAAAATGTACGTGGAACTTCTTCGTTGAATACGTAAGAATGTTTATTAAGATGTAAAAAATAGTATAGGTGTAGAGTGGTGTACAAAGCTGGAACGATTTAGAAAGAAAGAGAAGGAGATACAATGAAGAAAGTTTTGGGTGTCGAGAGTTCACGGACAGATATCTGTGGAACAATTTGTTTGAAATAAAGAACAATGGTTCGGGAGAAATATTTTAATTGTTGTACACGTGACCCCCGGTATCATTTTCTACGATCTGTCGAAGAAATAATGCACTGGATGGTTCGTTTAAAGTAAAAAGATTTTGAATACAAATTTCTTTTGCACGAAGATTTTGAATGTATGCGAAGATTAGTTTGTAAACGTTTCGAAACTTTGTTGCAGGTATACTATAGTAACTGCTGAGGAATGGGCGAAATTGATGCAGTTTTACGATGTCGATTATCCAGTCATCATCAAGAGGAATGGTTGTGATTTTTATACAGATCCGAGTGAGTACAAGCACATCGTTTGTTTTATTATTTTAAAGGATTTTCTTGGTTTTTAAAAAAATTGATCTTCGTGATAAAAAATATCGAAGGTCTTTACTCGTTGACAAAGAAAGGAAACGATGCAGAGTATTATTTATAGGTAGATTTTTGTTTAAGAACGTACAGGGTGTAACTGAAATAGATGGCTAAACTTTAGAATAGAAGATTACATAAATATGGGTCTAAATATTCTTTCTTTCCGAGGATACACTTTTTGTTTACTTACGTTATTACAGAAATTACCGAGTATGATTTCCTTGTAAAGTATGGATCGTCGAACCTGTTCAACAATTTCCGGAGTATTTGGGTCTGTTTTGTCTCCGGTTAATTGTACCGGCTAAGAATGATCCAGTTTCCCAGAATCAAATTTGCTTTAACAGAACAACGTTTTCGAGGAACGACTCTGGCCTTCCTGGTATTTTCCATTCAGTCATACGTGTAGGGAATAATCTGTCTATCCTCTGTTAAAAAAAATTGCCATACTGGTAGAATCTCATCGATCAAACGTTCAGACACAGATAACTTTTGTACTTACTTCGGTGCACATTGATTCTGTCAGATTGTTGGGAAAGTCGTTTTTTTTGGTGAAAATGAAACACGATTTTTTTAGAGTGTACAAACATTTTATTACATTATATATTCTCCATTTTGGAAAATCACTTTCCGAACAACCCAGTAATTTCAGACCTCTCGATCCTAAATATTATTATTCTCCACTTTTGACAGAAAAAAATATTACTACTCTTAACTCTAAAATTTACCATTTCCTATTAGATTTCTCAATACAGACACCTTTGATTTTCTCCGAATCTGATAGTCGATTTTTCGTTACCGAATTTTTCAGTAACCCACTGTCGAACAATTCCAAAACTCGAGAATCTTGCACTGCGAGACATTGTACGGACAAAATGTTGCTTGTAGAAATTGGTGAAAAATTTGAGACAATTTCTCCAACGTTGATTCAAACGATCGATCGGTCTTGAAAGATCCATTGCGATTGCATAAGCTGCAAACTCACATTGTATCTGAAACAACCTGATAAGAATACGTTCTTAAGGTTCCGCCACCTATTCAAGTACACATTCTCTGCGAGGACAATACGTTAGAGAATTGCAATGGAATTATCATTGGTGATCGTCTCACGAGACAAGACCAGTGACAGATATCGATGTTGGTAGCGATAACCAATTAGAAATGACGAAGGGATTACACAGTGCCACGTTTTCGCGTTTCGTAAATCCACGGATCGCGAGGAAAAAAGTGACGCTGTAACGAATCGAGGACGTGAATCGAAACGATTATAACGTGACGGTTATCGGCTGCACATGTGCGACGATAGGCGTATCAATTTCCTGGTAAAGTGCAGAACCGAAGACCGATCGCGCAATTAACGGCTTTCTCTTTATTCCATCCTGGGACCGTTCGATCTTATCGGCAATTAATTTTCGTACGATTCCGGGGGGGTCATTATGTAAACGATCGTCCCTAGGCGGATCGTTACCAGTGCTCTCCCCTGTGTGTCCCCTTCTTTTTCCCTGTGTGTACGTGCTCGGTCTAATTATCGGTACACAATCTCACGCACACCGCGCAACTATCGGCGCGTCGGTGATTTTTCTCTTTTGGTTTTAACCGGGAACCACTCGATGTGTCTAGAATATATTTGTGGCTTAATCGGGCCCCGGCAACCGTGTATACTTCCATCGCTCCGGCTAGGTTTGAATTTCTTTTTCCGGAGCTGCGAAGCTTCGTTAGAATTGTGATAAATCTTTCCTACAGTTTAACTAGATCTCGGTACGTCCGGGATATATTCGTGGTTCAATTTAGTCGCGGAAGTTGCAGAATACTTCTGTCGTTACGAACAAGCTGTAATTCCTTTTTCCGACTTGTAAACTTCGATCAGGATCGTGATAAATCGCCGCTAAATAGCCTTCGAGTTAACCGGGCTTGTCCAAGATTTGTTCACGGTTTAATCGTGTTCCGAGGGCTAATTTCGTTATCCAATACGGTGAAAGAAAATAGTGCCACGGGATTGCTTGTCTCTCGACCAGTATCGAATCACACCGTACACGCGTACGGAGGTTTCTCGCGCGAAGGAAACGCGCATCCTTTCCACTTTCCAGATCTCCCCTCTCGGATTCTAACCCGAGGAATAATGCCAGAAGACATTAGCCGTCGATTTACATAAATCCCCCCACTCCGTCACGTTTGTTTCGTTGGCTTCTCCGGCAGACCCCAAAGTGTCTCATTATAATTAAGAAGTATCCTGAAAATTAACCGACAGAAAAACCGTTACTGTGGGGAGACCAGAGTAGGTGGTGCCGGTCCAAATGGGCTTCTAAAAGTTTCCCATCCCTGACTTTCGCAATCGGGCTTCGTTCCTACGGTTCGTGCAGAAGAGATTGTTTCGACTTTGGTATTTTAACATCTGCCGTTGATACTTCACTTTTTAACCACCGTTGCTGTTCAGTATCACCCTTTTCCGATCATCGTCCTTGAGGAGACTTCGTCGTTAAACGATCGTCGTTATTAAATCGAACGCGGTTACGATTATTCGTTACATCGATAACAAACGATACTTTTTGGAAATAAGATCAATGGAACGTTACCGCGTCTAATAGATCCTGTCATTGGCGCAATTAATCGTTCGAGCGGTCTCCGATACGAAGATCTTAATAGTAGCCAGTTAACCACTTTTCTTCCGTGCTAACTCGGGCAACGTGGTCGCATTAATTCTGACGCGACCGACTTATCTCGGACGAAGAGAATCTTTCGAGAGAATCGCGCATTCGGAGCTGAAATCTTCAACTTTTCTTCATTTGTTCTGCTCTTGACTCGTAACTGGTGGAGCGTTAAAGATCCCAGCGAATTTCGTTAAAGAATATATCTGGACAGTGAAGATGAAAAGTTTTCTCGAAGTTTTACCTTAGAGAAAAATTGTCGAAAATCATTTACTCGAGTCTCCTGCCTTAACCCTTTGAGTGCTGTAGACTTATATCCGTTCAAGACTTGGACGTATATATGCGCCTAGGACGATGGACGTATATATGCGTCTAGGATTATGGACGCCTATATACGGCCAGCATTATGGACGTATATATACGGTCCGGATTTTGGACGCATATGTGCGTTCAGGTGCTATGGACGTATATACCATTTAGGACTCTGGACGTATATATCCGTCTATTGAAAGCTATTGGCGCGGACTGTGGCCAGGGCAATAGAATTACAATTGTACTTTAGTACGTTCAATCGTCAAAATTCACGCTAGCAAAAAACTATTCGGTCCTCAGCAATCGCGACCGCTCACCGTTCACACGGATTGTTTCGCTCGGGAGTTATTCGGTACTCAAAGGGTCAAATGACCGAAACAAACGTACAGCAACAGGGTGGACTATCCAATGGAAGAACAAAACGGAAAACGGAGAGGCGTTTTAAAGTCGGCAAGTGGCGTGGCGAGCGCGCGATTCAATTTCCGTGGACTCTGGTCTCGACAAGTACAATGGCCCGCTTCAACTTCGAACCCCGAAAGCCCGATCAGATTTACGCGGGCCGTGGCCGGGCCACGCGCAAGGCCACTTTGTCGAACGACTGATCCTTGTCGTCGGCCTGGCAGGCAAATTGGCTCCCGTAGGTAGCACCAGGGGGATCCTGCGGATCGATGTTCACGTCCTGCCTTGCGCTCGAACGAGCCACGGCGTGTCTCGCGTTCAAGAGAGCCGAGGCCTCTAAACATCCCATTGTCTTGTCCGTCTCTCGATCGCGGATGGCGCGGCCTTTTTTTCCCGCGACATTTGTCAAGGCTCTGCCTCGAAGGGGGATCGTCCTGCGCCCGATTTGAATTGCAAAGCCGCAGCCCGAACGGCCGGTGTCTCGACTCGGGATGTTCACCGAGCGGACCGCGGATCGCCCAGATGGAGATGTCGTTTAGGGTTAAAACCGTGATATCTTCTCCGAGTGCGACCAGTGCTCGCGGACTCGTGCCGGTTGATCTACATCCAACGATCGATCCTCCGTTGTTCGTTCTTGTTCGATAGCGTGTAACCGACTCGACTGAAGGAACCCAAAAGTGGAAACTCTGATCCGTAATCACCGAGAAGCTTAAAGAATTATCCGCGTCAATTACGCAGGGAGTGATAATTTCTAAGTCGGATAGCTTGCATCTGACCGCGTACACGACGGAAGAAACCCAAAAGTGGAAACACGAGACTCTGATCCGTAATCACCGAGAAGATTAAAGAATTATCCGCGTCGGTAGCGCAGGGAGCAATAATTTCTAAGTCGGATGTACAGCGCGTTAAAACTCGAGTGCTATAGACGAGCAGTAGTTGGCCGCTCTGTTCCACGAGCTAACGAGTGCACAGGTGAAAGAGGAATCACCCACTCGCGTCGGTTGTAACGCGTTTGCTACGGCCTCAGGCTAGGCGTCCACTCGTGAGTAAAACCGTCGCGAGTCGCTCTCGCGAGTATCTCCATCCCTTCTCGATGCAAATGGTTCGTATCGGTAGAGACGAGCCGGTCGTCGAACGGATCGCAGCATCGACGTTTATCGTCGCGTTGGCTTTTCGACTCGGGTATAGAAACGAAACGAGCGCAACTCGCTCGTTAACCGGCGATCGTCTTTCGTCTGTCGGCCATTAACCGGGTGCAGTCGCACGAGAAACATTTCCTTCCCCGGTTTTCCAGGAGCGTCGTCATCGTGGCGGTGGTCCGGGCGAGGCCCGGAGGAGGGTGGTATTCAATCGCGTCACCTCCGGTTCTGTCAACCGAGGCCGACGAAGGAGCCGAGCGATCAGGGTTGTCGAGTGATTGATACGAGGTTGGACGGTGCCTAATGTCCCTCCGCGAACGACGGAGAAAGAAACGGCGAAGGACGCGCACGAGTAAGGGAGAAAGGACCACCCCTTCGAGGCTTTAAGAGTGGAACGATCGTCCGGCGGAGGCTCGTTAGTCAGGGCCGTATCAGTCACCGAAAGCAACCCCCGATTTTTTGCCAACGAGAGCCAAGTGCTCGTCCCCTGGTTCACTTTTGTTCGACCAGACGCGGTGTGTGCGCACCCTTAAAACGAGCTAAATTGTCTGTTTGTTCTGGACCACTCGACCCGACTACGTCTTTCCTCGTACTCTCGTCCGTGGACGAGCTTTCGTACGGGGATACCACTTTTGGTGAAATTTCGCGAAATTTGGAGAGTGTCCACGTTCCAATCGAACCGTGTACGCGAGTCTCCGAACATTCAAATCGAACCGTAACGTCCTGTTAGGTAGATACGATCGAACTTTTCGAACGTTCGTCGCAGGTAAAGTTTCTCAAAGGTACTGTCTTTTCGATACAGGTACCAAGAAAAGGGAGATGTTAGAATTTTGTGTTTGTATATGTGCGATGATACATATTTCTTCCGATATTGAACGTCTGTTCTCTCTGTTACTTGAAACGAATATTCGTAGATGGAGGATAATTTCGATGCGATCACGTTTGAGGAATTCTGACGGTGTTACCTTTTCGGATATTTCGTGAAAACGATACACAAAGTGTAATTACAAATACATACGGATCGAGAAATAATATTGGCTTGTTCGGAAAGTCGTTTCATTTTTTTTTTTTGGTGAAAATGAAACAGAATTTTTTCAGAGCGTGTAAACATTTTATTAAATTGTATATTCTCCATTTTGGAAAACGAAACGACTTTCCGAACAAGTCAATACATATTTGGGTATAAGTACCTAATATAACCTGACAGTAGAATATAACCAGCCCCCGAGAAAGAATCACAGAAGAGTATTCCGAATGACCCAATACCCAACCGTACAATCCGGGAAAGCTTTTAAAACGCAGTCTCACCGGTTAGAATCTTGCTTCCGGATAATCACCCGTGGAAACATCCACCGAGCCTAAAACTGGTAGGTAGTTTCGTCCATAGTTAACGTTTCGTTCGGAGCACCGAGATAGAGGAATTTAAAATGCCCAATAATGTGCAGTTTGCGCGCGACCGTATCGTTTTACGAGTTCGGAGTCGGCGATCCTGTTCGACGAGGCGTCTTCTTTCGAAAAGAATGGAAACCGTCGGTACCAAAGACAGTCGGTCGTGTCTTTCGCTCCGATTGGCGTAGGAAATGAAATTAACTTTTTTTTTCGAAAGTCGGTGGAGTCGGTCGGTTCGAGTCCCGTTTTTGTCACGGTCGCGACTCGAAATCGGTTTCCGGGAAGCACGGCTTTCCGACGCGATTAAAAGCGACGGACGGTCCCGTCGCGCGGTGTTTCGATTCCGTGAACGGCAGTCGTAAATATCGCTTAGGCGCCAGCCGGTGCCACAAATCAGCCTAGCTACGGCACTGGCTGTATCGCAAAACCTAGAGAAACGGGGTGGAAGAAGGAGGCTGCCACCGCTGCTCCGGCCGCCGTGGACTCTCGTGGAACGGAGACAGAGCGGTCTCGAATTAATATTCGGACGGCGATTTAGATTTAGAACACGAATTTGCTGATTAGTTTCCTACGGTGGCTGTGCGGTCTCCTACGCTGCACCGACTTCCATAAACGCCGTGCCCGGAGGGAGCTACACACCACCACCCGCCTTTCGACTCGAGATTTAGTCTCTCGGGGGGTGGTTGAACTTACCAGGGGTCAAACGCTTCAGGAGGGACATTCGTTAGCCTGTCCCCCGACCGCGACAAGTGCGCCGGACACGTCTTAATATATGCATTCACCGACCAATGAACACGACTTTACAACTTGTTCCCTCGGATCGCTGGATCCTCTCGAAAATGAGTTTTCGGTTCGCTTGCTTTTTCGCCAACGGTCGTTACGGCCCAATCTAGAGACTTTCCGTTCTTCCCGGGGAAAATGGTTCGCCAACCACCTGGAAAAAAGAGCCCTTTTATTACGAAACTGTTTCCGTACGAGATACCAACAATGTTTAACCCTCGACGATCGTTGCGTCTCGTACGGATTCTGGGTTCTTCGCACGTTGTTCGGATCCTTGTCAGATACGAACCTCTGCGCGACAGATCGCTTCTGACGTTTTTCTTCGTGTGTATATAAACAACGACTTCGTAATAGGAACTGTTTGGAACACTCGATCGAATGTATACGTGTATGTGTAATATCTACAAAATAATAGATAAAATATCACATTCCGTTAAAATTACCCGGAAGATTACCGAATACTTTAATACCGAACACTCCTCTAATTTATCGCCTCGATAAATTTAGAATTACAATTTAAAGTTACGTTAATCCTTCGCGTACCAAGATGGTGGACGATCGACGCGTTTCCTCAAGTTGGTCCCTTTTTCCTTGTATCATTGCACAACTTATTAAAACCTTCACGGTCCATTTATTTCACTTGTCATTTACAGTTTAGAACTGGCCGGTTTACCTTAGTTCTCGGTTTGTTTATTCGAAGAGACGACGTACGGACGATAGCATTAGCCACGGACGATTGAAAGTATCGGTCGGTTCACGGCTCGGAAACTAACGGCGTAAATTAAAGCGGACTGGTGAAAATCGAGCAGGTCAAGTTTCGAAGGGTCGAATTAGCGACATCCTGCCGATTCCAGTTCTCCCCTCCTCTCCGTCTTGGTCTCTTCTCTTATCCCGTTGGATATCCCCACTTGTCTCCTGCCTGCAGGGGGTTCTTTTCCAGCAGGATTAAATGGAGCGCCTAGATGACCGATGCTCGTCCTCCGGACTTGACTCTCGCGGAGGGCTGGTTGGAAAACAAGATAAAACGAGGATAAAGCTCGCGTAGAACCTTTCCACCGTTACCACTGACAACGCCGTGGGGTGTGTACCGCGACACTGACAGCAACGAGCCTTCGTTAATCCGGAAGCCTAATCGTCCAGATCGCTGAACCCGAGTCCTCGTTCCAGTTGGACTTTTTCACGCCTCCCTTGGGAAAACCTTCGGACGTATTTAGGTCGATTCGGAGCTGGACTGGCTCCTCGAAGGTCGAGGAATTTCCACGAACGGTCGAGGACGAAATAATTTTGCAGTAACTTTTGTTATTGTACGTCTTGTGTTAATTAAGCGTCTTGGTTTCCAACAGGAGTGTACGTTACGGTTTTATACGTGTCGCGTAGCTAGCCATGCTTTGAAGTATACGTAAACGAAGATACGAAATAATTCGATGAACATTCTTCCTGTCATTTTTGTAACGTTTCGTATCTAAATTTTGTTCGTACTTGACAAGATTTATCTGAACGCGTACGTTCTTACTGTGAATTCCGATTCAACCGAGATGCTTTCTTGCATCGTCGTTACAGTGACTCAAAGTTTCTTATCGATGACAATTTCGAGATAACATCTTCGAACTTCAATTATCGAAAATTTTCGTATTCGTTCGGAAAGTCATTTCATTTTTTGGTGAAAATGAAACACGATTTTTTAAGAGTGTATACACATTTTGTTTAATTATATATTCTACGTTTTATAGAACGAAATTACTTTCCGAATAATCCAATATTTTAATATAACCATCGCGAAACGTATTTCGGTCGGTTCGATACGCCCGAAGTTCGTTCTCGATTGAAATTTTTCCTCGAGATCGGTACAAGGCGTGTTTTCAAGCGAGATGGTTTTTCCTTAAAACGAGAAAGCCGAAACCGCGCGGCTTTCGTTTAATTAACTCGTCGATCGAGGATCCATTAGCGACGAGAAGCAGTCCTTTCGATTTTCACGAAACGCGCCGGTCCCGTTTGCGGATTCGGGAAGCCGCGTGTAATGCCCGCTTTTAAGCCCCGATTACACGCGTAGCTGGTAGCAGCTCTCGCGGTAAGAGGATTATATTTCGACTTTGTTGTGGCGCTCGAAGACGTTCGTTAGCGAAATCATTGTTACGGCGACGATACTCTCCTTCTTCGGCAGGCATCGTTAGAGCCGTCTAAAACGAGAAACCGCGCTCCTTGGATTCGGTAAATTCCTTCTCTGTTGACGTCGTCGCCGAAGACTCGATGCTCGTTTCCGGTTCTTGGTCGCGGGACCCGTCTACACTTTTTACATCCTCGTCTCGCGAAGCTTCGGATCGACAATGTTGGCGAATAGGTTTCAGGATTGTCTTGATTCTGTTCTTTCTTTCATTTTTTTTTTATCGGGTTCGGAAAGTCATTTCGTTCTCCAAAATGGAGAATATATAGATTAATAAAATGTTTATACTCTCTAAAAATATCGTGTTTCATTTTCACAAAAAAAGAAACGAAATGATTTTCCGAACAACCGAATATTTTTCTTCGTGGTAAACTTCGTTTTAAAGGGGTGAAATCATCGTCCTAAATCTGTGTTGGGTTCTTTACATTGGGTTGTTCGGAAAGTCGTTTCGTTTTTCAAAATGGAGAATACATAGATTAATAAAATGTTTATACGCTCTAAAAATATCGTGTTTCATTTTCACCAAAAAACAAACGAAACGACTTTCCGAACAACCCGATACAAATTAGGAATCTTGGAAGAGTGATGTAGTTCGACAGTCTGAGAGCACGTGTTCGTACCAACGGATAAACAATGTTATCATATTTTGTGAACCGTCACCGCAACGCCGATAAAGATTAAATCGTTCAATTCGCGAAATAAAAAAAAAAAAAGAAGGAAAGAATCATTAGTTACGTCCAGCCCGCGATTCGAGCGCAGAAGAACTCGAGGCATATTCGAGGGTGGTTGACTGTTCATCGTCGAGGGGTTGAAAAGCATCAATCTTTCATTCACCGGACGAATTCGAAGTTATGAATGAAATCCGTCCGAACCATTTAATATAATATCGAGCTGCTTGTTCTTTCGCTCAACAGGGCTTCGATTTTGATCGAAGACCCACGGAATTTCGCGATTTTCCGATTTCCACGAACACTCGAGAGCCTTAGGACGTCATTGACGTGGCTGTCACGAAACAACGTTCGATTTTTTTATTAATAGTAGAAACAGTTGGCGGAACAAGTAACTCTCGTTTCCAAAACTTTGCTCGAATCTTCCTCCGAATTTATAAATCTGAATCATTCCTCTCGAATTGTTTATATTTGTAATTTTTCGTGCATAAAATTACGATATCCTACCCTCCGCGATGGTTATAAATTTTCCACGTTCAGAGATCTACGAGGTCGTCATCGATCCCGGTTGTAAATTTCCCCCTAAGTCTACGGAGGGCGATGCAAGAAGGGGTGAAAGTTTCGAACGATCGAAAACATTTTAATGGGACTTTCGTTAAAGGATAGAAAAAATCACGGTCGCTTACGGTGGAAATCGATAGTCATTTTCGAATAAGTCCCTTTCGAAGAAATCGAGATCGTCGTATCGGTTCGGTGCGGTGACCTACTAAGGTATCCTAAAGGATTGCACTTTGGGTACGGTTGTCGAAGAGTTTATTTTTTTTGTTAAAAGTCGAAGGAAAAGGAACACGGTGTCTCGGCGCGCGTACGAAAGAAGTATATTTTTGCAAGTATTATAGATCCGGAGTTAAGGTCGCTTATCGTGTCCTCGAAATTACATGGGAAAACTCTGTAAGAAAAGTTCGATTCGTCTGTCCCACGAGGGATTTCGGCAACGGGACGTTTCCATGCACGCGATAAAATCCAAAGGAATCGGAGAACGCCGCGTCGAGGAAACTTCTACGGTCGATTCTGTTCAAGTTTTTGCCTCCTTTCGACGCCCGTTTATGGTTTCACTGCCCTCGGATGGCACTTTAGGGAAATACACGAGAAAACCCCCGCCACTGTTCGACTCTATTGGGAACCGGTAGAGTCTATTGTGTATTATTAGCCAATAAAACCGGCGTACTGTTTGCCAGAGACACGCACGAGTGTGTCTCCTTCGATTCTCAATTTACGATGTGTTTCCTCCGCTTTGAAACTCCTCGCGAATCACCTTGTTGCATTCTTATTTTTCACCTTTCGATATTCGAGACCACAATTTTTGATATCGCGTTGTTTCGTATGCTTTTTCCTATTGTGCAATTATTGCTCGTTGGGTACAAAAATAATCCAACCAGTTCGTGGAACGAGTTCACAATTTACGAATCGTCCCTTTATTTTATTTTTCACCGTTCAACGTTCGAGTGCGCAACTTTTCCATATTGGGCGGTTTCGTACGTTCTCGCGTACGTAATCGTGCGAAATTTTTGCTCGATCTAAACTCGCATAGAAATAACATCCAGCTGGAATATCACCGTCGTCGAAGATTTCTCTGACGGGGATATCGATAAATTAATTCAGTCGCGGGAAGCGACCGCAAAAGAGGCTGTACCTCGTTCCGCGAATGATTAATATTTCTTACGTAGGTATGCGTTACATATTTTCTCGAGGTAGAGTTTACACGAAGAAAAGTATGCGAGGACTTATGAAACGATACATACCCCACATCTGCATTATGCATGACATAATTAGTAAAAAGTACAAAAACAGTCGTGGAACTTGACGAGATATCCAACTGGTGAGTTCTATAAAGGAAATGAAAAGTGATGACTATCGCAACGGCTCGGTGCATCTTGCATCACGGGATCACCGTTGCCGGGCTCCGTTTATTTCTTCCCTCGTTTTAAGAATCGTGGTCGATCGTTCCGAACCGAGGTGATTCACCTCTCCGGGGTTAAAAAGACTTCGAAAAGGAGCACCGGGGATGGCCGCTGATTCTCAGTCGTCCCTACGCATCCCTGATTAGCTTAGGTTTCTCGTATTTCCGATTAAACTCGATAGCAAACGAGATCCTATCGTGCACCCTCGTGCAGCTCTGTAATTGGAGGTCCAAGGGTGGACATTTGAATTCATTTCGAGTAGCGGTACCGTCGACCTGTCCCTTCGTGCTTCCCGGAAATAGCGTCACGGTAAACTAAAATCGGATCGTTTTGTTTCTTGTTGTACCCTCGATCGTCTTTTTCGTCCGTTCTGTCCGACGAACCCGCGAACGTTACCTGTACAATTCCCTACGCGAAAAGATAGAGAGTCAAGGGTGAAATTAAGATCGTAAATTCCTCGGGGGAGAGGAGGGGGGGATTTCCTCGACTCATTAGTAGTTCGAACTCTCCTTGCGTAATCGAGAAGTTCGTTGAAACGACACCGTCACCGTGATTAGGGGTCCACCGGTTGGAATTTGAATTGGATCGTGCACCGTCCCTCGGGAATCGAGACTACGCGTACTTCGTAAGAGTATGTTTTTAGATACGCGAAGTTAAGTCGTCGTCTCGTTCGATCCAGATCTAACGTAAAAGTAGCCTAGTATCGTTGATATCTACAAGTAAAAATTCATCAAGATTCTTCGATATTTCGGATGAGTACGCTTTCAGATCGTGAAATTAAATCGTCGTCTCGTTCGATCCAGATCTACCGTAAAAGTAGCTTAATAGTGAGTATCTACGAAAGTTCGTCCAAAGTTCTTCAACGCTACGAACTATTACTCTCGTCGACTAAAATTGATCAAATCTCGAAAGTATCTCTTCGTCTCTGAACTAAAGCACCGTTCTCGATCAAATTCAGATCCTACGGCTGTATCAAACCCGAAACGGGTCGCTCGACATCAGGTTGTCGGTCTCGAGAGTTTTCTTGCGGGAGTACTCGTCGAGCAGCGCGATATCACGGCGATACGTCGGTAATTAGGATTCCCCCTGGCGAGGGGTGGTGGACATTCGAATTCATTCGGGGTCGGAGCGTTCCTCCGGGGTTAGTCGACAGCCCCTTTAGCGGAAAACTGTCTGAACATGACGTAACGCTCCTGAAAGCCGCTCGGATAGGAGCGGTTCCGGGCTGGTTTTTGCGCTGTCCGGCCAGCAACAATGGCCGCTTCTTACCAGCGTTCTGGTCACCGTATATTATTAATTACTGTATTAATCTCGCCGGCCGTAAGCAATCTATTATACATGGGATAAGAGCCACCGAGCGAGCTGGCGTCGTCGTCGTCGTCAAAATGCTCGCCCACAGCTCCGCTACCCCCATTGGTGACTTTGTAACTTCGACGCTCGATGTAATCTGACCCCTGCGGGTGTTAACGAAGGGTGGATTCGGAAAGGGTGTTAAAGGAATCTTGAAATTGGCGGCGATGGTCGATGCACAATCGTAACGACTGGTTTCGCTATAGAAGAATCTCCGAGTTGAACGATTCGAAATGAAAGTAGGAACTAAATGTTCCAAGCAATATTTGGTCTTTCATTTTGCACGATGCACAATCGTAGCGACTGGTTCGTACTAGGAGGACCTCCGAGCTGAACAATTCGAAATGAAAATAGGAACTAAATGTTCCAAGCAACGTTTGGTCTTTCATTTTACACGATGCACAATCGTAGCGACTGGTTCGTACTAGGAGGACCTCTGAGCTGAACAATTCGAAATGAAAATAGGAACTAAATGTTCCAAGCAACGTTTGGTCTTTCATTTTACCCGATGCACAATCGTAGCGACTGGTTCATACTAGGAGGACCTTCGAGTTGAACGATTCGAAATGAAAATAAGAGCTAAATGTTCCAAGCAACGTTTAATCTTCCATTTGAACGGTTTTGTTCGAAGCTGAACCAAATATCATTCTTTCTTTTAAAGAATAGAAATTTAAAATAGTATCTTTTCGTATTCTTTTGAAATATCGACGGATTCTTTTCAATATTTTAAAATCGCTCCACGATGGAGTCCCGGGAGATCGAATTAAAATTTAAGCAAACGTGAAAAAGTCGCGATATAATTCAGGAGGAGTTCGAAACTCCAAGGATAGGTCGAGGGAATCCTTGACGAAACAAGCACGCTGTTAAGCGAGTCGCAAAACTGTATCGAGTCGTAAGACGCGAAAAGTTTAGAAACAAATCAAATTAACAGTTTTGTAATAAAATGGAACACAAATATGGAACGAGATTCTTCTCAATTATGGGACGAGATTGAAATTCTGTATTATAAAGGATGGATGGCGCACGGTACAAAATGACGCAAGAATGTCTATAAACGATCAGTTTGTTAACTTCCGTTTCCTTGTATTTTTCCAGGTCTGTGTGCTGCGTGTATGCTGGCGAGAGTGGAGCAAGAACGTTTGGAGAGTTTGAAGTACGACAGAGCAACGATTTATGTAAAGTGCGTGGAGGAGAACGAGGATCCGAAGACGGATAGCGACTTGGAGGTCAGAAGCGAAAAAAAAAAAGAATATACATACATATATATATATACACACACACACACACGTATATACATATATAAATCCGCCATTTCGAGATCGAATCGACACGAAATTACGCGAATTGGCCGACATCGGGGCCAACGACAAGGGATTTTTGTTAATGGGTCGGCGTGCCGAGTCACCGAGTATCTTGGAACCGGTCGACCGATTCAGATTGATGTCGACCGATAAGGAGATTGGCCCCATCTCATTCATTTCACGATAATAATCGTCATTACGTTTCCACGGGTCGACCCTTGAGGCCACCTGCTTCCCTCTCTTCGTTTCCGAATTAGTTTCTTCGGCTACGTACGCCTTCGGTTCGCAGCTACGCGAAAAGGTGTTACAAATTACACGAGTGTTCAATAGTAACCATTTTGCGTAAGCGTTCGTCGCCCGGATGAAACTTATTAACGTTCGACGGTTCAAAAGTAGCGCGAAATTGAAATCGACCGGTGATGATCGGGACACACTGTAAAATCCGCGAATACTTTTGCGCAAGTAATTATATTCGAGAAAAATACGTACTAACTCGAAATATATTACACGTATTAGTTTTTCGGACGTTTCGTTTTTGCTTATTTTAAAGAACTCGTTTATCGTTAGATTTGATGCGACCTGTCAACGTTTAACACTTGAAAGTTTGCACGGTTGGGATCGGTTTGAAATTTTGTTTATTTCGAACAAAGCAATCGAAGAAATCCTCAAAGAGGTTAATCGCGTTAATGGGGAAACGGGTTGCGATAATTTTGTTTGTTTTCACCGCAGCTGGCTGCAAAGAGACCCAAGATCGAGAACACGAGGCCGTCGAGAACTCGAAGGAACTTGAAGGGATCCCACGAGCTCAAAGTTTCTTCGGAGATTACCCTCAAGGAGCTCAAATTAATGGTAAGTGTAGAACGTTTGTTTCGTAAACATTTTGGTCCAATGATATTTGTACCAATTTGTAGTTCTCGTGATTATTCACTGTATCGGTTACATTTTTAGATATTTACGTTCCCTACAAGCTCTTGCGGACAAATTCAAGAGAATCGCGTTCAAAAATCGACACAAATGTTGTATAATAATATTCTCCTCTAGACAGTTTTATAGAGTACAGAACGGTTTAAATTCGTTCGACACAAATGTTGAACAATAATGTTCTCCTCTAGACAGTTCCATAGAGTACAGAATGGTTTAAATTCGTTCGACACAAATGTTGAACAATAATGTTCTCCTCTAGACAGTTCCATAGAGTACAGAATGGTTTAAATTCGTTCGACACAAATGTTGAACAATAATATTCTCCTCTAGACAGTTCTATAGAGTACAGAATGGTAGAAATTCGTGACGAAAATTCTTGCAAAATGGTACCAGTAGTTATCGTGGTTAAGGAGAGAAAGGCCGACGCGATTGTACGATTCCGCTTAAAACAACGGTGCATTCGCACTTTGCAGGTGCAGCGTTGCACTTACGGTAAAAGTAACGTCGAGAAGTTGGAGTCTCGATGAGCATCGTTCGCGAAGTCGGGAATTTTATTATTATTATTTTTTTTCAAGTATTTCGGATACATAGATTCTTCGTTTGATTTTCGTTTTACATCGCTAAAACCATTGGTAAGCGTGTAAACGATTAGATCACCGTTTAGGGTGACACAATCCGGTACGGTTGCGTCGCTTTTTCGAATACCAAGCGCGTATCGATATTTTCGTCGCTGCTGTGTAAACAACTTTCGTCAGGTGAGTCAGCCAGCACCTTTCACCGTATTAAATTACGAAAGGGTTAAACCGTGTTCCCCAATCGATCGTAGTTGCTGACAATGACAGTGATCACGCGGCAATTGAAAGAGATTACGGCAGTCTGGGAGAGGAACTGTTTTACGAGGGCTGACCGTTTTGGAAGTGGACACAGAGAGAGAGATGGAGATTGAGAGGGCAAGGGAGAAGGAGAGAGAAAGGAGAGAGAGAGAGAGAGAGAGAGAGAGAGAGAGAGAGAGAGAGAGAGAGAGAGAGAGAGAGAGAGAGAGAGAGAGAGAGAGAGATCTTTCCAAAGTCAGACACCCTGCGAGCAGCAGGTTGGCCGGGTTTGTTCGGTGGACCGAAAGTAGTAAAGCCGCAGTTATGGCTGGTTAGCATATGCCTGAGCCCTGGCAGTGTGCTTAAACTATTAAGCGTATTTATATTGCGAGGCTGCGGCCATCTCCTTCTCCCTTCTTCACCGGGGCCACCGGCAAAAACTCGAAAGAGCATAAACCTCGCGCTAATAACAGGCCTCTGACTTCTTCACTCCACTTCTCTCCTCTTCCTTCGACTCTGGGCCTTTCGTACCAATTTCTCTCTTTCTCTCTTTCTCTCTCTCCTCTGCTGCGGTTGTTCGTGTTACACGTTCGTGCGAAGGTATTCGAATCGTTGTATAATTTCGACACCAAAGTTACCTAAAAATTGAAAACTACTCTGTATCGGTTTTCATCGACTACTTGTCATCTCTCCTCTTCCTTCGACTCTGGGCCTATTGTACCAATTTCTCTCTTTCTATCTTTCTCTTTCTCTCTCCTCTGCTGCGGTTGTTCGTGTTACTCGTTCGTGCAAAGGTGTTTGAATCGTCGTATAATTTCGACACCAAAGTTACTTAAAAATGGAAAACTACTGTATCAGTTTTCATCGACTACTTGTCATTCGTATCTGTATGCGTCATCCGGTTCTCCTAACTTCGATACGAAAAATGAGCTTCTCTGTGTACAGATACGATAATTGTACGCGAAAGAAGCTACGAATCGTTGGAATCGTTTCTTCAATTTTTGTTCCAATTGCTCACCGACGAGTAAGCAAACGATTGTGCCGAGTTGACAGTGAATCGCGAACACTTGCATTCGAGATCCGTTGAGAAACGTTTCGGTGGACAAAAGGAATCTGGTTTCGAATAGGTGGAGATTAGACGGTGATTCCGGGCCGAAAGTATCGATGGATCGAAGGGTGCCGATTGTTCACGGATCGGACAACGTTTGACAAAAATGAGAGTTCGTCGGTTTTTACCGTGTGGCAAAAATGCTCGAGTTTCATGGTCGAATGCGCGACAAGTCGTGAGCAAGCAAGCAAATCGGGACAATAGTCGGCGCGCTTCGGCCGACGATCGTTTTACGTAATCGTTGTAACGCCGATTGCCGCCTGTAAATATTACTTTCTACCACATTCCGTGTCACCGATCCGAAGTGCTTTTTTCCGCCCCCTGTTCGGACTCTCTCGCCAGCCGCTCGCGATTTCTTTTCCTGTACTCGGGTGATCGGTGACGTTCGAAACGTGAAAAAGTTTGTCAGCCAGCTCTTTTGTCTTCGGAGACCTCTTCTTTCGCGGTCTTGTGGCGAAACGTATCGTTGCGAACAGATTTTTTCGACACTCGTTACAAAAGTACTCCAACATTTTCGCCCGTCGCTGAATCGAACTCCAGGCTTCGTTTCTATTAAATAGCCTTTTACAAACCGATTTAACATTTTCAACGTTTTTCAGGCGCAGTAGATCGACATCTGTAAATAAGAAAGTACTTCAAACGAACTTTTATCGTTATCCAGTTCGTTGAGCCGGCGTTGACAGATGCATCTTGGATCTTTAGATTTTTCCAAACGTTACAAAATGTGACCGGTACTGGAAACCATTGAAAACATTAAATCGGGTTGCGAAAGATTGTACAATAATTTAAAATTGGTAAGCGTTCGATCCGGGACGCGTTGAAAAAATTTAAGAATTCGAGATGCATTTAACGCAAGCTCCACGAATCGGATATTCCTCTTATGGAAATTGATATCTCGAATATTTAGAATTCTGAAATGTCTCCTGTAGCCACATTTTATTGCCCAAAAACTGTACAATTTCTTTCTCAATCTATTTTGAACGTTATTTCAGTTCTCGATGTTAACGTACGCGAGTTCGTTAGAAAAGATGATATTTTTCGACCGCGAAGCAATTGTTCGGCCCTTCTGCCTTTTTCTTCGCAACCTTGTTACAACTCACCTCTATTTATCGCTCTGGTCGACCACCTTCCGTGCTCGAGCAGGAGACTTTAACGAGGAAGCATCGGTTTCTTGACCCGACCGATCATTTCTCTCGTTACCTTTGCTCGCTCTTCTTACCTTCTTTCTCGAGTGAACGTTGCTGTTATCCCATAAGTCTCGTGGTTTTGTCAAGTATCTTTGGAATCTTCGAATTTCGAAATTATCTATCGAGTCGTGTCCACGGGGAGAAATTCGCAAACGTTCGACGCGGAGTGAATTTCCGAAATATCTACGCAGGATTCTTCCAACGCCGGCTCCGTGAAACCGGATGCTCCTCTCATGGAAATAGGCACGTCGGAACGAATTTTTGGAATTCGGTTTAAAATCAATTTCACGGAAGACGCTCTTGCTGCGTCAGCATAGGTAATCAGCCCGACTTGGTTTCAAATTTCGACAAAAAACTCCGTTGCAATGGGACCCACGGCGCTTCGTTAAAGCTAATCGCCGATAGAGAGATCTCGCGCGAGTTCCCATCCGAGAAAAATTAATTTCAACTCAGATATTTTCCTGATCGATCCAAGAAGATTATCTTAAAATGTTGCTTCAATGTACGAGTATTTACGAAGTGACGTACGAATTGACTGTTACGAATAATTCCATGCAATTTTCTTTGATAAAATAAATAATACATTTCTATCGTAGATACTAAAATTCTATACAATATGAAACGAATTATTCTTTTCAGTGAAAAGAAAAAGAAAATTGGTGTTAGATGTGCAATTATTTTCCAGATCGATCCTAGAATATTATCTTACAATGTTGCTTCGATGTACGAGTATTTAAAAGTATTACAAATAAAATAAATAATACATCTCTATCGTAAATACTAAACTCCCTACAATATGAAACGAATTATTCTTTTCAGTGAAAAGAAAAAGAATATTGGTGTTAGATGTGCAAATATTTTTCAGATCGATCCAAGAATATTATCTTACAATATTGCTTCAATGTACGAGTATTTAAAAGTATTACAAATAAAATAAATAATACATCTCTATCGTAAATACTAAACTCTCTACAATATGACACGAATAATTCCTTTCAGAGCGAAAAGAAAAAGAAAATTAATGTTGGACATAATTTACAGAAATAAGTACACCTTATGATAGAAGGACGAAGGTACAGTTACTGTACGCTCATAGAAACCCAATCTCGTTAACGATAAAATAACGATACATCGTCCAAGGGACAACAGTCCGGATCGAATAATTTCTGAAATTCTCGACCCCAATATCTTTAAAACTTTAAAAATCTTATCGACCAATCGAGATCTTAAAGATCTTATCGACCGATCGATATCCTAAAGATCTTATCGACCGATCGATATCTCAAAAGATCGTCGATCGAGAACGTTGCTTTTGAATTTCGAGCCTGTTGCGCGAATCAAAGAGCCACGAGCTAGGTTCGCGGAAGGGGTAGAGGAAAAACCGAGTTGAAAAGACCCTTCTGCCGACAGTTTAACTCGGTTTACGTCGGACACGGTCTAACCAGGGTGTTCCGTGTGTGTGCGCGCGTGCGCGCTCGCGTCCTGTTCGTCCGTCCGTCCGTCCGTGGCTCTTTTTCCCGGCGGTTGCTCGCTCGTAAAACAGAAACCTGCGCGTTTACACCGGCACCGGGTAAGCTGGTCTCCTGCACGAGGAACCGGACGAAGGGCAACGCGAAACCGTTCTCGAGGCGGCTTCCACAAATTAAGCAATTACCCGGACGCATGCTCCTCGATTCCGACTTCGAGACGTGGCCCTTTTCTTCGCTTTCGCGTGGTCTCTCTCGCACGCCGCGGCCGCGCTTTTAGAGTTCAATGCCTGGAAAAGGAAGAAACACGGAGTTCCGGAATTTTATACGTTCACGGAATTTGTTGCTTTCGGTGCGCGGGTTAGAGCCACCGCGATTCCGGATGGTTTGCATTAAACGATTGCTAATTTGAAAGCGGCGCGCCAACCGGAACGTAAGAAACTCTCGTCGAGCGTCGACATTCTTTTTTTTCTTCTTTTGTTTTGTCCCTTTTTCCTCTCACGCGTTTTTAAACTTAAGTACGGACGTGAGTACGAACGTAGCGTAGACACACGTCGGGTACAGACCGGAAGAAGAGAAAAATCGATGCTGCGTGGATATTACGCGCTGCGATAAATGCACCGAATGCACCATGAATGCACCGAATGCACCGAATGCACCGATTCGCGGAATCCACTTCGCGTGGATGAATTTGTCGGTAAAAGATAACAAAATTCGCGTCGACTGGTTCTCTTTCGCTTTGGTTCTTAATTTTAGAAAAGTTTGCGTTTCTATAAACTATCGACGATATTGAGAAGATCAGTGCGGACGATGTGCGGTGATGATATTTGATTTACTACTGAATTTAACGTTCGTTGATACGTTGAGCGTATTTAGTATTTAAAAACGACAAAGTAAATTCGTACGGGCTTGTGCACCGTTTCCATCTTGTTTGCATGTTGCAACGAGTTTCGCGTTCTAAATATAGAGGAGAGAAAGAAAAATCATTCCCGGAAGGAATTGCCAGTCGTGTTGGGTCGGATGTTTTAGTTAGCCTTCGTAAGGCCTCCGCCTAAGCAAAAATTACCGGACAACCGTCCACATTCCTTTTACTTATGATACCACATTCTCCTTAAGCCGAAACCGATCTGTCTTTCTTCTTACAATAGGTGCTCAAGATCACTGTGTTCGAGTCTTTGTACCAAAAGTTTTTCGACGAACGAATCGCAAAAATCGAACGAACACACGACCACGAGTGGTCGATAATAATAAATTGAAACACACTCGGGGAAATACTGTGTCAAATTTCCGGGTAACTCGATAAACCGTTCGTGTGTTGTATATTTTTTCAGACGATGCAAATATGTGGCGCTGGACCATACGATCAACATCTGATGCTTGGCGAACACGAGCTCACCGATCACAGTCAAAGTCTCGCGGCGCTTGGTATATTTCCCGGGGCACTTCTCACCTTGAAGGTAGGACTCGCTTCATTTTTATACCTTTCACATATCTCGGACAGTGAGTCTCGTGAATTAAATTGCACAAACGTTGGAGAAACCTAGTTAAAAATCTCGCGGATAGTAATCGTTTCTCCCGACTCCGTTCACGAACTATTCTCAATCCGTGCGCGGGAATTTTCACAAATGGAAAGTTCGAACGTTTACTCGAACCAAGAAAATATCGTTAGAGAAAATTCTTTCAAAATTTTCACAATTGTGTCAACTTCTTCCAGATACGTTCAAACACCGTTCAAGACTACAACGCATCGAAATTTAGGCAAAATTCGAAATATAGTTTCAAAAACTATCCAACTTCTGACCGTTTCGCGTTGGTTCGAATATCAATCAACTACGAACAAACATGCATAATGCAATTCTCCGATATAACGCTCGGCAATGTCGCGACGAAATTGTTAAACATCCTCCGGTTAGAATTTCAAAAAACACGATCGATCCGCGTGAGAGGTCGGTGACGTTGAAGAGATCGGGTGTGTTAAAATTCGAAGGTTCATGCTTCGCGCGAAAATGTCATCCTCGCGTTCACCGGACGGGGTGCTCGACCAACCGCCAAGAATCCCGTGACATCTACCAAGGTGTTTTTTCGTCGAAACTCCGTGACGCGTTCCTGTCTCCGCTCGGAGAACTGGATTCTACTATGCAGTTCAGTTCAGCAATTAGAATTCGCGACTGGTGCAACGAAACCAGTCCGAGGAAGAAGAGATTCGTCCCTCTCTCTTGCTCTCTTACTCTCTCATTCTCTCACTCGGTTTTAACGGTTTTGACTCCGCTAGCTCTCGCGGCTAGCCGGAGCTGCTTTCATAAAATCAGTGGACTGTGAACGGAGGAATGCGCAGGAATGCCGGAATTATTCCGGCGGTCTCGCGACCCGAGCGGCGGACGGGGAGAATTTTTCTTTCGGCCGTCGGAGTCGGCGACGCCGCCGCCGACCACTGGCGACAGCTTCTGACCCGGCAAAAACCAGCCACGTCCGCTGAATTTTTGGCCGAATCTTCGATCCTCGCGGGCCGCGCGAACTGGTAGATATGCGGCCAACGGAATCGCGAATGGCGTTCGCATATGGCGTCCTCTCCCTCTCGGGGAGCTTGCTTTTCTGTAACGGAGGAACGCGAGTCCTCCTCGACGAATTCGTGCCGTGCAAACCGATCGATCGATCGGTCCGATGATCGCTCCGAACTCGGTCCGTGGCTCGACGTGGTTTCGAATTTATTTCAATTTTTTTTCATACGCGCTATGGAACACCGAAACCGGTGTCCCGCGATCGGTGAATAAATTCTGCCATAAAACCGTCGATCATCCAGGACAATAGCGAGCCCGATCTACCCGATAAACGTATAATTCCGCGGTAACGGAGAACGATGAAGTAAAAAGGTGTGGAACGTTCGAGGGATACCATTTGCGTTATCGAGTCACGATGTTTTGTAAATGTAAACGCGATTGCTAACCGTGTGCAGGGAGAATCTTCGAACTCGAACGTTTTAAGAACACGTGAAGATGTAGAGGTAGTTTCTGAGAACAACTTTCTTGAGTACAATGAAAGTAACGTGTCAGGGTAGCGCAATGGATGTTTGAAAGTGGTCATACTGTAGAAGTGGCAGGTATGTTTACGGAAAGGATGAATTTTGAAGCGAAAGTGATCTTCTCGGACGAAGTTTCGTCTACCGTGTGAACACAGTCGGTCGAAGAATGTTAAAAATTGCTAGAGAGTTCGTAGGGGGGTTTTAAACATTGCAAGACATTCCGAAGCATCGGAAGGATTATTACGGGACAATTCGTCGGATAAAGAAGATATCCCGGCGCTGAATTTCACCGTGGAGAGCTAATCTTCCGGTAGTAAGAGGCCAATTAACACTTCTAATCTCGGTAGGCGACGTTTGCGGCTAATCCCAAGACGAAATCGGTGGTCTTGCCGTTATCTTGGACCATTGCCGACGTTACTTATCCATTGTCTCGGGCTTAAGGGAAACGGTAGCTAGATCTTAAATCTAAATTGCATCTGTTTGTCACTGTCCGCTGCCCTCGCGCAACAAACGTATCGTTCTGACAACAATTAACACGCCACCTGGGACTATCGAGGAACCCTCGAAAATTTCGAAAAAATTCGTAACCATCTTCCTTTCTCCCCGAGAAAACACGTCGAAAACGTGTAACGCGTTAATCAATAGAGTACTCGCGTTACGAAAATATTTTTCAAAATTGGAGTACAAGTTTCAATAGTCCTTTCGGAATATTAAAAATATAAATCGTTTCTTATTCTTAGAATATCAACTATCGAAATAGTTCGAATTGGAATAGTCTTCAAGCTTCTCGGAATTGTAAGATCAAGCAATCGATAATCGATACTTGTATCGTTTCTGTTTCTCAAATGGCAACACCCTCTTTCGTATTTGATCGAATCGGTTTAAAATTGTTTCTCGTTAACGAAAATGGGATACTACGTGGGATGCTTTTCAATGCTACGATTCGCTGTACCCGTCTCGTGTGCGGAAATCTAATAGTCCCGTTTACAAAGCGTACCATTTGGACGCCCATGGGCGTTCACCGCGCGTACCGATCCACCGAACGCAAGCGTACACAGCACCCAAATGGATAGTCGACAAAAAGTCTCGTCCACCGGGCAAAAGCTGAAATCGATCGTTTGTCTGTGACGAATGTGGCTGACTAAGCCATGAGTTATGCCCACGGTTCTGCACATTTACGTAGCGCTATTTATCGGACTTGTCCAGCACGATTCCTCTCTCTCTCTTTCTCTCTCTTACTCTCTTAGTCTCTCTCACTCTATTCCTTTCAGTCGTAGTGGAACTTGCTTCGATCGTATCTTTGCCGGATTTTTCAGGTAATCACCGGTGTAGCGATCCGTTTCAACAGCGATAATTGATTTCCAACTACCGACGCAACGAAACACGCGCAAAAATCCGGGACGAATTAGCGACGCTTATTCCGGCGGAAAAGTAACAAATCTATCGCTTCGGTTTCGATCGTTCCTGAATTCCGTTCTATCGACGATTGAATATTTGAAGAAATTGGGATAATAAAAAGTTGTAGTTTCGAGTACGATAACCTTGAAAAGAACTCGGTGAATATATATATATATATATATATATATATATATATATATATATGTATGTATGTATGTATGTATGTATGTATGTATGTATGTATGTATGTATGTATGTATGTATGTATGTGTGTGTGTGTGTGTGTGTGTGTGTGTGTGTGTGTGTGTGTGTGTGTGTGTGTGTGTGTGTGTGTGTGTGTGTGTATTTTATGTGTTAACATTTTCTTAAGTTCCACATTGTACTCGTATGACTCAGAGTATCCCCACTTTCAAGTAACAGAATCGAGACAGTAGACTTATAAAAGTTGTAGTTTCGAGTACTACAATAAAAAGTTGTAGTTTCGAGTACGATGGCCTTGAAAAGAACTCGCTGAATAAATGTGTGTGCGTGTGTGTGTATTTTACGTGTTAATATTTTCTTAAGTTCCACATTGTACTCGTATAACTCAGAGTATCCCCGCTTTCAAGTAACAGAATCGAGACAGTAGGCTTATAAAAGTTGTAGTTTTGAGTACGATGGCCTTGAAAAGAACTCGGTAAATGTGTGTGTGTGTGTATTTTATGTGTTAATATTTTCTTAAGTTCTACATTGTACTCGTATAACTCAGAGCATCCCCGCTTTCATGTAACAGAGTCGAGATAGGTTCACTTGAAAGCGGGCCTGGAAGTGATTTTCACCTTTGACTGGAACCAATGGGAATGAGTCGCTTGTACTTTATTAACAGTATTTAAATTATTCAGTTTTGAGTGTAAAATTTTCTTCTAAGTGGAATACTTTCGATCTTTTTTCTTAAACGCGTTCGATCTCTATAAAATCCATAAATTTGGGCCGTTTTTGGCGTTGTTTCGAATACGTTTCTTAGATTCGTGGGATCTCGTCTCTGTAGTCAGGTCCGTGGAACAATAATCGCTGAAAACCGAAAGCAGGAAGCTTTCGGTCGCGTTTCGGGTGTTCGACTTTCTTGCACATCGAAACGCGCCTATGGATCGTTCTCCCTGAACCTTCGGTACAATTCTGAGGGTCTTGCTCGAATGCTTCCGCGCGTGGAATGCGATGCCAGGAATAACAGAGAGAAAAGGACTACGATGTGTCTTATTAGAGGGAGCATTGTGACCGTTACCGAGCCAGTTGTCGTTAATTGCGTCAAAATTTCACCGATAAAGAAACCCGATACCAAAAACCAACAAGGGTCCATTTTGGGCGTGTTGGTTCGACTCGACTGTTCGTTTTCATTTCGAGAGCTCTTCAGGGACCAGTTGCTTCGTTCGAATAAAAATTCAAACCTACGATACTCGTACCGTCTCTCAATTTTGCGACGATGTTGCAGCGTCGCGTACTCGAGAAATTCAATTACGAATATTCGATCCCAATTAACAATAGAACGTGCAAGAACACATCTTTCGAAGAACGTTGCAAGAAGATAGATTTCGCCAACACGTATTTTTCTCCGCTCGTAAGAATTGAATTTCTACTTTGTATGCAACGCTGTTCGTTAATCCGCTTCACGGATCATCGATCGAAGCACCGTGACAATCTCGAATACGGAATTTGAAAAAAAAAACCCCGCACGTTTCGCGTTGACTTTCGCGCGCATTTTCGTATCGTTTCGCGCCCACGGCTCTCTGAGCGCGAAGCGATAGCTTTCGTGGCGCCGAACAAAAAACACTCGTCTTCCGTAACTAAGGTCTAAATTTAAACGGTGAAGTAAGTAATACGCGGACTTCTTTCGTACAGAAAGGCTCGGTGCGCCGGTCTCTGAACGGTTCGCTGGGTTTGCGGTCTCCTTTGGAAACCGCCTTCTTTTCGCCATCGTTCGTCGACCATCGAGAATTTTCGACTCGCGTCTGTCCCCCAGGCTAGCTATCCGGATAGATCGTACGTCGCTCTGGTATGCACGACGAACGAATTTCACGGCGGGATATCGGGATTCGTTTTTGCCGGGTCTCTCCACACTTCAGGGAGCAAGGTGCGCTCTCTAATCTCGCGATAAAACTCCAATCGAGCGGTGCGCGGTCGCATCGCGAGGAATTCCAGTTAATTTGCACCGGTAATGATCGATTGGTTTCTCGGTCGCAGCGATGCTTTTTCATTCGTTGTGCCCAACTACTTCCTAACGCGAACAAGTTCGTTTATCCGAGAGTATGCGACGCGTTCGTTTGACAATTGTTTTTCAAAGTCGATCGAAAGAAAACTCGAGAACCGCCCGTATTCGGTGGAATTCGTCGAAAACGATCGAAATCCAAACGGGCGAAGAACCATTGGAATTTGTAAACGAATACCAATTTCGCAACGTTCGTCGCGCACTTTACGGGGAATATTTTCGTACGGAGTTATTCTACTTTCTTGACATTTTTTCACATTTCATTTCCAAAGTTACAAAGCGTCTCCAGCTTGTAGTCGATCGGACGTTCACTGACTATTTATGAATTTAATATTTGTTCAATTTCGTAAATCTTGTCCTCGAGAACGATCACCTACACCGGATACTTTCTTAAGAAGAATTTAAAATTGTTCCGTATCAAAAAATACAGTTCAAATCTTATTCAGTTTCAATATCATTTCGAAAATAATCGTCCAGACCGGTATACTCTCTTAACAGAACTTCAACGTTCCTCTTCTTCGGTGACTCAGGAAAATGTTCTCTTCGCGAAATGTCCACCGCAAAATTCGGAACGTAATAAGTAAAATTCATAAAAAAAAACACTGCAATCGTGTTTTCTTTCCTCGCTGTTCATTTTGCTCGTTTCGTTTTCCTATTTCGCGAACGGATTAATCGCCGCGCGCAATTTGTTCTCCGGCGATGGACAACAGTGATCCGCTCTTAAACTAAATTTCATACGATTATGCCGTGCGCATTTTACGACGAGAAGATTTCGCGAAACAATCCCGCAAGAGGTTGCAGCTTCTTGCCACGGGATTGGCCCGCGGTTATCCGCGTAACTGCGAACAATTATCCCTCGGTTACGGATTTTTCACTCGCGTTACGGCCACGATAGCGTTCAACGGCCGTTAAAAGCAGCTAGACGCTCCTTAAAAGGATTTATCACTATCGTTACATCGACCACGAGGACCGATAGACGTTGTTCGAACTCGACACTGCCACCGGAGTAATTACAGTCATCCCGCGGTGGGAAATTTGCGAACCTTTTTGCCCGCGGAACCGTTCCACGGATTCGACTGGTCGCCATTTTTTTTTCTTTCTCCAAACTCGGATTTAGGTGGCAAGAAATCGCTAATTCGAACCGCGTCTATGTTGGAAAATGTGTGACCTTTTTGTCGAGCGGAACCAGCGCGATGGATTCGATGGAAATTGGCACGAGTCGAGCTCCTTTTCTCGTTTTCTTCGAGAAATTCCGTCGTTCGAATACCTTTGACACCGATCGAGACTTCGATATCATTTGTACGCAGTTATTCGTGAACGAATCGGTCAAAGAGAAGATACTTTTAGATAATTTTGCGCGATAGTTGACTTTGCAATTGTTCGACGGTTTCTGTGTGTTTCGTCAGCACTGCAGAGAAATAATATCGAAATAGAACCGAGAATGAGTAAATAAACGAACTCGAAAGTAATTCGAAAAGTTTCGTCGTTGTTCGCTCGGTGTTCGCTAAAAGTGACCTTTTGGTATTCCGAGAATCTTGAAAGATGACCAGTGTGCGGCGAGAAGAAGATTTCGGTTCGATTTCAAAGAGGTTCGTAGCTCCAGAGACAGTGTTCTGTGTTAAGCTGTCTCTATTGACTTCCAGTCTGGCTACTGGAACAGTTCCCAGTGCATTGTGCGTTGAACGATCAACGACGTGAACGAGACCAAGGGAGCTACCGGTTCAGAATCCTGGAACATACAATGACTGGGATGACTTGCGGATAGATTCAACCGCGGAACGTCTTTCGATACATTAAATACCGTCTCGTCATCGTTCGTGCAATAATTCAAGGTCGCGATTACGAAGTCAGTGCTCAGCTCCCGCGTATCTGCATCTCGCGATCTCGATCTTCCCTTTTTCCCGTGGACGTTGCTCGGTAGTTGACGAAAAGAATCGGCCTCTACCGCTCGGTATACTCGGTGTCTCGTTCACGAAACTGCGTATTACTCGTTCGATACGTCCGTTCTTGGTCGCAGGAACGGTGGTCTGTGTTCAGGAGCTAAGAACGGATAGGTTCGTTCCTTTCGTAGGTACATCTTTGATCGTGAGACGTTCGATAAGAGTGTCTGCAAGAGTACGCGGTAAGTGTTCGAGTCTTAAGAGTAGATATCTCCTTCGATACGTTCATTTTTGGTTCTAAGAAATGAGAAATTTTTCTAAGTAAGAAAACATAACATCCGTTTCAATTGTGGATACAATATCACCAACTTGAATATCCACTCGTAAGATGTTCGTTGTTCTTGTAAGAGTGGCTAATCCTTCCATACGTCCATCCTTAATTTTAAGAACCGAGAAATTTCTTCAAGTAACAAAACATGACATTTGTTTTATTTGTGAATACAATATGTATTACTAACTTGAATATCCACTCGTAAGATGTTCGTTGCTCTCGTAAGAGTGTCTAATCCTTTCATACGTCCATCCTCGGTTTTAAGATCTGAGAAACCTTTCTAAGTAACAAAATATAACATCCGTTTCACTCGTGAGCACACTACGCGTTACGAACTTGGATATCCATTCAACGCAAACTAGCCTTCGTCTCGTATCATTTAAGAAGGTTAACCCTTTGCACTCGAGGCTTCTTCGCTACCAGAAACCGACGCCTCGAGAAAATCCTCTAAGTCGTAAAATTCATCCGAAACGAAACATTTTTATACACTTCGCATAGATGCGTTTACACTCTACAAGAACGTGATATTTCAATTCCAATTTGAATTCCAAACCATCAAATATTCCCGGCTCGAAAATAGTACACTGAATTAGATGGCGAGCGAGGATCTCTCGAATCGTAAGGGTTAAAAAATATCCAAACTCGCGATCTTCGCACCCCTATACACTCCCTCCCTCCCTTCCGTGCAATTAACCGATTAAAGACCCAATTGCCAATCTCTCAGCCCTGCTCGGAAACGCATTAAATTACCCGAGCAAGATCGACAAGGATAGTACAACAGAGTTGCTTACAAAGTCGATCTCGCTCGTTTCCTCCTCCTTCCGTTCATTTTTCCCCATAATTTTTTTTTTCGTTTCTTTTTTTTCGTTGCAATTCCTCCTCACTGTGTGCCCTCTCTTCATGGCTGATCGACCGGAGTCTTTAGAGTCGGTCGGTCGAGTTCTCGAACGGGCGGCAGCCGCGTTTGATGTCGTGTGACGAATGTCCGCGTTCGACGCGCTCCTCTCTCTCTCGGTTGCTCCCCGTTTCCACTCTTCACGGTCATTTCTCTCTCCTTTCCGCGTGTTCCTCCGTAACATCGTTCTCCGTTCGACTTTCGCGGGATTCCACGATTTCGTTCGGACGGTTCTCCTCTTCGTTTCGTCTCTTCTTAGGTCTAGCCACTTCTAATTCCGTCGCGTTCCTCCTCGCGCTGGTTATTCGGCCCGTTGTTCCGTCCTTCTATGATCGTTTTTCGTGCAATCGAACGGTCGATCGATCGCGAACACGATCGTTGTACACCGAGCCTTGTATCCACCGTGGAAACTCGACGAATTTTTCAATGGTACGGTCGGTGGAAATTTTTAAACGGTCGCGAGAGTAACTCAAATATTGGGTTAGGTCTGGGAAAGTCATTTCGTTCTTTTGGTGAAAACGAAACACGATTATTTTTTAGAGCGTATAAACATATTTTACTAAATTATATATTCTTCATTTTGGAAAACGAAATCACTCTCCGAATAACCTGGTATCGGGTAAGTTTTGTGTTTTTTTCGGTATCGAGTTCGTTGAAGAGATAATCAGTGTAAAATGGATGAAAGGGTAAGGAAGAGATACGAGAGGAGTAATCGTTTAAAAATCTTCGTTCATCGTCGCCTTTCGTTCGTTTCTCCAAAGTATTTTGCTCTCCCCCTTTTTTTTTCGCAGGTTCGTTTCGAAAAGGTTTGCACGTTCCACCGTTTCTGGCTCGCGCCCTCGGCATCATCCCTCTTCGTTCTTCTTTTTTTTTTCTTTCTTACGGAGATTCCAATATAGTGGGCTGTACACGGTAGTCCCAAGCCTCACCAACAGAAAATTGGAAACATCCGATAGGTCCCTTTATGCCGCGATCCGAAGACATAGCAAAAAGGAACGCGGGACCGGCTCGACTGCAAAATAACCCGATCCGTCGATCGATCGATCGAACGAACGAACGACCCGACGATGCCTGGGATCTGTACATTTCGATTTAATGTCGCGAGTCTCGCTTCGCCGATGGAACTGAATTTATTCGACATCGATCCTGGACCTTGTTTCGATTCCATGCACCGATCGTACAAATTAACGTATAGTGATCTCGTTCGAGCACTTTTCTTCGTTTACACCCCGACCGATCGATTCTGTACCGATTGCTTTCTTACCGATCTTCCTTTTACTCGCTCCGAGAACAAGCTTCTACGAATCGACCTGTACTCGTTTTTTTTATTTTACGTAAATCGTATTTTGTAAGATGTATCTTTAAATCGAAGCTCGAACCATTTTTCGATGTTCGTTTCGCGAAGAAATTAATTTTTTCGAAATTGAGTGTGTCTTTATTTTCAGAGTTCTCGACGGTAGTATTTCGAATCGTGAGATAGTACAGGTGTGATATAATGTGAAATATTGCCGAGAAATTTGTTCGTATTTCTACGGAGAAGAGTGTAAATTGAAAACTTGTTCGATAATATCTAAATATAATACCAAAAGTTGAAGTCCAGTTGATGAAATAATGAAGATTCGTCGATAGGGCGAAAAACGAATCGAAGAATATTAAGAGAAGGGAGAATACGTTTACTCGAATTTATCGCGCGATAAAAGTAACTTAACGAGAAAACACGTTCCGAGAACAGAAGTACAAGTGAACAAACCGATCGTACCCGAGAGAATTATTATTATATATAGAAATAATGGAACGAATACCCTCGAAAGTGCGTGTAAAGGGAAAATAACATCACTCAAAGAACGAGTGTTCGCTCGAGTCACTTTTTAATTTCTCAACGTGCATTACAGGCACAGGACCCAGACTCGAGCAACTTTTACAATCTAATAACCGTTCGTTGATCAAAATTATATAGTAGAAAAAGATAAACATTATTACGCGGCGCGAGTTAGACTCGTTGTACCCGGTATAAAGGGTCGAGCGTGGTTGTTCATTCGAAAAGTGTACCGGTTTCATTGTGCCGGAAACTGTACGAGCACTTTCCGTAACCGCGAAACAACCTTTAAACTCGAAACGACCGTCATAAAATCTCGAAACAAAATTCTATTTACTCGTACCATTAATCACGTAATTGCAGCCTATCGCGAGCCGTTACGACCCCATGGTTCGTTTCGTCGGCGAATTCCGAGAAACGGGACACGTGCGTTTCATCGTACCAACGGAACAATTTACTATCGATCACACGAATTCGTTGATATCCGTAGCGATGCGGCGACTATCAACGGCTAATTAAGTGGCCATTACGATCGTCCCTTTCCGTCTCGTCGATGGTTCTTCTCGAAGGGCCTCGAAACACCCAAGAATCCCGCGTACGAGATTCCGCGTGGTTCCACGTCTTCGAGGATTTTATACTTCTGGCCCGTGGTGTCGCTTCGAGTGTATAAACATATTTTCGAGTGGAACGGGGATTGAATACGAGCAACGATAAAAAAATACAAACCGTGTTTTTCATAACGGATGAAAGCACCGTGAAGCTTTCAGCGTCGATCGTGTAATTCAGAAATATTTTTCTACCGTAAAAGGTCGTTCAACGAATTAAAACTGTTTCATTCGCATCGCAGATTTTATATTGCAATGATGTTGGATATAAAATAGTAGTAACGAACAACGATGATTTTCACATTCTCGAGATTGAATTTTAGACAGAGCTTGTACGATTACAATTGAAACGCGACGTATCAAATTTTCATTTTTCCCGAATCAGATAACGGTGGATTATTAAAGAGATTCTTTAATATTGGATTGTTCGGAATGTCGTTTCGTTCTCCAAAATGGAGAATGTATAATTCGATAAAATATGTTTGTACACTCTAAAAAAATCGTGTTTCGTTTTCACAAAAAAAAAAACGAAGAACCTGATAGTTCTACTCCGATCGACGATGATGGTGCTCTCCGGTATAATTATACGGGATAATATAGCGAAACATTACCACGATCTTGAACAATTTCCCCGGTACGGTAGTTCCTCGTGCTTTCCACGCTCTCATCACGGATGCGTGTCTTAAGTTATTCCCAGGCTGTCTTGAGTTATTTATCTGTCTAGAGCAAAAGGGGTGAATCTCACCCCTTCCATCTGACCGCGTCTTAATACGCACCGCAGAGTAAATAAACCCGCTGCCACCCACATTCTAACACATTCGTTCGAAAATTAAATTAATCCCTTGCGCGATCGTGTCCGTTGTACGATCGTACTCGTGTATCGCAAGAAGACGAAGATACGGAGTGTCCCTCTGAATACAATTCTAACCATCGTGCGACGATTCTTCGCGAAGAAGTAAATTAAAAATGTGAAAGAAGAAATTTTTCCATAGGAGGCTTTGTTTTCGAGGAAATCGAATTTGTAAATTCTTGGAGGCAGTAGGTACGGTTTATGTAACGTTACGTGTTATTATGTGAATCGTGATGTTATTAAATTTTACAAATACCGATACAAGTATTACAAAAATAATGTCCAAGTTACGTGTTATTATGTGAACCATGATATTATTAATTTTCATAAAAATCGATACAAGTATTACAAAAATAATGTCCATTGAAGAAACACTTAAATCGCGTTCAAATACTTCCAAGTATTTTCGAACTCGGTTTTCTCTAAAAGGAAATCTCGCACGAAAAAAATTTTTTATATCTCCTCTCGATTTATTGGGTTGTTCGGGAAATAATTTCGTTGTTCTTTTTTGTGGAAATGAAATACGATTTTCTTAGAGTGTATAAACATTTTATTAAATTATATATGCTCCATTTTGGAAAAGGAAATTACTTTCCGAACAATCCAATACTTAGCAACTTACTGTTAGTTAAGTAATCAACTTACCGTTAGTTAATTCTGTCGAGAAGATAACACGCTAGTGTTCGTAAGAGATTTCGACCCCCGAAAGATCAGAGAAGATCGTTTCGATCTGCATTTCCATGAACGTTGCAAGCCGAAAGATAGCGAAAAGCCGCGGAAGACTTAACACGAAGGAAGTTACGCGGCGGAAGACCGCACGGTGTATAAATTCAAAGTAGATTAATATTGTCCCCGCGGCTGTCGCAACGGTAAACTTATGGCGCTAATTCGGCCGAGAAATTATTACTCGGGGCTGCGTCGAGTCAGCCCTGGCGTGTGTTTTGCCAAAATGGAGGGGGGCCTGTCGTTAATAGAACTCGTACGTGCTCCACAGGACACCGGAGACGTGTCTTTGGATATTAGGACGCGCTCGCTCCAGAATTTCGGCGACAATGAATGGAAAGACGAACGGTCAACTCGAGTGCGAGTGTTTTTCAAACCGAACTCGTTCTCCTTGACCTCGTTTGTGTTTTTCAAACGGAAACAAACATTGTGCGCGATACCGAGTGTGCAGAGACCTAGAAATTTGAAAATTCGTTTCGATGCTTCGGTTATCGTGTTCTCTATATTTTATTATCTTTGGTTTTTCTATACAAATTTCATAATGTTTGTCCAATAATGTAAACCTTACTCCCCTAACTATTATATATATTTTTCCCTCGTGAAAATTTTTCTTTTTCGATCGTTTCCAACGACACGGAAATCATTTTACGAGAATTACCCGAGCAGAGTACATCGCGGTGTAGCTACCTTGCTTTTCCGATACGAACTCGCATTGTCATTTTAATCGGTAGGAGAGACACGGATGGGGGCTTCGAGATATCCGCGTTGGTCTTTTAAGAAAATTACCGAGCCTCTGCATTGTCTTTCGTCTCGCAGAAGACTCGAGAAGAGGAGCGTAAACAACAGCTGTTTAGCATCCCCGATGAAAAACTCGGTCCGGTAATTATTCAAATTATTTTCAAGAAGGGCCGCGGTGTTCTGTCCCGACCGTTGCGGCGGATGTCTTTATACACCCCTCCGTCTACCGGGTGTGAACGAAGTGCATAGTGGTCCACTCATCGTTCGTGAACCGACGAAACGAGAAAGCACAACAGTCACTTTGTTACGCGATCCCGACGAACGTTGCCCGGGCCCATGTAATCTTCTCTTCGAAGCGTAGGAAAATTCATAAATTCGAAAGTTCGAATCTTTTTGGACGTTCTCGAGCAAACTTCGACATCGATTCCAAAGTCACGCGAGGGATTTTTCAATTTGTTTCGTAATCGAACGACGAGAGAGCCAACGTTTCCAAAATGGTGTGTAGCAAAGGGACACGAGGGATTTTTTGAATTTCTTTCATAATTAAACAACGAGAAAGTCAACGTTTCTAAATTGATGTACAGTGAATCTGTTCGTTTATCTTAATTTCAAGATACAAGTTAGATATCTCTACCGTCAATTTAAGCTGCAATATGATTCTCAATTCTCTCTACACAATATTTTGTATCTTCTTAAATTGTATTTCAATCGGTTCAAAGATACCAATAACCGCGACTATCAATAATAAGTGTTTATCGGTCATATTTACAGCGAACGGTCCGTTTAAAGGATATTCGTTACTCGTTGGCCTAAGTAAAAAATATAATACTCAGTCAACACGGTGAGTTCCAGATTCTTTTCACGAGAAACCGCAGTGCAGTGAATGCGTCGGATTCGTTGGAGATTTAGGTCGAACGCGGTCAGTGGACGCGGGTGGTATGTGTGACGATGGCAAGGGTTGGAAAAGGATACAAAAATGAGCGAGTTCGACCGTCATCCAATCGAGCGGAAAACTCATCAGTCATTCCACGCACAACATCTACGCGGGATCGGTGATCGTCCAAAAACCTTCTCCCTCGTCTAATCTCCACCTTCGCGCCTCCGTTTCTCTTTTTTCCCCGATTTTTCTCGTTCCGCCTTTTTTCTCCGTTCATTACGAACGCCTTGATCCAGTCTTCTACGCTCTAACCCTTTAGCGGTAGAATACGCGATAACCGACGTCGATATCGAGACCTTTTCAAGATTATCGGTTACGGTTATTCCTGGTTTCGCGCGACAATCTTCACAGATCGCTATCAACAAATACGAGTTACTCGATTCGCTGTTCTAATTGGTTAAAGAACTCGTGGTAAGATTTACCAGAAACTCCATTTTCCAGCGAAGAGTTCATCTTGATACTATCACTTAAACTCGTGTACAAATCTTCGACGTGTTCAATATTTCTACAATCGTAAATTTTCATTGTTAATCGATCCCGATTGAGTAACACGAATATCGACCGTTGGAGTATTTTCGAAAGAAAAATCACAAACGATCCTAAGCGATATTTCTTTCGAGATATAGGTTCTCGAGTTATTCCGATCGTAAGAAGATACAGATCGAACGATAAACGTTGTACGAAGATCGAGAAGACTCGTTCACTATTCCGAAGGATTCACAGAGCGGAAGTTGTCGAATTTTGTGCATCTCGGCGCGAAATGGTTCGTATCAACGGCCAAAGTCAAGGAAACCGAGAGAGACGAGCACGCCGAGAATCACTTTAGACACGTCGCCTATCAAGAGCCCGGGCCACGCTTCCGGCAAAACACAAAGACCGCCTTCATGCCCACGCAACGTTCTCCTCCTCGTCCTCTTTGCCGACGCGGTCTTTGACGACGACGAAGCAATCGAGCTTGTTCGCTCTTTCGAGCGCCGGGGCGACTTGTTATCGTCACGTTGCCACCACGTGGCCGTTTCACTCTTACTCCTGGATTTTCGTTATAAATTTTCAATTTCGAACCACCGAGAAATCTCGATATTCACCACTGGAGCTCGTTGCTCCGGATCCTGATCGATTGGAAACCGAATAATCGAATATCTTTGGAGACGTACGTTTACACGGATCTTTTTATTTGTATCCAGTTGACTTCACCTATGTTTCCATACCCCTGTGGAGAACGATTGGAACGATAAACCGACTAGCAACAATTCAACATCCTTTGCGCCCCAAATCGAGGGTAAAGGGAAACACCCTGGCAAATTGCGGACCGTGAAAGATCTCGGCAAGGAGGGTTGGTAGACAAAGACAACGAAGACATAAACAGAACACAAGCTGTAGTTTTAAAATAAAATTCGATATCACCGATTCACCGGCTGACCACGACGCAGCAAGAATACTAAATTGTCTTGCCAAGGAATAAATAAATTTCAGTAACAACCAATGTCGAATCGTAGAGTAAATGATCTGTGTATAGCCAGGATGTTTGTATAAAATTAATAACCGAAAGTTTAAACAGCTCGTGTAATTCTTCGTTGGAATTTTTTTGTTTTAGTATATTGATTCGTCCGAAAGATTAGAAACTTCTAAATAAGTAGCGATATCAGGTCGTAAACATTAGATATGGATACTGAAATCGAGGAAAGGAAACACACCAGAGGTGGAAGTAAATACTCGAATGGAGGAAGTAAAAATTCTTAGAAGAGAAAAGATAGAAAACTTTCTTAAAAAAGAAGGTGACATTGATATTGATACTTTTATTATTACGCGGAAAGAAAATATTAAATAGAGAGAGAAGAAAGCGAAGGTGAAGATTCGAATCCAAAAATTCTCAAAAAAAAAAAAGAAAAAAAATATGAAAAGCTTCGTCTAGGTAGAAGTCAGAGGCAAGAGATTGAAAGGAAACACGATAGAGAGAAAGAGAGAGAGAGAGAGAAGAAGGCGTAGATGAAGAGGGGTGAAGAGCAACCCTCGAGGAGACACGCAGATAGTCAGCGGTCTTAGCGTGTCGCTTAGCACCCTATCTGCTGGGATCTTCTCCCTGGTCCCAACCCCTCTTCAGCCCCCTCCGGGCTGCGTTTGTCGTGAGCATTACTCACTTTCTAGACGCCTACTTGCGAACCCCATCGCCGAGCCGTCCCCGAGGCTCACTGACTACATTAGGGGACAAATCTTGCAGCGCTCGGCCCGGCCAGGATTCGACGAAGCGAAGGGGGTGGTCTGATCTCACCCTCGCGACGACCGGACACTTTTCTCGGCCAGGACGAGCGTGCATGGACGAGAGAGCCAGCAATAGGCGTGAATCCTTCCCTCGGATTTATGGCTCCGCGACCGGTCAGACACCGATTCCGGGTACGGGTTGTGCCACTGATGAGACATCTCTCGCTCGATCGTGGATTGTTGCGCGAAAGATACTTTTTAGCGAGGTGGTTCGATGCGTACCGCCGGTACTCGGATGTACAATTACCGCGCGTAGGTTCTACGAGAGAGGAGAGTACTGTACGAGAGATTGGAAGATCTACAGGAGAGGAAAGTGTAGGAAGTGTAGGAGAGATGTAGGTTCTACGAGAGAGGAGAGTACTGTACGAGAGATTGGAAGATCTATAAAAGAGGAAAGTGTAGGAAGTGTAGAAGAGATGTAGGATCTACGAGAGATTGTAGATTCTATAAGAGAGGGGAGTGTAGGAACTGTACAAGAGATTGTAGGATCTACAAAAGGGGAGAGTGTAGGAACTGTACGAGAGATTGTAGGATCTCTAACAGAGGAGAGTCTAGGAACTGTACGAGGGATTCTAGGATCTACAAGAGAGGAGAGTGTAGAAACTATATAAGGAATTGTAAGTTCTATAAGAGAGGAGAGTGTAGAAACTGTATAAGGAATTGTAGGTTCTATAAGAGAGGAGAGTGTAGAAACTGTATAAGGAATTGTAGGTTCTATAAGAGAGGAGAGTGTAGGAATTGTACAAGAAATTGTAGGATCTACAAGAGATGAGAGTGTAGATACTGTACAAGGGATTGTAGGAACTGTAAAAGAGATTGTAGGATCTTTGCAAGAGTCATACCGTACGCAAATGTAACGAACGTTACACACGTACACGGTACACGAAATCGTAATGGTTACCACTCAGCTGGAAGTTGAGCAGTTACGAATTATCCGTAGTAATTATTATTAATTTCGGTCGGAGCTAAAATCGTAATAATTACAACCCTCGCGAAGGTTAATCCACTGTTAATTATACGCGGTAATTGCCATCGGTCGCCGGAGCTAAAATCGTAATAATTACAACGCCCGTGAAAATCGAGCCACTATTAATTGACCACTTTCGTTACCGCTATATGTCGACATTGTAGTCGAGCCCGGGGCGTATATTTCCTTTTTTTTCCTCGTCGGAAGACCGGTAGCCGGAGATCAGTAGCCGGAACACCATAATTATTATCCTTAATTGTCGAGCCTTTCGAGGATAAGATCGAAGAAAGGGTTCCAAGGAGAAAGAGGTCCTTCGAGGCCGATCGTCCTGTCTGACGCGGCCCCCTCTCCGTCGGCCAATCGGCGGTCCCGGTTCCTTGACTCCTGGACCCTCTCAGAAATAAATCAATTAAGCCGATGCAGGCTTAAAAGGCATCGTCATCGTCATCGCGTTCGCTCCGATCGAAGAATAATCGAACCGGCCGAGCCAGAGTAGAAAAGATTCTCCTTTCCCGCCACTTAAAAGGCGTCGATGTATCTACGGGGATAGATGATATCGTCTCGACGATCGCTACAAGCTCTAGAGAAATCGCGAACGCTACCATTCCGTGGGATTTATTATCGATGCGACGTCACGAGTCGATAATGTTAACTTTGGACGCGGAGGTGAAGATTATCGCGTTGAATTTTCAGCAAAGACGAATCTGAGCAAATACGAGAAATCGATCGCTTCGAGAGGATGTCCAAAGATCCAACGGACGCTTTACCGAGTATATTTTTTTCGTTCCCAATCTTGAAGATTCAATAAACACGCGTGCGAAACGTGGAGTACAAATATTGAACATTCAACGAATTAACTACGAACTTTACGAACTTTACCTTTGGACGCGGAGGTGGAGATTACCGCGCAGAATTTTCAGCAGACGAATCTGAACAAAGATGAGAAATCGATCGCTTCGAGAGGATGTCCAAAGATCCAACGGACGCTTTACCGAGTATATTTTTTTCGTTTCCAATCTTGAAGATTCAATAAACACGCGTGCGAAACGTGGAGCGCAAATACCGAAAATTCGAGGAATTAATCGCGATGCGAGTACACCGCAATGGCGGATAATCGTCATTAGCCGGACGGCGCGTTCACCGTCGTTTGTCGGTGACGGTTTTGCCTGAAAATGGGATTCTCGTTCACCAGGGGAACGAAACGCAAAGAATGGAACAACGAGAAAGCGTTTTATGTCCTCGGTGGTTTTTTGCGACGCGAGAACCTTCCCCAGAGGGTGTCGCGAAACTCGCCGGATCACCAGCTAATTATCCCTTTAAGTTCCTCTGGCAACGCGTCTCAAAGAAAATTTAACGCTTTTGTATTCTCGATGCGAGACCGCGTCGCCAGTTTCCAGGTCTACTCGGTGCAAAGACATATACGGTAATTCTCGCTTCGAAGTGACAAAATCAGGATTGCCGATGGCCTGAAAAACGGAACGGACGGTGATTTTTATCCCGTGTTGTGAACGACGAACGCCGCGTGTGTCGAACCGACGGTACAAAATTTTTGCAACATCTGAAATCGTTTCGCGGGCAAATTGAACACTTTCGTGCACTCGCGAATACGAAGTTTAAATTATACTCGAAACACGTTCTTATCGGGTTAACCGGGATTACACGAAAGCAATAGCTGGTTCTTTGGGTTACACGAGGTGCATCGAGTTACCGAGAACGGAAACCGATACAGATTACATTTACAATCTCCGTGTACGAAAAAGTGTTTTGCTTCTTGTAACGTGTTAGCGCGATGTATTGTATCGTTTCGTAGGATGTATATTTTTTTTTATTATAAAATATCAGCGTGAGACGGTAATTACAAGAAGACATCTAGTGTTTGAAATTCGTCGCGGAGGCAAAGATATCAAACTATCAAAACGACGAGAAAGGGGTTGAAACGTTTCTGTAAATAACTGTTTTAAACTGTTTGATAACAAACCGATATTATATCGAAATAAATGTTATTTCTCGGTTCCGTGCGATTAGAATTCTTAACAAATAGTACAAGACGCGAGACTCTACGAGCAGGCAAATAACAGGAGCTGGCGGAAATAACAGAAAGATAAAACTAATATTCCCTCCCTTGGACTTTGGTTGTTCGATGACGCCACGAGGAGGGTGGAACCACCCCATCGAAATTCGGTTCACCATGAATTTTTCGATCGGCCAATTCCCAGCTGCGTCCAATATGAGATTCGTCCCCGGCATACGAGATTTTTTTCTACTCCGGTTGCTCCTAGCGGCCGCAGAGCGCACCCCCTGGCACCGATTTTTTGTCGGCTCGTTTCGGTCACTCGCGATTCTCGCCTTCTAGCCTAGCCTAAGTTAATATTAATGGGGATATTTATGGGCGCGGGTCAACGGTGGTCACCGCCAGAGCACCACTGATAAAAGGAAATCTGAAAATGCCATGATTTATGGCTCGGAGGCCCCCACCTCCCCTTCTTCCTCCTTCGCGGTATCGAACTTCCCTTAAACGCTGAATAAGTTATGGAGGGAGTTGTATTCTCGTTTCGATCGGTGCCACGCACGCTTCGGTTAATCTCGAAACCACGAATCACTCGCGAGACACACTTTTCTGCGCGAACTGCACCGATCGAATCGCAATTTGCCTTCTTCGTTCGATTCCTGGCGAACTGCTTCGAGGGATGATATCTCACGAAGGGACGATACTCTGGAAACTATAAAGTAACGATTATGAAATGAAATATTATAAAAGAAAGTAACGTCGAGATTGCTGGTTCGTTCCTCGAGAAGAAATTTACACGAATTTACACAAATTTACACGAATTACTCGCGAGACACACTTTTCTGCGCGAACTGCACCGATCGAATCGCAATTTGCCTTCTTCGTTCGATTCCTGGCGAACTGCTTCGAGGGATGATATCTCACGAAGGGACGATACTCTGGAAACTATAAAGTAACGATTATGAAATGAAATATTATAAAAGAAAGTAACGTCGAGATTGCTGGTTCGTTCCTCGAGAAGAAATTTACACGAATTTACACGAATTTACACGAATTACTCGCGAGACACACTTTTCTGCGCGAATTGCACCGATCGAATCGCAATTTGCCTTCTTCGTTCGATTCCCGGCGAACTGCTTCGAGGGATGATATCCCACGAAGGGACGATTGTCTGGAAACGATAAAGTAACGATTATGAAATAAAATATTACCAAAGAAAGTAACGTCAAGATCGCTGGTTCGTTTCTCGAGAAGAAATTCACAACGTTCGATCGTAAAAAATCGAGAGTCGCGTGTTTAGAAGTTTAGAAGCGGAATTTCGAACACTTGTTAACCTTCTGTTTGTTGACGCCTGGCAACAACCTTTGACAGTGGTTCCCTCTCATCTTCTAACGGCTCTCTCGACAGCGGATGACGCAAGGAGGAATCGCTTTCCGTGGTGAGACATGTGGCGTACCATCGGGCAGAGATGATGCTTTATTTCGTCAAACGGTGTCACGGAATCTTCCGAGAACCGCACGTGTAACTGGAACCTTTAATTATTATTTTTGAATTATATTTCACTTTGAGAAGGTTCGCAGAGTTCTCGCTAGCTTCGAAGAATGTATATAATTTACGAAAGAAGGATCAATTATGCGCAATAGTTATCGATAGTGTCCTTTTTGGAGATCGTGGATACTCGTTTAGCTCCTCGTGATATTTTATATCTATTGCACGAAGTAGAAGTCGTTGTTTAACGTATTTTACAATTCAAAAATCACGAAGTGGATCGAGTTAACTTGCATCAAGTTTCATCGTATCGATTTACAAATTCGTAGCCAAATCGCGAATTTCGTCTTGCAAAAATCATCACAGGGATGCATCTTTTATTTAAATTAGCAATGGTGTTAAGAGTAGTCTTCCGTGCATTCAATAATAGTTTCTCGATAATTGAAACACTCGAATCACGAGGCGTACTCCTGGTAAGAAACGTTCACTAGCATTGGCATTGTTTTCGAGCAGAGAAACGACGAGTATTATCGTATTTCAACCGGAGCGCCTCTGTTCGTTGAAAGTAATGAATATTTATATGGGCGTTTGACCGCGTTTACCTTTTCTACTGAACTTTATATTTCCGGGTTCCATCGAAGACGGTGTTACGACTCGAACAGCTGTCGTTCGCGAAAGAACGAGCACGCTATACCGGCTTGTTCGATAAGTTTTGTCGTTTTTTCCATTGTAAAAAAAATTACGACACTTCGACTTTGAACAACTGTTCATCTACACGAAACTTCACACGTTTCGTGTAGATGAAACTTCATCGAACGGTAGTATCATCTTTGGAAAAATAAAACGAACAAACTAATAGCTCCGTTTCTTATAGAACGACAAAACTTATCGAACAACTATTACGTTTGATTGATGTCAGTCAAGGTATTTCGCTGATAATTGCTCGTATTTTTTTTTGCAAACGGTGAAAATCTCTATTAACGATCGAAAAGATACCAGAAGGAAGGTGACTTTCGATAGACAGAATTTTCAGTAAAATTCTTTCTATTAGGTTGTTCGGAAAGTAGTTTCGTTTTTTTGGGGTGAAAATGAAACACGATTTTTCTAGAGTGTATAAATATATTTTATTAAATTATATATTCTTCATTTTTGGAAAACGAAATGACTCCGAACAACCCAATAGTAAAAGTTCTGGTAAAGTTCCTTTGAGAAATGTCGCCCTTTCTGGTAAAGTTCTTTTTTGAAAATTTCGCAAAATCGAACAAATCTCGCGTTATATCTTTATATGTACAGGAATATTTAATAAATAAGTAAGTATCGTTCTAATTTTTAATATCTCACGGACCGAGTATAGTTTACGCAAAATACAGCCACTTGGTTCGTTGTACTGTTATAAATATAAATCCCGTACAGGGGATTTTTTTGTGTTCAGTGAAATGTAGTGAGATTTCTCGACGGAAAATCTGAAAAGCGCGATCGCTCTTGGAACGAATATTGCGAATCCTTCTCGAATTAGACAGTTCTCTTCGAGGTTCAACCCTTTGCGTTCGAAGCTCGTCTGCCACCAGAAACCAGCACCTCGATGAAATCCTTCGAATGCGTAATTAATTCCAAACGAAATTAATTTTCGTTTCAACATTTCGTATACGTACCTTTACATCGTACAAGAAAGAAGTAATCGAATGTTAATTTCAATTCTTAACCACGATGGTTTCACCATCGAAATGGAGAGCACCGAATCAAGTGACGATCGAGGATCGTCTCTCGAGTCCGAATGGTTAATTTGTACCCTCGGAGTGCGTAGAAATGAGCGAAAAGAAGAGAAATGAACCGTCGACGGGTAAATACGGTCGACGACGACAATTATGCGTAGGCGCATCTGTAGTACGGTCGCAGCGCGCTCTTATTGCGCTGACGAAACGTAAAGGAGATATTTATGGTCGCGTACACGTGTTCCCACATATACTCCGATCTATATTTGGCCGCGCGGCTAACCCTGAATTCCTGCTTCAGTTTCTCGTGCACGCGGTTGTGCGAGCGGTGCGGTATGCCAGCCTCTACAGGTTGCTCCTCGAACAAGTGGTCTTGGGTGCGTGCCGATAATACCAGACGCGTGGATCTCGTTAATCTCTTATAACGATTCCACCAAGATTTTACTGCGAGTCCGGCGCCCTTTTTACTTGCCGCTTCTGGCATAAGAATGACGTACGGTCGGTCTAATCGGGTAACGCGCGGATCGTACGGCCCGATCGGGTACAAGATCTGTGGTCGCTGGCCAGTGATCCGCAACGCGAACATTGGAATCTTAAACAGACAAGCGTAAGAACCATTACGACAGACACCCGGTATCGGTGTGTCGTCCGAATCCTCCACGAAGATACCGCCACGCCTCGTACCCGGAACGATCACTTTGCACGAATCGTTGCTTTCGTGGCAACGTACCACCAGTATCTGTGGAATAATGGAATTGTCGAACACAAGAGAAAACGTAAATAGAACGTTTATTTAAATGGTAGAATATTATACAGTGCCTTATGCCTTGACTTCTCAAGGGCTCTATCGGTCCAAGTCGTATTTCAACAGTATCGATACGAACTAGATTAATTAATCGGACAAATATGAAAAGTTTCTTGTAATTTCACCAGAAGAGTATAACGAGAAAGTTGTAAACACACCGAACGTTAAAAAGAATTTTTAACATTTCTCGTATTTGTTACGCATTCGTGGCGTTCGAATAGTACAACTCGCTCTACGAGCGATCAGTAAACGATTTTTGTTGCTCGATGCATCGCGTTACGCAGAGATCGCAAGCTGGCAACGAATCGAATCGGTCGCTCCACCTCCAATTACATGCATTTTCGTTATTGGCTAAGGCGATCGCTTATACAAGTCTATCGCGTGACGAATGTCGCGAAGAGAGGCATCGAAACGGAGCGAGACGAAGCGATAACGACCACTGGAACGCATTCGCGTGGACATTACACCGAGAATATTAACTAGCGGGGGAACAAAAAGATTCCCGTGGATTTCGTAATACAATACCGATAAATTTTCCGTAACGGCAATTATCATCGAGAATGCAGTCTCGCGTAAATATTCTTCCAGTTGTTTGTTTAATAACTTTCTCATCGCATTTGCGGCAGATAATCGCGGGTTTGCGATTCCTTAGAACCCGTGGAACGATATCTTATTAATATTTTAGGTACGAGAGTTACACGAGTTTGTTTCGATCACTTTTTAACATCTTTAGAGTGTGTTATATTTTTCTGTACCAAAGACATGAGAAATTTTCTTACGCAGCAAAATCCTCGAATCCATCGTTTTGTACATTTCCTGCAGATATAAAAATGTTTCTCCTATGCAATGTGACTACAGATACCCTCAATTTGATAAATATATGCACCAGAAACTTTGCTGTGCAATAAAAAATCCTCTTATCCACGAAAAAAATTACAGATACCCTTAATTTTATGAATATACGCACCAGAAATTTTGTCGTGCAACAATAAATCCCCTTATCCACGATTTTCTATATTTCCCGCGAATACAAATATTGTTTCCCCGAAAGAAACTACAGATACCCTTAATGTTATGAATATACGCACCAGAAATTTTGTCCTGCAATAATGAATCCCCTTATCCACGATTTTTTATATTTTCCGCGAATACGAGTATTGTTCCCCCGAAAAAAAATTACAGATACCCTTAATTTTATGAATATACGCACCAGAAACTTTGCTGTGCAATAAAAAATCCAGTTATCCACGATTTTGTACACTTCCCGCGAACACGAGAATAGTTCCCCCGAAGGAGAGTTTCAACTTACCGTCACCTCTGGAGGGCACTGTGTTCTCGAAGATTCGAAGCGCGATCCGCTCGAATCCGCGTCGCTGATAAGGTGTCGAAAAAGGCCGCGGTTCGCGGCAAAAAGCACCGTGGTCTCTGCCTTAAATGCCGTCCGACGCCTCGCATGCATTATGCACCGGCGTGCAGCTCGCGTTGCACCGACTCGGTGTGGCCGCCGCGTATCCTCCTCGCGTCCGAGGGAAAAAATTTATGTTAACCAGAGCACCGCGAGTCTTCGCTTCGCTCTCGAGGATTAAGACATTCCCGGGCTAATAATTTTCATTCTCGGGCCCGGAAATATTTTGTCCGTTACGCGTCGGCTTTTCTTTCGTCTTCCGACACGGGTTCCGATCGTTCGAAACATTCTCGAAACGAAAACTTCCCCGAAACTGCACCCGATCGGTGTATCGTCGACCCGGTGCATCGAACGCGGGAATTTCGGTGGGAAATCGAGGAATCTTCCAAGCACCGAATTTTCCAATGGTCAATAGGTGTCAGGCCGGTGGAACAACGCGCCCCAAGGTGCGCAGCTCGAAACCCAGCTCTGCAATTATGAGCCATACAACGTCGGCCGAGACTCGTAACGAACTCACTATATTGCCGAGCATTTCAAAACTGGCCGCGCGTAGACGCTCTTTACCTGGTCCCTCCGCGTCCCGGGCCCGAGACACGGGACGGGGCCCTCCGTTAGGCTTGAGAATAATGTTTCGGAGATGAAAGAAAGAAACTTCGGGGAACTCGCGGTGCACCGTGCATTCACGGTGCTGGTGACCTCGATGCGGACGAAACTTTTGGAAATGGAGGATCGAAGGATCGAAGGTGGGTGGTTCTCGCGGGCTTGATCGCGGAGACGAGATTCAAGAACCTAACGTGGGTTTCCTGCGAGAAAATCACTGTCACAGGACCTGATCTCGTTTATCTCGTGCTTCGATACCGTTTCTCGAATAGTCGTTCTTCGTTGCTAAGAAGGTGCACGAACGAGAAGATAGGAAAATATTAATTATTCTGGGAATCAATTTTTAATTCATCGCGAGGCTAACGAACCCTTACGATGATAAAACCTGGTACGATAAACGATCGTGCCAAGGCGAGGTCTCGATATACGTTTTTTTTGTTTCGAAGCGAACTGCTTGGAAACATTCGCAGCAAAATTTTCCCAAGAGTGTATTCCACGCTTATTTTCATTGGTCGGTCGTTCGTTCGTGGGAAAGTGGTCGAAAGCGCGAAAGTTCCGTATCTTTAGCGAACTACGGTGGAACGAAGTCCGATTGTTACGCCGGAAGAACCGTCTCGTTGTCGGACAGTCTAAGTGCACGGTGAATCTCTGGGATTCCTACGGTCGAAAATAAATCATATCGCAGAAGATGCCACGGCTAGCAGGAAACAGCGACCAGATGTGGCCCGCTATAGGAGACATGTGTGTCCAGGCCATCGGAGAGACTCGCTATATTTAGTTCTGTGGGAAAAAGGGGTTCCAAAGACGTAATTACACCTACGCGAAACCGAGTCCGTCACCCTGAGAAATCGTTTCGTCTCGATTTAACCGCGATCCGCGATCTCGAGCTCGTCCGCTCGTGAACATTTTTCTCGATCTTCGTGGCTCTTGCTACGTTCCCTCTGGCGAGGAGAGACGAATTTTTTTTACAACCACGAGACAGAGTTCGCGACACGTTCGAATATATACGTATATGCAGCATCTCGGTAACACCACGAACGGAGTATATGCGGTACACGTGGTGCGGTCTCTCGAGAATTTTTTTTTGCACGGATTTATTATAGATATCGATCGAGAAAAATTTGCCCACGTTGCTTGCGTCGCGGCGTGTCGTTCGCGCGAATTGTTTAGTCTCGAATTACACGTCATTCGGAGTCCTTCGGGGTCATCGAAGTCGTGTCCGCGCTTTTTGCGACGTCGTTCCCATCGCCGAGGTCAAGGATCGTTAAAGAGGGAACGAACCGAGCCCGTATCGTTCTCCGGGATTTGAAAATATCGATTTGGAAACGTTTTACCATACTCGTGTTTTTCATCCATCGTCGATGATTTCCCATTTTTCTGGAAATTTTTCAAGTTCTGTCGTTTTTTCTTTTGCCAAGCAATCTTCGTACAATCTGCTCGATAAATTCTCGGGGAAGTATACAAAATTGTAAAAACGAACTACATTGAAGATTATCCATAATTTGTATTTACATCGACGTGAATTTTAATCGTTAAACTTGGATTCCTATTTTAAGTTTGGAAACTTTTCTATATAAAATTCAGTTCTCGGAGTTCATCGTTTCCCATCATTGAGTAAAAATGAACCAAATTAAAGATTATCCATAATTCGTATTTACATCGACGTGAATTTTAATCGTTAAACTTGGATTCCTCCTTTAAGTTTGGAAACTTTCCTATATAAAATTCAGTTCTCGGAGTTCATCGTTTCCCATCGTTGAGTAAAAATGAACCAAATTAAAGATTATTCATAATTTGTATTTACATCGACGTGGATTTTAATCGTTAAACTTGGATTCCTCTTTTAAGTTTGGAAACTTTCCCGCATAAAATTCAGTTCTCGGAGTTCATCGTTTTTCATTGAGTAGGAAACGTAAGCGATGCGTTGCACAAGGGTCGGCGAGTCGATCCGGAGAGTTTTCGAAGCGACGGTTAGAGCAAATAAATACTTTGAGCTATTGTGAACATTTGGTGATGCACGAGGATGGTTTCCTGAGCGAGGCGAACTAGTCGAGAGATCCACGTGGCTCCGGTTCCATGTGGAACGCTCCGAGATCCCACGTGTGATCCACGAAGACGCGTGGGAAGACGATCGTACGGACGTCGGCAGCTGTTCACACGTGTCCTTTATGTGCATCGCTAAATATCCACGACTCTTTTGCTCTCTTTCGATGACACTTTTCGAGGAGGATACTATCGTGAGATTTCGCGAACGAGACGCGCCGTGAGATTCTCTGCACGCCTTGGACCGATCGACCATCGATAAACCGTCCCTGCGTCTTATCAATTTCGAACACTTTGCGATTTACTTTAACCCTTTCGTTACGGAGCGCTTGCGAGAAAATGTGATAGCTGTGAATGCAGAGCGTTACCGAGTAGTCGACACCGAGGAACGCTTCGGAGTAAGTGGAAGTCGTTTCTTGTTCTCGAAATTTCACAATGATATTTATCGTATTTGGTAATATCGTTTTAGTTAATAAAATAAATAAACTTTGTAATCGTAATTTACTTTTTTTTATATATTATATTATAATGCTCGTATTTAAAGTCAAACATAATATTAAGTTTGGTAGGATAAAGTTCAAAGCTAGGAACCACGCATAAGCCAATATCCTATTGTGAACAATAGTACTTGATTCTTTTTTTTTGATGTCTTATTCGAGGTATTTTTTATGCCAGATATTCGATTAACAAAAGTATCTCGTGTAAAGTATGAAATAACATAATATATTGTGTGAATGTATATGTACGCTCTCCGTACCCCAGCGACCACTTTTCCAGAGCGTATATATACGTTCCTCGTATATGAATGGTCATTCTTCTAGGGCGTATATATACGCTCCTCGTATATGAATGGTCATTCTTCTAGGGCGTATATACACGCTCCTCGTATATGAATGGTCATTCTTCTAGGGCCTATATATACGCTCCTCGCATAAGAATGGTCATTCTTCGAGGACGTATATATACGCCCGCCGGAGCGAAAGGGTTAATTCTCGTTTCGACCAATACCAGTAACCTCAAAATGAACGATGCGCTCAAAGCTTCTTTTCTCTCTCGAATAATCCGTAAATATATGTAATAATAATATCGTCAACGAATTGTATAAATTTTGAAAGCTTTGTATACATATTTATCAGTCTTGAAATTCATTCTATGCAAAATTGGTGGTTGTTGCGAATCTACCGAGAAATTTCATATAATATTTCGCGTTATCGTTCGTGGAAGAATATTGTTGCCTCGAAGATGCTCAATGGAAATTTTTGTTCGTTTTCAGATCGACACACCGATAGAAAACGAGGCGGACGTCACGGCGGATGCGAACAATCCCGAGGTCACCTCCCCGGAAAAGGGTTTCAAGGGTGAGTAAGAAATCCCGCAAAATTATACCATACTCGCCGAAACTATTTTCATTAATTAGCATCCAACGTATCATCCCGTGGAGAATTCTCGTTCGCTTTTTACGCTTTGAAACCTCCGTATTCGCACCGATTCACGTACCCGTACGATTTCGCTCGATTTCACGGTAATGTTTCTACAGAATTTACAATTCACCAAGCTCGAGGTTTCTTCGATTGCTCGACGTTCACTCTTCACGACCGAAATGTTCTTTCCTCCGTGTTCTTGCTCGATTGTTTAATTATTCCGTTTAAAACTGCGACGCAACGTTAAAAACAAACACTCCGTTTCGAAAACTTCAAGTTTCCTCGATATCTGGTCCAATATTCAAGAAATTCAAACACTTCCTTTCGACGAGTAGTAAATGTTTTCACACCGGATTAATTTATTCCACTTTCGATCGATTTCGTCACACGAATGTGAAAATTACTTTTCTAATTCCCCTTAAAATCGATAAGTCGCGAGTAATTTCGAACGACGATCCTTATCGACTCTGTACGGTGAACTTCTGCACGTCGAAAATTTGCTCGAGAGAAATAAAAGAAGAAAAAAAAGCAGAGTCCATTCGCCGGAAGACGACGTACGCTCTTCCTCGCGAATCGGAAGTCGTGGAATCGAGTTTTCCTCGCGATGGAGAACTCGAATTAAGTCGGTCGCGTTCAGACGCTCGCACCGATCTCCGACGAAACCAATCCACTTAACTCCCAACCCCCTGTGCCCACCCCCGCCGGAAGAAGGAAGGTCGTCGAGGTTTTGTTCGCGAACAAAAATCTGACAAATATGCCACGATTTGCCGAAGAATGGAGGCGAAGTGCAGCCACCCGTCGTCTCGCGTCCCTTTTCTCGAACCCGAGTGATCCTCGTCTATCCTCGAGGCGTCTCCTCGTGGCCGAGAGAGGGTGGCGAGCAAAGGGTGACTCTTAAATTACTTAGACCCGAACAAAACGTAACAAATGACGTCGAATCGGGCCACTTATGCGATATTGGCCCATCACCGGCACCCACGTATATTGATACGTCGCATTAGGGTTGCCAGACACCACCCACCCCCCTCGTCGACGTCTTACTCGCGTTCCTGCGACTCTCTGCCTTCGAGGGCGAGGCTCGTTTCCTACCGACGTTTCTGTCCCTTCTGATAGAATCTCGTGTCTCTCGACCAAACCGTCTATTGTTTCCCGGTTGTCTTCCTCTCGTTGTCGACCGAGTTTGTACAGAGTCGCGTGCAAAATTTATTACGAACGATGGTAATTCTTTGCGGAGAGGATTCACCGAAGGTGTGGAATCAAATTTTTCTTCTACCGATTATTGTTTTTCGAGGTGATCGATCTTGAAAATTAGTGTATAGTCTGTCATGTAAAATGTATCACGATTGAAAGGATGATAATTCTTCGTGGAAAGATTCATCGAAGGTATGGAATAAAATTTTCTTCTATCAGTAATCGTTCTCGAAGATATCAATTTTGAAAATTCTTGTACAAGCTCTTACGTACAATATATCACAATTGAACCGATGATAATTCTTCGTGAAGAGATTCATCGAAGTTACGGAATAAAATTTTCTTCTATCAGTAATCATTTTTGAAAAAATCGATCTTGAAAATTATTATATAGTCTATCGCGTAAAATGCATCACAATTGAATCGATAATGATTCTCTGTGAAGAGACTCATCGAAGGTATGGAATAAAATTTTCTTCTACCGATCATTGTTTTCCAAGAAATTGATCTTGCAAATTATTATACAGTCTATCGCGTAAAATGCACCACAATTGAAAGGATGATCATTTTTAGTGAAGAGATTCATCGAAATTATGGAATAAAATTTTCTTCTCCCAGTAATCATTTTCGAAGAAATCCATCTTGAAAATTCTTGGGGTGCGCGCCAATGTGTCTGGCCACGGCCGATTCTTTCTACTTGATCGACGAAACAGCAACAAATACCACCATCGATGTTCACACATACCAACGAAAGTAGAAATAACGAGCAATGGACAGACGCATTGGCGCGCGTTCCAAAAATGTTTCCGATTCTCTTGAAAATCGTAAGAAGGCTCTCGTGTGGGAAATTTATTTATTATTTCACATTTTCGTCTTATTTATCCTTGTAGTTTCGCACCGGAAAGATTTTCATCGAATTTCCACAATTTCTACCATTTTTCTATCAATTTTCCGCTCGACGTTTCCCACGGAAAGTTCGGCCGTCGAATTTTCGAATTCTTCTTCCAACGAGCGAAAGTATTTCCGGTGAACACTCGGAGGGTTTCTCACGGGGCTGGAAAGTTTCATCCCTCTCGTTGCATCATAGTCCTCTCTCTTTCCGGGACTTGGCTTTCTCGTTATTAATGGTTTTCGCGAACTCGGTTCATTAAGGAGCTCGTGAAACTCCACGGCGCATTCATGAGAAAGCTACCCCCTCCAAGAAGGGTGAACCGAGGGTGGAGGGGCTACCGTGTCAGAAACGGTGGTCGTGCTCGAAATTAGCAACGTATATTATTTTCAAGACAACATCCACCACCCTTAAACTTCGTCGAATCCGAATGCTCTCGATATTTCGTCGAGCGATGGTTTCTCTCTACCTGGTATCCACGTTGTAAATTATTAACGCAAACTCGCGCGCTCGAGAAGGTTCGAACGCATCTCGTTACATTCAGAATTCTTCGAATACAATTTCGTACGTCACGGTGCGTTGAAAATTTGGTAAATTATCGAGTATCGGTTGAAATTTTACAATCGAAGATTGTCCAAGGAAGAATCGTGGTCGTCGTACGATCGAAACGTACGTTCAACGTCGTTGAATGTATTTTGAATATTTAAAAAAAAAAAAAAAAGCGGTCGTGTATCTTTGTATTTTAATCGGTGTTTTAAGTATTCGAAAGTGGACCGGAGAAATCCCGAAAAATAGCAACAATTTCCGATCCTTGACGTTGATAGTTCGCGGACCTCTACGAGCCCTTTCAAAGCATCGCCGTATCAATTTTCCCCCTTCTTCGTGCTTTTTTGCCAGTCGCTAGAATTACACGCGCTATTATCGCAAAAAGCTCGACGCAGATAAGAAGCGGGATCCGCGCGCGAGCAGTCCGCCGCTCGCGGAAACTAAGAGATGAAGACATTATCGTGATCGTTGGCCGCGCGTTTAAGAGTCGCAAGAACGCAAAGGAGACGCTCAGAGAATGAAAGGATGCACCTGTCCATCGGTGCACTAACAAGGGCCGCGGCCGAAACCCGCAAAATCGTTGCAATTCTGCTCGAAAAATATCTCCAATGTCAATAAATGGAGACCGGTTCCCGCGTTCGTGATCGATTTGTAAATTCGTGATTTCGCAAAGATGCGAAATAGTCCCTGGAATATCGAAAATTGTTTACAGATCGACAATTTTCGATCGGAAGCTCGACAGTCTGTTGCACATTTTCGCGACAGAGCACGCAAACTGCATTCGCCAATGCAGTTGCAATTTCGAACCCCAAATTTCAACGATTTATTGTAAGATAACTATAAAGTTAGCGAATTAACAAATGTTTAGGTGTCAATATTACTTTGTTTACTGCCAATTATTACTTTGGGTTCAAACGCGATTAAAGTGTCATTCTTCCGCCTAAACGACTCGAGGAAAAGTCACGAGTGAGTACAATATACAAATTTGAAGTTGCAAGCAATTGTCGAGTTTTCGATTCGAGCATTTATCACTTTTTGCGATCGTATCGTTTAGGTAACGATCCTGTGACATTCTTTTGCGTCGATCTGGAGTAAATAATTCTTCTCGTAATGGAACAACGTATCGCACGAAGCTAAATTCAATTTAAATACTCTAAAATTAATACACTACTTCATTTCTTTGAAAATTCGGTAAAAAATTGCCAAGTATGCTTTCGTTCGAACGTTTCACCCGACTTTCCCATCTCTTAGAGTTTCGATCGGCCGAGTGACCGTAGAAGATGATTTTTTTCGATGCTCGTCTTTCGAGCATAAGAAACGACTTAACGATTGACCGTACGATCGAACAGCCTTGTTGCAGATCAGGTGTCTCGAGTTCACGGGACGCGTATATCTCCCCGGAGCAGTTTTTCGGTCTCTTCGTCTCGCGGCATTCTAGGCCGAAGGAGATAATGCAATAATAAGTATAAGTTAGGTAGAAAGAGGGCCGACGGTCGGGGAACCAGTGCTCCTCGCAATCTTCGGGTGCCGGTTGATTATTATGTCGTTCCGAACGGGCCCCAAGCATTTTCACGAGCACTCCGAATGGCTTCGTTGCGTTTCCACGCGGAGCAGCGACTCCGTTCCTTGGTGTTCTTGTTTGAGAAAGGGTTGCTGGTTTTTAAGCCAAGGTATCGGCTCGTGACGATGGACGAGGCTCAAAGTAACCGAGTTCGGAGCACAGTCCTTGGAGAGGAAAAAAGAAACGTTCCGCGATCTCTAGTGAGTTGTTTATTTCGACAAGATCAACGAACGAAATTCGCTATATCCAAACGAGATGATATATTGGGTTTTTCGGAAAGTCATTTCGTTTTTCAAAATGGAGAATATGTAATATAATAAAATGTTTGTACACTCTAAAAAAATCGTGTTTCATTTTCACCAAAAAAGTGAAATAACTTTCCAGACAACCCAATAGAATATACGTTTGTGTAAACATTTTTCGTTATCTGTAGGCGCTAAATAGGTACGTAGAACATTTTCCAGTTATTCAGGGACATCTTTAAAAATAAACAATCGTAAGCAGAATTTTACCTCGTCTTCCATATACCATGTCTCTGATTAGACTTATAGAAAGATAAATATTGCAATTTCTTCTCACGAGTAAGGACAATTTTTGATTATCCCTCGTTCTTAAATACTATAGCAGGAGTAATTTCCTTGTTACTGAGGAATGTTTCGTGAACGATACACGATAGATCTCTATCGATTTATTTGAAATATCCGAGATGAGAAGTAGGATTCGGTAGTAAATTCCGAATTGAAAGTCTGAAGTTGAAAATTGAGTCGATTCGAGTTCGCTGTTCGATGACCAGTTTAAAGCATGAAGAGGGGAAGGTGTCGGCGAGTGTGTCTCGCTCGAAGCGAGGGTCAGTGTCGAGAACGGAAGTGGGGAAACCATGAACGAGGAGAACGATAGCGAAATTGATGAGAACGTCTTAGCCCGAGGGCTCTGGCCACCCCCACGGGTCTTTCTTCGCGCTTTTGTCTCCGCTTTCGTTTCGCTTGACTATGACAAATAATTGCCGAAGCTTAACATAAGCCAGAAGCGGTATACTTAGCTAATAGCAAAAAAAGTAGGGGAGGTCGGAGGGAAGTTTTACGCGTACGCGTCCAAAGTCCTCTTTCCGCTCGGCGTGCTACACAATCGGACGAGATCTCCGCTTCTGAATCTCGTCCGTGTCGTCCTGGAGCCGGCATCTGGCCGTTACGGGGAAAAAGTTTCGTTCTACGTCACTCGGGAAAAATTTCCAATTTTTTCCCACGGGTTTTCGCTGCTAAGCAGATATCCGTCTCCGGTTAAGTCGCCATCGTGCAACGCCATACCCGTGACGGTGTTTCCTTCGTTTCGAGGTACCTTCGTTACTCGAGATGAAAGTACCATAGCAGGTACCGAAATACAGGTGTCTGGATGACCGAAGGGCTCGAGAAAGACGTAACTTGTTCATATTTACAGAACTTGGACCGTGGTGAATATTCTATCTGCGAATTTAAGCGAGAATTGAGAAACTTATCGCGAAACAATTTAGTTACCCAGAGATCTTGGTTAACGTCTTCGAGAGGGGGAATATTGCTCGAAATTTGATCAAGAACGAGAAGAATTAGTACTTTCGGTGGCTATCTCGTATTTAACGATTTCTAATTGTACTCCAATCTCTATCTGTGTATATTCTCCCTTCGTGCCTTCGTTTGGCATCTGAATTTTGGCTTCGCGAAACAATTTAGGTACCGAGAGATTTTGGTTAACGTCTTCGAGAGGGGGAACATTGCTCGAAATTTGATCAAGAACGAGAAGAATTAGTACTTTCGGTGACTATCTCGTATTTAACGATTTCTAATTGTACTCCAATCTCTATCTGTGTATATTCTCCCTTCGTGCCTTCGTTTGGCATCTGAATTTTGGCTTCGCGAAACAATTTAGGTACCGAGAGATTTTGGTTAACGTCTTCGAGAGGGGGAACATTGCTCGAAATTTGATCAAGAACGAGAAGAATTAGTACTTTCGGTGACTATCTCGTATTTAACGATTTCTAATCGTACTCCAATCTCTACTTGTGTATATTCTCTCTTCGTGCCTTCGTTTGGCATCTGAACGTCAATTTTGACTTTCAGATTTCAATTTTTTAATCATAGATGAAATTCTAGACTGTGAAGTTTTGCTAAGAATTCCTCCAGCTTCCAAAGATTCAAGCAACGGTTCCATCTTTGTCCAGTGCACGAATAGATGAAAGAAATTGAGAAAGAAGTGTCGCGAAACGATTTGAAAAATTGTAACAAAACGGTGAACGGTACCGAACGACAAAGAGATGTTTTCTCTCTCTCTCTCTCTCTCTCTTTCTCTCGCGGTTGTTCCTCTTCGATTAGAAAATCCTCGAAAGATAACCGAGAGGTATCGTTTCACGGTGTTCCTTTTTCACGTCGTTCAGGAATCGCTGGCAAAACCTTCATCGATCTGATCTTTTTTCCCGTAGTATCGCGAGAAAGGATTCCGCGGTCGAAGACAAAAGAACGGTCGAGGGAAAGAATGGAGTCCCGGTCATTTCCTGCTCGCTGGAAAAACATTTCGGAAAAGTCAGTGGACCGCGAAGCGCATTTCATTCGATTCCATGGCTACCGGACTAGATCGTGCACGTACACACACACACACACACACATACACATACACATAAACACACGCGCGTTTCCTCGTGAAAGGATAGACCCTTCGTAAAACAATAGTTGAAGTAAACTTGGAACGGCTCGTTCACGGAGGAAAGTCTTTTTTGGCGTAAGAGAAAAGCTGCGCGGAAGATTTTGTTCGAGTTGAACTAACGAACGTACACGTTGCAGGAACGAGTGTACGTTCGTTGGTGAATTCTTTTTCTTTCCGAAATTCGAGCGATTCTTTCGATTGGGAATAGAAAACAGGGTCACGACCCAATTTTTTTCCAGAGTAGTCGTAAGACGTTCTAATAGATAGACGAACAAGTCAGGGATGCAGGAACGGTATATTATCGGATGAATACGTGGACAGATAAGTGGATAAATGGATCGATGGGTTCGCGAATAAGTACGCGAGTGGATAAGATAGCTGAATGGTTGAACAATTAGGTAGACGAACATGGTTGGATGGATGTTGTATAGAGAGATGTACGAGTTAATGGTTTGTTTGATGTGCGAGTGCATACTGGGACCGATTCTGACAGTTTGGAAAAAATTATCTCGCAATTGTAATACTCGTTGGTTGAATCGTTCCATTTATCCATTTATTTAATCATTCTCATGCACGTTCGAATCCTTTCGTTCTATCAGAGACCGATCGAATCCAATCTCGTGCGTTTCGACGGAAACTGATTACACCGGTTGTTTGCGTTTTGTTTGTCTCGCGTATTATCATTATTAATTACATTTCTCATTGTTTCAGGAACGGAATTAGTGCCGAGTTGATTTGTATCGTCGAGGATCAGAGGATAGCCAATTGGTGTGTGGCGAGACGTTCAATAACGATAGTCGATTTAACATAAAATATTTTTGTACACGAGTTATAATATTCTATATATATATATTATATATATATAAATAATCTGTATATACAATAACGTATACAGATATATTAACGAGATACCACGCTACTTAGTATACTTAGGTCATCGAGGAAACAATCGGGAAAGAGTGTATTGTTTTGTCTTAATTATTATTATTATTATTATTATGATTATTGTAATAATTATTATTATTATTATTATTATTATTTCACGCACAGATTGAAGTCAAAGGGAGCTGTGAACAGAAAACGGCAACAATGTAAACCCAAAGACAATTCGATATTTCTTTTATAACTTTGTCAAGAATTATAACGATCTAAGTATCGGAATGCGAGATGCACGAGAGAACTATTGATAAGAAGGAAGTATTCGAAGGGATGAGTTAAAAGATAATCAAGGAAGATAGTTTTTTTTTTTTTTTTTTTTCTTTTATTATATATATATATAAGCATATCCGTTTATCCTTAGAGAGAATTTTCTTTTCTTCGTTTTTTCTTTTTTGTTACCGAAACGCGATACTTTCAGAAATCTTTTAGAAACGAATGTCGACGACGTTTGTTGCGCGATCTTGTGGCCATCGATCGATGAACATTTTTCCCAACGAGCTGTAAAAAATAATTTTAATTTATTTAAACGAGGGGAAATATTCGTGACTTAGGAATTGAAAGTATTTAAAAGAACGAGTATTATTTCGCCGATATATTATTCATAAAAGGACGTGGAAATGTTGCGTAAGAACAGTGTAATTATTTTGAGCCACGAGGTGAGAAACGAACGACGAAACACGATCGAGCGTTCTGAGAGACTTCTGAATTATCTCACAGCGGACGAAAGAAATTATGTTTGCCACTCCATGAAAAAAAAAAAAAAAGAAAAAAGAAAAAAAAAAAAAGAAAACGATCGATCAATATTTCTTCAACCACGCTACGAATCATCCCGTCTTCTACATTCTCAACAAAGTGAAGAGTTGGAGAGTTCATCTATTCTGTCTTTAACAAGGTGCTGATAGGATATTATTATTGTATCACTTTTGAGAGACTTTATTCGAGCTAGGGAACACCGAGGCGTACACATTTTTACACTTGTATACACGTGATGAGCCGTGCACGTGCGTGTGTGTCTGTGAGAATATACCGGTGCCAACGTGCGAGAATCACGCTTGTGGATTGTTTAACGTTCGCGATGTTGTTCGTCACTCGGGGAGCTTTTACGCACTTTAATTAACAACGGTACGACTGCCTTTTGCCACATTTATTTCGATTCACTCGGGTTTCACGCGCGGTTGTCCGAAATTGTCTTTTGTCACTGTTACTGCGTAGAGAATGGTTGCAGGTGCGTTCGAAGGATCTAGAAGTCTTAGAAATAATTTACTGTTCGTCGTAGAAACTGAGAATAAAAGGCACAGTAGTACTGACCATGCTCGTCCAGTTCCTACGAATGATTTACCATAATCCTAGCCACTTGGAACCAGTTGCTACGGATCGATCGTGCAATTTCAAGGTAAGCGATTTTCTATCACGTTAGTTCCCGTTAAGTGCGATCTTCCTTGGAATGTTACAATTTCGAATCGTTTCTTCTCTCACTTGTAGCGAAAGTGTGCTGCGTTTGCGCGAGATAACGAGTCACCGTTATTATTTTCGTTAATTATCGAATTATACGACCTACTTGGATCCGCGTTCACGGATAGTGTTCGAAGAGTCTCTGCTTTCGATCAGGTAACGGAAATGTATTTTCTTTGATACGTCTCGTTTATTTAAACGTTGAAAGAGAATAAACTCGCAAACACGAGAGTTTGGTAAAAGAACGTTCAGCGCTCCGTTTAAAAATTTAAAAACGGTCTGGAAAGTTTTCTAAGAAACAAAAGTAACGAAAGAACGAATCCTTTGTAGGGAAGTGTACGCTTCACAGGGACGAATTTTTAAGAAAAATGACACGACGGGACCGAAAACGTTTCAATTAATTATTGGGAATGCTCGCAAAGCGCAAGGTGTTTAACGAATAGCCGCAAAGGAGCACGGTTGCGTTCCGTCAAGATTAGGACTCGCATGCGGGCCGTTTATAATACGAATTAGGGAAAAAGTTTGATTGCCGTGGCATTTGTAAGGATTAGAAAGAAAGGAAAAAAAGCGGCTTAAGCGCGAGGAAATCTGGCCCACCCTAATAATCCCTCGCGACTTCTCCGTTTGCGAATCTCGAATACTCGCGAATATATATTAAATTCTTTCGAAAACGAACGATAACGATCGACTTCGTTCCATCGAGATTCGATGGTTATTTAATTAATCAACGCCGGTTGGAAATCCAACCGTTCGTTGGAACGATTTACAAGCAAGTTTAATTATGCGGTGGCAAAGTTTAATGTAGTTAGGCCCATTGAACTGCCGGCAAGATTGTTTTACGAAGTAAATGAGGCTATGATGACTCGAGGCTTCGGGACCACCTAGAAACCAGCCGTAGTCCTTCCAGGCTTGCCTTTAAACTCCTCGATAACTAATTAACGTGCAACACACGACGCCCCTATGTTCCATCCTTCCGCTTCGAGCCTATTGTTGGCCCAGCAAATTCTCAACCGAGTCCGTCAGAGTTTTTGGCGTACTCTCTGCGGTTTATTTTTCGTTCAACGTTCATTTTTAAGCTCCGGAAAGATCGCGACGAAAGAAATTGAATTCTACGGTCTGCGTTAACTTCACTTCGGTAAAATCTCGCTAGATCGCGATCAGTATTTTTTTTCGGTACACCGTGCAATTCTACGTGATTCTAGAATCTCGAACTTTACGAACCGATCGGTAAAATTTCGCAAGCTCCCGATCAACGTTGCGTGGAGTTAACGTCGTAAGACCGGTACAGTGTACAAGGTGAACGATAAAAGATTCGTTGAGCCGTGAGTAGTAGAAAAAAATCGAGTATCGTATCGACGTTTCGTATTCTACTTTCCGGAGCGACGCGACTCGCGTCGAAGCGACGCGACCGGGCGATGCGGCTCGATTTTCGCGAAAAATTGCTACTCCCGGGCCGAGAAAGGACTCGGTCTGCAACTCTTGGCAAAAAGCATCCCCGCGAGGAAGAAAACGGAAACTCTGGCGGAGAAAGGAGTGACGGTGGTAGAAAAAAGGAGACAAGATCGCGAGGAGAGGTCGAAAGAAAGCGAAGAACGGGCCCGCCAGGGAAGTGTTGACCGTTTTCGCGACCTTGGACGTACCTCCTCGCGATTCGAGGAGTCAAGGTTGGCAAGGATCCGTGACGTGTACACGGGACGTGGTTGGACGGATCTCGAGACTTTCCTAGACGACGATCTTCCATCATCGGGACATCGTTCCGGTGATCTCGCGGTGTTCTTGCCCGGGACAAAACTATCTCCGCTAAGCAGACAATGGGGGAGAAACTGGCGAGTCAAACGCAAAGCTGAGATGACAAATGAAAGGAGATCTCTCGTTGCAAGGGAGGCGGGGTGAGACCGTTTCATTTGTAGCGCGGATATGTCGCGAATCCCCCCTCTTCTCCTTTCCCCCGTGGAAGTCTTTGTCAGACGCCCCCCTTTTCTGTTAAAAGAACACACCGTGTTAATTTCGAAACGTTCCTTTCGATCGACAGTGTTCGTTGAAATTCGTTCCGTACGCTCTCGACTCTCCGATGCTGGACCGTTCGAGACACGATCTTATCGAGGAGAATGTCAGAAGAATTTTAAAGAAATTTTACAGGTTCGTAGGTTTACACGTACAACAAACGGAATTTTAGTTGTGGATAGGTTGGCCAGGTATGGGAGAAATGTGTGTGAAATTTGGAAAAATTGTTGTGGTATTCTTTAGTAAAGTATTGCTAATGATAGTAACTTTGGTGTAGTGGCAAGCGTAAGTGACTGCTAATGGTAGACCGTGTTAAAATTAAACGAAAGTGTAAGCTGTTTTCTGTAAACACTGTTCAGGATTTCAATTTTTCGATACCGGTAGCTACGTCGTACGATTTCGAAATCGTTAAAGAAACGAAGTGGTCAATAACGGTCATTTTATCTTGTTTAATAGGGAAATAGAATAGTAAAAAATTGAATTCCGATCGCGTGGAATTATTGTCGCGAATCGTCGTTGGTCGTGCGCGCGATTCGTATCGTCGTTCGTTGCGCGAGGGTTAATCGCGTTGAATTTTACGCGTTGTTCGCGTTCGGAGAAGGGATCGTTAAAAATTCCGGGAAATTAGAATTCCAGCAGGCCGTGGTTCGACACGCGAGGGGAAAAAAATAATAGAAAAAACCGGAGTAATAACCGAAGAATTGGCGGAAAGTAGACGGTGAAAAGAAAACGGTCGACAAAAATCTAACGATCGAGTTTCCTCGGGCCTTGGCGAGCATTCCGAAGTAGTTGGCCGTAAACGGCGCTGACTTCGACCGGGCAGGAACATGTTAATTAGCGGTAATTAAAGCGCGCTCGTCGACCACTATCCACCGTGGATCGGACGCTTCTGCGTTTCCTCCCCGACGTGGTTTACCTGTTACCTGGAATCCCCTTCGTTTCCTTCGTAGACACGCTCCTGCAGGACACGCGGGCATAATTAATTTGCCCGCTTCGCGGCTCGTTCGTCGGGCAATCCTCGCGGATAATTAACGAGGGGATTGTAATTATTGGGTCACTTCGTACCTTCGTGTGTATTTTTACAATTATTCGCAGACCGTTCCACTTAACGTGATACGTCGATACTGTGTACTGCGTAGAGACTCGCGACAACCCGAGAGACGGGTATGCGAAATTTGAACGTTTTTTCCTTTCCGACTTGCACGGAGAGTAACGCTGGTAAGTTGGAACCTGGAAGCTAGCACGGAAATATAAAATAGAGTTACGTCGATACTGTGTACTGTGTAGAGATTCGCGACAACCCGAGAGACGGGTATGCGAAATTTGAACGCTTTCCCCTCTCCGATTCGCTCGAAGCGTAACGCTGGTAAGTTGGGACGTGAAAGTTAACACGAAAATATAAAATTGGGTTAGGTCGATACTGTACGATGGGTACAGACTCGTGACAACCCGAGAAACGGGTATGCGAAATTTGAACGCTCTCCCCTCTCCGACTCGCTCGGAGCGTAACGCTGATATGTTGGGATCTGGAAGTTAATACGAAAATATAAAATAGAGTCACGCGAATTTATCGAAGCCTCCGTAATTGTCTCAGGAGCGACAAAAGTGGGGACAGGTACGTCGGTGTGCTTCTCGTGTTCCTGTTCTTTGAAAATTATTCAGCGTTGTATAGTACGCGTTTAACATTGACAAGGATATCTCTGTCACAGCTTGAGGAACGGTACTGTATTTTTACAAACGCGAGAAGCAACGAGAGCGAATGTGAATGTTCAACGTCGACGAGAACATCTCAGTGACAACTCGAGGAACGGTAGTGTACTTTCTCGAACGTTCGTTACGAGCATTACCAAAGCATACTATATAAAACACTACGAGCACGTCCATCGTAATATACGATCCAAGATTTTCGAGAAATTCTAAAATAGAGGTAAAATTAATTTCCAAAGTTTCGGTGATTCGAAATATATCCATGTACAATTTTTTACGGAGATACGGCAAGAAATTTTAATTCGTTGAACGCACGCCCGACGAAGCACAACGCTGCTGGAACTTGGACAAATTTTCTTGTTGCGAGCACCGAACCAACACGACCGAACGATTTCGTTCGCTTTTCTTGGAAAATTGTTCCACGATCCACATGGTTACTTTTCCGCTCGCGCACGGCTGGTAGACACCATTTAGCAGAATATAACAAATTCACGATTGCGATTAAAAGGTAACGCAACACCGGAACTAACAAAAATTTCCACGTTGCACCGAACCGACACGACTGGGCGATCTCGTTGAATTTGCTCGAGAAAAAACGCACGACTCATACTTTCGTTCGCTGGCGCGCGTATATCAAGAATTTCGTTCGAGATACGAGCAATATTAATACAGAAATCGATTTTAAAATTTATACAAAACCATGCGCATCGCACCTGTTGTTCGAATAGTCGTTAAACTCGATCGAATTTTAACGACTCTGAATACATCCGGTTGTTCTCGAGGGTTGCTCGGCGATCGACATCGAATCTCCGAGACACTGGTCGTTTACCTACGAACGGTGAATTTCCACTGTAATGTTTCTCTTACGTTTCGATTCGTGTACGGTTCCCGTTCACCTAGAGTTCGAGTCAGCTCGAACGCACGCGAAACCGCAGATGGCGCTTAACGCGTTGGGAAAAAGGAGCAGAAGAAGGACAAATACAGAGAAACGCATAAACGAGACACAGTCGTTAACCGGGAGGGTAGAGAGCAATTCCATCGGCTCGAGCGAACAATAAGAAATCATACGAGCCGTCCCGGGCGCTGCTCGCGCTATATAACCACCGGCTGCCATATTTCTTCCATTCCACGAATCCCGTGGACGTTGATAACCGATCGATTAATTCGAGCGGAGTCCCACGTCCATCGCCTCGGTCCCCGGCATCGGGCCCCGATCTCCTGCGCCCCCTTCTTTTTTCCGCGGTGTTCCGGGGCCTCCTCCTTAAGTCGGATCGCAGCAAGATGGCCGCGGGGCCCCCGGTAAATAAGCGACTGTCATCTGACGCCCGCAAAAACCGGATACACCGCGCCGGAGACTGGTCTTCGTTCTTCCTCTTCTCCGGTCTTCCTTCTCTCTCCCGCCACTTTTATTCCCTTTCGTTTCGTTCATTCCCTCCCCTCTGCACTTCTCTATCTGTTCTTCATTTTGTCCCCGTTTCTTTTCTTCTTCGCTCTCCGCGTCCTCATCCGCCGACCTCCCCCTTCTATCCCCCTCCTCCTCCTCCTCCTCCTCCTCCTCCTCCTCCTCCTCCTCCTCCTCCTCCACCTCCTTCTCGTCCTCTTCCTCTTCCTGCCGCGTGTTCTGTCGCGATACACCCGAGGATTAATTACAAAAAATCCGCGGCGACGCGAATTGGAAACGTCGTTCCACGAAGCGCGGCCCGGAAAGAGAGAGGGTAAGCCGGGACTCCGGGACGGCCAACTTTTTGGCCACCCCGCGGAAGATGGCCCCAATAAGCGATCGATTATCCAGCGAACAGGTAGCGGGGTTGGACGACGACAGCTGTCCGCCAGGAACTTTCGCTACGTCGTTCCCGATTGAAATCGAAATCGACGGAATTGGAACGCCCGGTACCGATCCGGTAACGCGCCGCCAATTTCGTTTACCCGTTTCGACAGGTGAACACCTGTTGCCGTGAGTGGAAAACCTAACGCAACCGGGAACGTTCAGAAATGTTTACCACTTCGCTGCGACGCGATCTTGAAACGATCGATCGCGATCGAGGACCTGAGACCGACCTTGCAAATACGTTTTTCTATTCTAAAGACGAAAATTTCTGTGATTTTACAATGTAGATCATTACTCGCGCTTTTCCATCTTAAAGATGAAAATCTACGTGATTTTGCAACGTAAATAATTACTCGTGCCACTCGAGTATTCGATGTTCGATGCCTTCGAATCGCTCGAATTCTTGGAACGACCGATCGCGATCGAGGACCTGCGACCGACCTTGCAAATACGTTTTTCTATTCGAAAGAAGAAAATTTCTGTGATTTTCCAACGTGGATAATTAATCACGCTTTTCCATCTTACAGATGGAAATTTCCGTGATTTTCCAACGTAGATAATTACCAGCGCTTTTCCACTCCAAAGACGAAAATTTCCACAATTTTCCATTATGGATAATTACTCGCGCTTTTCCATCCTAAAAATAGAAATTTCCGTGATTTTCCAACTCAAATAATTACTCGCGCTTTTCCATCCTAAAGACGTATATCTCCTTGATTTTCCAACGTAAATAATTACTCGCACTTTTCCACCCTAAAGACGAAATCTTCGTAATTTTCCATCGTAAATAATTACTCGTGCGATCGACAAATCGATACACGGTACCTTCGAACTGTTTCTTCGATCCTTTTGGACGTACCTCGCACGTAAATCAAATTTTTCTATTTTCAACCAGCATCTCGTTGTCTTTGCAACGCGTCGCGTTTAAATACCGTGTGAATCTCCTCTCAATTTTTCCGCACAATTCGCCACGTTCTATTCGCGAACACGGTTCCACGGTAATGATCGTTCTCGCTCCACAAAGCGGGGGAGGTGGCGCTTCTGAACGCGAACAACTGTGGGACAACGATCCTCGTCTTCTCGTTCGTTCTCGGTACCTTTGGCCATTATGCTCTCTGCTTTTCTTTCGCAAACTCCGAAGTAGCTTACTCGTGTACATATATATTGTAAATTCTTATTGTAACACAAAATTTGTTATAATACACCCGAATCTCGCGTATCCAATAACACAATGAATTCTAAAGGGAAAAGTATCGAAAAATGTATAATAATACAACTTAGTACTACCGACCATGGTATCATCTGCTCTTCACGAGTCCCGGTTTGGAATTGAAAAACAGAAAAGAAAACAATGAAACCTTTAACACACGACCCCAATCCGATGATACACCTCAAGACCAAACGTCAACTATCGACTACGTCTACGAAATACGTTTACTATAGCCAACGTCACCGTTGCGTTCGTTCCAACAGTGTAAATCGAGGTCCACGGAATAGCCACACTTTTTCCACTCGTGTTGGCGTCCTCTCGCCGGTCGTAGCCGATCGAACCGGGCCAAGAAACGTCGCACGAAACGAAAAATCGCGAGCGAGGCACGAACTCGACCGGGGGCCGGTGTTCTCTCGCGGAACCGTCGTATTAATTCACGATAGACGAATTAGAAATGGTAATCGACGTTAAGAGGAACGCGCACCGGGGGTGAGTAGTTTTTGCTCGGCGAGGGACTGCTGGCACTCGACTCAAATTAGTTCCTCGCTGCATGAACGTTCGCGGGACCCGAAGGTGGACCAACGTTGAAAAGGGACGGACCGAGAGAGAAATTGAGAGTGAACGAGGAAGAAAAGAGAGAGGAGCCAGTGTCGGTCGGTGAGGAGAGAGGGCTGGAAATAAGTGGGAGGGAGCGGCCTCCGGGAACATCACAAAGCACCCGGCAAAGAGCGTCGTCTCCTCGTCGCTCTGCCTTTTGCTTTATTTCACTTCGTTTTTAATTCCTCCCAATTCCACTGTCAAGACCCGGCCGCCGCCACGAAAAACCGAGAAGACGCGTCCCACTCTCTCTCTTTCTCTCTCTCTCTCTTTCTCTACTCTTTTCTATCCTTCCACCCTTCCACCCTCGGGTCCCGGTTAATCGTCGGGACCACGAATCGCGATCGAATCTACGAAACTTCCTTTTCGAAAATCCCCCGCGAGAGTTTTGGAAACGTCGACACGATACCAACGGAGAAAGACTCCTGGATTTCGAAAACGATCGTTATCGAGAAGAATGTACCAATTCGAGCTCACCCGTTCCCGCGTAAATCGTGGAATTACATTATTCGAGTTTGACGTGAATTACGGTCCAATTGTGGTCGATCGATCGTTTTCCTGAGAATTTTTTTAATGTATATGTATGTAATGAGAATATGTAATTTAATAATGTGTTTGTAGACTCTGAAAAAATCGTGTTTCATTTTCACCGGAAAAAACGAAACGACTTTCCGAACAACCTAATATAATAACGGTACAAAATTCTTTATTAACGGCTGAGGAACACCCTCGGTGTAGAATATTGTTATTATTTTTGATCAAAGAGCTCGTTATTATTTGTTATCAAAGGACGGAAGAAATTCAGGGAATTGTACTTGTTAACGTTGATAGAAGTACGGTTCGAGGGATAAAATATACGAGGAGAGATCGTTGTACAGTTTTAGAAATATACTATAATTCTATATAATATCTATATAATATAATACAATTCTATATAATTCTACGTACTATTCTTCGAACGATCGAAATTTAAAATATAGCGTATACGTGCATTGGCGTCGGGTCTAAAAGGGTTGCGAAAAAGTAGTAATTTCCGGTTTGGAGGGTGGTCGATTCTGTCGTTCGAAAACGAGGCGGGTCGTAACGCAGCGGCGTGTTAATGTAAACGGTACGCGGGACGGTTCCGTTACTTGAATCCGGTATTTAAAATTGTCGCTCGAGAGCTGGTATTACCGCACCGGTATCTCTTACCGAAGAGGTTAAGTCGCTCGGAGACACGTCTTTACCACCACCTGCGCGTTACGATGTAGATCGTTCGTCGCGCCTCTTATTTTCCATCGAAGCGAGCGCTCTCATGATCGGTGAGCCAATCGAAAGGGACGCGAAACGTGGGTAAATGTTATGCGAGCTTTCCAACGATATTACGGGATCGAAGGATAACGAGACGATCTGGCTCGCGAGATTCAGGAATTTTCGGCGACGAAGGTGTGGAATTGATTTTACGAACGAGAGACGGCCAGGTACTAACGTGAACGCGTATGATGGAGCGATAGCGGGAGTTTCGATACGTGACGATGGAATGTTTGTTTCGTGGGCGAGATTGATACGGAAAAGGGTCACTCGCTAGAGATAAACGAGACTGAATACAGCGAACGAAGAGGGTATGGTAACAGTGAGCGATTAGTGGGAGATATGTAATAATAGTGGAGTCTAGAGTACTTAGCGTGAGGTGTGAGACAATGGTAGACTCGGGTACTTTGTGCGAGGTGTGAGACAATGGTAGACTAGGGTACTTAGTGTGAGATATAAAATAACGGTGCAGTTTAGAGCACTTGGTGCGAGGTATGAAACAATAGTAGACTAAGGTACTTAGTGTGAGATGTGAAACAATGGTAGACTAAGGTACTTAGTGTGAGATATAAAAAAATAGTACAGTTTAGAGTACCTAGTGTGAGGTATAAAACAGTAGTAGACTAAGGTACTTAGTGCGAGATATAAAATAATTGTATAGTTTAGAGTACTTGGTGTGAGATATAAAATAATAGTATAGTTTAGAGTACTTGGTGTGAGATATAAAATAATAGTACAGTCTGGAGTACTTAATGTGAGATATAAAACAATAGTAGACTAAGGTATTTACTGTAAGATATAAAATAATAGTAGTTTAGAGTACTTAGTGTGAGATATAAAACAATAGTAGATTAAGATACTTAATGTGAGATATAAAACAACAGTTGACTAAGGTACTTAGCGTGAGATATAAAATAATAGTAGTCTAGAGTACTTAGTGTGAGATATAAAACAATTGTAGATTAAGATACTTAATGTGAGATATAAAATAATAGTAGACTAAGATACCTAATGTGAGATATAAAACAATAGTAGACTAAGGTACTTAGCGTGAGATATAAAATAATAGTAGTTTAGAGTACTTAGTGTGAGATATAAAACAATAGTAGATTAAGACACTTAATGTGAGATATAAAACAATAGTAGACTAAGATACTTACTGTGAGATATAAAATAATAGTAGTCTAGAGTACTCATTGTTACGAACTTGGCGCGTATACTTAGCGATCGATTATTTTGAAATACATTTGGCAATGGTAGATCTATCGTTCGATTCACTGGCGAAAGATACGCGTTAATCTTAGCCACGATCCGGACTCTCGTCTCCCTCGCGTTCGCCACGCGTTCGATCGTCCAAAAACAAATCCTTATCGCTGAATCACGCGACGCAAACGAGAAGGCACAGCCTTTCCTCGTTTTGTCACGCACGCGCGTACGTGGGGCCACTCGCGCATACCCACGATACGTACGTGTCCCGTGAGCGATTTCACGGGGTTTTCGATTCGCGCGATATCGCGCGCGAGTTAACGAGACGAGGAGGGGGAGAGAAATAAAAAAATAAGAAGAAGAAGAAGAATGTTCGCACGATGGTTCCGCGTGACCGGTACTCCTCCCGGTAGTTGCGCGAAATATTTACCACGAGATCGCGGTTGAATTTTCAAGCGACGCAAAACGTTCCATTCCAAAACAGGAAACGCCGAGAAATTTATGAAGTCGGACGAAATCGACTGCCGTTTCCCTTTCACGAGCGCCAGAAACTTTGCTAATGTCATTATAATGGCCCGCCGAGACATCCGACCATTTGTCTCGAAATTGCCGAAAAATAAAGAATCGTCTCGCGGTTCGTGCGTCCCCTGAAACGAGATTCTCGACAAATTCCATTCTTCCGACCGATGTCTCTCGATATACGTACGAATCGAATCGCTCGAATTATCACCCTCCCCGGATACTTGTACTCGAAACGTCCGATTCGAACTAGCCGAGTACACCGATCAGATTTTCGTAACCGATTGAACATCCTTTCGAATACATAGAGGTGTTCCGTACAATTAGGTAAAGTTCTTTTTGAAAATTAAACTCGAATTATCACCCTCCTTGGATACGTGTACTCGAACCAGCCGAGTACACCGATCAGATTTTCGTAACCGATTAAACAACCTTTCGAATACATAGAGGTGTTCAATACAATTAGGAAAACTTCTTTTTTAAAATTAAACTCGAATTATCACCCTCCTTGGATACGTGTACTCGAATCAGCCGAGTACACCGATCAGATTTTCGTAACCGATTAAACAACCTTTCGAATACATAGAGGTGTTCAGTACAATTAGGTAAACTTCTTTTTGAAAATTAAACTCGAATTATCACCCTCCTTGGATACGTGTACTCGAACCAGCCGAGTACACCGATCAGATTTTCGTAACCGATTAAACATTCTTTCGAATACACAGAGGTGTTCCATACAATTAGGTAAATTTCTTTTTCAAAATTAAACTCGAATTATCACCCTCCTTGGATACGTGTACTCGAATCAGCCGAGTACACCGATCAGATTTTCGTAACCGATTAAACATTCTTTCGAATACACAGAGGTGTTCCATACAATTAGGTAAACTTCTTCGTTACGTCTTACGAAGATAAAATAAATACGTGTAACGCCGTAGTCAACTGATCCAGAAGTACAATTACACATTTGTTGTTTCAGATTGTATTGTACATGCATTGAAATTTGACGAGAGAGCAACGAGTGAAAATAAGCGAAAAATCCGGCGACTTACTATAAAACGACAGTTGCACCCAGACTTTGCATTCGCGTGTACGTACTATCTTCGAGTCCTTGACTCGATGTGGTAATTCTACTTGCGACGAGCCGCGATGTCCATACGTGGAAATAAGCGAACAAGTAAATTAATAAATATGTAAGCGATTCTAGGATCCCGTTCGTGGGTTTAATATGCCGTTGATGGACGTCCTGTCAAAGGATCCCGTGGCACGCGGCGAAAAACAATCCTCCTTCGCGGCCAAGACGATTTTCGAGCGCGTTTATTGACCGCCTGCTGGCTTTTCGACCGTTCGTTTTTTGGCGGCAGCGTTCGTTTCACTTTCTTTTTTTCGAAATAAATCCTTTGACGTCGCATCGACTGCTATATATAGTTATTAGCGGGGTCCAGCGAGTTTAATTTATTCGTCGAATGATTTCACTTCTTTGAGAGACACTGGTACGCGTATCGTCGAGGAAATTATTATTTTTCATCGCGTTACAATTTCTCCAACAATTATTTCAAAAATAGATCGTCGTACGAAGAAGAAGAGGAGAACGAAACAAAATTAATTTTTTGTACGTATATACATACGCGCACACTTTTATTGAAATTATTCTCGTTCGAACGTCACGATAGATTTCCAATTGTGAAATCAACGGGGACGTTGTTTCGCGTTAATGAGAAACGAAAGAAAAAAGAAAAAAAAAGAAAAGAAAAGGGTTTCGAACGCGTCGATAATTTTAAAACGAGCCCGGTAAACGCTCCTGGAGTTTAATTAATTGATCGCTGACCCCGTTATGCACCGTTTCAACGAATAATTCGAGCGTCAGACGGTGAAGCGTGGTCGCAACGGTGTTCGATCGAGAAATTGCGCCAGGGGTGGGGAGAGGTTCGTCGGAGGGCCAGTATTAACGATAATTAGACAATTAATTCCTCGTCCCAGGCGAATGGAGGAGATCGCTCGACCGGCGACCGAGACACAGCCGACTATAAATTCACCAATTATCACTCTAACGCGTAATTGGGCCGATCTTCCGCTTGGAACTTTGTGGGAAAGCAGTCGACCGCGACATTGGCGCCAATTTGCTGATTGTATTAACAGGCTAATTGGTCTTGCGTGGACGATCATCGTTTCACGATCGACGAGTCGATCGGTCGATCATGGATCGCGGTTCGAAGAATACGGATCAACGCGATTTCGTTTTACCTTCGCGATGGCCGAAGATCACGAACAAACGTTTCTTTCAACCGTGAAAAATCTCGAACGATTCTGACCACTTGGATTTCATTCGAGTGTCGGTACATGTACGAAGAGCAGTCCGTTTTGTGCCTTATAATTACGAGACTTTTGATCATTGCAGTTTGGCGTACTCGAACGAGAGAACTGTTACTCTAGATTGTGTACTAGGTATTTACGAATTGAAGGAAATATCTGGTACATAAATTTCTCGGCTTTAGCAAGAAATTTTGTACTCTTATGTACTCTAATGTACTCTTTACTCGAACTGATCTATCTATAGATAAGTATAGTAAGTAAAGAATAAATTGCGAAAGTATTTCGGTAATGAAAAGGTTGACTCGAGATTTTAACTTTACTGATGTTTCTAGTATGGGGGACGAAGCTTTTCAAAACGTGTCTTCTTTATATTATTGAATTTAAATGAACTTTGAATCACAAATTGTTTATTTAAATTTTTGAGTGTAATGTACGGGTGATTAAATCGTATAAGAGGAACCTATCGTACGTAACGTGGTATGGAAGTGAGGGTGCTTAAGATCGATAACGAAACAAATATTTAAATACTCGTTTCGAACGTGACAAGCAACGTCCACACTTTTCTTATATATTTAATGAAAAAAAAGAAGTCGTTCAGTTGGAAAGTTCGAGAGTTATTTAAGCTTATTTAAAAATTGACTATTTGTATTTTGAGTACGTTTAATCTGATATCGAAACGAATTCAAATCACCTATATTGGTATTAAAATTCACGTTGCAAAGTGTAGAATTATTGCATTTGGGAAAGTTTGTTCTCCTAACCGAAGAATCTACACATCGACTCCAGATCGTCTTATTATTATTTAATACCGCGACACTCGGTCGATTATTCGTGGCAGTGTTTCTTCTTTCGATTGTTAAATATACACTTGAATACGAATCGTACAGAAAGGTCCTGTAGAGTTTCGAGTTCGAGATATCAAGGACCACCTTCGCTGGAACGCGAAGCCTTTTTCAGGACTTTCCAGGAAGCCTTTTGCTCCCGCCGAAACGTTTGTCCCCGAAATGCCGTGGATCTTTAAAGGTCCTCTGGCCCTTCCTAGACGACCGACCGATCGATGCATTCCTACGTTGATCCCGATGATCCTCGCATTCTTCGATCTGGTCCTACAAAAATCAGGAGGGTCTCTATCGCGCCAGTGCAAATTCAATTAGCGCTGTGACGATTTTCACGTGCATCGAGTCGATCGATTTTAATAGTCGTTTCGAATCTCAAACGCGCGTTAAATTACTCTTTACTCGAACGTTCTGCTCCAAAAATATTTTTATCTACATTTTTAATACCGTATGCAGAGAGGACTATAAATGGACTAGAAACGAGGGTCAAAACTTAATAAATAATTACTCATCTCCGCGTTAAATTACTCTTTACTCGAACGTTCTGCTCCAAAAATATTTTTATCTATTATACGTATTGAATATCGTATGCGGAGAGGACTATAAATTGACTAGAAACGAGGGTCAACACGTAATAAATAATTACTCATCCCCGCGTTAAATTACTCTTTACTCGAACGTTCTGCTCCAAAAATATTTTTATCTATTATACGTATTGAATATCGTATGCGGAGAGGACTATAAATTGACTGGAAACGAGGGTCAAAACTTAATAAATAATTACTCATCCCCGCGTTAAATTACTCTTTACTCGAACGTTTTGCTCCAAAAATATTTTTATCTATCTATTGAATACCGTATACAAAGAGGACTACAAATGGAGTTGTGATTACTATAAACGAGGGTCAACACGTAATAAATAATTACTCATCCCCGCGTTAAATTACTCTTTACTCGAACGTTCTGCTCCAAAGATATTTTTATCTATTGAATACCATATGTGATTATAAACGGACTACAAACGAGGGTCGAAACGCAATAAATTATTACTCGTTATTATACGTGTTTCGTCTTAAACATCATCGTAAAAAACGATAATTTCGTTTTACGATCAGTGTCATTACATTTACGGTGAAGAATATCGTAGATCGATAGATCTGAAAACTCGAAACAATGTCCTCTGCGAGGACACAATCGCGTTGTTACAATCTCTTCGTCGGAGTGTATTGTAATTGTTCCGTCGAGAAAAGCAATTAGTCGTTGAAAAGACGATACGGACGAAGGTCGAGCGTTAATTCGACGTTCTGTTGGGCGCGGATTAGTCGAATCTCTTAAAAAGGGAATCGAAAATCAGGTGGTCGGGTAAAACAGTAGAATTACCCTTCTCACTGATCCCGGGGTTCAAGCGACGTTTTAAGTTTCCATGGGAGATTATATTTAAATTGTACAAGGCTTGGTAAAAGGATACAGAAACGGTAGAATTTTACGAGCATTTACACCGTTCAGAAACTAAGAACATCGAAGAATAATAAGTTAAATATATCTACAATTGTTTCGATAACAAGCAAACTGTCAATAGTATAATTAGGATGTAAGTAACAGAAACAGTCCATTGACGTTTTCATCGATACGGTATCGTTTCGTTTTGGGGCGAGTATTTTTTTGTATTCGTCGACGAAGGGGCCCAAAACATCGTGGTAGAAAGTCCCGCGTATAAAGACACGTTTGTTCGAACCAACCAAGAGTTTGATCCTAGAATTTGTTACATTCCACGAAACTCATCCACGGTGTCGATGGACGATCTTCGAAAAGAAGAGAGACATTGTAGGGATGGGTAAAAAGATACATAAAAAAGAATCAGGAGTTTCACGGTGGTGACAACAAAAATAATTGTACATTCTACGAAATGGTTCGATACGAATGTATCGAATCGAAACTCGTTTCGGTTCCATCGTTGGACAATCATCGAAAAGAAAAAGGACATCGTCGGAGATGAGTGAAAAAAGAAACGAAAAAAATTAGTTAAGAGCTTTACGAAGCTAGAAAAAAATGGACGATATTCGAAAAGAAGAGAGACACTGTTGGAGACGAGTAAAAAGGAAATAAAAAATATTAGTCAGATACTTTACGGAGGTGAAAAAAGAATTATTGTACACTCCATAAAATGGTTCGATACGAATGTATCGATTCGAAATTCGTCGAGGTGTCGCGACGTCTCGGTTTCATCGTTGGACGATCTTCGAAAAAAGCGACATCATTGGGTACTAAAAAAAAAATTAGTTAGATACTTCACGGAAAAAAAACTTACCACATTCCACGGAACGTTTTCAATACTAGCGCATCGATTCAAAACGCGACGTCTCGTTGGACGAGCTTCGAAAAGACAAGAAACATCGTCGGGTACAAAAAAAAAATTAGATACTTCACAGAGCGTAAAAAAGCTCACCACATTCCACGGAACGTTTCCAATACTAACGTATCGATTCAAAACGCGTGGTCTCGGTCTCGTCGCCGAGCTATCTTCGAAAAGAAAAGAGACGTCGTCGGGTACGAGTTAAAAAAGAACGAAGAAAGAGTAAAAAAAATATAGTCAAGAGCTTCGCGGAGCTGTAAAAAAAACGAGATGAAGAGAGAGAGAGAGAGAGAGAGAGGGAACGAAGGTTGAAAAAAAAAAGACGGGCAGAGAAAAGACGAAATCGTTTCGTAGCGGTGAACAGTAGCAGTATCCTTTCAACCCGGAGTAACCGCCCTCTCCTTCTGACGTTGGCCATCCCTCTTTTTTCGCCGACGAGGCGGCCCGAGTCGCTTCTTAAATTCATCCTTGCCTCGGCCCAGGGCTGTAAAAGCTCGCGCGGGTGCTTTACGAGTGTGAATAGATGGCCGTCCAATTATGCGGCTTAATTTAAATGGGATAATTGCGTCCAGGGAGCCACGGTCTCGACGTCGTCCGGCATTATGCCTCGCGCGGATATTTCTGCACTTATATACGGGGGCAGTGGCGCGAGGTGTCGGTTACACGACGATCGGCAAATGTACGTGTAATTGGATCGCTCTCGCGAAATATTCCTTCGGTTTAACAACGGGCCAGGCGAGCTTCGCGACTCACCCTCGCGTATTTATCTTAACGCGTTTCTTTGTCGTGCTCGAACCAGCCCGAGTTCTTTCGTTGTTTGTTATTTCTCTCGGTGTACGAGCGACGAGCCTCGAACCATCAACGAGACGTTGCTCCTACGGTTCGTTCGATCGGGACCGATTATTTCATAATCCTTTTGCGAGGAAGCGAAAGTTTCTCGGAAATGCAGAGAAGAGCGGGGTCTGTTCGACACTCTACGAGAGATTTTATCGCACGTATCGTTCGAACAACGAGAACGTAAATGGAATTTTGCGAATAGTATCGCACAGATCGGATACACGTTTAGAATACTAATTTTGTTTAAGGATTAGTCCAAGATCCTGCGTTAGCAATTGTATCGGGTTCGGAAAGTGATTTTATTTTTTTTTTTTGGTGGAAATGAAACACGATTTTTTTAGAGTGTATAAACATATTTTTTTGAATTATATATTCTCCATTTTTGGAAAATTAAATGAGTTTCCGAATAAACCAATAGCTTGGTATAGTCACGGTATACTTTTGATCAATTTTTATATTTGTCGAATACGGTTTACTATTCTTAATGTTGAGATAAACTTTCGAAACAGAATCTGCACATTTTATGTTTATTATTTGGTAAAGTAAGAAGGAAAGAAGGAAAATATAATGTACCGTGTTGAACAAAAACTTAGATTCGAGTGCTAAAGGTTCTTCAGTGATATACTTCGAAGCAAGTCGTGTAGGATACTTTCCACGTATCTAACTTTTTGAAAAATTAAGATAATTCGATCCAAGTTGCAATCTACGATTATCAATTTACCACTGCGTAAGTAAATACCCAAACGATTTATTTTTTCGATCATTTCGTGCGTCGAACAATCGTGCTTCGAAGATTCGATACATCGAAGACGCACTTTCAAGACTCTGAACGTCCTCGGTTCGTTTGAATCGGAATAACGAGTCGCGCGCGCGGCGGGAAATTCAAATCGAACGATCGAGAGCAAATTGTTTCTCCCGTGTTTCTCCAATAATGTTTTACCAAAGATAAACTCGTGGATTCTCCGAGTCGGTTCGAAGTGAACGTGAGCTTCAAATACAACAATCGAGAGCAAATTGTTTCTCCCACATTTCTCCAATAATTTCAGTTACATCTTGTAAATTTTCCATCCACTGTCTTACCAAAGATAAAATCGTGGATCCTCCGAGTCGGTTCGAAGCGAACGAAAGCTTCAAATACAACGATCGAGAGCAAATTGTTTCTCCCACATTTCTCCAATAATTTCAGTTCCGTCTCGTAAATTTTCCAGCCACTGTCTTACCAAAGATAAACTCGTGGATCCTCCGAGTCGGTTCGAAGCGAACGAAAGCTTCAAATAAAACGATCGAGAGCAAATTGTTTCTCCCGTGTTTCTCCAATAATTTCAGTTACGTTTCATAAATTTTCCAGCCACTCTCTTACCAAAGGTGAACTCGTGGATCCTCCGAGTCGGTTCGAAGCGAACGTAAGCTTCTGGCCGATAGGTGTCAATAACACCTAACGGTATTGGTCGACGCACGAGCCACGGATTTAAAGTTGGTCATCGGTTTCTTGTTTTCGGCTCTCTCCTCGAAGCGTAGGAGGCTTCATTCTGCTCTCCTTGCTACGTTTTTGTTCTCGAGCCGGGGAAACCCGATTACGGACGTTACGGATCGAATTTTCACGCCGGAGTTAAACGTTGCCGTCGGTTCAACGTATCCAGATATCGATCTTGGCAAAATTCGAACGCGAGATCGTAGCACGATGTGTAACGACACGCTGGAGTTCGTTACCGAATTAATAGAAAGACATCTGAGGAGCTCGGATAATCGAACAGTCGCTCTTACGATTGAACACGATTTATTCGAGTGGAAACGAGGAGAATCGACAATTCGTTTAAATATTCAAGATTCAAGAATTCCATGCTTTTGCGACAGTTCTCTTACGGAAATAATTATATATAATATTAATAATTGAATACTATGCAGTGCTTGGGTGGCTCTACTTTATTGCGATAATTCACGGACTTTTTTCGTCTCTTAAAGAATATTTTCTGTATTGAAAATTAGAGAATCGACAGTTCGTTTAAACATTCAAGTATTCCATATTTTTGCGACAGTTCCATCACGGAAATAATTATATACAATAATAATTACATACTATAAATGCAATACATGGGTAGCTCTACTTTACCGCGATAATTCACGGACTCTTTTCGTTTCTTAAAGAATATTTTCTATATTAAAAATTGAAGAATCGACAATTCGTTTAACTATTCAAAAATTCCATATTTTTGCGCCAGTTCCATCACGGAAATAATTATATATTATAAATGCAGTACATGAGTAGCTCTGCTTTATCACAATAATTCACAGTCTCTTCTCGTTTCTTAAAAAGTGTTTTCAATATTAAAAATTAAATCGGTAAGATTTCCCTTTGATTTGTTACTTTCATCCGAATAGTTCACTAGTTTACTTTCTCGCGACATCGAGAGTTCGTTAAAAGAATATTTTCGATACCAAAGATTAGAGAATCGTCAAATTCGTTTAAACATTCAAAAATTCCACATTTTTGCGCCAGTTCCATCACGGAAATAATTATATATTATAAACGCAGTACACGGGTAGCTCTGCTTTACCGCGATAATTCACTTTCATATTAATTAATTCACGGTCTCATCTCGTTTCTTAAAGAACGTTTTCGATATTAAAAATAAAATCGGTAAGATTTCCCTTCGATTTGTTATTTTCATCCGAATAGTTCACTAGTTTACTTTCTCGCGACATCGAGAGTTCGTTAAAAGAATATTTTCGATACCAAAGATTAGAGAATCGTCAAATTCGTTTAAACATTCAAAAATTCCACATTTTTGCGCCAGTTCCATCACGAAAATAATTATATATTATAAACGCAGTACACGGGTAGCTCTGCTTTACCGCGATAATTCACTTTCATATTAATTAATTCACGGTCTCATCTCGTTTCTTAAAGAACGTTTTCAATATTAAAAATAAAATCGGTAAGATTTCCCTTCGATTTGTTACTTTCATCCGAATAGTTCACTAGTTTACTTTCTCGCGACATCGAGAGTTCGTTAAAAGAATATTTTCGATACCAAAGATTAGAGAATCGTCAAATTCGTTTAAACATTCAAAAATTCCATATTTTTGCGCCAGTTCCTCACGGAAATAATTATATATTATAAATGCAGTACACGGGTAGCTCTGCTTTACCGCGATAATTCACTTTCATATTAATTAATTCACGGTCTCATCTCGTTTCTTAAAGAACGTTTTCAATATTAAAAATAAAATCGGTAAGATTTCCCTTCGATTTGTTACTTTCATCCGAATAGTTCACTAGTTTACTTTCTCGCGACATCGAGAGTTCGTTAAAAGAATATTTTCGATACCAAAGATTAGAGAATCGTCAAATTCGTTTAAACATTCAAAAATTCCATATTTTTGCGCCAGTTCCATCACGGAAATAATTATATATTATAAATGCAGTACACGGGTAGCTCTGCTTTACCGCGATAATTCACTTTCATATTAATTAATTCACGGTCTCATCTCGTTTCTTAAAGAACGTTTTCAATATTAAAAATAAAATCGGTAAGATTTCCCTTCGATTTGTTACTTTCATCCGAATAGTTCACTAGTTTACTTTCTCGCGACATCGAGAGTTCGTTAAAAGAATATTTTCGATACCAAAGATTAGAGAATCGTCAAATTCGTTTAAACATTCAAAAATTCCATATTTTTGCGCCAGTTCCTCACGAAAATAATTATATATTATAAATGCAGTACATGAGTAGCTCTGCTTTACCGCGATAATTCACTTTCATATTAATTAATTCACGGTCTCATCTCGTTTCTTAAAGAACGTTTTCAATATTAAAAATAAAATCGGTAAGATTTCCCTTCGATTTGTTATTTTCATCCGAGTAGTTCGCTAGTTTACTTTCGCGCGACACCGAGAGCACGATCAACGTTTTTAAGAGGAAACGACGTCGTCGGTAAGAAACGTGGCGGTTCAAGGGGTGGCAACGAAATATCGTTCTTCTCGCGCGATATCGTTCAATGGAGGACCACGGGAACGATAATTCTATCGCGCGACGTTAATTCCGTGTGCAACGGCCGGTAGGGGGAAAATTAAGCATAGTCATATTCGCAATTAGAACGCGGCCTAAGTTCGCTCGTTTGCGGATTGTGCCGTGTAATCTCGCGCGGCCCTCCTTGCACGTTCCCTTCTACCTCGCTTCGGGGATTCCCCTTTTCCGTGACTCGCGATTTTTCGCGTCCTCGAGACGATCGTTAAGCGAGTTACCGGTGTCATCGTACGTTTCCCGGTGAATCTCTGCGTTTCACGAATTATTCCACGCAGTGTCGACAACGATCGCGCGTTTTTCAACTCGGATACTTCGGTCGTCCGATTTAGATCAGATTGGAATTTAGACACTAAACTCATCGAGTTTGGATTTAATTGTTTCTGGACCGGAAATCTTCAATTTTTTTTTAGTGGTGCTTTGGAAAGATGGAAAATTTCTGGGACTCGCGATACTCGTTAACCTCTTAGTGCTTTCTTGTAATATATATTCTTTTTTTTGTAACGAAAGCTGTAATGGTATCGAGTGGTACTGTATCTTCTTGGTCCGATTGTTGTATTAGAAAGTTAAAAAGCAAACGAGTACCGTACACTTGGAAAATCGTGAAAATTACATAGCGTTTATTACTGTAGTTTCTTCACGATCGAAAATATCGTAACAGATATAACTGGATACTCTTGTACTTCCCTAGACCTTTTGTTGCATCGTAATGACAAAAACACAGGTTTCTTTACATTTCGGAATATTTCTCACCCGGAGACTTCCAGTGTATTGTGAAACGAACGAACGCTTCAACGTTAGAATTACCGACGGTGAACGTATTCTTATTCACACCGGAGTTATTCTTTAGAAGAATAATTATTTCTTACAAAGAAGTTCGAAACCGGTCGAATCGACCGTTTTGGTAGATCTGGTGTTAAGGTCGAGTCGTAGGTTAAGATCTCGATAATTTGCAACGTTACACTCGGAGCAATCTTCGATTTAATAATCGAAACTTTCTTAACACATATTTCTCTTTCCTCGATTTCGTAAAGACGATAATTTCGAAGCAATTTCTCATTTAATGATCGGAGTTTTTATACCAAATTTTTCTTTTTTCTTTCTTCCATTCCATAAGGATGATAATTTCAAAGGAGCAACATTCTATTTAATAATCGATGCTTTTTTACCAAATTTTTCTTTTTTCTTTCTTCCATTCCATAACGATGATAATTTCAAAGAAGCATTTCCATTTAACAATCGATGCTTTTTTACCAAATTTTTCTTTTTTCTTTCTTCCATTCCATAAAGATGATAATTTCAAAAGAGCAACTTTCCACTTAACAATCGGAGCTTCTTTAAAAAATTTTTTTTCTTTCTCTCTTCCATTCCATAAAGATGATAATTTCAAAGAAGCATTTCCATTCAACAATCGGAGCTTCTTTAAAAAATTTGTCTTCTTTCTTTCTTCCATTCCATAACGATGATAATTTCAAAGGAGCAATTCTCCACTTAACGATCGGAGCTTTTTTAAAAAATTCTTCTTTTTTTCTTTCCTCGTTTCCGTAAAGAAGATAATTACCGAAAGAGGAACTTATTTAGAGTTTCGTTGCCCTCGAAGTTGTTACGTGATCGCGCAGCGTGGTTAAATGGCGGCAAAAGGCCGAGGATCTATCGATCGGCCGTGATATTCGTCGTTGGATGTCGCAAACGACGTTGGAACGGTACTCGATGACCGTGAGTCCGTTGACTTCTGACTGTCTTTCCGGCCTCCGGGAAAGCCGACGACTTTGAACTCCGCGCGCCAAGAAAATTCCATTTCCCTCTATGGAAAACCACTCGTCGAATCGCCGTGCTGTAATTAGCACCAGTGTACACGGGAATAGGAAATGGTACAGAGAACTCGAAGATTAGCGTGTCTCGATGTTGATCTTGAATCCGATTCGATTATCGCTTATTATCATTTGTCAAAAAGGAAGACCAAAGAGCGAAGCATGAAATTAAAATTGATTTTCAGCAATTCTTTTCCATCGTAAAATCACGACGAAACTTTCCGTTACTTACCGTACGTATTCTTTAACTTTCGAAGATATAATATTTTTAAATATTTACAATTGTGCTATTACTCCGGTCTTGTAAACGTTCGTCTGAAATGTAAAACGACACCAAGCGACGCAGCTCGTTTACGCGAAACGCATAATAACTACAGAAAAAAAAAGAAGAAAATAAATCAATCGTTGTCTCGGGTCGTTGAACGTTTATCCACGATCCAAACGAACCGAAGACGAAAGCGAGGAATCCGCGATAATCGAGATATTCGCTTATCGGTCGCTCAGAGGGGCAGACTGAAACGAAACGTTAAAATAAAAGTAATTTTCAGTAGCTTTCTCGAACAGTAACGCACAAGACGCCTAACTCGTTCGATCGTTTCGGTGATTTCTCTGGACGCGTCACCGATGAGATCGACGAGACTCCGAAGAGGCTGTTGAAATTACGTCAACGGACATCATCGTTCGAGGCGATTTCTTTCCTCTTAATCGATCGTTTTCGATCGAGCAATTCCACGTCGGAGACGATGGTCACCGGCTGAAATGCTTCTCCACCGAGTTTTTTCACCCTCGAACTTCTTTAGAATACTTCTGGGCCGGGATTACTTAAGGGCTGACTGGATACGATTCCGCGCGTATCCTTTCAGAATTTTAGTTCCAATTCCAGTTGCCGCAAAAGGACGAGGAATGCGCGATGGGCGAAGTCAATGTCTACCTGGAGACAGCCCGCTGCGGAACGCCGCGCGGCATCCTAATTTTATTTCGGACCGTTTTCGGCTCATTTCGGCCCCGGGGAGCCGCGCGACCGATCGTTAAGCGTCTCTTGCGCGAGTATTCGCTAATTTCGACTTCGAATTCGTCTCACGGTGCATCGCGGACCGCCTTCGACCTTTCGCGACCGTGCCCGCGTAATTAACGCGACACCGCTTTCTGGAAACGTATTTCGATGGGTTTCGGAACGGTGGGGTTCCTTTGTACCCAACGTAGACGAGCGACGAGTTGCACGTTGTTACGAAGAAGGTTGAAAAGTCTCCGGGAGAAGGTTGTGCACTTGTATCACTCGTGACGCGATTCGTACCTTCTTAGGAGGGTATTGTTAAGTTTAGATTATAGTGTATATGTTTATTATAATATACAGGGATGTCCGGTAGTATAGTGATTGTACGTACAAGATGGTCGCTGTTCCGAAGGTTGGAAAGTCTTGGGAGAAGATTGTGCACTTGTATCACTCGTGACGTGATTCGTGACCTCTTAGGAGGGTATTGTTAAGTTTAGATTATAGTATATAGTTTATTATAATATGTAGGGATCTCGTCTCATCTTGTACGTACAAGATGATTGCTGTTCCGAAGGTTGAAAAGTCTTGGGAGAAGGTTGTGCACTTGTATCACTCGTGACGCGATTCGTACCTTTTTAGGAGGGTATTGTAAAGTTTAGATTATAGTGTATATGTTTATTATAATATTCAGGGATCGCCGGTAGTATAGTGATTGTACGTACAAAATGGTCGCTGTTCCAAAGGTTGAAAAGTCTCGAAGAAAAGGTTGTGCATTCGCATCGGTCGTGACGCGAGGGTATTGTAAAGCGTTTAGGAGAGGATACAACGAGAGGAGAAAATTATTGGAAAATCAGCGGGAAATTTTCCGGGTTGGACAACGACGCGATTCCTTCGACCTTGTCGAAGAAAACGACGCGCTTTTCTCGTGAAAAGAATCCCGGATATCTTACGTTTCGACTCCATTTTCTTCGTCGAATAATCGGCATTCGTCTTCGCTCTTCCGTTTTACCAATTTTTGGTTTTCAAAATTGAATCGATTCGGGAACATTTCGCAACAAATTGATTCGCTCGACCACTATATCATCGTACCAATCTTCTCGCGAGAAGAGTTTGTTAATTTAACCCACTACCAAAGGATTTTTATCTTCTCTTTATTTTTCCAAATTGTCGATATACAATTACGGAACAACGTCCCTCTCGGACGCACCGTGAAAATCGAGGGGAAAATTGCCTACTTGGCGGGTCGACGATCGCGATACCTCCGACCTTACCCAAGAGAATCAACGTCGGGAAAGTCGACCCGGTTTTCTCGCGGGATAACCCACTAACGAGAATGCCCGCGCGTTTCTTCGACGTTTCGCGAAATCCGTTTAAAAAACGTTCCGATCTCGCGGGGAGTGGTTCGTCGACCCGTTGTGTCGAACGGAGTTGCTCGTCACGGTGCTCGAAATCTAACGGAGATACTCGTCACGGTGCTCCAAAGACGCGGTGGTTTTTCATTTCTTTTTCTCAGTACGAAATCCGGGGCTGGGTGGTTCCGCGGCCGACGGGTCGATCCCCGAAACGAAAACGAAGCACCGCGGCGAGGACGCGTCCTCGTTCCGTCGAAAAATCCCGCTCGGCCGCTAACCGGTCAATTAACCGTCAGAATTCGAAACAACCGTCGCGGGATCCCGAGCATCCCGAGTCGCGGGCAAAAACCGGCCCCGCGAACTATCCGCTTCCAAAAACAAACGCCTCCTACCCGAGTCGAGCGCTCCCAACCCCTTTTAAAACATTCAAGCTCCTTTGAAAACGACGAAACCCTCCGGGCAGAAGCGCGAGGAAAAAAGGACCGACACCACCCCGGAGGTGGTGGGTGGAGGGCGGCGATGGCGGCATCGGAGAGAGTCAACCCTCGGGCGGGGTTGGCCGAGGAACGGAGATCTCGAGGCTCCTTTTCGCGCCACTCGTTCTCTCTCTCTGTCTCTCTCCCTCTCTCTCTCTCTCTCTCTGTCAGTGGCGCGCGGTCTCGCTCGCGTCCACCTTCGACTCGCTTTCCACCTTCTGGAGGGGGTCGGCATTTTTTCCGACTCGCGGCCGCGATGGGTGGAAACCGGGCTGCTCCGTTCCCGACCAATCGTGACCGAGCCGTCGGTCACGCCTCCGAGCGCGCCGACCCGGCTGCCTTCCACGTCGACCTCGCCGCGTTCCGACTCCCTCCTCAACCTCTCGCTCGCCGAGAACTCCTCGGACGATCCCGTCGGGTCTTTGTCCCTCCGGTCTCTTCCCTCTTCCCTCTTCGCCGCGCGGCGCGGCGCGGCGCAGCGTCGTTTCGTCCCCTTTTTAGTTTCCGCGACTCTTTGTTCCTCTTTCGGAACCGATAGCGGCCTCCGCGAGCCGCCTTCGCTCGAGCTTTTCTCTTCGATATCTCCTCCCCTACCCTCCCCACTCACCCCCCGCCTATACGTCCTCGCGCGGGGGACAACGTCGCGATGGCAGCGCGTACAAACTTCTTTCGATTTCGATCGTTTCGTCGACCAACGATTTTATATCGCGATACCTGTTGACGATTCGGGAAAATTGGGTCGCGTCCTTTCCCGCGCTTTTTCCACCTCGTACCGAACTCCCGATTCGACCTCGAGCGTTGTTTTTCGATTTTCGTCGCGTTGTCGAAGCTCGGGCTTCGTTCGTTGCGCACGTTACCATTATTACGTTCCGACGATGTTCCACCGGGTGTATCGATCAGCTTTCGTCGAGTAGCTTTCGTCGACGAGACGAGTAAATTATTTTCGCAGTCATCTACTCGGAATAGCGACGATGATTTTTTCGGAAGTAGTACAAGAAGCTGAAAAGATATCACCTGAATTGAAGGGAATGTACTGTACGTACCCGAAAAGAAGGCCAACGAGTATTCACGTCTCCAATTTGGTTTAATGAATCGTTCTTGGTCACTGTTAGTAGCGACAATGCGTACAATGATAGAGAAGCTGGTGAACTCGAATGGAGACGTAGTCGTTGGCCTTTTTCTCGCTGACCAACAGTAGTATTGCGTGTAGGGGGACAACGTTGAACAATTTCTCAAAAGTCAATCGAAACGACTGACTCGATTTACAATCTCTGTCGCGTGACGTCTTTCCAGCTGCCACTAGTATCTACTGTGCACGACTCGCAAGAAGTCCTGCGAGAGTGTGCGGAGTGTCGCTTCGCGCTTTCTCGTTCGCTCTTTGACTCTCTTTCTTCGTTGCTCGACCCTATTGGCAAGCACGACAACTGCCCGCGAAGCGCAGGCGCCACTGTCGCGCTCCGACCAATCGGATCCGCGTTCCTTCCGCGAGACTTCTTCTCGATCGGGCACAGTACAAAGTCAGAGATAGCGATTCAATTCTTTCGCGACCGTACAACCGATCACTGGTAACACCATCAATGCTTGGATCGTCCATTGGTGTCCACTGTACGCGTAAAGAGTCAATTTATGGATGTTTACTTTCCCTAGATTCCTGTACAAGTTCTCTACGATATTTCATAAATGTCGAATACACCTAATCTTAGCCACTGTGTATTATTCCGTGGATATCGTACACAACCTGCGTCAGTTGCGAGAATATAGAAAGTACGAATTTGAAAGTTTGACAGCAACGTGTCTTGCCAAGTACGAAGAATATAAACACCCGATAAGCGAATTAATTCACTTTTTTTCTCGTAATATTACGCTCAACCAGTTCGTACAGAGATTTACTCGGAGAGTCATTTCAACGTCTCGTTCCGCACTGGTCGCTAAATGCATTATTCTGCGAGCGCCGAATATAAATAGGATCAGCGACTGTGAATCATTTTGTGGATACCGAATATAGCCTCTGTTGGCTACTGTGCATTTTTTTGCGGATGTTGGATGCAGTGTTAGACGCGAAGAGGTTAAAAAAAATCGTGGAAACGATTACAGGATACCTAGCGCGTCCTAGTTGATCATGGTAAATTCCTGGGGTCTCCTCCGAGCCATCCCTACGATGTGTCGTTTTCCTGTAATTAACTTTTTAGCCGCTCCGCGCTGGTTTTATCTGGATTCCATCTACGTCGTTCCTTTGAACGAAACTAGGTCCTCTTTTCAACGAATTTCCACTGTGGCGGATCGTTCGTTCGTTCGCGTCAAAAGCGCGTGCATTGTTTAAATACAATGGCAACGTCTTCGTTGGTTTCGATCCGCGTTAATTCGCTCACCGTCGCTTCAGCAACGGTATTTAACCTCCGAGCAATGTCGTTCGCGCATAGTCCGCGGAGTTGTTCGTGCAGGGGTACAGCTACGCGCTCGGTTCCGCAATAATTATACCAGCTACAAGGTTGAAGTTGCTACAATAGACGCGAGTGAACGCTCCTGGATTTCCTTCCTCCTCTCGTTGCATCGTAAACTGAAACCAACTCCATAGATTCGGAAACACTCTCGAATACTTCGAGCGTACGATCGAAGGTAAGAACGCTTTAAGATCGAAAAAGAAACGTTTCTTCCTTCTTACGATTTATTTATTTATTTACTATGGGGATACAAACCCATTAGTGCAGGGTATAAAGACACTCCTTCGATCGAGGTGGAGAACGTACATAGAAAAAGAATAAATTTCTTTAAGATCGAAAAAGGAACGTTTCTTCCTTCTTACGATTTATTTATTTATTTACTATAGGAATACAAACCCATTAGTGCACAGTATAAAGACACTCCTTAGATCGAGGTGGAGAACGTACATAGAAAAAGAATAAATTTCAGTACCCATATTACAGAGTAACATAAACATCAATATACGTATAAGAATTAATTCGTGTCGTGGATCTGGTTTTTAAATAATAGAATTTGCTCGAACAATTATTAGCGAGGTCGCAAACCCTATTCACCGGGGTCCGTAGCGACGAGTCGAGAGGTGGTATGTAAATTTGAAAAGAAGATCTAACGCAGGATTGCACTTATTTATTTATTCGTTAAAAATAATCTTTTTGGAATACAAAGAAAAAATACTGATTAATCGTAGGAGACTTGGGGACTATATTGACCTAGATAATTTTCAAAAGGAATCCTTCCTTATATTTCTATTTATTATCTATAAGAAAAAATACTGCTCAATCGTAGAAGTTAGACACTGGCGGACTATATCGACCTTGATCATTTTCAAGAGGAATCGTTCCTTATATTTCTATTTATTATCTACAATCTATATTATCTATATTCTATATTATCTATAATCTATATTATCTATAAAAATATTGCTCAATCGTAAAAGTTAGAAACTGGTGAACTATATTGACCTAGATAATTTTCAAGAGGAAACATTCCTTATATTTCTATTTATTATCCATAAGAAAAAATACTGCTCAATCGTAGAAGTTAGAGACTCGGGGACTGTATCGACCTTGATCATTTTCAAGAGGAATCGTTCCTTATATTTCTATTTATTATGTATAATCTATATTATCTATATTCTATATTATCTATAATCTATATTATCTATAAAAATATTGCTCAATCGTAAAAGTTAAAAACTGGTGAACTATATTGACTTAGATAATTTTCAAGAGGAAACATTCCTTATATTTCTATTTATTATCCATAAGAAAAAATACTGCTCAATCGTAGAAGTTAGAGACTCGGGGACTGTATCGACCTCGATAATTTTCAAGAGGAATAGTTCCTTACGTTTCTGTTTGTTATCTCGGAGGAGAAGAGGTCGCGAACAACCCCGAAATCGTCAGGCCCCGCTCCCCCCACCACCTCTCTCCCGAGGAGTGGTCGTTTCTCATCGATTGGAACGTCTCGGTCGTTCCGCCTCGAAATCGACGTCGGTCTCCCGGACCGCGCCGACACGAAACGAAATCGCACCCCGAGCATCGAACCGCGTCTGCACAGGTGTGGCTGCCACGGCGGCATCGACCCTTCTCCTCCACCCCTCGCGGAGAAGGGGAAGGGTTTCGCGATGGCAGCGAGGCGCGCATGGCCGCTTTTCGCGAGAACGCGTCTCCTCGCAAGGACCAACCCCTTCTTCGAGGGGGTGCGGCCTGGTTCGAGGCGCGAGTCCACGGTTATCGCAACCCCCGCGTTGCGTACCCCTCTCTCTCTCTCTCCCTCTCTCTCTCCCTCTCCCTTCGTGGCGGAGTTCGCGGCACGAGAGCCGTGGAAACGAGTTTTAATTAATCACGAGTCCTCCGGTGCACTCGCGCCATCTGCGAGGGATCCTCGAGCGCGCGACACCGCGAGACCAGGGCAAAAAGGAATCCTCCGACGAGGACCGAATCTATGGCCCTGTTTTTCTTCCCGCTGGTTTTCCTCTCGAGATCGCGCCGTCTCGGACGCTCCGCTGCGCGCTGGTTCCGGCTCTCGGGGAAGAATCTCGCTGTTCGAGCTCGACCGCGTCGCTTTACGCTCGACGAGGCTCCTTCGGATCGGACGGTACGAAGATTAAGCGGTATTCGGGACGTTTCGGGGTGGTCGACTTCTTCGATGATCGGGTATAGCGGAGGTTAGGTTCCCGATGCGTTTCGGGAACGCGTCTTCGATGATTAGGTATGGTAGAGGTTAGGTTTTCGACGAGTTTCAAAGCGTTTCGAAATTGGGCACCGTAGAATTTATCAGTAGAGTATTCGACCCGTTTCAAAGTCTTCGATAATCTCGTGTCTTAAATTTGAAGATATCAAGTTTCAAGGTTGTTCGATGCCTTGGATAATTGCGTACCGTAGAGGTTAGGGTACTTAACGCGTTTCGCAGTTGTTTCACGCTTTCCGCAATTGGGTATCGAAACGTCCGAGATCGTACACCGGATTCTTCGAGTTCACCGTGATACCTAGACCCTTCGAAAACACTCGTAAGCTACGAATTGGTTATCCGGAGAAACGCTCGGGACCATCGGAGCGAATTTTACTCGCGGACCGACGCGACCGGAGACCGATCCTACCGAAGCGACGTAACCGGGCGATCTAGCTCGATTCCCACGAAAAATAGCCCCTCTCTGATTCTCGTTTCTCCTTTTCCGGACTACGCGTCCGGGAGTACGATCAACGAGGACACTCGTAAACAAAATTCACCCCCCATCCGCCCCTTTGGCGATCTTTGAAACGACGGGCGCGTCGTTGCACATCGTGGACAAAAACCCCTCCATTTTCCTCGCGAGGGAACCCGGACGACGAGAGAAGAGTCCTCGGAGGAGGATCGAAGCGGTTGGACTTTCGAGATACCTAGAGGGACGATGTAACGAGGTGCGCATGTTCCCGGGAAGGGTGCACGCCCTCTCGTGCAATTTCATTTTCTAAACGAGCAATCCGACCCTCTGGGAGGAATGGGGTGTGTACCGAGCTCGACGTCGCCGCCGATCGAAATTGCATACCCGTTTAATTAATTATGCATGTGGCCCGTTCCGACAGGGTCGCGGATCACCGTTATCGGTGGTTATACCCGGCTTTAGCGGGGGACGGTGAAAAAAATTCGCGCGCGTGCGGAGCGCAGCTCTCGCTATCCGTACCACAGATACGAGTTGGGAAATTTTTGATTCGCGGGACGTCGATCGAAGATCGTGCGAGCTAACTCGAGTTTCGTCTCGAAAATGGAAAACGTAGCCCGTAGGAACGTGGACCGAGTCTTCTTCGTTCGTAGATCTTTGCCGAGCGGAAAGACCGGGCGCAAGAAGCGGTCGAGTCTCGACTGGAAAAGTTCAGCGGCGTCTAACCCTGACCCGAGTCAACGGTACGAGGATGTCGTCTATATTTCCCATCCAGCATGGCGAACCCTTTTCGAGGATCGGTTCGAAGTCTCCGATCTTCGGTTCTCGTTCCGTTCTCCTCGCCGCTCTCCTCCCCTCGTCCGGATTCGTTTCTCATTAATCTCCGTCTCCACCCTTTTGCTCTGTTTCAAGATTTCTTGTTACTCGCCCGGCCGCCTCTTTCGCCCCCCTTCTTCCACCTCCTCCCCCGTTCGTGGCAAACATGGCCGACCGGACCGACCAACGAGCCACCATCCGGACGATTCGTCCCGGGATTTTTCAAATTTCGCCCGGTTCGTCCGGTCGATTGGTCGGTGAAAACCGGCGCGGAAGATGGCCGCGATCCTGGACCAGCTCGCTCGATCGATGCGCCGCTGGTTTCCAGGCTTTCGAGGCGGTTTCCTTCGCTACGGGGTTAACGCGGGGAATACGAAGGGTACACCGATTTCGGTGTTCTCTTTGTCGCTTTTACGAATTTTCGGCGTTGGACCGTTTCTTATTTTCTTTTCGAAAACACTCGTTCGATGTTTTCCGAGTTTCAAAGGTGCGTTCGACTTTCCTCGAGATTTCTTCCCTTCGAACGGTGACGCCTTCAATCGTTGCTGGTTTTCAGAAAATTCTGAAATTCTTCTCTCGAACCTGTTCGCAGACACGGTTTTAACATCGTCTCGAGTTTACGGGGAAACTTTTATTTAGTTTCTACACAGGTTCTACCGTTTGGTTTCATTGGAACAGAAGTGTTGCTTGTATTTGGACTTTGCCCAGAAGTGTGTTTCACCTTCGAGTTGAATCTTCGTTGTACGGTGTCGGTTTCATTGAAGCAGAAGTGCTGCTTGTACTTTGACTTTGCCCAGAGGTGTGTTTCACCTTGGAGTTGAATCTCGATGTTTCGACGGATCTTCAAACGGTCATCCAGATCTACTTCACGCTCGTATTATACTTTCAAGCAACTCGATGTTTAATTGTCCAATATTGTTCCATGTTTCGACGGAGGTTCCAATCTTCGTCTAGACCTAATTCATCCCTGAATTATACATACTTATCTCTAAGTTAGTCAACCCCTTCGTTGTTCAATGTCGTCCAAGATTTCGGCGGATGTTTCAATGTTCGTCCAGATTAATTCACGTTCGTATAACATCTCTGAGCGATTCCATATTTTCACGTTCAATATTTTGTCTTCTTTCCAACGTTTGTCCGGATCTAATTCAGGCTCGTATTAGGCTGTGTCTTCACTGAACGTCGTACAGCGACAAATCCGAAAAGAAAGGATGAAAAAGGAAGTCAATTGGACAAAATTCAACATTCATCTTTTGTTTCCTGTTCTTTTGATCTGTCAGTCGAATTTGTCACTGCACGACTTTCAGTTAGGACGTAATCATAGACCGTGAAAGAAACAGAATAAATTCTGTCGTAAGACAAGAATAAATAACAATCGTGTCTAGATGCAACAAAATTCGACATCTTTTTCTATTCCATGCATTCTTACCTTGGTTGCTCGAAGAAACGAACGATTTAGTCTCTGCGCGATACTGGTTGGTAGCCTTGTGCGCTTATCTCTGAGAGACAAGTCTGGTTGTCCAATGTCGTTGAAGGATGTTTCAACACCCAGACCTAACGCACATATTTCGCCTTCCTCGTCCAGAGTCGTTCCAGACTCCTAAAGAGGGTGTAAAAAATGTCTAGCAGAGGCCTCGAGCGTCATCCGAGAGGTCCGTTATCGCGTCGTAAAATTCCGCGCGACGTCACCATTGTGTAAAGTTGAAAAAATATCGCGACAACCTGGAATGTCGTAGAAATGTTTCGGTGGATGTTTCAGCGGATGTTTAAGCGGATATTTCACCCGGACCTGACCCACGTCCCTGTTGTTACGTCTCCGTTGTCCCAGACTCCGAAATCGGGGCCAAGAAATGTCCAGTCGAATCCTCGAGCGTCATCGTCGAGGTTCGTGATGTCTCGTAAAAATTCGCACATCACCAGCGTGGAAGGCTGAAAAAATGATCACGGCAAGCTCTAACGTCGTCGAATATTTCAGCGGATGTTTCAGTAGCTATTTCAACGTTCATCCGGACCTGACCCACGTCCCTGTTGTTACGTCTCCGTTGTCCCAGACTCCTAAATCGGGGCCAAGAAATGTCCAGTGGAAGCCTCGAGCGTCATCGTCGAGGTCCGTTATCGCGTCGTAAAATTTCGCTCGACGTGTAAGGTCGAAAAAATGACCGGTCGACCGTACGAGTAGACGCGGTGGCAGCCAGCCGGGTCTGTCGGTCTGTCGGTCGTCCTCGTAACGGAGCCAGGGAGCGGAAAACAAAAACGCGACCTTCTCCTTTCTTCTTCGAGGATGGCCTTGAACTTCGAGGGAGTCTCTTTCGTCGGCCGAAAAACCGTGTCGCGGTTTTTCCTCCGGCCAGCAACGACGCCGCCGGCGGCTCTACGAGCACGAATCACCGGGCGAAACGGCTCTTCTTACAGGCTACTTGTTAGGTAGCTCGGAAGGTTGGGACAGACTCCCTCTTGAACCTAACCAGCCACCCCCTAGCGCCTTCGTCCGCTCGGTCCCGCGGCTCGACGATAAGATTTGTGGTTATAGCTTGTTTTTGGACCGCGCCGCGGGGGTCGACCAAGATTCCACGGGGTCGAAAGGAACCGAGCACCGACCGATAGGGTGGATTTCTGGGTCGATGTACCCGGTGCGAGACGTTTTACCGGGATTTTCAACGATTGTGACCCCGCAACGACGATTCGTCCCCTTTGCAGCCACCCAAGGATAGGAAGCTTTTCGCTCGTTGGATGTTCCTTCGCTTTTGGAGCGGTTCTTCTTCTCTTCGACCTCGTGACACAGGGAGAAGCTTTCTTATCTTTCGAAGCTTCTGGCGCGCTTGGACAATTACAGTAACCGTGTTAAAAGGACTACAATTGAGAAATCAAAATTGAGAAATCAACGTGGTCAACTTCGTCGCATTTGGTTACGTATCACCGTTTGAGAAGAAGGATACTCTCTTACTCGATAACGACCTCCCCGAGGATTCGTGAACTCTTTTGGTGCGATTCTACACATTGAGACTTAATCCCACGGTCGACCGTGCACAGTTGTTGCACAGTTGTTGTGTCTGCACAGTTGTTTAACTCGTACGTTCCTCGCGAAATTCTTTCGTCCGGTACGGTTTCTCGCGCGAAGAACTCCGCGATAAAATTTATTTCCCGCCAAATTCTCGCCAGGAAGCTACCAGGTGTCGATACATCCGTAGACATCCCTCGCGACAGAATCGAAACTATCTTCTCATCGAGAGAGACTTCCTCCCTTCCGACTTTCATAAAGACGTCCAAGTCGGCGCTGGTAATAAGAAACGCTTCGTTTCTTTCGCCCCCCGGTAACTCGTTTCGAGACCGCGTCCTCGCGTTCCGGGGTTCATCGGGGCTACCCCCGAATTCGTCGGAACTGACCTACGCCCCAATCGCGAACCTTTAAGAAAGTGGAACGTCTCGAGTCCGGTGACCCTGTAACCGTGACCATCGACCCCCGTTCTGGTCCGCCTCCACCCTCGCCGCAAGATTTGTGGTTATAGCTCTTTTCTGGACCACGCCGCGGGGGTCGACGACGTCGCTTCCTGCTGGATGCCTTTTTACGGACCAACGGGGGGATGTTTAAGGTTCAAGTTCGAAACTCGCGGTTAAAGAGGTTTGCAAGTCGCTCGAGAGGAACCACCGTTCGCGGATACCTCTTGAAAAACGCTCGTTGAACATCGTTCTCGTCGACGTTGCTCCGATATTGTTTAACGACGTCGTTCGGAAGTTACTCGAGCAATTTACACCGTCGTCTCGTGGAAGTACTCGATATTATTCAACAATGCGACGCCAAAGTTGCTCGAGTGGTTTACGTCGTTGTCCAATCGATGTTGTTCTCTGTAATGTTTAACGACAACGTTTGTAAATTGCTCGAGCAATTTACACCGTCGTCTCGTCGATGTTCTCGATATTATTCAACAACGCAACGCCAATACTTGTTCGAGTGGTTTACATCGTTGTCCAATCGATGTTCTCCGTATTGTTTAACGACGATGTTCGTAAATTGCTCGAGCAGTTCCCACTGTCATCGATATTCTCGATATTATTCAACAAAGCGACACGAATAGTTGCTCGAGTGGTTTACATCGTTGTCCAATCGATGTTCTCCGTATGGTTTAACGACAACGTTCCTAAACTGCTCGAGCAGTTTCCACTGTCGTCTCGTCGATGTTCTCGATATTATTCAACAACGCGACACGAAAGTTGCTCGAGTGGTTTACATCGTTGTCCAATCGATGTTCTCCGTATTGTTCAACAACGAAGTTCGTAAATCGCTCGAGCAGTTTAGATCGGTACCTCGTCGAGGTTGGAACAATCGTGGAAGCTGAGATTTCAATTTCAGCGTACGATCCCGCGCTCGAAGTGTCCATTTCGTCGTGTGTGATCGCATCGCGTAACAACAACGCACGATTCGATCGTTCGAGAGGCTCGAGAAGGATGCTCTCGAAGCCACGAATAATCGACCACCGACAAGTGCGAGACAAATGGGAGGAGATTGGTTCAAGAGATATTTCTGTGCACGCGTTCACCGACCCCTCGTCTTGGTGGGGTGACTTTTTATCCTAGGGTCCGTTTTTTCCCTGCCCACGAAGAAATTCCCCAGGAATTCGTGGACCGTTTCAGGGGCGGCTTTTTGCATGATGCCTCGCGATGCTCGTGACCTTTTCCAACCTATTTCTCGACGCGTGTGCCAGCGTGAAATTAAGTTGTACAAGGTCAGGGCCTAGTCTCGCGTTCTCCATTCAAGAGATCGTTTCTTCGTCCGACCGCGAGCTGTCTCACTTTCGGCGAAGACGAATTCTCCGAGCTCGTGTTTTATCGCTCGTTGCTCCGACGTCCGCGACGACGCGATCGTAGTTTCGCGTTTTGTGCATTTTCGTCGGTATTACGACCGGTGGCTCACCACGGTACCGAACGCGCGATTTCGAAGTCGAAATAGAAGTTACAAAGTCTTCCTCCGTATCGGTTGCAACAGAGCCGTCTCGGACTTCCGGTTCCCGGTTGTTTCGAACGACGCGGGAATTTGTAACGTTCGGGATCAGTTTCGGCGCTCGTTTTGTAATTAAGTATTTGGGAAAACCTAAGGGAAGGTATTTTTCGTATTGTGCGATCGATTCGAGGCTTTCCACGAAAAGAAAACGGTCGAACTTTTCGTTAATTGCAATGTTGCACGGTTATCGTAGAATTTTTTCGGAATATTTGGCCGTACGGTTGGCAAACGAGCGTAAAAACTCGCGCGAAGAATCTCGAAAAAGCGAGCGAAATCGCGAGCGCGGGCTCTTAGCGAGGAGTGCGAGGAGGAAGGAGCGATCGTCCGGGGGAAGGGGATAACAAGCGAGAGAGAAAACCCGCCCGTCTCCCCACCTATCGCGTCGGTTCCCCGGCGGAGTCGCGTTACCCCCACCGTGCGGCCGGCAGCACGAGCGAGTCGCGATGTATCGCGCGGAGCGGTGCCGAGGATGGCCGAACAGGTCCGAGCACGCACGAACGGTTGTTCGAATCGCGACTCCCGCGTCAGTGCTGAAACCGCGTCCGCGGTCCACGGTTCACGATTTCCGGACCCCGTCGGTTCTGTTTTTTCCTCACTCGGTCGACGGCGAGCAAAAAAAAGAAGAAAAAAAACGAGAGGGCAGAGGCGGTCTCCGGGTTTTCCAGGAGGAGGCCGTCGTACGCGTGCGGCGAGACGGGTGGCCGGTTCGATCGATCGCGATCGCGCCGCTGGTGGAAGCCGGGCGTAGAGAAAAAAAGCTCCGTCCGCTTTTCCGGCGGCTCGTTTTCCCGCCACTTCTCGTCGCCGGTAAAATGGCCGCGGTCGCGACGCCGTCCTCTCCGCGGACCTGGGCGTTCGAATCTCCTCGCGAGTGAGCCAGGACGCGCGAGTGAATATTCGCCGCGGCGAGCACCACCAACGAGACGAGGAGAAGAGGTTACGCGGTGTTTTCCGCCTAGCATGAAACGCGTCGACGCGTACGGAGCGAGCGTTCACAAGGCGGTGGCGATCGTCGCGGCATCGAGCCGCTAGCCTCCGCGAGGAATTTCGTACGAGCGAACGGTTCCCATGGAACGTAAACGGGGAGTCGTGCGCCGCGGGATCGAGCAGCCGGTGGCCGAGTGACGGTCGACCGCGACTACGAGGGCTACGATGACAACGACGAACGCGGTCGCAGGGACCGGCTGAACCGACCACCACCGACTCTCTCGCTCTCCTGGACCTCGTCTATTGTCCTCCTGCTGCGGTGTGCAATTACGCGGACACGCGTATCGAACCGGTGTGCAATAATCGGAAACGTTACGAAACATTTTTTTCGTACGAGAAAATAAACCGTCGATACGGAACGCCGGAACGGAAGAGAGGCGTGAATAATCTAGTCAGAAGAAACGATTGTTATTTTCCCCGTACGAAACTCGGTCCGTTCTCGGTCGTCGCGAGGGACTTTCGGTCGAGCATCGCGCACGTATTTCACGGTACGATGGAGAAGGACGGACAGTGAAAACAACACGGTCGAGCGTGTTTACCCTTGACGGTGTCGTTCCAACGGACGCGGGCTGTGTTTACATCGCGCTCTGCCTTTGCTTCGTTAGGTATCCGGGTGGCACGTGCCATCGAAGCACAGCGCCGCTCGAGCCCCGTGTCTTTCTGCTCGCGTACGTTCCTTCGTTCCTTCGTTCGTTCGGGACGAAATCTCGAGGGCTGTGTTACGCCGCGAGTGAGAGATGCGCGGAAACGGGACGAGAGCGTCCAGCGGGACGCGGTGAACCTTTCATCCTCCGAGTGCTGGATTTTCGCGAGGAAAATATACACACGTATACATACACATATATACACACGTGTATATATTCACCGACTCGGTGAGAAATCGGTAGCGTGCAACGGAAGTGATCCCAGTGACGTATACGGGACATCGTGGCGCCCCGGTTGGTCCCGTTCGCAGTGTCGATATATAGGATTTTCGTTCGCCGAGGGATCTCGAGGAACGTTCGAGGAAGGATTATACGTTTTTTCGGCCGAGTTCACCAAGTGTCCAGTGAGATATGTATCCGTGGTATCGGGACAGCGTCGCGGCGGCGGCGGCAGCCGGGCTCGGGGGCCCCGTCGGAGTCGTCGGTTCCGGGTTCTGCTCCACCGGACCAGGACAAGCCGGCACCACGATCAAGACCGAGAGCGGATATTCGGATTGCATGCTGGCCCTGGACTACGTGCAGAGCAAGGTAAGTCGGTGAACCATTTCCTCGATCAATTTTCAATTTCGAGCTCGAGATTCGATCCAACGATTCGCCTGAATTTTCCCGTTGGTTCAACCATCATCGAAGAGGAGGAGGGAACGGTCACGCGCCATTTATAATTCTCTGTACCTTCCGATAGTGTTTTCCTTTTTCCTTACACCCTTCTTCTTTACTCACGGTTCGTTGCCTCGATCGTATCGCATTATCGATGCAACGTTGCATCGTAGTCGCGGAACGATACGCGCGAAACTTTTAGTCGATCTTTTAGTCGATAGAGCAACGTGGACGTTCACGATCGATGAATTCGCTCACGAATCGTTCTTGAATTATTATCGAATACATCTCGAACGTGAACGAAGGAGTAACAGGTCCAGATTTTCATTTTCTCGGTTTTGTCTCGAGCTAAATGTTACCGGTTGGAAAATGTCGCGACTACCGACGTTGTTCGTTGGGAAATTGGAACCTCGTACTGTACGAAGTACCCAGGAAATGTAATCTATGCAGCGTATAAATTTACATTGATAACATTAGTAACGTTGTACGTGTCTCGATTCGATGTTAATTCGGAGCTGTCTTAGGAAATTCGGAGCAAAGATTCGCGGAGAATTGTTAACTCTCTACTTTCTTCGGAGTGTATTTTAGATTCTGGTAGGAATGTTTATTCATTATTACGTATAGTAATTAGCGGTATTCGATCGCGAAGAATCGTTCGCGATGTAACTCGCGCGCGTTTTATCGTCGTTTGTTGATTGTTTTAATTTTCGTTCGATGAGTACTTTTTCGTACGTTGGAAAAGATCGTGAAAGGGTTTAAGGGTTTGTAACCTCGAGTTTTTCGTCGTCTCGCGAGGTTACCAACCTGGAAGTAAATCATTCGTAAAAACACGATTCGTGAAATTGAAGTAGTCTCGATCCCGAACGCGAGAAGTTTCTGTATCGTGGGAAATGTTATTTATAAAATTGACCGGCGCGAGTTGATCGTCGACCGTGATCGTTTCCTGGTGTATATCGGGGGGGGATCCGTCCTTTCACGAGAATCGAAGAATTTTCCACGCGAGCTATCATTGTTTACGCGTCGTGGAAAGTTTCAAAATTGTGGCAATGTTTTGGTACGGAACACGGCCTTGTCGCTTTCTCGTTCTCGGAAACGCGTACTTCGTCTCTTCTCGAGAACTCGCGGATATCCTTCGGAGTAGATTTTAACCTGCACGGTTTTCCGTTTCTCTGTGGATGAAATTGTGAAAGAAAATCGAGACAAGTTGCCTGGAATCGTTTCTCTACCAACGACGAAACGTTTCGATCGACGATCATTCATTGAACGAACGTTATCTTTTCGCGGAGAAACCTATCGGTTCGTTGAGAAAATCGAGACGTTATTAGCCGGTCGAAACTGAAAACAAACTGGTACAGTGACAATTTTTCATTTAGAAACGAGTCGAATCTCGCGCTCGAAGGGCTCACCGATCGGTGGACCGATTACGCAACGATTAAACTATAATTTTTAGAGCGTCGATTCGTATTACGTAATGGTACGATACCTACGAGACTGTGAACGTACTGCCTCTTTTTTCGTATTCTCGTCAACGCGGTAATTCATGCTCTTGGTTTTTACTCGGCCACACTTTTGGCACGAGGTTTTTCACCGCTCAAAGAACTTTCGTTCGCGCTTCTTTCGGCTCCCGTTATTATCGGGAGGTTTTTACGAGCAACCCCGATTATTTTTCTCCTTTCGAAAAGTGTGAAAACGTACAACGTTTATTACTCGCATCGAACGATCGACGATCCACTCTTTCTATTTTTCTACGACAGTTTTCGATCATTCTTGGATAAGAATTCGTCGATTTTGTCGCAAAGAGATCCACCGGCCGTTTTTCCACCGTGTCGATGGTTTTTAATCTATTTTTCAACGAAACCGTCTCGCGAACTTTCGAACAATCGATACATCTATCGAATCGTGACTGGATTGGCGGAAAGGTGAATCGAGTCGTCGTCGAATACGCGAATGTTCGATTCAACGTTGAACATTCGAGGTGTAGTTCGTTTCGAGACGTTGAATAACTTAATCGATCGATATGGTATTTTATTATCGGTGACTAAGACGATTCCAGACGACGTTGAAAGATAATACCCGATGCAAATTAAATGTTGAGCAAAAAGGCCTAATGCGATTAACGGGAAACACGTTTTTTTCGCGCGATGATAATGCTCGGGCACAAGTGGCAAATTGAACGCTGCAAAAAATTGATTAATTCCGGAAAGAATTAACGCTCTTCTTATTCTTCGGGCCTGTTTTTATACGGTTATTGGTCATTCGGGAATTCGCGAAACAATTTCGCTGGTAGGTGTCCGACAATCATTTTCTCGTCGATATCGAAGAATTTTTACAAACCTGAATGTGGAAAATTATTTATCGGGGAACTATTATAGAAAAAGAGAGGAAACGTATTGGCGATCGATCGTTGCGAATAAATTTCAAGTGGAGAAGAGAAATCTATTTGCATTGCTTTTCGGATGATACGATATTTAATTTTAAGCGAAACTTTCATACACGTCACTGAAAATGTCGATAGTTTTGATCGATGTTTTTAGAATATTGTTTTTAATTGTCACTGGATCTTTATATTAGCGTTTAAGCACGTAACTGTCGAATCGTTCGCATGCAACTGAATGTTTAATTCGTCGGAGCGCATTCGCGTTGCGGAAACGTCCTTTGTAAAGGAAATTATTATTTTGGTTTATATTTACAGTAAGTTTAAAGACGGTACAGTATCGCATTAGCAATATCGAATCGATTACCGTCGATTACGTTTTACCAGTATAGATGTTCTTATATATCTCCGAATTTCGTTAAATCTTTTCTCGAGTTTTCCAAGTGATCGAAACGATTGTATTTTATCGCGCTTTGAAACAAAAACGGTTAACAACCGACTGGCCGTTATCGATCGCATTGTTACAAATTGCGTGAATAATTCATCGATCCTGATTTTTTTAGACGCTCTTTAAATCCATCTTCTCTATTTCAACTCGCTAATTATTTTTAGCTACATTATGCAAAGCAGAGCTAATTATCGGATCGATTGTTACCAATTGGATGAAAGTAACCTATTGCGAGGATTTCGATAATATTGGTATTAAATTCTTTAAATTTACATTGACTTTCTCATCAAAATTACACTTTTAAAGGTCTCTCGCAAAACCAAGTATTACATCGTATTATTTTCCATTATACCTTGTTGATTTGAAAAAGCAGCCCACTCTACTGACTCTCAAAATTCATTTGTTTATTCACCGTTCGTTCCTCTTTGCTTCACCTTTGTTCAACATTTGTTCGATTGACCTCGGAGACCAATTTCCAAACAGACGTTTTGCACGTCTGGTAAATAAATTCGTTCAATTTTGGAGTGTTTCCTCGAACGTCCTGCATCTAAACAAAAAGTTGCTTGCACCGATAATCGTCTACCAATTGTCTTCGCAAAACATACCAAAGTAAACTAATACCTGATCGAAATTATTCTTTCGTTTCTGATAATTTTCGTCAAGATAATTCCGACAACTCGCTCTGTCCGTTATTCAAATTCAATCCAACATTTGTTACTTCAAACATCATGGATGCGTTGGTGATTCAAGATTCGATTTCAATTTTTCAAACATGCTAGAAATTATCCTAACCTACTCCCTCCACATAAACGAATTTCTTTCGTAATCAAACGTAGACAATCAGCATCATACAAAGGAAGAATTTACTTAATTATTTCGAACGGTTATATTGATTTTTTCGGAAAGTAATTTCATTTTTTTCTGGTGAAAATGAAACACGATTCTTTTAGAGCGTACAAACGTTTTATTAAATTACATATTCTCCATTTTGGAAAACGAAATGTCTTAATATTCAAAGAACCTAATATTTCATACTTCCTCTCGCCACCTCGAACCGTCCGAACCTTTCCCAATCCCAAAGAACAATTTCAACGCAATCGTGACTTTTACGATACTGTATACATTTTCGTTGATTCTATAAGACATTAACCAGTTCGCAATTTATCACGATCGTGTCTTGTGTTTCGTTAGCCTCACACATTTCCGCTTTGATGCCATTATTGCGCGCGAGTACCGTCGGTTTCATTCTGAATTGCTCGGATCGGAATTAATGTTTACCGTTACAGAAGACAATTTTAACGAGGGAAGGGGATACTTTTTTGCAAGGACGGACTCTGTTTGAATAACAGAGCATTCCGATGTCGTAGCGTTTGGACATTGGCTCGAACAATGGAGTCTTTTCGGTGTTCGAATCGTTCGAGATACCTCGTTATTCCGATTGGAACAGATCGGGTGAAAAAATGCTTTTTTCAATCGAATTTGAAGATGATTTTGATCGTTGACCATCGTGTCTCGATACTCGTCGATCGATCGAGAGTCAATGTCGCTGGAGAATCGGTTAGTGGAATTCGCGTTTCATTTTTCTCGCTATTCGCGAACGCAATGCCGCTTCTCGGTAGCGAGTCCTCATACCGAAGCGCTGACATAATCGCGGAGAAACGAAGGGCAGCGACTAGCTACCGAACACATTTTTATTGGAAAAAAAAAGAAAGGAAAAAAGAAATCCTCCGGTTGTCGACGGTACTAGAAAGTTTTCCACTGGCTGTGAATCATTCGCGATAACTGGCAACTGTTTCGATCCCTGTGCTGCGCTTTTTGGAGAACGGTTAATTATTATTTCCTTGAATTCTTGAATGAATTGCAACCGTCGGAGGAATACCTACCAGAAGAGTTTTCTCCCGTGGAGATAATTGATGTCGTTAAGGTAGACCGAATGGAAATAATTTATATCCGTTAACTCGGAAATCTATACCGCGTTAGTTGTAAATTATTCCCGTTGAGGCTCTTTTCGTTTCCACGGACAGACATTCACCGAAACCGTTCAACGGGTTATTAGAAAGTTTCGCAACGAATAATCGATTGTCTCGCGTTTAATTCTTCTCGATAATTAATTCCCCGTTCGCGAAACGAAATCGTTCCACTTTTGGGATACGTCGTTCGTGTTCCAGACGCGTACACGAGCTTCTCGGTCGAACTGTGTTGTTTTCCTTTAGAATAATCGCGATAAACGGCCGTCTCGCTGGTGTGGAAGTCGATTGAAAATGAATACGGAACTTTAACAATTAACAGGACCGACGAACAGGATCCCAGCTAACGTCCGGAATAACGTAAATCAAACGTAATTATAAAATCGATGACCATTCTCTAAATTGGAGCACGCTGCGAAGTCGGCCTTAAATCAATGAAATTACTATAGCGTTTGATAAAGTACCTATTCCTGGAAGACACGCGAATTATACATTTTTTTTTCTTCTGAAATACGAGCTTCGTAGCTTTGTCTCGGCTCTGGGTACAAACAGAGACTGGAATCTTTGCGAGTAAACGGGCACTTAATTATTATTTATTACTTAATTATTATTAAGATACAGCAATAAGTTATCGGTGTACACTTAATTCTCGATTCACAAGGTAGATCGATATCGTAAACGTTCCGCGTAAATTGAGACTAACGTTTATAGTCAAATTAAATGGGTTTCAAAGTTCTGTTTTTCATTATCACGCAAGATTTACGAGAATAAAATACTTTTTTTGTATCCTCTTCGGTTGTAAATCATTTCCGCGTTAAATGATAACTTAAACGTACGAAATATCGTTTGGAATATTATTTCTTAAATTGTTTAAAATTATCGAAATTATATCGAGTAATTTGATTATTGGATCTTGTCTGGTTTATAGTAACACTCTTTAGTTTACCGTTCATGCGATACAATGCCGCGATATCTGTTCGGGTTTCAGTCTCTGTGTATCTCAAAGTTTAGAATACAAAGATATTCGCTCGCTTAGGGTATTGTTGTTAGTAATCTCGGATATCGTCAAGCCAGGAGACTCTTCAGGTTGGAAGTAACACGTATTATGAATTTCAGTGACAAATTCGCCAACCAAAGTTCGAAGATAGTTCAATTCGAGAAGTCATTTTGAAAGTATTTATCACGAGTTTCAACAAACGATTCAAAAGTTTTTTCTACCTCGATACCAGCCTTTACGATGCTGTTATTGCCTCTTTTTCACATCCTAGATTTAAAGATCGTTAGCTGTCAGAAGTGACAAATGAAAAACGGAACTTTTTACGTTCAGTTTTTATTAACGCGGTTTTATACCAGCGAAGCATAATCACGAAGATGTTACCAGCTTTGCTAGAAAATCACAAGTGTACGATGATTTTAAATTCGAAAGTGTTATCCAAACACACGAGGGAATAAATCGCATTGACATTTTGCAAGATAAAGCAACGATCTGTCTATGTTAAACTATTACTCGATAATTGACGTTTCTCTCAAGTATAATACCCATCTTTTATCTTCTCTATCTTCTTGCGCAATAACATTAAATGAATCCGGACTAAAATTCGTTACGAATCAACTCTTTTAAAACAGAGTTTTACTTGAAGCAATTTCCTACTACGATTTCTTCGAATAAAATCTTTTCGTTGCATATCGAAATTGATTATTTCTTTCGTTAAATATCAAATAAAGATGCTTCGACAAGGTTCGTTGATCATAATAGTTCATCGGTTGGAGTTACCAATTCGAGTTACAATAAGTATAACTATTATTTTCGGAGTAGATCGATCCGTTCTTTGTTTCCATCGTGTATCGTTCATCGGTAAGGGTCTTGCACGATTTCACGGTTCAGTTTTTACTACTTGCAGATTATCTTCGCGGTTGATAGACAATAATGGCGTTACGAGTCTCCGAAGACGAAGATTAATATCGAGATTATCGCATCGTTGCCTCCACGGCTCGAAAGTTAATCGCCGAACATTCATCGCGTCGAACGGAGTTCCGCGTGTTATTTACATCTCCGACCGGGAATTAATTATCGCGTCGTTTCTATAATTAATGTAGTCACGTTGCGAGCACGAGAAATGCCGTTCGATTTCGTTTTCGAGTTGCTCGAGTTTCTCGCATCGTAAACTCCATTTCCTTCGACCAGTATTCGAAGATTTCCGACGAAATTATCCGATGAATTTCCTTACGAATTTCCTTTCTCCCCATAAAATTATAAACCACGGATAAGAACGCGATCGAAATCACATTCTCTCGACGAAATAGTTTATCGATAGTAGAACGACAATGGTTCACTCTAATATGATTAAAATGGTAACATTTAACGTGACGACTCCAATTTATATCCTCTTCTGTAGGAACATCGGTCGATTCGAATACCTATAATCAAAAATTCAACGTGTCTCGAATACGCGTACGTAAAATGATCGGTACTTTCTCATAAATTTGTCAAAAGTCGGTGCAAACTCTATAAAAATTGATCTCGACGTAGTACTATCGCGAAGCTCGAACCAAACGGACAAATCTATTACCGATTGCATACATTCGAAGAAGAGGTCCTAAAATGTAACTTTTACACTCGATGCAATTACTAAAAATTCACGCAAATTTAATCTACGATTACGTATATCCATGAACGCGTTAACTTAGAAGAATTTGCGATCGGTGGACGTCAGATTCTTTACTTCCATCCAAAAATTCATCAACCTTAATCTACGATTACATATATCCGCGAACACGTTAACAGAAAAATTTGCGATCGGTGAATATCAGATTCTTTATTTCCATCCAAAAATTCACACAACCTCAATCTACGATTACATATATCCGTGAACGCGTTAAGCGTTAACTTAGAAGAATTTGCGATCGGTGGACCTCAGATTCTTTATTTCCATCCAAAAATTCACCCAACCTTAATCTACGTCTACGTAACTTTGACACCCGATAAAATTACTAAAAATTCACGCAACTTTAATCTACGATTACGTACATCCGCGAACGCGTTAACTTACAAGAACTTACGTTCGATGGTCGTAAAATTTGTTATTTCCATCGACTGTGACGAACCGTCCGAACCTTCAGCGCGGTGTCCGTTGAAAATGGACCTTCCTCGCAGCGCGCGTGGTTCTCGTGCACGCTCTCGACATCGGAGTGACGAGTCGTCGAGTTGTAATCGTACGAACGACTTTGTAATTAATCGTTTCGCCGATATCGGCTCGCGGTATTTTTTCCAGCGGCTCTTGCTCGCGTTGAGAAAAACGTTGGAAACCGGCGCGTTGCTCGAACGGCAAGAAAATAATCCGGCGTGTCAACCTGTGAAAATGATTTGCCGGTAAAAAGTCGCGAACGCTTCGCGCCGTGGCTGGATCGCCGCGTACGCGACCGGCCGCCGCGGAACGGTTTTTGAAACGCGGTGATCTAGAAAGCGCGGTCCAGGATTTTTTCGCGGCTTTTTGCCCACGGGAATGTAACGGTGCGCCGTGATATCCGAGAATCGTGGAAATCGATTGGAAACGGCTTGCGAGATTTCTACGGCTCTTTGGCGCGATTTTTTACACATTCGTTTCCGTTGATCTACGATCGATGGGCGTGTAGTCGGGAAGGTCGTCTCGTTCCTTCGACATTTTCTTTCCTTTTTCCCACTTTTTCTTTACATTTTCGCACCGATATCCGCCCGCCCGTTTCTCACGATAATTATCGAAGGTTTGCGAAGGTTTTCATTGTTCGTACGTAGGAACTGTGCTTTTGTTTCGTGATCTATGTAAGAAATGACACATGTCTTCGAATTATTACGAATGGTTTGAATTAATATTTGAAGCTCGGTCGAGAGTGGAATCGAAACGGTTTAAAACGATACGTTTGCGAAGGTTTTCATTGTTTACAGATAGGAATTATGCTTTTGTTTCTTAATCTATGTAAGAAATGACACATGTCTTCGAATTGTTACGAATAGTTTGAATTAATGTTTGAAGTTTGGTAGAGAGTGGAATCGAAAGGGTTTAAAACGACACGTTTGTGAAGGTTTTCATTGTTTGCAGATAGGAACTGTGCTTTTGTTTCTTGATCTATGTAACAAACGACAGATATTTTCGAATTGTTACGAATGGTTTGAATTAATATTTGAAGCTTGGTCGAGAGTGGAATCGAAACGGTTTGAAACGATACGTTTGCGAAGGTTTTCAATGTTCGTACATAGGTACATAGGAAATCTGTGCTTTTGTTTCTTAATCTATGTAAGAAATGGCACATGTCTTCGAATTGTTACGAATGGTTTGAATTAATGTTTGAAGCTCGGTCGAGAGTGGAATCGAAACGGTTTGAAACGATACGTTTGCGAAGGTTTTCAATGTTCGTACATAGGTACATAGGAAATCTGTGCTTTTGTTTCTTAATCTATGTAAGAAATGACACATGTCTTCGAATTGTTACGAATAGTTTGAATTAATGTTTGAAGCTCGGTCGAGAGTGGAATCGAAACGGTTTGAAACGATACGTTTGCGAAGGTTTTCATTGTTCGCAGATAGGAACTGTGCTTTTGTTTCTTAATCTATGTAAGAAATGACACATGTCTTCGAATTGTTACGAATAGTTTGAATTAATGTTTGAAGCTCGGTTGAGAGTGGAATTGAAAGGGTTTGAAACGATACGTTTGCAATAATTTGGTAACACACTGTAAATAAACGAATAGAAATGGATAATCGATGAAACGTAGACGATTTTTCATTTTCTCGACCGAAATCCGAGTGTATGGTGTTCGCAGAGTCGTCGAGACTGACTAAAGTGGTCGAAAATTGTAGCATTTCTCTTTCTTTGGATTATTTACGAAATTATTTACCTTGTATAATAGTAGAGATTAATAACTGAAACTATTTACACCAGTATTTTATTCCACGAATACGAGATCGTTCAGGGATCGGTCTAGTTCGGAGACCCGAAGATTATGCGATGTTTGAGATATTCGTTCGAGAATACTATTCATTGCAAACTGTGTTCATTTCTCAAATTTCACTGTAACGTGTTTAAAACTACTCCTTCTAGGAGTCGAATCTTCGAGAAAATACAAAAAGGGAAACTGGATCGTTTTTTCCTTCAAATTAAGAACCCTCAAACGTTCGATTCGCGTTCGGTCGATTTCGTACCAAAAATCGTCCAGATCTTTTGCAATATTACGTCATTAATTGTACCGCATTCTGTTCTCTCGCGATTCGATACGATTCGATTCGAAAGAACAGCGAGTTGGCCGTGGTTTCGCGTGACGAATGATATCGTGCAACAGAGGTACTATTCGCTAAGGAAGGTTGGTAATTTTTGTTGCGGCACAAAATGATAATTAGTCGAGGCGTTAACGGTGCACGGGATCCTTAACGATCAATGACGATGATTAAACGTTCTATCGGTGATTTGCAACTCGGTATCTGGCGATTAACATTTAATATCGATCGTAATGTCCGGCAATTAGTCATATCGAGTGTATGTAAATAATCGAGCCGGTGGACGGTGAACAGCGCCATTTGTTTCGAGCCTTTTCTTCGAGGAACGTTCTCTTACGAGTGCGTTCCTTTTTTCTTTTTTCTTTTTTTCTTCTCCTTTGCAACGGTGCGATTGGACAACATTTCAATTAACGTGTCTCGGAGAAAAAGCGGCTGGTTGCTGGCAAAGTCTCGTTTTTTTCATTCGATGCAGGAAGCCTCGAGTTGCTGACAAAAACGGAGACAATATTATAGGTAGCCGTAAACGATGCTTTTTCTCGCGGGAAAGACGGGATATAATAGCGTTTATCTTATTGTGTATTTTTAACGAAGAAATACGCTCTCCTGTCCATAGCTCGTATTTCAACAAAGAAGGTGGGCTCTTTTGTTGTTAAAAATCGCTGGAAAAATTGTTATCGAGTAACTCGGTTCTTAAACGGGTTAACATCGACGAACGGAACGATGGATCGCGATAAAGTTTATGAAATACGTTTAAGAACAACGATCGACTGTATCGACCAGTGGTACCACGATCAGGGTTCACAACGAGAAACACATGGATTTTAATTACTCGATTGAAAATATACACCAGTGTCGTTGCGATTGTACAGTCTGATATTTTCGTGTAAAGTGGTAGCAATTCTATTTTATCGATTTAAATGCAATCGTATTGTGTTTAATTGCAACGATTCGAAAAGCAAACGTTTGTAACGATTGTGCTTCGTGTCTGTTCGTCGTAAAATTGTCAAAATAAAAATTCTTCTCAGTTCGGAAATACAGGTTTCAGGTGCGTGTATTCTTTTTCCTAATTTTCTTCTCGTTTCTATGGTGTAGTACAATTCGTTGCTTTTTCTTTCAGTTTACCTTTTCGTAACGTCGCTATATACTTCGTTTTCGTTTTTGTCTTTGCTGGGATTCACAGAGTGGATCGTTTTTATACTGTTTTTTCTCTTTGTTACACGAATCAACTGTATTATTACTGCGGTAGATCCGTCGTAAGCGTATTCTATATTTTTCTGTTTTCTATGGAATATTTTTAGGATTATTTTTTATTCATTTTTATATTCTTCTCTGAATTCTGCACACGAGTGTTTTACAGCTGTGTCTTACAGAAAGATACTTCGGTATTGGAATTGGGAAAGGATTGAAATTCGAACGAAATAAATTATTTTCTATAGTATAAATACAGTATACACTAATTACACTTGTTTTCGATAAGTAGGAAAATTCACGAAACGAAATATTTTCGAGAAATTCCGTGCAAGCTACTTGTACTCGATAGGTAATAAAATCGTAAATAAAACCATCTCGAAATTATTCGCAACGATGCAGCACCAGGAAAATTAGGAAATCGAGTAAAACAGTGTTAAACCGCACTCGTTGTTTTGAATCGAGGATTACGAAACGAGTTACGTCTTTCGTGCATCCTGCAACTTGTTTTAGCAAACTGACTTTCTTTTCTCTTTCGACAACTCGTGTTGTGTTATCGAGTCCTCGTTTTCGATCATAACCGTTGAGAAAATCCTATACGTCGCTTAATTACGTCAAGATTAGAATATCACGAATAGTAGTCCAACGTGTGAGAATATTTTCTTGCTCGTGCCATAAATAAACTTTCAAAGAGAGCTTTGCTCGCAAAAATATACCCAAATAGTAAAACAACTGGATCAAAAATTAGTTCTCAATTCCGTCGATATTATTTACTCGAAGAACAAACGACGAAGAATACACAAATTATACGTCTCTCTCAAGTATTACCCAATAACTGTTCTTCTTGTCCAGAGGTCAATAAAACGATCACCGTTCACTCGATTACTATATCAATCGAATAACGTGAACTCGATAGATTTTTACCTTTGACCCTTTCGAATTCGTCGTTCGAACATTTCTCTAATCGTTAAACGCCTGTTCGTCCAACATTATTCGTGTTACGTTTCCCTGTAAAATTAAAACTGCGCGTACATAAAAGAAGTATCGTCTCTCTCCGATTTCGAGCACGTAATCGTTCAAATTTGTTATTTGAATAAATCGAAGAGAGAGACGATTTTCGAAAAAGGGAAAACTGGCAAAACATCGAAGCTGTCCGGTCACGCGTTCACGGTGCACGGATTCGCCGTAGAGTAATTGAATAAAGGCGACGAGACGAATTCGCATCCCCGGTTGCATCGTGTAATTGCCGCGGGTAGTTAGTCAGTCAGTCTCTCTTTTAATTATGTATATTATATATCCCGCGGCGAGTTTTCTGCTTGTTTCTGCCACTGTTTCCCCCTTGCGCGCGGTTCCACGGCTCGTAGCGATTACTCGAACCACGGAGATGAATTTAATGCGGACGATTACCGGGAAAACGCGATGACAGCAGATTATGAGAATAATTGCGGTGTAACGTGCGCGCACGCGGGTCGTAAGGCCGTGACTAATTGCCGTGCTTACGAGCAATCGTTCCCGTGATCTCGGGTCAACCAGAGATTCCCATATTTTTATGCTAATCGCGAGTATCGATATAACCGGCACCGCCGTGCCGCTTCGCGACTCTCTGTTGTGATTTTGCACATTTTTCTTTTTTTTATCATCGGCGATTCGTTCAATTCGTTCGTCCACTCTAGAGTCCAAAGTTAAGATTGTGCTATATTGGAGTATCTATAAGTGTTAGGGGAGAGAAACGCATTTTGGAAAATTTTCTTTTTGTTTTTATCGTCGACGATCTGTTCTTTTGGTTCGTTCGCTCTAGAGTCCAAAGTTAAGATTGTAGTATATCGGAGTGTCTATAAGTGTTAGGGGAGAGAAACGCATTTTAAAAAATTTTCTTTTTGTTTTTATCGTCGACGATCCGTTCTTTTGGTTCGTTCGCTTTAGAGTCCAAAGTTAAGATTGTAGTATATCGGAGTGTCTATAAGTGTTAGGGGAGAGAAACGCATTTTGGAAAATTTTATTTTTGTTTTTATCGTCGACGATCTGATCTCTTGGTTTGTCCACTCTAGAGTCCAAAGTTAAGATTGTACTATATTGGAATATCTATAGTTTCTCGAGTATTTTCTCTATTTCCGATTCGTAAGAAAATTGTGATCATCGAGTGCATTCTATTAGAGTAGTATAAGTACTCGTGTTAGGGGAGAGAAATGCATTTTAAAAAATTTTATTTTTGTTTTTATCGTCGACGATCCGTTCTCTTAGTTCGTCCACTCTAGAGTCCAAAGTTAAGATTGTACTATATTGGAATATCTATAGTTTCTCGAGTATTTTCTCTATTTCCGATTCGTAGGAAAATTGTGATCATCGAGTGCATTCTACTAGAGTGGTATGATAAGTACTCGTGTTAGGAGAGAGAAACGCATTTTAAAAGTTTTATTTTTATTTTTATCGTCGACGATTCGTTCTATTGGTTTGTCCACTCTAGAGTCCAAAGTTCAGATTGTACTATATAGAAGTATCTATAGCGAGTATTTTCTCTATTTCCGATTCGTAGGAAAATTGTGATCATCGAGTGCATTCTACTAGAGTGGTATGATAAGTACTCGTGTTAGGAGAGAGAAACGCATTTTAAAAAATTTTATTTTTATTTTTATCGTCGACGATTCGTTCTATTGGTTTGTCCACTCTAGAGTCCAAAGTTAAGATTGTACTATATAGAAGTATCTATAATTTCTCGAGTATTTCCTCTGTTTTCAATTTGTACGAAAATTGTGACCATCGACTGCATTCTACTAGAGTGGTACGATAAGTGTTAGAGAAAAGAAACGCATTTTTGAAAATTTTTTTTATTTACTTTTCAACATAGTCTCCTTTTATCTCGATACACTTAGTCCAGCGAAACTCCAATTTTGAAAAGTCATCTAAAGAGTATGTTTTGTCAAACTCTGCAAAATAGACCTCTGTTTTGGGAATGTCATTTTTTCAGGTTTGGGAACAAAAGAAGCAATCTCGTAAGAGCAATCTTCGCAGCGATAACAGATTACCTTTATTGATTCGACGTTTGGCCCTCATAGGAGAACAATAAAGCCCTAAAAACGTCCAAGATGCGTTATAGTGCGTTTCAATACGTGTGTCAATGTTACTTCCAAGTAAGACGGAACACTTCTCGTAAAATCGTCAGAAAAATCGTCAGTATTCGTTAAACAGTACACTGTTTCCCAATATCCACGTTCGATTTCGAGCTACCAAAATCTCCGATCCGAAAGTTCAACGTTGATAATTTCCCTTCAAATTTCAACCAACGTGTCCCTCTTTCAAGATACGATTTCGTTCGACGTTGAACGCTGCAATCTTCGAAAAATAAAACCGCTACTCCTGAATCTCGATCAGGATCAAGCAATGTTCGTCGAGTTTCGGTCCCCCGGGATGAGTCGTTGAATCGAACGATGCAACGAAAGCATGCAATCATCGTTTCCAAGTCCCATACGGAACGTCTCGGTTCAACGAGTGTAAATTTTATCAACGTCTGCAGGAAGTCTGACGTCGAATCTCGGCAAAAACGACCGTAATTTTCGAATCTTACGCGGGACTCGCAATTTCATCGAGTTCCAGTCTCTCGGAGATCGGAGAGCGAATCGTACGGTGTAACGAAACGGGCATCGTTTCTATGTTTCACACGGAAATGCTCGATCCGGTGATTTTCCATGTTCAGAAATCGTGTAGGAAATCGGTCGGTGAATTTCGTGAAAACGATCTCGATTGTTCGCGATCGGGTAAGAGACTCGACGTTTCGTTCGTTCGCGATTATCGGTGTCGATACGAAATTTCATTCGCGGTAAGTTCGCGAATGGGTTCTAGTTTTTTTTCTTTCGTTTTTTTCTTTTGTTTCTCTCGTCCACGGTTGCAAGATTCACCGAGCACACGTCGCGAATTCTGGCCGCGATTTCTTACCTGTCGCGAATCGACGCCTGCCGGCGGCGGGAACGTGGAAAAGGAGAGGGCACCATAAAGACCGAACGAAAGAGAACTTCATTGGCTCCTCGAGAGGACTTCCTGACAAAAACTCTCTGAAAGTGCAACGTGCAACCAATTTCCCCTTCGTCCTGTCCCACCACTTTTCCGCTCGGCGACCGTAAGTGTGATCGCTCGCGGTACCACGAAGCGGAAAGCTCTCTCGACGTTACTCCTCGCTTTTTACCCAACTTTTCGTTCTTGGCGTACGTCGGTTTTAAACGTTCCTCGCGGTGATCTTCTTCCTTACAATTTTCACCAACTCTCTCACCAATCTCTCCATTCGATCCACTTGCGATACAACCTCGCGAATTTTGATTTTAGATCATTGCTTAACACCGAACTGGTAAGTTTCTTTCGAAAGGATTTTCGAGGAATTGTAAATCCACAAGGTGGAAAATAGTAGTGAAAATAGTTAAAGGTATTTCTAGGTGAAAGAATAAAGAAAAAATGTGGTGTACAATTTGATCGTTCGAGACTTCCTTTTTGAGAAAATCCAATTCGAAGTTTGCTCGTCTATTTACTCATCGTGTATTCTATTACCGGTTGTCTCTGTCCGTGTTTACGTTTGTAAACATTACTGTAGGAAATATCCAGATAGTTCGATGTACGATAGAAATCACAGTTCATCGTATTGCGTAATAATTTGCATCGTTTCGTTTGTCGCAAATTATCAAGTTACGGTAAGGTATTCTAATTTGTGAAGCAAATTACGCTTCTGTCGCAAATAGTAACTAAAAAATGACAGTACGAGCACGGTTGTAAACAACAACCAGGAGTATATTTTCAGCATAAACGTTTCTCTGTAACACGGTACCACGTTCTGCTTCATCCAAGAGTCATCTTTCCAGTTTCCAACAATACATTATCCTCCAGAAAGGATACAAAACGAATTTGAAACTTTTCGTAAAACTTTGAACAGTTTCTTCCTAACTTAAAAATCAAAATTCACATATTTTATTCATCTTGGCACGTAGATTCACTCTCTGAAGTACGAACGTGTACTTGAATCATTCTCTGTACAAAGTGTCCTGAAAAATGTAGTATTCGGCGTTCAGGTTACGTCAGCCGACCAATGTTCCCGACCGTTACTTATTATTTATATTTGCGTTGGTTCCTGTAATCATCGATGGCAGTCCGTTTTAACTAGCGAGAACTAGTCACAAGATAGTAACCTAGACGGGTAAAAGTAATATTCTAGCATCGATGTTTTTGCTACCGCCAAATCAAGTAGATGTAATAAGTAATGGCCAGCCACATTAGCCGAGTAAATACTCGATCGCGTGTCTCAAGAATTTTCAAACTCGATTTCCTGGGAAACGGTGCCTCGTACGGACAAATATTATTCCACATTTTTTATTTACCTCTTCGTATCCTCCGCCGCTACCACTTTCGTGGGATACCTCGAACGTCGTTCGACTTTTACCCGCAGTGATGCACCGAGTCTTTTCAATTACCAAAACAAGCAAAGAAACCAAAGAAATTACGTGATACAAAATTTTCGTATACGGTGCACTGAGATTCAAATTTCAACGATCCCTGAACGATACTGAAGTACAATACATAAGTTTAGATACGCACGATAAGTTTCGTCGTTCGATGAGAAACGTAGCTATTAGTTTCGTCGTTTGATTTTTCTGAAAATGTTACAACCGTTCGATGAACACGTGTGAAGTTTCACGTGTAAAACTCGTAATATATCGACTCTGAAACTGTAAATATCGACTCGTTCGTACATTTACAGTCGTTCGAAATCAAAGTGTTATAGTGTATTTTCACAACGGAGAAAACGACAAAATTGATCGCAAAAACCTAGTACAATCGAGTAAACTGAGAACCGTTCGATGCATTGTTCTACAAGCAGCGAAAAAATTGTTCAATACGATCGGGAGACGCGATGTACTGTGAGAAAACGAACGACGAACGCGCGGTGAAATGTTCTCGCGCGAGGTTTCCTTTTTGGGGAAAATCGAGTCGGAAGGTTCTCGGGGCACGGGATCGAGCACGAGGTAGCACTGTCCGACCATTGCTCGCTGCTTCCACTTAACGCGCCGGTTCGAGACATCGATCTTGTCACTGTATCGTTTTCGAGCTTGCCGCGTGTTTCAGCGATACCGTTCACTCGATTCTGGTACCGTGGTGTCGCGAACACGTTGCAAACGTATCGATTCCGTTCGCAAGTGCCATAAGTCGAAGGATGTCGACGACCCCTCGGAGGCAGAAAACTCGTGGGACTGCGGTCTCGGTTCGCCGCGAAAGGAAATTAAGGGATCGAGGCGCGTTCATTAATTCTCATAAATCTGAATGAAATTAACTGGCCGTGTTGATTTTTCCGCTTGGAAAACCCCCAGTCGGCTACTTAGACGGGTGGTGGAGACCGCGGCTCGTTTAACTAATTGTAAGAAAAACATTGTATTACCGTCGAGCTGCGAGCACGCGGAAGAGGAATCCGTTTCCAGAGCGAAAATCCGCTTCGCGTGAACCTCGCGGTACCGCGGTGAAATTCATGCGTGCAGATGGATCGTTTTCCCTGGCTTTTTTCCGACACGGATTACATTCCGATGGGAATTTTTCTTCGTTGCGAGACCCGACATGAATTTTTAGTTTCATTATCGAGAGGATCGAGCGGGAGGTACTAAGGTTGTTCGATGAGTTTCGTAGTTTTTTTTTTTTTTTTGTAATTATGAAAGAAATACTACGACACTTCAAGTTTGAACGACTGTAAATATGTATGAATAAGTCGACGGATATACAAGAAATTTTACACGTGTTTATTGAACGGTAGTATCGTCTTTAGAAAAATAAAATCTAATAGCTGCGTTTCTTATCGAGTAACTTATTATGTTTGTATATTACGTAGAGGAACGTTTTTCGCGTAGTGGAAAAAAATTTCGGTACAGGTTCGTAAACTCGAATCTGTGTAAACTTAATTCCTTGTGTATTTGTCGCGCTTGAAATTATAGTAAATGGGCGATTGTGTATTTGGTGGAAGAATTTATTTCTGAACTTTATTTTTGTATATTGATCTCGCTTACATTCTTCTTTTCGCGCAGTATATTATTAAAATGCTTAGAAATAGTAATTGACTAAATACGATTCGGAGTAGTTACTTAGTTTAATTCTTAGTCGATTTATTTTCGATTTCTAAAAGATATTTGTGCTCTGAAATTTATTTACTCGGGAGATTATTCTTTCGTGTGCGTACGTTTTGACTCGCGTTGTTTGTACTTTTCACGAATTATATATTTGTGTCTACTATCTTTGATCGTTGCACTCGTCTTTGGAGCGTGCAGAAATTCCAATAATAATTTCCGAAAATCTGATACATTAATACCAAAAAGAGAATATGGAGCAAGAGGTACATACTCGAAAAAATATCAAGATGATCCAATTTGCAAATTATTCTCTAAATCTTCACGAACGATATACTTGTACCATATTTTATTTTTGCATTCATCTTTGGAGCGTATAAAAATTTATCTAGAGCTTCCAAAAATACGATCCATTTATACCAAAAAGAGAATCTGGAATGGAAGATAGCCGAGAAAAAAATTTTGAGACGATCGAAATTGCAATTTATTCTCTAAATCTTCACGAACAATATACTTGTACCATTTTTGATTTTGGCACTCGTTTTTGAAGCGTACAAAAATTCCAATCAATATTTTCGAAAATATACTACAGTTATACCAAAAAGAGAATATGGAGCAAGAGGTACATACTCGAAAAAATATCAAGATGATCCAATTTGCAATTTATTCTCTAAACCTTCACGAACTATATACTTGTACCATTTTTGATTTTTTCACTCGTCTTCGGAGCGTACAAAAATTCCAATCAATATTCTCGAAAATATACTACAGTTATACCAAAAAGAGAATATAGAGCGAGAGATACATACTCGAGAAAACATGAAAATGATCCAAATGTGCAGTTCGTTTTCCAAATTTTCGCGAAACACGCACGTCGGTGAAATTTTTACGAAACACGAAATTTTCACGGTGTTGGTCGTCGATGAAATTTTCACGGTGTCGGTCGCCAGTTAAAATTTTCACGGTGTCGTTCGTCGAGAAGTTCGGAAGCAGCGGATCGATTAAAGGACAATCGCGTCGAGTAAAAGGACAAGCCGTGTCGCGGTCGTAGGCGTTAAAACACGAATCTGTCGTCGATCAGGCCGACTCGCGATTTTCAAGTCGAAGACGGCCATTGGCAGCCGGAGGCCGTAAAAGGCCGCTACCGGGCCCGCCGGCTTTCCAAATTTGGCGGCCACGAGGGCCTTTTTGCCGGGTCTGTCGCAAAAATGGCCGTGAAGCGACGCGACGCACGCTCCTCCCTCGTGCGAGCACGCTGAAGTTCAAGGCGGACGATTTTTATGCCACGTTTCCCGCGTAAACGTGATTTTTCGTTGCCGGTTATCGACACTTGGGATCAATTTCATTAATTTTCATTAATTTCCATTAATTTCCTACGTAAAATCGACGCGTGCTAACTATCAACACTTTTTCCAACGCGAGAGAACAATATTATCGTATTTTTCCATACGTTTTTTCATTTTAACGTATCACCGTTAACGTAGACAATTTATGACCTATTTATTGCACCGTGCACCGTAAATGCATAGAAGCTACTGTCTTATTTATTACGTCGTTCCCGTTACCTCGATAAAGGTAATTTTTTTATTATGTCGTTACATTTAGCATAGGTTTTTCGCGTTAGTGTAAATGTATACAATCTAGGGCCTGTTTATTACATTAGCCATGTTACTGCTACAAAGGTAACTCTTTGTTATAGTATTATATTTTGCACAGGTTTTCCATATTATCGCACATCGTAAATAGGTAGAATTTACAGTGTATATTGTTTATTATGTTACCCGTGTTATAGTGATAAAGGTAACCGAACTTGAATTTTAAGTATGTTTTATCGGTAATCGATTCATTTTGAAGCAATTTGGGACAATTTGAAAATGTACGATACGGAATAGGTATATTTGAAAAGTTCGATAAACGTATTTTGATTTTATTTGTGCCTCGATGATGATCGGATCTATGGATTTGTAATCAGTAGGTGTGTTTCGAGAACGGGCGCGAATAGTTGCACGTTCGTGAGATAAGATGGTTATCGGACAATAGGTGACACTGTTTACGGTCGTTGCATAGTTGCATACGTAACAAAGGCTGTGTCAAATGTTGCGACTCGGCGCGAAAGATTTATCTACTCACGGAAGGTTTTCTTTCTCGGTATAATGTACACGCGTTACTGTTAACTTACAAGGAGATTGTACAACGCACGAATAAGTTTGGCCGAATGACGTATATTAATCGTACGTTAATCAATTTTGTATTATTTTTCAAAATGTCTAAAAGAGATTATTTATGTATCTATGAATAATATTCAAACCAAATAATAAGTAGCCGAATCTGTACAGCTGCTAGATCTCCTCGTAAGAATTCTATTTTAAGCCATAGAATGTTAATTTTTGGAACATTTATTTTCTTGTGAAAAATACGCTTTGTCGTTGACGATCAAAAATATAATTTTACGCAGCGTTGGAGTTACTTAGTTGAGTTGGTGAAAATTGCCCTTAAGTCAGCGACGGATGCACACACGGAACGTCCGATGTTTAAACGTTAAAGTTCAGTTAACGCATCGACTGCCAAGTCAATTTTATAAAAGTTCCTCTGGAGATTGCTTTAAGTTACACTTTTAATCCGACATTTCTATTTTGATCATTCGAGGAATTTTTTATACGTTTTATCACTCCGAAAAGTACAACCGAAACGTTAAATCGACTTTTTACAAATATACATAATTTAAAACGCTCCAAAAGAAAATTTATTTCTATTTTATACTTTGCTTAACATCTTATCAAAGTTTTCAGCGAGGTCTTCTCTTCAATAGTTTATTTTCAGATACACTTAAAGTAACGTGCAATTTTGTCAACAGTGCAGTCCTCTAGAAAAATACTCAAAACGCTCCAAAATAGAATTCATTTACAGTTTTTATATTAGTTAGAATCTTCATCGAAGATGAAGAATTTCTAGCGAGGTTGTCCCTTCGTTTGTTTTCACAACCCCCAAAATTAACGCGCAATTTCGTCAACAGTGCAATCCTCTAAGCAAACAACTCAAAGCGCTCCAAAATATAATCAATTTACATTTTCTATACTACTTAAAATCTTCGTCGACCTTTCTCTCGAGGTTGTTCCTTCATTTATTTCTACAACTCTCAAAAGTAACGCGCAATTTCGTCAACAGTACAATCCTTTAAGCAAACAAATCGAACCGCTCCAAAATATAATTAATTAACATTTTCTCTACTACTTAAAATCTTCGTCGACCTTTCTATCGAGGTTGTTCCTTCATTTATTTCTACAACCCCCAAAATTAACGCGCAATTTCGTCAACAGTGCAATCCTCTAATCAAACAACTCGAACCGCTCCAAAATATAATTAATTAAAATTTTCTCTACTACTCAAAATCTTCGTCAACTTTCCAGCGTTGCGCGGGAACGGTGGTGTCCGTCGAGCTCGAGTAACGAGCGCGCGAAGATAAAGCTCGTCGAGTAGACGACGCCCGAACCTAAACTCCGTGGTTCGAGTGATCTATCGAAACGCGTGCGGTGGACGTAGTCGGAAAAATGAGGCCCCTTCCCCGCGGTAAGTGTCGCGCGTAGTCACGGGTCGATCGGGTACGAAACGCGTCGGAGAACGCATATCGAAGTCTCCGTGCGCGGCGAGAGCGATGGAGATCGGGTCGGGTGGAATAAGAGGAACGAGTCGCCGCGTCGAAGAAGACCCGCTCGAGGGTTGGAAGGGGGTCGGGAAAAAGGAAAGCGCGGAAGAAAAGAGGAAGGTGAGCTCGGAGCGTGCGCGTACGTCGAACGGAGGACGTCTCTGTTTGACTCTCTCCCTCCCACTGGTTCGCCCGGTCTCCGTCTCTCTCGGTCGCGCTGCCGCGGGTTCACCGGCACAGGTAGCGCGTCCTCCGATTGGTGGGCGGGCTCGCAGGTGCGCGTGGGTGGGGGAGGCGTGGTGAACCGTTCCCATTGGTCCGCGGAACCAACCGGAGAGCTAACACGGACCGGAAGTGGGGCAACTAGCCGAGAGAGGGGCAGTCGCGGCTCCTCCGCTCGGGCTCACGGCAAAAACGATATCGCATCTCGCGCGCGGCCGCGCAAAAAGCTGCCAGGTGGCATTTCGCCTTACCTTCAGGGTTACTGCTGCCTCTTGCACGCGAACACACCACGACGAAACACACCGGATACCCTGCGCGCGCGCGCCGAGGGGACAAGATTCTTTTTTTTTTCTTCTTCTTCTTCTCTTTCCTTTTTTTTTCCCTTCTTTCTTTTCGCCTTTTTGGAACCGGGCGAGAACTCGCGATGGCTCGATTCCGGGGCCGAGGGTCGAGACACGGCCTCTCGGAGAGGAGACGACAATTGAGATCTTCGGGGTGGATGGGCCGAGTCAATTATTGGGCCGTCCCGGAATATATCGCGCATTCCTCTAGCTTTAATTCGTCAACCTCTGTCGTTGATAATTGCGCGATGCAATTGGGATCCCGAGAAGAAACGATCGTCGAGGAAACTTCACCGGCTACGTTTTCTCGGAGGGATCGCGATCTCGTGGATTCTTGGGGGTGTTTATCGATTCGCGAATTTACGATCGGAACATTTTTTTCGAGAGAGAGAGAGACGGGACAAAATTCGCGCGACAGAGGGTCGAGAGGGGCGAGGAGAAATAGTTTCGAGCAAGACGCTTGGGCTTTTGCCACGGTTTTGAAATCAATTGTACGTGTTTCCACGCGAGACCGTGCCGGTTCTCGGGATGCAAAAAGTCCGCGAATTCACGTTCGACGTTGTCATCGTCTTTGAATCGCCTCCCGCTCGAAAAGAGCGCCGCATTCCGCGAAATAGGTAACAGTCGAGCGTGGCGAATTATTCGACGATTGTTTCGCGACTCGTTTTGAAAATTAACGAAGCGATCGGTGAAAACGCAAGACGTGGTTTTAGCAACGGCCGCAAAAAGTGCTTTCCAGCAACGCGTTAACCCTTATCGCTCCGAGAGTGCCTGTCAGGCACCGCCCATATCGAGCGTTCTGCTCCGAGTACGCTTGTTAGGCACTCCACCGACTGGCTCGTTTCTTATCATTTTCAACGATGCGATGAAAAAACAGTTTTCTAACGCGAGACCCGCGAACCTAAACACGGATCGCGTTCCAGTAAATATTTCAAGAAATATCGTACACCGATCCAGTGTTTGCCAAACTTTCTCGATCGATACATTTTCGATTTAATAAGATTCATTGTTTAATATTGTCACGGTCATAGTAGACGGAAATAATCGTTGTTAAATTTTATATAGAAACATCGACCATCTGATTTTTAATATTTCGGTTACGTTTCCAAAAAGAACGTAAAATTGAAGTATACATTGACTCAGTCTTTTCCAATCATTTTGGATCAACGATACATTTTCAATTTAATAAGATTCCCGCGCGATACTTTTCCAAATAAAAGTGTTTAACATTATCACTGTCGTAGTGTACGGAAATAATCGTTGTTACATTTTATATAGAAATATCGACCATCTGACTTTTAATATTTCGGTCCCGTTTCGCAAAATTGAAATATACATTGACTCAGTTTTTTCCAATCATTTTGGATCAACGATACATTTTCAATTGGATAAATAGAAAATATTTCCACGACACGCTTAGGGCGCTCTTACGACACACGAGTTGCGTTACAAATACCGCATTGGGCAATTGTAAATAAACCATCGAATATTATTGTCGAAATTACGTTACTCGTTTCTTCTTTAATGCAGCTTAGCGTCGCGTCGACGTCAAGGTCGTTAGCGACTACATTACTTTTGAAATGTACAAAGATTGTCTTAAAATAATTCGAAGATTATTACTTGCACGTTATCGTCGCATTTAAAGTATGACATTTAAAATCTCGCGAGCATGTACCGAGAATAAGTCAGAGTTGCCGGTCGACAGTCGCGTTGAACAGTTGGAGCGATAAGAGTTTATGCATGCAAGTACATTATTTTAGTAGGCGATTTAGAAATGACTATATAATTTTCTGGAACACCCTATTACCTCGGAAAAAACCCGTACTTCGACCCAATACCCTTCTCTTCGTTATTAATACGATTTGTATTGGATATACTCGGAATAAAATTCCAAAGTTAATTGTTCCTTTGGGAAAATATTTCGAAAAGTGTTAGGATCCAGTTCCAAGTTCCAACTATGGTAAATCTAACCGCGTTATGAACTATTTATTTCGCTCGATACAAACTACGTAGCCTTAGATCGATGATCGTCGTTCGATGCACCGGAAATTATAGAAAATTGAACGTGGAATTAAAATATCGAAGTTGAATAATTGGATACGTGGAAAAATAAATTTGAAATCGGTTGGACGGATAAAAAGTGGTGGAGTTTACCGAAACGAAATCCCAAAAATCTTCAATTGGAACGTTTCACACGGATAGAAGTTGTTTTATTCTGTTTCCTCTCGAAGACGAGAAATGGTAAATTCGAGCGATGAAACACTGAATATTTTAACGTTTCAAAGGTCCAAGTTCTCCGAGCAATTTTTTCCGCCATGAAATTTTCTACTTCATGTTAATTTCGAACTCGATTCCAACGTCCGATTACGAACGGTTTTTCATCACCGGTGTCCATATCCACTGACTAAATTCCGGTCGGTACAAAATCCCTGCCATTAGATTCGGATCATTATCGTTTCCACGAATGGCAGTGAATTATAAACAAACGGCCGCGTACGAAACGCAAACTAAATTTCTATTCCTCTTATGCGGCTCGTTTCTAGGAAACCGTTTTCTATTTCGAGAACCGTTACCGAATTTGCAATTCACACTTTTCTAATTAAATCCATCGTCGTGGTGATATAAGTTGCTCGTTTTCCGGAACGATACCTCATTTTTCCGCGAGCCGAGCGAGGAAAAGTTTACTGTATCGGGAACAGGAACGAGAAATCTTATTCAAATCGACTTTTATGTAATTGCTCGAAACGATTCGAGAAAAACCACCAATACGTTTCGGATATTTTATCGGATAAATTGTTCGCGCTACGTGTTTAATACATTAATTTTAATACTTATTGTCGGTCGAGGTGTTCGAAGCTCTTGTAACGAAAAAGCTAACGCAAAATATGATCCTTAAGAAAGTTCTTCTTAGCCAAGTAACCTCGGATAAGAAAAAATAATTTTCCTTCAGACATCTTAATTTTCTTCAATTTCGACGATTCTATGAATCTCCACCGATTCGTAAACTTTGTCATCTCTCTATTCATGAACTTGTATACGCAAAATTCGAAAACATGCAGGTAGCTAATTTTAATACACCAATCGTAATACACATTGTCAGTCGAAGTGTTCCAAGCTCTTGCAACGAAAAAGCTAAAGCAAAGCCGAACCATTGGACAAGAAATCTCGTATAGAAGAAAATAATTTTCCTTCGGACATCTTAATTTTCTCGACAATTCCGAGAATCTCCACCGATCCGCAAACTTTGTCATCTCTATCTACAAACTCGTGTACTAATTTTAACACACCAATCGTAATACACATTGTCAGTCGAAGTATTCCAAGCTCTTGCAACGAAAAAGCTAAAGCAAAGCGCGAACCATTGGGCAAGAAATCTCGTATAGAAGAAAATAATTTTCCTTCGGACATCTTAATTTTCTCGACAATTCCGAGAATCTCCACCGATCCGCAAACTTTGTCATCTCTATCTACAAACTCGTGTACTAATTTTAACACACCAATCGTAATACACATTGTCAGTCGAAGTATTCCAAGCTCTTGCAACGAAAAAGCTAAAGCAAAGCACGAACCATTGGACAAGAAATCTCGTATAGAAGAAAATAATTTTCCTTCGGACATCTTAATTTTCTCGACGATTCCACGAATCTCCACCGATCCGTAAACATTGTCGTCCCTCTATCTACAAACTCGTGTACGCAAAACACGGTCGAACCATAACTGGCTGGCGGATGATTTTAACGCGCTAATCATGCACCGTCGGCGCGTAGCCACTAAATTTTCCCAGCTGGGCAATAAATATCGCTGCCGGGAACAATTCGAGAAACGTGTTTCCCTTATCCCGGCGTCTCGCGCAAACTTTTAATTGGATCGAACCAGAAGGAAAGAAACGCGGACCAGCGCGGGAAAAGGACGTCGTGGCAACGAGAGGAAGGCGGAAGGCGGGTGTGGGGCGGGTGTGGGGCGGTTGTGGGGGCTGGTGGAGGTTGTCTCGGTCGTTATTACGAAAAAGAAACGGGCGGTGTGGGTGAGATGAGGAGAGGCGATATTCCGCGCGCATTCCACCGTCGACGCCGGAGTCTAGGATTGATGGACGGAAACGCGAGAAGAATGGCAGCGAAGTCGTCGCCGTTGTCGGGCTTTTCTGGGGTCGTTGACAGTCGGACAGATGCCTACGCAGGGCCGTAGAAAGAATTTTACGTGTTCCCGTGCGAGTTTCGCGACGATTTACCCTCACTTTCGTCCACACGGAAACCGCGATTCGCGAAACGACGAATCATCCAGGAGGATCTTCACCAACTCGACGCGTCGTCGAATGGGTTACCATTCGCGATGCTGTGAGTTCACTTTTTCACACGCCTGGAATAATTTATTTCCTTCCAACGCTGGAGGAATATAATTGTAGAGACACTTGTGCTGAAGACTTGATTATAAATTTCGAAATGGAGGGTTTGGTATATTTTTGACGAATTACTTGACAGTAGAAGTAACCACAGATCGAAGTGTATATTAAGGTGTTCCTTGTAGGTGTCTCGGGAAAATTAATGCTTTAGGAAAAGGGAAATTTATGAAATTTATTGTATATGTAGAATGGAAAATGTCGTAATGTCTTTTGAAAGTATGCTGTGGAATTTAAGGTAAATTCTTTTGTAAAAGTAGTTGAAAACGGTCATTTTGACTGGTTGGTATATATAGTGTTAAAGGTGGTTGTTGGTTACTTGCTCGCTGCACGTCTCTCGTTTTTGATTCTTCTTCTAGCTCGTATTCTTAATTCTTTCGTTACCTTGCGCTGATTGCGTCGTAAAACAAAAGATATCTTTAGGATGTCGGTGATTAAATTATTACCGCTGCACGAGGTGCGAATTGTCCATTAGTGGATTTAAATCTAACTTACCAGAAAACCAGTGACAGTTTTATGGTTAGCGTCCTGCCAAAGTTCGACGCGCCTTCATTAAAGAAAGGAAGGCGTTAAAATTAGGATCATGGTCTACCAAAAAGGTGTTTCGGAAGTTGTAGTAAAACTACCGTGTATGGCTCTGGTCCAAAGACAAAGGTGAGTTTTCAAACAAGAATCGTTTCAGTTTATTCAGTGAAAACAATCGAAGAAGAGTAGCTATGGAACAATGTCCTAAAATTTATTTCGTTCGTAAATTGGTCTTCTGGTAGCTCGAATTTCAATTGTCTCGATTATAAACTGTGGCCAGGCTCGGAGAATATGGTATGTAAAACTCTTTGTAAATATTTAGGGTAGTTCAGAGAACACCTCGATAAAAGTATCTTGCGAAATAACCAATGATGTTGCTACGAGCGTCGCGAGAGGCCATTTGGAAAAATACTGTTATTTTTCTTTTATTGTTCTACTATTATTTTTCTCGTTACTTTAGTATTATTTTCTCCTATCATTTTACTATTATTATTCTCATTATTTTACCATTATTTTTCTCTTATTATTTTGCTACCATTTTTCTCATTATTTTAGTATTATTTTTCTCTTATCATTTTACTATTATTATTCTCATTATTTTAGAATTATTTTCTTCTATTGTTTTACTATTATTATTCTCATTATTTTACCATTGTTTTTCTCTTATTACGTTACCATTATTCTTCTCTTATTATTTTACTATCATTTCTCTGTTATTATCGTACCTGTAAAATAAATTTTGATCGGTTAAAAACGACATTGTTTCTCACCTTTCTTCGCAACAGCTCGACATACTTGTAACAGAACTTATGGTTAGACTACACGCGTCGACGCGTTAGGCACGCTTCGGGCGTTTGGTTTCAACCGATATCGCGTTACACTGCATTCACCTGAACCGTTAGTCGATTTACATAATTAATTACCGTTTAGAGGACTTTGAGTACAATTCGGCTCGCTATTCTCGAAACTCTTATTCGAGACATCGAGTGCTGCGTTAATCGTGCAGTGTATAAAATGTTCGAAAAGAATTTCCAAAAGTGTTGGCCATACAAAAAAAAATGTTATTAAGCGAAGTTAAAATGTTCGAGGGATTCAATGTTTGGACAATTTTCGTTTCTTCCGGGCGAAGATGTCGTTAACGTTTCAAGGGCGTTGAGTTTTTTCTTTTTTAAATTCGAATCGTATATTTTTCAAACGCACGTTTCCAACCCACGCGTAGGTGAGTTTAACGACCATAATTACTCAAGGTCGATTCGAGCGACGGATCACGGAACAGAGCATTTTATTGTCATTTCAGTTGCGCTCGCCTCTTATACAGGGTGAGACGAAAAGAAAGTTATACACAAGCGGGCATCAGGTGATTTCTCACAAAAGAGTAAGAAAGAAATATGCAATAAAATTTGCCTGTTCGAGGTAAAATATTTTTACTTCTTTTTCGTGTTTCTTGAACCCAACGACTCCTAAAGGGCGAGATATATTATTTACGAATTAAATTCCTCGAAAACTGAGCCTCGAACAAAATAATATCCTTTCATAATTTTTTCTTATTTTTCTCACAATCATTTTGGTAACCACTTTTACGTAACTTTCGAATCCACTCTGTACATTCTCGCCCACAAGTGATAAAATTGGGATCGCCAATTCACTTGAGAGCGAGGTAGGTAGCGATTTTTATCTCGAATCGAGGTCAATAAATGTCGACCTCGCCCACGGCTGCTGGTAAACATAAACATCGATGGTGGGTGGGATAATTCCATTACTTCGGGGTAAAAATTGACACTGAAAACGGAAATCACCGTATACGGATGTTCGAGTCGATTTTCAATTTGCAAACGTTTCTCAATTACCCTTGTCTTTGACATTCTTCTTTCGAAAAAACATTGCTCGCTTATATGCTACGAGAACGTATCTACAAGACTTCTCCAACATACCAGGTTGTTCAATAAGTTTCGTCGTTTCTTCCATTGTAAAAAAATACTACGACACTCCAATTTCGAACAATTGTAAAAATACGAACGATATATCTACAAGAAACTTCACACAGTAGTAATGTTCACCAAACAATAGTACAATCTTTAGAAAAATAAAACGAATCTACCAACTCCGTTTCTTATCGAACGACAAAACTTATTGAACAACCTATTGGAACAAAACACAGAGATATCCACGATAAGGGTCGAGTGTAAAAAAGTAAAGGAAACCCTATATACCCTATATACCGGCAATTTGATCGATTACAGCCCAGAAGAGTACAAGAACCATATGTTGAACACATGTAACAAAATCTATCCACTTTTATCCCGTTTATTTCCAAAATCTACGAACGTATCGCGAATTTATTAATCGTTTCGAGGAACGATCGAGAACGTTTCGAAAGACAGGTCTCGAAGACCGATAAGACGCGATCGAAAAAATTGCCACGGTCGAGAAAACCGGCGCGTTTGGTGAATTTCAACGTGGAAAGAGAGGTTTTAATTGGACGACGGCCGACGGAGCAATTATCAAAGCGTCGGTTGATTCGTGGATAAATTTAATAATTGTGGCCTTGAGGCAACGGTATACAATGGCACCCTCGCGATACCCTCTCACGACCACGAATGAAAACCTGTCGACACCGTCGCCGAGGTATAAGTTACACGCGCGATATATCGTGGGACCTCGAAAGCCTCGCACAATGGAGGCCAGAGCGAAACAGGAACATGAATAAACATCAGCGCGTGTTTGCACAACCGATCCTCTCTGTCGTTCCGTATTACGCGGTGTAATTGCTGCCTGGAAGAGCGTTTTTCCTAATTAAGTGGACGCAGATGAGGGAAGAGTCGTCGAAAAGACGGTAACGATCACGACTGACAAGGATCGGACGCTACCAGTCGATTCTTATGAAACTTGGCATCGCGGAGCAACCTGAAGAAAGGACGTGAAGTATTTTTCACCACCGTGGAAACAGAAGGGTAGAAACCACCCTTAGAATGGTTTCGCGATGCTTTCTTGAAGATTGTCGAAGATACAGGGTGGTTCGAATCTTGGACGACGTCTGTTGACTTGGATTTTCAGGGGTCGTTCGAGACCCTTTCGAAGTAAGAGGTTACAATCGAACGAATTTATTTTGTCATCGATTTATAATACGAAAGGAAAGTAACGGTTGGAAACAAAAGGTGGTGTAGTTTTGATCGTGATGGATAATTTGTTTGCCTCGTAACATTTCAGAGTGGTGTTCACTGGGAGTGATTGTAACGTTTGGCAATGTATTGTAATATTTATGTTTCTTGGTTTTCTTCTTTTAATTTCTAACGTTAGATAATAGTTATTAAGAAGAAATATGTTCAATCGGTGCACACGTAAGTAAAAGTGAATTAAGAAGGAAGTTGAAAAGACAGTTTTTATTATTGTTGTGTGTCTACGTTTGTAGGAGTTTGTTAAGAATTCTTTTTTGTGTGAATTGTTAATATATGTATATTATCGTTGTCGGTTTAAACGACGATGATACAATGAAAATTTATTACGCACATTAATGTACAAATTATGTAACAAAATGTGAGAAAATCAAGAATGCATAAAGTTGACCGTGATGTGAATGACGACAATGGCAACCTGATCTAATATTATTCCAAAGTATACCACTGTTCAAGATAGCGTAAAATATTGCAGGGGTGGGGAACCTGCTGCTTTTTATGGTGTTCGATGCGGTCTTTCCGCATATGTTTCGAAGTAAGTACTTTCTTTGCACGTGCAATTGTACATTCTCAAACGGTGTTCATTTTAATTAATTAAAATTCGAAGCTCGTTATTTTCGAAGCCCGATATATTTATCATTCTACGGTTGGCGCAACAACTTTTTTCTTCTTTTCTCTGCGGATGAAACGTGTGGAAAAACGTAGATCCCGAAAAAAGAAACATTAATTTATATTTGGATAAATATATTTTTCAGAATTTTCCAAATTCTAAACATCCCAATTTTCCGTTCTAAATATTTGTTAATTTTTGTCCCATAGGTGATCCATGATTCGTGATCCTATTATTGCTGTTATAACGTCTCATAATAACGAAATTATTCATGTAAGAGAACGATCGTCCAATCGTGCAAAGACGAGGTACCAGTCAGAAGGGGAAAATCTGGTAATTTTAGACAAAAGAAACAATTTTTTTGTTGCACATTTTCTCACACGATCTTCGGAACGTGTCGCGCACACTTTATCGTGAACTTTGAAAAATTAACGATTAGATTCGGAGAAAGTAAAAAAAAAAAAGAAGTTTCGTGTCCGGAGAAATGGACGAAATCTGAAAACTTACTTGGCATTGGAATGCAGAACAAATTTATCATTCGTGGAATTATCGCCTTAGTTCTACTTATACGCTCCGGACTGTAGACATTAAAAACGTATTTCAGTCGTCCGGACGACGAAGGAAGATTACAGGGTCTTATACATTATTTCAAGATTGCAAGATTATTCTGGTTCTACGGAAAAAGACTCTGTAAAGTTCACGCGTTTCTGGTTGAAAAAATCACTCGTGACAAAAATGAAAAGTGAAAGGATAAATTATTTATCGTTTTTTGCCATTCTCCTCGTGTATCCGTTTCTCGGGATTTTTTCGTTGTTTATACAACGACATTGGTTTCGTACCTTTCGCGAAGGGGTGTGGCACAAATCGAATATTATCGAGAACCGTTTATATTTATCCTTCGAAAACAATATTATCCGTTGGATTCTACGACCATTGAAAATTTCTATTAAGCTCCGATCGGTGTTCCAGTATTTTATTATTCGCTAAAAATGTCTATTCGTGTTCAGAAAGTTGAGAACCGAATCATAGAATTATGAATCGATGCTCACAATTAACTGTTCCTGGGATTATTGTTCAAATTTTCTTTTAAACTCCACTCTGATTGGTGCCTATTCCAGTATTTTATTATTCGCTAAAAATTTCTATTCGTGTTCAGAAAGTTGAGAACCGAATCATAGAATTATGAATCGATGCTCACAATTAACTGTTCCTGGGATTATTATTCAAATTTTTATTTGAACTCCACTCCGATTGGTGTCTATTCCAGGATTCGATAATTCGCTAAAAATTTCTATTCGTATTCAGAAAATTGAGAACCGAATCATAGAATTATGAATCGATGCTCACAATTAACTGTTCCTGGGATTATTGTTCAAATTTTCTTTTAAACTCCACTCTGATTGGTGCCTATTCCAGTATTTTATTATTCGCTAAAAATTTCTAGTTGTGTCCAGAAAATTGAGAACCGAATCATAGAATTATGAATCGATGCTCACAATTAACTGTTCCTAGGATCATTGTTCAAATTTTCTTCTGAAAACCACTCTGATTGGTATTTATTCCAGGATTCGATAATTCGTTAAAAATTTCTATTCGTGTCCAGAAAATTGAGAACCGAATCATAGAATTATGAATCGATGCTCACAATTAACCGTTCCTAGGATCATTGTTCAAATTTTCTTCTGAAAACCACTCCGATTGGTATTTATTCCAGTATTCGATAATTCGTGAAAAATTTCTATCCGTCCATTAAATCCTGAAAAGACCTTCTTAAACCAGAAAGTCCAAAGAATTGACAATCTCTCCATTCGATGTACGAAAACGACGTAAACGGAGCAAAGAAACAAAAATGTCGATTACATTCTTCCGTTAGGATATACACAACTCTGAGAACAGTTTGATAAATTCAGCGTCCGCGAAATGTCCGGGTATCGTCTAACGGAGCATCGTGGACACGGTAGCTCGAAACACGTAACTCAATTAAACACCAGGTAGCGCGTTAATTATCCGCGGTGAATAGCTGAGCGATAGCAACCGCGCAAATTTATCGTCCGCGGGAGAAAAGCTTTTGACACGGTCTATTTACCACAAGGAAGAAGAAGAAGAAGAAGAAGAAGAAGATGATGAAGAAGAAGAAGATAAAGAAGAAGAAGAAGAAGAAGAAAAAGGAAAAGAAGAAGAGGAGTCGAGCTATCCCGGCGCAGCTCAATTCGGCGATCGTGCGCGGCGTTCGGCGTTCGGTCCAGGTATTAATTAATTAGATAATTAATCGTGTAATGGGTTTAATTGGGTCCTGTTAAGTGTCAGCGTGCTCCCTCGGGCGTAATCTTCCCGGTGGCATCTGCTTTATCTACGTGTATAGAGAGGAACACGGCTCCGCCATCTCGTTGTCCAGGTAAAACAGGCAGGCTACCTGCTGCCCGCGAGCACGGCTACCCGAGAAGTTGTTAAGATTACAGATAAGGATTACGGAGATTTCGCAGATCCGATATCCCGTTGATAAGCGAGCATGCACCCGGTTGTAAGCGACAGAGACACCGGCTACCTTGTCCTACGCTCTTTTCGTTTCCACGCGTTGCGCATACCGGTCGACTTTCAGTTTTCTCAGTTACTTTGATCTCTGGCTCCGTTGCAACGAAAACTTACCAGGGTTGAGGAAAGTTCTCGAGGTATTTCGGGGAAGTGATCAGCGACCCTGTCCGGAAAACTGAGAGGCGAATCGTTGAATTATCAATCGATGGACATTGTTGACCGTTTTTGGGGTCATCGTTGGAATTTTCTTTCGAGCTCCACTCCGATTGGTGTTCCAGGATTCGATTATTCGTTAAAAAGTTCTATTTGTGTTTAGAAAGCTGAGAATCGAATCGTCGAATTACGAGTCAACTCTAATAGTTAACTATTCTTGGGGTCATCGTTGGAATTTTCTTTTGAGCTCTACTCCAATTGATATTCCAGGATTCGATTATTTTCTACATATTTCTATTCGTGCTCAGAAAGCTGAGAACCGAATCGTCGAATTGTGAATCAACTCTAATAGTTAATTATTCTTAGTAGCATTGTTGGAATTTTCTTTTGAGCTCTACTCCGATTGGTGTTCCAGGATTCGATTATTCGTTAAAAATTTGTATTCCAGTTCAGAAAGTTGAGAACCGAATCGTCGAATTACGAGTCAATTCTCATAGTTAACTGTTCTTGGGAGCATTGTTGGAATTTTCTTTTGAGTTCTACTCCGATTGATGTCCCAGGATTCGATTATTCGTTGAAAATTTTTAATCGAGTTCAGAAAGCTGAGAACCGAATCATTGAATTACTAATCAATTCTCATAATTAACTGTTCTTGGGGTCATCGTTGGAATTTTCTTTTGAGTTCTACTCCGATTGATGTCCCAGGATTCGATTATTCGTTAAAAATTTCTATTTGTGTTCAGAAAGTTAAGAACCAAATCGTCGAATTATGAATCAACTCTCATAGTTAACTGTTCTTGGGGTCATCGTTGGAATTTTCTTTTGAGCTCCACTCCGATGAATGTCCCAGGATTCGATTATTCGTTAAAAATTTCTATTCGAGTTCAGAAAGTTGAGAACTGAATCGCCGAATTACGAATCAACTCTCATAGTTAACTGTTCTTGAGATCATCGTTGGAATTTTCTTTCGAGCTTCACTCCAATTGATGTTCCAGGCTTTGATTATTTTTTATATATTTCTATTCGTGCTCAGAAAGCTGAGAACCGAATCGTCGAATTGCTAATCAACTCTCATAGTTAACTGTTCTTGAGATCATCGTTGGAATTTTCTTTTGAGCTTTACTCCGATTGGTGTTCCAGTATTTGATTATTCATTAAAAATTTCTATTCATTCTTTAACTCCTGAAAAGAGCCTCCAGACCCACGATCGAAACGTTATTTTCTTATCGAAGATAAGAGTGGAGCAAAGAGCTAAAAACGTCTCTTTTATTATTGTTTTTCCTTTGAGCTATGGACACCTTCTCAGAGTTGGATGAAACCTAATCATTTTTATGAGAAATTTTACTCGATTGGTAAAATAAATAGATAATACATAATAATATCCCTCTAGTACACGAAACAATATCGTTACACAATATCTTCAATTAATTCGAAGTAACGAAATATAATAATCTAGAATTTTCAATTTTCTCAACGTTACGTATCGTCGAGAAAACTTTCTATTTTATTCCATGACCAACGTGAAAGCTGCAACGTTCGCGCAGTTATCAATTGTAACAGGAATAATTTTTCTACCTATCCCTTAAACGGATTTGTAAATAAATGAAACATAAATATATGGAACACGTTTGCACGTGGCTCGAGATCGATCGCTAGTTCGTTCGAAATGATACGTAATTCGTCCATGTGTGTTTCATAATGGGAAATTAAATATTACCGCGACGTTGGAGTCTGGTTTGAATTTTCCTCCGAGTGAACACCTTTACAAAATTGCTATCGTCGATTGAAAATCACATTCGAAAAGCCTAAATGTAAATCGAATGTCTCGTCGTGTCTCGATCGAACAGCCGGCTGTTTCGCCGAGCCATCGTTTCGTAAATCAATTCAGGAAGCGGTCGTTTTGCTTTCTCGGCGATCGCTTCGAGCCAGAAGAGCCCAGTGTAAAATAGCTCATTCAGGGTTAAAGGAATCTCTCGTTTGGTGTGTAATTACAGAGCACGCTTGAACGCATAGAATTTCCCGCGATCGTAACTTTCCTGCATCGTAACGTCGACTCGTCAAAAGGTTTACAGCATTCTTCGCGTCTGATTAACGTTAACGATCGCCAAGGAAATGAAAACGAGTCTTCGCGCATTTTAGCGAGCTTTGAGAATCGATCCAGAACGATTTCTATCCTCTGCGCTCGTCTTTCGTCCAGGCAATCGACTATTTAGAACCGTTCACTTTTTGCTCAAGGTTTATGAATAATTTTTCCATCGATACAAATTATTTTATTTTTCAATGAAGATTCCGCACAGGAATCGAACCTTTTATCGACCAATGCCATATTTATATTTAATCGATACACTTTTTCCCGCAGAGAATTATGAAATTTCATGGAGTGTAAATTACCGATCGATATTTCTCAAACGAAACGCGAACAAACATTCGACATCGTTGATCACGTTACGCGAGTATCGATGAATACAATTTCATTTTCATCGATCGTACTTTCGATCGTGTCTTCCTAGATTTTAATAATTGCAATTTTAATAATCTCGCGAAACTGGTCCACTGTAACTCGTCTATTTACGTATGTCCTCGTAAGTGAATTTCGTTTAATTTTAATCTTCGACTCCAAATTATTGGATCACGAATTATCATTTCTACTGTACAATTCGTTCCATCGTATTTACAAAAATTAATACACTCTTGAAATTTGTCACCTCTACAATTTAATCTTTTTTAATATATCTATACACACAATAGTCGTAAGTGAACAATTCGTTTCAATTATACGAAAATTTCCAAAATGTGTCATTGCAATTCCAGACGTACTAAATCACACCATAAGAACGTGGCTCGACATCGTTGCACAGCCTGGCGTAACGAACTTACAACAAATTACAATCGTTACTGTACAAAACATCGAATACACAATTTTCGAGTATCGATGATACGATTCTACGATCGTGTATCGATGTCATACGGTCGAAACGGAGTTGAATTTTCGGGAAACAATTACCATTCGGTTTCGCAAAAATACATCGTGTTGTAATTACGGTTCGAAAACGAGGAAGGAATTTCGTCGTTCGTCGTGCAAAATCGTCGGTCGAGTTAATTATGAAATTTCATGGAGTGAAAATTACCGATCGATATTTCTCAAACGAAACGCGAACAAACATTCGACATCGTTGATCACGTTACGCGAGTATCGATGAATATAATTTCATTTTCATCGATCGTACTTTCGATCGTGTCTTCCTAGATTTTAATCATTGCAATTTTAATAATCTCGCGAAACTGGTCCACTGTAACTCGTCTATTTACGTATGTCTTCATAAGTGAATTTCGTTCAATTTTAATCTTCGACTCCAAATTATCGGATCAATTTCGAGTATCGATGATACGATTCAAAGATCGTGTATCGGTGTCCATACGGTCGAAACGAAGTTGAATTTTCGGGAAACAATTACCATTCGGTTTTGTAAAAATACATCGTGTCGTAATTACGGTTCGAAAACGAGGAAGGAATTTCGTCGTTCGTCGTGCAAAATCGTCGGTCGAGTTAATTATGAAATTTCATGGAGTGAAAATTACCGATCGATATTTCTCAAACGAAACGCGAACAAACATTCGACATCGTTGATCACGTTACGCGAGTATCGATGAATATAATTTCATTTTCATCGATCGTACTTTCGATCGTGTCTTCCTAGATTTTAATCATTGCAATTTTAATAATCTCGCGAAACTGGTCCACTGTAACTCGTCTATTTACGTATGTCTTCATAAGTGAATTTCGTTCAATTTTAATCTTCGACTCCAAATTAACGGATCAATTTCGAGTATCGATGATACGATTCAAAGATCGTGTATCGGTGTCCATACGGTCGAAATGAAGTTGAATTTTCGGGAAACAATTACCGTTCGGTTTTGTAAAAATATATCGTGTCGTAATTACGGTTCGAAAACGAGGAAGGAATTTCGTCGTTCGTCGTGCAAAATCGTCGGTCGAGTTAATTATGAAATTTCATGGAGTGAAAATTACCGATCGATATTTCTTAAACGAAACGCGAACAAACATTCGACATCGTTGATCACGTTACGCGAGTATCGATGAATACAATTTCATTTTCATCGATCGTACTTTCGATCGTGTCTTCCTAGATTTTAATCATTGCAATTTTAATAATCTCGCGAAATTGGTCCACTGTAACTCGTCTATTTACGTATATCCTCGTAAGTGAATTTCGTTCAATTTTAATCTTCTACTTCAAATTAACGGATCAATTTCGAGTATCGATGATACGATTCAAAGATCGTGTATCGGTGTCCATACGGTCGAAATGAAGTTGAATTTTCGGGAAACAATTACCGTTCGGTTTTGTAAAAATATATCGTGTTGTAATTACGGTTCGAAAACGAGGAAGGAATTTCATCGTTCGTCGTGCAAAATCGGCGGCCGAGTTAATGCGACGACGTGGTGTATCGCGAGTCTGTCGTAAATCTCGCGAAAGATTTGAATAATTGCCAAGCCGAGTTGCAAAAACCGCGTCCCGGCTGGTTATTAAACCGAACGCACCTGCTTGCCGGTTTTACGGTCGAATAGTTGCCGTCTAATAAGTGGTTCAACCGCGCCTGGTTTTCTGGTGTTATTTAATTTGCGCCGACAATGTAGAAATTGGATCGAACCGCGATTATAATTAACGCGGCTCATTGATCGATACACGATCAGTACGCGGAACGCGTTTTCTTAATTGTTCTTTAGCGAAGGGAAAAAACGTCGAGCAGACTAAACGCGATGGTCCTAGCTGAAACGAACAGCTTCGATAACAGCTATCGATTTAAACGGTTTCGTGTAATCGTAAATTGTAGGTGTTGCACCCCGTTTACTTGTTCAATGTTTGGTTAATCAATTCGGTTATTCAATACTCGAGTTAAACGATCGCGAACAACCGGTTGTTTAATTCTCGTTAACTCGGAAATTGTATCGATAATTAGCGAAGTTTCCGAAAATCGATCGAGAAGAAGTTGGTGAATTTTTGAAACACGATCAATTGTTACGTGTCTCCTAGAATGATTTGTATCGGGGATAGGAAAGGTACAGTATCGAACGAGTTAGAAATATTCGTAAAAAATAATAAAGTAGTAACTAAGAATTATACTTTTATTTCACTATTTGATTACTTCTCACAGTGTATTCGAAACGAGTGCAAAACGATTGTCTATTTAATACTTTGTAATAAACTCATAGGTCGACTACAGTAAATTCTACGTATCGTTCCAATCTTACCGATCGTAGAGATATTCTCTATAGAAAATATGCTACGGATAAAAATCTAAAAGTAAAAATAATTTTGAAACTACAAACTACACGTTGGAATTTCAATCGAATATATATTACGTTCATCTATTTACGTTCATATATTTGTTCGTCTGTTGTTCAATTAATTCTATCTAATATAATGTTATTTTTAACGCGAAGAACGAAGCTCCGAATGTGTCGTATTCTGAACGGTGGGTTTGGGGAAACGTCAAAAGCACGTGGCGTTAGCTGGCCGATCCGCTCGCGGCAGATATTCGCGCGCGAGATTCGATCGCGCCGCCTCGATCCGATCCACGAGTCCGTGGTCTCGGTGTCGCGTGACGGAGAGAGACAGACGGATCGAGATTGGCGGGGTGACGAGAGAGGCGTGCGTGTACCATCGAAGCTTCGCTCGAGAACGTCAAAACGGTTCTGCGTTCCGCCGCGGCGTGGCGCTACCAGCCGCGCGATTACGAAAGCGAATTCGAACTTCGATTTCTCTTCGCGCCGATTGTTTCTTTCCACTCGCGCCCGTGTTCACGGAATTTTGGAAATTGGACGAACGGTACCATCGGTGAGAACTCGTGATTTAATTTTCGTGTAAATACGAGCGAAGTAAGGAGAGAATTTACGGTGGGGAGTGTTCGAAACTTGATAAACGAAATATTAAAATATAGTTGAAAATTTTGAAAAATGTATCGTTACAAGTACGTTCCGTGCTTTTCGAACGTTTCGGTTATTATATTTTGGTACTCTTTGGAAACAATTAATACGCGATTGATGGGGAAGAATTGTATGGTGGATCGTAACGAGGAATTTGTCAAATAGAAAATAATTATACAAGTGACGAATAGAAAAATTAATTACGGTTGGAGAATACACTCGCATGACAAAGTAGAAGAAGTTAATCGTCATAGTATCAGTTCTAAAATTTAAAATGTGTGCCAAGGAAAATATAAGTAATTGTATACACAGGGAAATTCGCGTGGAAATCAATTTCATTAGAAATTTTCAAGAGGAATTTTTCCATTCGCAAAAATATAATAAGCGATAAATTAAGACACAAACGTCCCAAATTATTTTCCACAGGTACGTGGAGAATAAAATTATTTTTCATGTGTAGAATTCTCGTACCAAGACCAATTTCCGAGTTAAATAATACGATGTGCCATTTGGAAAACATCGAAAAAATATCCATCGACTAATTCGATTCGAAAAAGTCGATTATCCATTCGAATAATTCCATATATTCCATTCGAATAATTCCATATATTCCATTCGAATAATTCCATATATTCCATTCGAATAATTCCATATATTCCATTCGAATAATTCCATATATTCCATTCGAATAATTCGATTATAGTTACAATTCGTCTCGACCGATCGAGTTCATTTTCATCGGTGAATTATTTCGTGAGTTTTGGAAAATTGTGAACATTTTCTTTCCGTATTGTTCGTTAGTTTTTGCAATGTTGTGCGTTGATTTCAGTCGCGCCAGTTCTGCTTTCCAGTCAGTTGCACTGTTGGTTCCGTGTCGATCGTTCGGCGACCTTCTTGGCACACTTTGCGCCGCGATTTTCTTTCGTCGCTTGTTTTCAAGTCGATCTTTTTATCCGTCTTCTTCTGGACGATACGACGCCGCAGAAAATCGATCGTCGATAGCCGTTGCAGTTAAACTTAGAGTGCATCGTCGGCGCATAACACGACTCTTTTTCTTTCTCGAGTACAGGTAATTATTGCAAACGAGTTGCCTCCGGGAGCGGTTTCCTTTCTTCCTGCAAACCGTGGCGCCTTAAACGGGCATTAAAAACTTAATTGCTATTCCGGTTGGTGGTAGTATTTCATTTTTCAGTCGGTTTTAAGTAACTTTTCATTCAAGTTTTACCCTAGAAAGGTGAGCCACGAGCCATCGCGTTTGAGACCAGACACACCTACGTTATTCGTAATTATCGTTGCAAAACGATCTTCAAGAACGTGTATCTCACCATTGATGGTAGTTTTGTATTTTAGGAAAGTAAACAATACCGAACGGTAGAGGAAATTTTGAATTTTACTTTGTTGAAATAACTTGTATTGTAATTTCTAATCGTATCTCTAATACGGAACGAATTCTGTAGAATTATATTGAATCGAGTAGAAACAACTTTGTTTCAATTGTTCGTTTCGATCAGTTTAATTATAGAGTTAATTTGCGTTCGATATATTTTTTTTTTCTTTCGATGCGACACTTCCTTTAGTTTTGTTTCCAGTTTTTCCCGACTTGTGTATTCTCTGCGACATTTGTAACACGATTTCGTAATTCGATAAAGTTCAAGCTTCCAACGATTTATTAACTTCTGTAAAAGGATCCTTCGTCGTTTCGTTCGTTAGAAGCGTTCCGACGAGTTATCCCGATTCTATTACAGCAACAATATCTACTGCTGCATAAAACATCGACAGAAGTCATTTCGATTTCCACGTTCGTACCCATCGGCTCTTCTCTGTTACTTTCTTTTTTCTTAGCACTGTTTTCACCGAATTAAAACCGATTCGTAAACGTTCATCTCAAAGAGTTCATCTCATGTTTTGAAAATATTTAACGAGCAGTGTATTTTAGTTCACTACAGTAGTGTATATTAGGTTGTTCGATAAGAGTATTTTAGTTCACTTCAGTAGTGTACATTAGGTTGTTCGATGAGTATATTTTAGTTCACTTCAGTAGTGTATATTAGGTTGTTCGACAAGTGTATTTTAGTTCACTACAGTAGTGTATTTTAGTTCACTTCAGTAGTGTATATTAGGTTGTTCGATAAGTGTATTTTAGTTCACTTCAGTACTGTACATTAGGTTGTTCGATAAGAGTATTTTAGTTCACTTCAGTAGTGTATATTAGGTTGTTCAATAAGTGTATTTTAGTTCACTTCAGTAGTGTACATTAGGTTGTTCAATAAGAGTATTTTAGTTCACTTCAGTAGTGTATATTAGGTTGTTCTGTAAGAGTATTTTGGTTCACTTCAGTAGTGTATATTAGGTTGTTCAATAAGTGTATTTTAGTTCACTTCAGTAGTGTACATTAGGTTGTTCAATGAATGTATTTTAGTTCACTTCAGTAGTGTATATTAGGTTGTTCAGTAAGAGTATTTTAGTTCACTTCAGTAGTGTATATTAGGTTGTTCGATAAGTGTATTTTAGTTCACTTCAGTAGTGTATATTAGGTTGTTCAATGAGAATATTTTATTTTACTTCAGTAGTGTATATTAAGTTGTTCGATAAAACTTATCGAACAGTATAGTACTAGGTTGCTCAATAAGTTTGATCAAACGACAAAACTTATCCAACAATCCATTATATTTGTACCTTCGGTCTTCCCGAGGTTAACTAATGTTTGATCAAAGCCACGTAGTGAACAATTACGGGCAAAGGTAATTTCGTAGCGCGTTAAAATTTCCGTTCCGAATCGAGAAAATTGGAGCGTCGATGATCGTGTTGTGCTCGGATGACTTAATGTACAGGGGCTTTTTCTAATTCTGTAATTTCTATTTTTGGAAACGGACGGCACTTCCTTGTCCGTTCGTCGAGGGAATTTAACGAGGGCCAGTCACGTCAGCCAATTATTTCTGTTTCTTTTTCTCTTTCGCGAGTCGATCCTTGCTCGAACTTATGCAATGTTTCTCCGGTCTTTGATTTTCGAAGGATCGGGTTAATCGAAGGAAGAGTTTTTTCTTTTTTATTTCTTTCAGAGAACAATACTTCCGTATCGTCGAAAAATAATGTCAAGAACAGAGACAATCCGGACACGATCCAACTCAGGGTAGATGTCTCAATTATTGTCACTTTAAGTTCATCTTGTAACTTTGTTCAATTGTTTTAGAAGTCATTTAACCTAAAAATCTCTTTCAATCCAAAATGTACGATCCAAAATATCCACATTTAATATTGAAATTCTTCCATTCACGATTCGTCGTTTATTATCGAATAAGATACTTTAAATGGCACATTTTCCCGCCTGAACCTACAATATTAGTGACTCGTAACGTACTTGCAATTTTGGAGTTTGCATCCAGAATCTTGCAAATTTCGTATCAATTTGTTCTTTGTACCTTCAAGAAATTTTCCTACATAAAAGTTCCTTAACCTCGAAATCCTTTGCGATTCTTTCTCGTGATTTTCCACTGCGCCAAATTGAGAAACACCTGTTGCTGTAAACCTAATCTCGTTTCAAGGATCTGTATCGATACACGGGCTCGATACTCGTAGACGATAAATTAGATCGTGATTATTCATCGATGATACAAGAGCAACGAAGTTGAATGATCCAATAGAAAGATAAGAGTTCTACGATTAAGTTACTTACTGTCTAACGTAACCGTAGAAACTGGGTCGATGTCGTACACTTCGTTAAGATTTATGTTTCTATGATTGTATTTATTCGGAGAACGAATCGATGCACCTGCACGATGAAATTGCACGTTTTTCATAAACGTAGTCACACGTCCCTTTTCCCGTCGTTCTCATTGAATTATGTTCATCGAAAAATGAATAATCAAACGATTTCGCATTTCACGTCCAGCGAGGTATCTCGTTACATCTCGTTCAAATGTATCTATATTGTTTTGGAATCGTTCTCTGAGACACTTTTCTATTATTTTCGTAACAGTTACTCGTTAAGCTGGTCGTTGGTTCGAATCGAACCTCGAGTTCGAACCCACAATGCGAACGAAACGACCGCAAATGTATTTTATCCCTCGAGAATCGTGTAGCTTTCGAACGTAATCGTACATCGTTTCTCGAAAAATTTAATAACGGAAAAATTGATCGAAGACTAATCGAGAATGAGGGAAATTTTCGTTTTTGACGAGACACGGGGCACGGTTCGTCGATCGAAACAACCTAATCGATTCGTTCCATATCGAGACAGCTATTTCTGCGAGGAAGAATCTCGCGTTACTCCTGTAAAAGGACAAACGTTTTATTTAATGCACGGCGATTAAGTTACGCTAATTGATCGCTTACAAACGCACGAGAAAACGTAAGCGAAAATCCCGTGTACACAGTTCCAATGAATTTTCCCGGGTAACGCGTAGCCCCAGGCCGGGAACCGCAACGCGGAATAATGGTTTCTGTGCGTAATCGGTCGGAAGGATTGCTGCTTAAAAGGCGAATAGAGTCGTCATCTTTGTAAAAAACCGTATTCACACGGAGCAATGACGTTGTTTCTTCCATCTACGGGTCTAACAGTAATTCCTCTTTTTCCAACGGAGCCGACGTTTCTTCTTTTTCTCGGTGAATTGCGACATTTCTATCGTTATATGAACTGCTCCGCGAAACAAACAAATGATTTCACGAATCGGGACGGGAGAGAGACGGAGGAAGATCGATTCGAAAATTGAAAATTCAAATTCACCGTTCCCCGTACGAAGAACGCAATTTTGTTCACTTTCGAGGAACGAGATGGCGACGATCGCTCGGTTCCTACGCCCTTGTATTTTAAATAGCTTGTTTTATGCGGCCCGAAATGATCTCGAAAAAATCAGCGGAGCTCCACTTAATGGAGTCGTAACTTCCGAGACGCTGCACTAACAAACTGCACCATCGGCTGGCCTAACTGCATCCGCGCCGGTATCGTACCTTGACGAGACTTTTCTTTTTCTATGATCTTCGGTAGTTTATATACGGTGAGTCGCGTAATTTCACCGGGTCGTACCTTACGGTCGATGGTAGAAAGAAATAAAAAAAAAAAAAAAAGCGACGAACGAAGAAATCGAGTCGTTCGGCACCGTCTAAATTTCTAATATTGCTCTTTTCGCGAGTGCAACGATGCAAAGTGCAGCTGCACTGTTTTTACAATTTTGGTATCTCAAAGGGAAGTCAATGAGGATCGTGAGTCGATGACGATGGATAATTTCGCACAGGTGTCGTTACTAAATTCGTTGCAAAATTGACTCGAAAGCGGGAATTGTCGCATTCCAGATCAAGTCGAAAAAATCGATCGTTGTTTTTGTATTCTTGTACAATTGTCGTTCCTTTGCATCTAAAGTGATCGATTTTGTTTCCCTCGGATGTTTAGTAAACGTTATCAATTGCAACAGACCTTTTTACAAAATAACGTTCGCGCAAAAAAGAACGCAACGAGTCTTGCTTTCGAGCGACAGAACCGAGACCATCGACTAGAAAGCGGGGTAGGTGGAGACTTTGATCTCAAAACGAGGTAAACGAGCATCATTTACATCGATACACGTCACACAACATTATACAAACACACAAGTATCGTTAAGTCATTAAATTTGATGTAAAAATTGACTCGAAAGCGGGAATTACCGCAGTCCAAATCAAGTCGAAAAAATCGATCGTTGTTTTTGTATCCTTGTACAATTGTCGTTCCTTCGCACCTAAAACGATCAATTTTGTTTCCCTCGGATGTTTAGTGAAACTTATCAATTGCAATAGACCTTTTACAAAATAACATTCACGCAGAGAAGAATGCAACGAGTCTCGCTTTCGAGCGTCAGAACCGAGACCATCAAACTAGAAAGCGGGGTAGGTGGAGACTTTGATCTCAAAGCGAGGTCAACGAGCATCATTTACATCGATACACGTCACACAACATTATACAAACACACAAGTATCGTTAAGTCATTGAATTTGATGTAAAAATTGACTCGAAAGCGGGAATTACCACAATCGAAATCAGATCGTCAAAATCGATCGTTGTTTACGTGTCCTCGAACAATTGTCGTTCCTTTGCACCTAAAACGATCGATTTTGTTTCCTTCGGATGTTTAGTAAATGTTATCAATTGCAACAGACCTTTTACAAAATAACATTCACGCAGAGAAGAACGCAACGAGTCTCGCTTTCGAGCGTCAGAACCGAGACCATCAAACTAGAAAGCGGGGTAGGTGGAGACTTTGATCTCAAAGCGAGGTAAACGAGCATCATTTACATCGATACACGTCACACAACATTATACAACCACCCAGGTGTCGTTACGTCGCTAAATTCGTTGCAAAATTGACTCGAAAGCGGGAATTAACTCATTCCAAATCAGATCGACAAAATCGATCGTTGTTTTCGTGTCCTCGAACAATTGTCGTTCCCTCGCACCTAAAACGATCGATTTCGTAGCGCGAGTAACATCGATGGCTGTCCAATCGCTCGAAGAGCACCGTTTACGCGAACAACAATCGAGAGTTACATTTTTCCTCGGATGTCGAGTAAAAGTTATCAGTCGCGGCGCGACCTTTTACGGGGCCGCGTTCGCGCAACGGGAAAAGAATCCTCCGGCGAAGCGTGCAGTGGCCCAGAACGGATGAAATTCCACGGACGTTTCCGGCGGACGCGCGCCGGAGTTCGCCGAATCGGACCGAGACACGAATAAGGGAGAAATACCGGGAAGAGAGACAGAACGCGGGACTGGTTTCCATACAGAAACCCTGGGAAATCTAGCGCGTCCTGGTATCGGTTCTCCTGGATTAGGAGACAACGAAATTGCTGGAAATCTAAGGGAACGATGGAACCGGAAACTCCAACGTTCTCGCGAACGGTTTCAGGAAGCTTTCCGGTCTGGAGACCTCGTACAGTGGGTGAGTTCGAAGATTCGAGAATCGTGAACGACGATGGCCGATACGAGATGAAAAGTATCACGATTTTTAAGTGGAGAGTATTGAATTAAATGTATATATTTAACACGATTTGCCAAGTGGCTGGAAACGGTGGAAAAGTAAGGAAACGATGGAACCGGAAACTCCACCGTCCTCGTGAAGCTTTCCGGTATAGAAACCTCGTACACTGGGTGAATTCGAAGATTCGAGAATCGTGAACGACGATGACCGATAAAATGTATCACGATTTTTAACCGGATAGAATTAAATGAAACGTATATTTTAAAAACGATTCGCCAGGTTTCGTGAATCTTCTCACGGTTGTGATATATATTTTCGAGTCGATATCTTTGTTTCGATCAAAATTTTCTAGAGATTGGGAGATACTTTTAATCATTTTTACACGTACACCGTCGCTCGGAGTTTGGAAAACGAATCGATGCTTTCGCGCGCACACGCGAACTTCTCAGCGAACATCCTCGCTGATCGATCGTGCATTGCTCGAGTAGAATTTCAGATGAAAGTAATAATTGTATTCGGATACAAACATCTTATCGTCGTGAACTCTCAACAACCTCTCTCCGGGTATTTATAAAAGTGTGAAAATTCGTCGATATAAACCGTGGCTCGATAACGGACGGTTGTTGTCGCTGGCTTGCGAAACAGTATCAAAGTCGAAACAAACGAGTAGACGATCGAACTCGATACTTGGAGTATCTTCTTTGTCTTCTTCCAAGGAATGTTCGCGATACGCAACTTTTACCTCGTATCCGACCAGTGATCTCTTCTCAATTCGAAGAAGTAAAATATTCGACGAGAAAAGTATCTCCTTATTCAAAATTTCCCTTCCACGAAGATCGAACAACGCTCCGAACTTTCGAGCGACTCCGAATCTTCATAAATACCGACAAGCTGAATTTCAATTCCGTGAGCATACTTTCCTCGGTCGACACGCGCGACATAAACACTCAAGATCCATTGCGTCGAGTTCCTCGTGCTCGCGATACTCCGTGGTAAATTTTCCATGTTTCACGTAACACCCGAAAACCGGAAAACGATCTCGAAACGTTTTACCGAACTCGATCCGCCTCGATCCAGATCTTTCGTTACCGTGAACGAAACGTAACCCAGCACGCGTTGCACAAAGTGGATGGACACATCCTCGAGTAAACGAACCGTTGGTGTCTCCTGGTGACGTCATCGACGCGTCCAATGGATAGAGTTCGTCGAGGAGCGAAACCGTGGAACATCGTTGCCACGACGATGTAAATTCTCTCGGCACTCGATACGCACTCAAGGTTTCGAAACGGATCTTTTGAAAATCGACGACTCGTGACACGTAGAAAAACGTTCCCGTCTCGATCGGTCCGAGAGGACGGAAGTTTCTTTCGGGAAATCCATTCGGCGAAGAATCCAGACGAAGGGTGTACGAACCGAAGCGACGTAGCTGGCAGAAGCAGGAGGACACCGTGAGGAGGAAGAAGAGGAGTCGAGCTCGTCGTATTTGCAGGACATCCGCGCCACTGGGCATCGAGACAGTTATGACTCTCCCCCTTCTCGAACTCGTCAGTTGTTTTGCGGCGGTCTGGTTGCTTTTGTTCTAGGCCCTGTCTCGTTGCTTTTGTTCATCTCTGGTCTCGGTTGGCCGTTGCGGTGCCAGCGCCCTGGTCTTTTGCTCCTGTTTCCACCGCAGGAATCAGCGAGCCGTCTCCGTCTATCTCTGGGTGTCTTGTTCGTCTTCTTCTTCCGCGGCTCACGGTCGGGCCCGCTTCTTCTCATATACTCCGTCCAGTAGTCGCGTTCTTCTGCTCTCTTTTTCGCGGGGTCGCGGTGATCTTTTTGCCGGCGAGCAGCCCGGCCAGGAGGGGCGCGAGGATGAAACGGAGGACGAGGAGGTGCAGTTCCTCTCCTCCCCTGGCTTGAAAGGAGCCGACGTTACGTACGGTAGCCGGCCAGACTGTACCCAATTATTCCGGCGTGCTATACTAATGCCATGGACCCCCTCGGCTAACCACCCCCTTCTTCTTCTTCTACTTCTTCTTCTTCTTCTTCTTCTTCTTCTCCTCCTCCTCCTTCTTCTCCTTCTTCTCCTGCTTCTTCTTCTTCCTCTTCTTCTTCTTCGTCGTCGTCGTCCTCGTCGTCGTCTTCTTTATGGCTCTCCGTCTCTCTTCACGGTAGCCCTCTCTCTGTCCCCATAATGCGATACAGGGAGAGCCGACTCGGTCTCGATGCTAGCAGCCGACGCCGATGGATCTCTGGAATGACGAGAGGGATTCTTGATCTCTGCCGGGCTACCGGCGTAGCCATTGATTTTTCGGAACGATGACGATGCGCCAGTTGCCGCGTTTTTCGAGCCAGTTTTTCCGCGCCAGTTTCGGGAGCTACTCCCAACGCGACCCGGATCGTCCTCCACGGACCGGACGACGAGTGCGTTGTTAGGCTGAGACTCAGTTAGGCCACCACGGTGTTCCATGGTTTTCGGTGCGGTGGATCTATCGAGGAGAACGTTTTCGTTGTTACGGACGTGACTCCTGGAACGATTTCGATACGCTGGAACGGTAAGCTGCGAGCTGGAATGGAACATTTACAGGGATGAACGAAACGAGTTGGTTGGATGGGTTAATTTATACTGTTTATCGTGTGGAGAATTTACGGGGAAGAACCTCGAATAAGTTGATTTGTATTCTTTATCGAATGGAACATTTACAGGGAAGAACGTCGAATAAGTTAATTTGTATTCTTTATCGAATGGAACATTTACAGGGAAGATCGTCGAGTAGGTTGATTTGCAGTTTTTATCGAATAGAAAATTTGCAGGGAAGAGCGTTGAGTAGGTTAATTTGTATTCTTTATCGAATGGAACATTTACAGAGAAGAACGTCGAATAAGTTAATTTGAATTTTTTATCGAATGGAACATTTACAGGAAAGAACGTCGAGTAGGTTGATTTGCACTTCTTATCGAATAGAAAATTTGCAGAGAAGAGCGTCGAGTAGGTTAATTTGTATTTCTTATCGAATAGAACATTTACAGGAAAGAACGTCGAATAGGTTGATTTGCCCTTTTTATCGAATAGAAAATTTGCAGGGAAGATCGTCGAGTAGGTTGATTTGCACTTTTTATCGAATAGAAAATTTGCAGGGAAGTTCGTCGAATAAGTTAATTTGTATTCTTTATCGAATGGAACATTTACAGGGAAGATCGTCGAGTAGGTTGATTTGCACTTCTTATCGAATAGAAAATTTGCAGGGAAGATCATCGAGTAGATTAATTTGTATTTCTTATCGAATAGAACATTTACAGGAAAGAACGTCGAGTAGGTTGATTTGCACTTTTTATCGAATAGAAAATTTGCAGGAAAAATTTGTATACTTTATCGAATGGAACATTTACAGAGAAAAGTGTCGAATAAATTAATTTGTATTTTGTATCAAATGGAACATTTACAGAGAATAACGTCGAATAGGTTAATTAGCACTTTTTATCGAATGGAACATTTACAAAGAAAAACGTCGAATAGATTAATTCGTACTTTTTATGGCTGGAAAATTTCTCGAGTAGGTTAATTCGTACTTTTGATTGGAAAATGCACAAGGAAGAGTATTGCAACGTTAATCCGTACCTTTGATCGCATTTTTGAATCGTTCGCTTTTGAAACTCGTCCAAAACATCTACATTCTTCGTTTTGTATTTCCACGAGTTTCGAGTACAGTCTCGAGTACAGTATTTTTCGATACCACGGAGTAATTAGTGCGATGTCCAGATGAGCGACCATAAGTCATCCTTACGAACGTTAAATGCACTTTGTTCGTTTTTCACTCGCACCTCCGACGTACACGTTGCCAGAGATGAAAAAGTTGGACAAACAGCAACAACCGTATCTCGTGTTGTTACAGAGTTATCCCAGTTACCGTTACGCACAGCGATAACCGCTTTCCAGCGATGATTTTTACACCCTTTATATTTTTCTAGCGCGAGTGTCCCGTCGACTCGACGAGATATTCGCGAGAAATCGTAAGTCACACTTACCCCGCTTTCGAGTCGATCGATGCGTTCCGAATTTTGTGACTTGAAAGCGGGTACTACGGTGCATCGCGTGATTTCGTTGTGTTTCGTTCTCGTTCACACTCGTACTCATCGTCAGAGGTATTGCAGCGATGGTTACCCGTCTCTCAGGTTGTCCCACCTCGTAACAACACGAGAAGCAATATCGTAACGAGAATAAAAATAAACATCTCGCGAAATCTTGTCCAAGCTGCTTCTGCTCCGACTGAAATTTTGAATTTTTCCTAATTTACACAAATTCTCATTCGTCCATTTTGCACGACTGGAGCATCGTCGACGATTTCTCGCCAAGACGAACCGAATCGAAGCAACGCGAGACAATGATCCACTCGTCGAGATAATATTCTCCTACTTAATTACCAATTCCGCGCTCAATTACGAGAGACAAATTGCAATCACTTTTTTGCGCACAGATAGCCGGAAAATAATCGAAATTCTGCGCAGCAGAATTGATTCACGTCGTTCCGCGAATCGCCGAGTCAAAGGTTAGACAATTATCGACGAACCGGATCGTGGATCGGTCCTGAACAATTTACTCGCTCGTTAACGGTCGAATTAAACGTGTCCGTTTCACGAACGCGGGAAAAGAAAAGGAAGTGAAAAATTCCCTTTGATAATTCGGAACGATATAGAAGAAAAGAAATCGAAAGAAGAGCGAGAGAAGTGTCTTTCAGGCTTTTATCGTTGCAAAAGTGTGTCCCGAGTGAACACTAATAATTCGATCCTTATCCGATCACTGTCAACGAATACTCTGCTACCGTACAATTATCAAATTTACTTTATATTTCGATAAAAAGAAATAGAATTCAACCGCCGAGAAACCATCGTCGAAAGTAAAAGAACAATATCGAATTCGACTAGAAAATAAACCAAACTCCGTGTAGTATATTCGCGATTCTTTCGCCAGTGTTTTCGAAAAATTGGTTCATCGAACGAGAGAAAGATTAAGAAAAACATCGAAATTCACGGTGGCCGAGTTCCCCGCGAAGATCGAATCGGAGCGGTGCTCTAATCGCGAATGGAAGATCGTCCATCAGCCTCGTTCACCGAAACGCGTTTTCTCATTCGACTTGGTCCTCGCACGGGCGGATCCACCCCTTGCCATCCAGAAACGGTATTAAGGATTGTATTAATCAGAGGCTGTCAGTGTGATTCCTGGCCGCGAACGGGGGGTGGCTCGACGAAGAACGGAAGAAGGAAGACGAACGAGGCGAGCCGTGACCGAAAGACAGAATCCCGAAGGAGAAGGGACACGAGACGAATTCTGGCTGCGGTTTCGGGGTGGATCTGCCGATGACGTCGAGAAATTACGCAAAAAAATAGCTGCCAGACTATCCGGCACCCAGCGTTCTCTTTCTTTCGTTCACCCTTCGCGAGAAACGTTGCTTCGTTTGTTCAGTTGTTCGAGGAATCGTTCTTGGGGGATTCTTTTGGAATTCGAGGAATCTCGGTGCAACGCGCACGAATATTCTCTTTCGATCGATCCGACGAGGGTGGGTGAGCGTAGTGGGGTGTCTTGTCAAATTTTTCAGTGTGTGTGATTCTCGAGAAAGTAAATTTAAAGATGAAAGTTCTATTTCGAACGATACTTTTATCGATGAAATTGGAAATAATACAGGGGGTATTGTACAGTATTGTTTTCATTCTCGAAGGAAGTTTTGCGAGTGAACTCTGCAATCTCTCCAACCATCATCGATAACTACTTACCTTTGGTTATTGTATCCGCGTTACGTAGTTCCAGAGTATAGTAGTTAAATTCGTAGACGAATTGGAACTAGGGACGATTTGAAATAAAATCTTCAATTTTCTCCCCCTATCTTTCGTGCCTGTTATTCGTTTCAAATTAGGAACAATTTTAAATAAAATTCGTGATTCTCCTCCTTTCTATCCTTCGTTATTTTCCATGTTTCGTTCCGAATCGAAGTCGTTCCAAACGGAGAGAATAAAGTTAAATTAACAGACGGATAGATCCAAATTAAGAACAATTTGAAGTAAAATTCGCGATTTTCTTCCTTCTGTCTTTCATGTCCTTACATCTTTCTTTTGATTGGAAATAAAATTCGCAATATTTTCCAGCCTTGTGTCTTTCGTGTCCATCTTTCGTTTCGAATCCAAGTCGTCCTCGAGCAGAAAGAATATAGTTCGATTGGTAGATGGATCGATCCGCCCTAAGGACGATTGGAAATAAAATTCGCGATATTTTCCAGCCTTGTGTCTTTCGTGTCCATCTTCCGTTTCGAATCAAAGTCGTTCTAAATGGAGAAAATACAATTCGATCGGTAGATGGATCGATCCGCCCTAAGGACAATTGGAAATAAAATTCGCGATATTTTCCAGGCCTGTGTCTTTCGTGTCCATCTTCCGTTTCGAATCGAAGTCGTCCCAAATGGAAAGAATACAGTTCGATCGGTAGATGGATCGATCCGCCCTAGGGACAATTGGAAATAAAATTCGCGATATTTTCCAGGCCTGTGTCTTTCGTGTCCATCTTCCGTTTTGAATCCAAGTCGTCCTCGAGCAGAAAGAATACAGTTCGATCGGTAGACGATTCGATCCGCCCTAAGGACGATTAGAAATAAAATTCGCGATATTTTCCAGCTCTGTACCTTTCGTGTCCATGTTTCGTTTCGAATCGAAGTCGTTGTCGAGCGAAGAGAATTATTATCGCGAGCCGTAAGACTTTTCCAAAGAGGAGACCGTGAGGAGATGCCGGTGAGGTTCTCTCGCCACCTGTGAAACGCAAATGATCAACGCTGCTATTCATCAACCGGCGTAGCAGCGCGGATTAAACAGAGGATCCCCCGTCGGTCGAAATTGAAATCTCAGGTGGCCAATTAAAAGCAAAAAAGCGACGGAAAGCAGGCGTTATTAACTCCCGCCGCGAGGTTCCCGTCCTCGGTAAGTCCATCAGCGGTCTAGGCTCCCGTTCGGATCGTTTTATTGCGTACGCTTCGTGTCGAACTCGATTATAATAGTGGCGTGGCCCCTAAATGGCCCCGTGTTGAACAGCCCTCAAGTATTTCCAATATCCTGCAGGGAGATTCATCTCGGTTGGCCTCTTTCTCACCGGCGTCTGGTCCTCCTCTTCCTTCGTCGTTTCTTCTTCCCCCCGTTTGGTTCGCGGTCGCCTCTTTCCAGGGTTCATTCATGCCTCCTGGTGGCGAGGACCTCATTACCCGCGGTGAATGGATTCCTCTCTCGTCCTCGTCGGGCCACGCCGCTGAATTTTTCGTTCGCGTTCGATCGGCTCGCGCGCGCTCCTCGAGCTTTTTAAAAAGTTGCCGTCTCATGGAAGCGGTTCGTTCCGTTGGGAATAGGTTCTTGCAACGATCGTACCGGGGATCGTTCATCGAGGACTTCCGTTTTCAATGATTCTTTCGGGAACGACTCGAGATGTGGGTGAGGTTCATCCTTGGTCCCCGTACCGCGAGGTAAACTTCTCGATCGTCTTCCATCGGTACAAATTGTACAAAGATCGTGGCGCAGTTCCTTCGATTTGTGATCAAGGGTCGAGCATTGTTCGATGTCAATCGTTATTGATTCTCGAATCGTGGACGAATTACTGTTGCTTCGACGAGTCATTGCGGATCGAGAAGCTCGCGTACACTGTAGGGGTAGTAGCATGTGTTGGGTGAGTGTTTGGTTATAGTATCGAGTGTGTTGGTAGCTATTGTAGAAGATTGTGTACGATTGTTAGATCACTACCGATAACTCGGTCGATTGGACGATCGTGTACGGTAAACGTCTATGAGCGTTCAGCGTGTGTATATATACACGCTCAACGCGCGAAAACATTGTCCACGCAGTGTGTATTTCGTGTTGAAGTCGTCTATACTTAAATGGTCGATACTCTCGTTAAAATTTTCCAAAGAAATTCTACAATATCGATCAATACGGCGCATAGCGTTGCTTCGAAGTTTCACCCATTAATTGCATGTAATGCGAGGCTCGCGCGCTGTTGCTCTTTCTCTTTCTCTCTCGCTCACCTTGCCGGACAGTACGTGCAACGTTCGCTCTTCGAAATCAACATCGCTACCAAATCTATCTTAGAATGTTATCGTTCTAATTTTACCAGAAAGCGGGAAACTTTCTATTAGTTCAACAAGCACGATTATGAGACTTTCGTGCTGATTATCCAATCATTATGGATAAGCTCACCAAACGGATTTTAATTTGACCAGAAAGCGGGAAACTTTCTATTAGTTCAACAAGCACGACTACGAGACTTTCGTAATGATTATCCAAACGTTATGAATAAAATCACCAAACGGATTTTAATTTTACTAGGAAGCGGAGAATTTTTTGCTAGTTTAACAAGCACGACTACTAAACTTTTGCACTGATTATCCAAACGTTATCACCTAACGGATTTTAATTTTACCAGAAAGCGGGGAGCTTTCTACCGGTTCAACAAGCATGACTACGAAACTTTCGCACTGATTATCCAAACGTTATGAATAAGATCACCAAACGAATTTTAATTTGACCAGAAAGCGGGGAACTTTCTACCGTTTCAACAAACACGACTATGAGACTTTCGTAATGATTATCCAAACGTTATGAATAAGATCACCAAACGGATTTCAATTTTACCAGAAAGCGGGGAACTTTCCGCTACTTCAAGAAGCACGACTACTTTCGCATCGATCGTCCAACTGTATTATCACCGAACGGATCGAACTCTTTTCAATCGAACGACATCGAAGAAAATCGCGCCTAATTGGCGCGATGTTGCATCGGTAGTAATTACTCGTCCCGAGCAGTGGTCTCTTTTTCTTTCTCGCGAGCGTTCGCCGGTAGACCGGCAATTTCGTCGAGCGATATTTTTCTTCTCGCGCGCGAAAGGTTAATCGAGCTGCGAGCTTTATCTGCCACGATCCACACACCTGGAGGACCGAGGCTAATGTCTGGCTCTTCTGCTTTCGGGAGCCAATCATCACGTTCGCCACAGGCGCGTGGACGGATCTCCATCCCCTTTCGCCTCACTTTTCTTTCCTTTCTATCTCTGAATCGTTTTCTTCTCGAAACTGGACGACGATCGTTCTTCTGCAACACGCTGCCGGTGAAGCCGCAACACGTTGCTACTTTTCGCGTTCGTCGCGGTTTATTTCGCTTTCGTTCCCCCGATCGCCGGTTTTCGTCCTGTGCTTCTGTTTTCTTCGAGTCTAATCGCGAGAGGACCCTTCGCGTCGACCTGTTTTTTTTTTTTCTTTTTTTCTCTCCTCGATTCTCCGGACAACGAGTCGCTAGCGGTCGAACGTTCGAAATTTTGTCGCGTTCGGTACGGCAATATTTCGCAAATCAGGTTCGTAGATACACCAAGGACTTTGTTCGCGCGAAATTTATTCGTTCGAACGAAATTTTACTCGTTACACTGTACATCCGATTTACAGTTACCCTATCGATACCGTGGAATTTTCAATCAGAGATTCTACGTGTACTTTTCCAGGAAACTTTGAACAAGTTGTTCCTTGAGTATCCTTGGTAATATACATTCTACAAGAAGTCTTCTTCAAAACGAAAATAATCCTTTTTAAATTTCCCGGAAAATAGTGCAAAATCCTTGTCCTCGACGTTTCGAGTGTTAATATTCTGGGTCGATTTCGGGGAACCAAGTAAACTTAAATCGTACATTAACCCAAATATTGATTCTCATACCAAAGACACTTTCAATAAGATTCCAGTGACGCACGATTTTCGAATAAACAGTTTAAAAGTGCCACAATGGTACAGTAGAAATTCTGTACGGTTCGTATCGATATTTTGCAACGATACAAATTTCTATAAAACGGATAAATATTCTCGAATTCGGTCATCCGTTATCGAAACCGTTACGTTCTTCGGTAAATTTACGTGAATTGAGTATCACTGTTCCGTCGAGCTCGCGATGAGAAGTACGAATAACGATCGTGCGCGTTCTCGTTATCAAAAATTGAGTTCCGTTCGATCGACTTTCCACGAATGATTCGATCAGCGTGTCGCGAAACGGCTCGATTCGATTCTACTCGATCGTTATCTCTGGTCTTCTCGCGAGATCATTTTCCGCTCGAGCGGTCCGCGACGCGTCGAAAGCGCGTTTCGGTTGTACAAGCAAGGAACAATAAGAGAAGAGAGAAATTAAAAAAAAGAATATAGAGAAAAGAGAAAAGAATCCGGCGAAATTGCACGCGGAAGAGGACTGGCGAACGCGAGCTGCGGCCTCGACGGGGCCTTCAACCTGACCTTCCTCTAATTTCCTGCCCATAGAGAGCTCGATTAATTTCGAACGGCGCTGGAAAGCCGGTTTCTTCGATTAGCCACGGAAAGGAATCGTTCCCGACACTGGCTGACCGCAGAGACACCTATTTCTCGGAAGCTGCCCGTGGATCTACAATTTTCGATAATTATCTCCGATCCTCTCCGGTCGCCGACTGCTCCCGTTCTAGAGAGAACGACGAATCATTTTCGCGACGAGAACACGACGACAAAAAATCGAAGAAACTTCGCCGCGAAATAAATACACGGACGAAGAGCCACGAAATATATTTTTCGCTCGAAAAAAATCACGAGGAGTGCGCATTAGCGAGAGAAGTACGAGCAGAAACTACGAACAAAGAGAAGGATCTCTAATTCTATTTACTTTAATTAAATTCAATTTTTGCACTATCAGTATTGGCATCGATGAACAAATTCCGCGAATCGTTAATCGATTTTTGGATCTTATAGAATGTTTTCGATTCAAGTTTTTCGAGTCGTTTCTGGTGTACAAGTAATTGGTTTTTGTGTGTAAGTGTAGCGTTTGAGAATGGGATTGGTAATGGGATTAATGGGGAAATTTGATTGGAAATGACGAGAGAAAAGTGTCGAATTTGTGGAAAATAGGAGGTTGATTTACTTTACGAGTGCAATTGTTTCTCTTCTCTGTGACGAACGATCACTTTTGAATTTGGAATTGTGGGAAACTGTAGGAAGAATTCCGAGAATAACGCGTCTGGTTTTTAGTAAAGATTGCCAAGGCTTTGATGACATCTGGCGGGCTGCTGTAACGCGAGAGAAGTTTGTAGCTCCTCGAACCCGGATGAGCGAAATTCTTATCTGTGGAATACCAAACGAAAGATAACGGACTCTGCATTCGGTACTCGTCGAAGATAAGAATTCCAAGTCTACGATGAAGTAACATTTCTCGAATGCGAATAAACAGCCAACACCTAGCCTCGATTAAAAAGTTTGTAATAAAACGGAATAAAATTTCACTCGAGAGTTATCCAAGAAACTTAACACGAGATGGACGATCGAATCTCTAATCGAACACACGGAACACAATTATTTAACGGAACGCACACGGATCGTAATTGAAAAATTATATAAAAATAAATATCATCGTGTCTGCGATAAACGGTAACTAAAAAGAAAATGAAAAATACCAACGAAGAAGGACGCGTTGGAACGAATTTCCTGGGACCTGCGCCCCCCCTTTTTTTCTTTTCTTTTTTTTCTTCTTTTATGAATTTTACCGTACCGTGACAAGATTTACGAATCTCGTTTTGGTGAACGCGCGCAAACTTCGAAATTGTAATTGACACGGGAACGCGGTTTCGCGATAACGAGAGGAAAGTGAGAACGAAAAGCTAACAGGAGACGCGCATCCCGGGCAATTTTGATGCCCGTTTCGGAGCCGTGTGGGTTTATTATAATTTTCGCGTTTAACCAGTCGTTGCGTTTCGACGGCCGACGCTCCGGCGCGGTCTCGTTGCTCCCTTTTTTGCAGCTCGCATGAAATGCGTTTTACTGCTCCACCGTGCTGCAAAAAGACGAGCCGCAAGTGGAGTCGGTAGATGATGGAGGTGATGAAGAAGTAAACGAAGAAGAAGCGGAAGGTGGCCGTCGAGTAAGACATAAATGGGTCTTCCTTCGTTCTTTCTTCATTTTAGCTAGGTACACTTTCGGCCCGGCGATACGATACTTTACACTTTGCAGTTGGAACGTCGTACGGGGGACTTTTAACGCGTACGGTGTATCAACATCGAACGTGTATTAATTCTACAGGTGGTTGCAAAGCCACGGTCAGAAACGTTTCACAATAATTTCCACGCGAAGGCTCGTCGATAAATATTTCATTACCGCGAAAGTAACGCTTTTTTCTTCGTTTCGGTTAGCTACATATTCGGCCCTGCGACACGATACTTTACACTTTACAGTTGGAATATTGAACCGGGGACTTTCAACGCGTACGATATATTGATATCGAACGTGTATTAATTCTACAGGTGGTTGCAAAGCCACGGTCGGAAGCGTTTTACAATAATTTGCGAAGAATCACCGATAGATATTTCATCACCGTGAAATGAACGCTAGAGCGTTTAATTTTAACGCGAACCTTGACTCAACGATATTAGTTAAGTTCGAGTATGTTTAGTAACGAGAAGAATATTATTTGGTTTTATTTTAATATATGTATTATATATATATAGCCGTGTCAACTATCGTTGATTATAGTGACCGTGGATTTTATGCATTTATGACTTATGCAAATATGAAAAACATATGCAAAACGTACCAACGCGGGACACGTGCACTTATGCAAAACGAAATATTATTATTGTTGTATTAGTTTATGAAATATTTATCTACACGCGTTTTGCATATAGTTTTTCGTGTAAGTAAATGCATAAAACCTGCAGTTTAGTCATTAGTATCTGGTGTCAACTCCGTTAGTTCTATTTATTTACTTATTCAATAGGTCTGCATTCTTAGAGAATCGAATTACTTATTCCTTGTTTTTTTTTTATGCAAGAGTAGTAATATCCTCGTGTGTTTGCGAGTCACCCTGAAAAGATTTTCAAGTATACTCGCTGTGCAGAAATGTTTTGAAAGAATGTAATTATTCTTTCCTCCATTAATATTAAACGATAATAGTGTTTGTAATAGTGATCGTCGAACCTTGGAATATTTATTTAAAATCGATCGAAAGTGAAGCTCTTCAGGAGCCTGTAGAGTGTAATGTAAATTTGCTTGTATAAATTATTTCGTTTAGGAATAGTGTTTAGCAACTTTTACACTATTTAACGTCTCGGTTCGGAGTGGTGTAAAAAATATACAATATGATACTCTCGGAAATAGTCGAATGTTGAAAAAGCAACCCTCGTGAGAGTTAATTTTCGATTTTTCTATCGCAAATGTTGCTCCAGAAGTTCGAGACTTTAGAAGCTTTAGAAGTTCTTTTTGTCTCGTAGTGGATTTAGTTCGGGGACAGATGTAGAAATCGATATCTCGAGATATATTGCAGCGGCAGTTTCCTTCAAGGACTTAGGTCGGAGTTCAGAGATCAATCGTGATAAACAGCTAGGTTTGATAAGGGCCTTTAACGCGTTGGAAAAAATACGAACGTTTCTGGGTAGAATTGTTCGGGCTTGGATGAAGAATTTTCTTTTATCGAGGTGAGGATCGCGACCTTTGACGCGCGATGAAAAATCAATTGTTAGCAATAAACCTTGGTAACTGTGAGAACGACTAAAATTTACAATCGCGTCGACGAATTATTTAACAACTTTTCCGATCGTTCTTTCTTGGTCCTTCTCGGTTAAATTGCTAAAAAATCATCTGTACTACGAAATAAACATCAATCGAATCTAAAAAGGATAAGAGAAATTGGGTAATATTTATTGGAAAATGATCATGGTTAAAACGAACATAATTTAACGACGAAATGTCGATCGAAAAGACGAAAACGGAAAAGGAGTAGTGAAAAAAGAAGAGGATTATTTAAAAGTAAAAATTGTCGGCGCGACGGATGCGCACTGTTAGTAAAGTTACAAAGGACCGATAATAAAAATGCAAATTCAAGTTTTACGATACAAGTTTTTTTTTTTTTGTATTATGCAAGAGTAATCAATACTCGAGAATGTTGAAAAATTAAATGTGCAAATTCTTCTTGCCTATTACCAAAGCACCGTGTTTATCAACGATACGTTAAACGCAAGAAGGAACACGATACAATATAATCCGTCTTATTCATTGTGTTTTTACACTTTAGACCAATCTATTTTTACCAAAAAGGGCTCGAGCTAAGGTCCAAACCTTCAAGTACAACACCACTATTCAAATCACGCTCACGTTGATCCTTATCGATATTCCTTACAACGAACAATATTCGTACGAATAATCGCGTAACGTTCGATCGAGACAATCAATTTCAATCTTGATAATTCTCCCGAAAGTTTCTCGCAAAGTTTCAAAAACGTTTCCAAATGGAAAATTGATCACGATTCTCGGTACACAAGTTTCGATACACGTGAACGACGAAACGATCGCCAAATTTGTCGAAACACCGTTAAATAAAAACAAATTCTCCCGACTAGACGATCAACGGATAAAAAAATCTCGCGAACAGCCTCGACTACTGTTTACTCCGAATGCTATTCAATTATCTGTTTCTTTTTTTTTGTGTGTGTTCTCCTCCCAAACGCGTTACGCAAACAGCGTCGCGGTGTTGAAGACCTCGTCGAATTCATCGAAGACGATACTCGAACTCGTTTCGTTGTAATTTCTTTTTCTCTTTTCGTTTAAACTCGATATCGAGAGGCGCGCGTGCCGAGCGCGTTTTTACTCCGAGAAATCAAAGGTCACGAAACCCCGCGCTTATTTCCTGCAATAAAAATCCGGCTGCTCTCTGAACTCGTTCTTTTCATTCTCTCACTCACTCTCTCTCTCTCTCTCCTCTCGGGGGACTGTTTGTTTCGCGAAGTCACGATTTTTATTTCGCAAAGTGTCGAACGCGAGCCCCGTTCAAAAAAAAAGAAATAAATAAACGAAGAAAACAAAAAATCCGGGGATTCATCGTCGAAAACGTTTCGTTGGGCAGCGTTGATTTTTCTCTCCGTTCCGTCGGTTCGATCGAGCACGCAAGAAATTCAATTGGACTCGAAAACGAACGAGATTAACGCGATCCTCGACGCCAATTTGCAATCGTATCACGCGACGTTGGAGAATAGAGTCACGATAGTTCGTTTTTTGCCCGCTCTCGTAATGTTATTCCAGAACTTTACCAGACGCAATTATTAGATTACGGTCGAGGAACTATTTGTCGCGATTTAATTGTTTTAGGCGGTTCAAACGATTGGGAAGTGCAGAGAACCTCGGTGAGTACCCGCTTTCGAGCGACAGTTGAGAGATTCGCTTGAAAGCGGGGTAGTGACTTTTATCTTGTATCGAGGTAACTAAAAACGGTGTTGTTTCGCTGGAATTTGGTATACAAATTTGTTTTCTATTGTACGTTTTATTGTACTATCGATCCTTTGGGTTAGAAGGGGGTACGATACAAAATATAATGTCGAAGATTGTAACGTAACGCGAGTATTAATTAGTTTGAAACAACCGACGAAATTGTCGCTCAAGAGCAGAAATTACTCTACAGGATGCAATTGATCCACGAAATATATTTAATAATATATTTAATCGTCGAGCAAACAACGTTTCGGATATATAATAATTTATGAAATATCTATGAAATGTCTCTATCGATGACACGAATACGCTATCTCTGCCTGAAATTAATGTGGCGGAGTCGTATCGAGATGTGAATTACACTCTCAAAGATGGATAACGCGTTACCATTGGTACTATGGTTTATTGAGAACTACATTGGACTATGATACAGCGACTGGTGAAGATAGGCGCGTGTCTCTAGGAAGACGAAGCGTGATTATCATAAGTTCCAGCGTAATTGGTCAAAGGTTGAGACGAGACACTCGGAAGTCGGCACGCAACTGTGGCTTCATTTCTGTCTTTATTAACCCTTGAGAGAGACACTTGGGTCCACATGGACCCATTATATAACTTTTCGCAAAGATTTTTATTATCATCGTACTTTCTCTAATTTTTAAGAGAAATTATACTAACGGTATAATTAAGGAATATGGATTTCTCTCTGGGTCTGAGAAGACCCAAACGTAGCAAAACGAGGATTAGTAAAGAATCGACGAGGAGAATGGAAAGTCGTTGCTATGAAAACTATGGCTTCATTTCTGTCTTTATCAACCCTTGAGAAAGACACTTGGGTCCACAAGGACCCATTATATAACTTTTCACAAATATTTCAAACAAAGATTTTTATTGTCATCATACTCTCTTTCATTTTTAAGAGAAACTGTACTAATGGTATAATTAAGGAACATGGATCTCTCTCTGGGTCTGAGAAGACCCAAGTGTATCAAAACGAGGGTCACTAAAGAATCGACGAGGAGATTGGAAAGTCGTTGAAGTCCAGACGATTCAGTCGTTTGTCGAGAATTAGGAACATTAGGAAAATTATGAAAATTAATCGACGAAACGAGTATAGCGATTTTGTAGAAATCGTGACGCGAGCTGACATTTTGGACAGCAAGCACATACGATCGATAGACCGCTATCAAGCGGAGAGAAATCTATTTAACTGTTCTCGTGCCCAATAAGGATATCGCTTAATAGGCCGTTCGAAACTGACTCGAGTATATCGTTGTATTTGTTCCGTCAACTATAACAATTCTAGAAACTGGACGGTGAGTGGCGATTTATGATGTGGTTCTCCGACGAAAGTCCAGGTTACACGTGTCGTGTACACGACGTTGCTTCGCAGTCGATTATCGAGTTATCGATTTTCAAGTCGAGTATACCACTAGATTCGTCGTGCACTTTTTTCTTTCACATCCTGAACCATAAAAATGTATCGTGCATTTTCCTTCGGTTTTTCGCGCGCACGAAGAGGCAAAAATTGCAAAACGGTGCTTTTGCAAATGCAAACATTCAATTTTCTTTTTTTATAATTCACCTTTCTGGGACACTTTAACACGTTGAACGCCACGGTGGTCACTGACGAGCTTCGAAGTTGCGTTTCCCTAAAGCGTTTCCAAGACACGGTTTCTAATGTAAATTTTCAAGTATCGTTAGAATCATTAACGATACTGTAAAATAAAAAAACTACGACTGTAAAAATGGTAATAGTACGAAAGAAATAAATAATCGAATATTTCTACTTTTGCTACGCTACGTTGCTAATATCCTGCTCGTTCTTCAATATGAAAAACAAGCGGTGAACGCGGTTGACATCGAGGCGTTATTTTTACAAGTTTTCAGCCGACTCCGCGCGGGATGAAAAATATATCCGCGGCGCGCGAACGCGGAGATTTGCATCGGTCTCGCGGTGCACCGTCACTTTGTCACGATTATGCATGCCTCGTGAACCGTGGATTTAGTTTAGCTCGATCATCGAGAGAGACAGAGCCGAGCAATCGGAGGTCGCGGTTAATTGCGCCGAGTTCCATCGATTGATCGGCGTTTTCGAGTTTATCTTAGTCAAGGATTCGATCCTCCGGCGACACATAATAATCTTACGCGCGATTTCGAGATCATGTTTATTGATCGCGTTACGCGTATGCTAGTACGTTGATTAACGCGATGCATAATCAATTTATGGAATAAATCGACGCTAACTCGGATTAGCTATATGGATCGCGCGGCTCGAGAGACCGTGGAAAATGCAACAGGTGAACGAGCATCCTCCAAGGATAAAGAGAACCGAGTCGATTCATCGCAATTCGGACCACTTTTTCGTTCAATTTAACGCAAACAACGAATTTTTTTAAGCTTTCTTTTTTTCCGCGTATTTATTCTGTATTCGTCGTGTCTTTTCTTTTTTTTCTTTTTTGTAGGTAAAGCTGTAAACGTGAAACGAACGAACGAAATGCACCGAAAATTGTGTGAGACTATACTTATAAGTAAATACTTATAAGTAATATATATATTTATAAGTATATATTTGTAGTATATATTTATAAGTATATATATTTATAAGTATATATATTTATAAGTATATATTTTCAACCAAATTTCGAATCTTGTACGATCGATCGTTGTACACAAATAGAATTTTAATAGTTTCAAATATTATCGATCAAAGTTTAAACAAGGAACGGACAGTGCGCGAGAACCATCTTTGCGACGTTAGTCGTTTGTTAAACGAAACTTTATAGTAATTGCACGATACGATAATTGCAGAGTCGTTAGAAAATAGGTAATGTCTGTAACGACTGTGTATTATTCTTTTTTTTGCGACGAGCAACGAACGCTCGTACTTCGAAGTAATTGTGCCCATTGTTTGTGGATTTTATAAGGAAAAGATTCTCATTTAGAACGGCGAGAGATACGATTGTCCGTTCACGTGTTGTATGAAATACTATTGTGTCTATTTTGAAGATTCGACTTGACATCAACGCGTAACACTTTGAGTAACTATCTCTTCGACGACTAACGAGCACGATTGTATTGTTCAAGTTTCATTTTTTATTCAACTCTTTAATTTCTTTCAGCGGATAACTCTGGATTTCTACTTACGGTTGAAAGGAAAGTTTACCGATCGATACGAGAAATGTTTACTGAAATTTGAAGCGTAGTTTTTGATATCTTTGTTCAACCGTAAGCAATATTGAGTTCGAGTAGGAAACAATTGATCGTTGCTCGAAGAATCTCTACTCGAATCTTCGACTTCGATCCGAGACATTCGACAATGTTACCAAAGTCAAACCCAAGATCGAGGAATTTTGTTTTTCTTCGCCTCGGACTTTGATTAATTCAAAGTTCGTTCACTTTGATAAACTCGTTGATCCCAATTTGGATCGATCGATAACGTTTGTTTATTAATTCTTGTCGCCTTTATTTTCAAGTTTTATCGCGCTCTGTGTTCATCGTGGTCCTCGAACATTTGCTCCGACTTAGTAAACAAAACGTCATGTCGTTCTTAAGTAACACTTTCTCCAATCGCAAACTGTTATGTCAACAATGATCAATAACAACGCGAGAGATGATTTTCTGTCGAACAGTTTCGATTTTCGATCATATTGCGCGTAATAATTAAATAATTATCGAAACTGTTTCTTCTGAATACAATATTAGTAATTGTAACTCGAACAATTAAAATTCTTCGACAGGCGCTTGAAATTCAATGTTTCTCGATTTGTTAAAGTTCTCAGTTACTTTTTCCACGATCAAATTCCAAACTACACAATTTCATACTCTTCAACGATAACTACCTATCGATATTCATCATCGAGTTGCTCGTTGCTCGATAATTAGACACTTAATGACACTATGTACCGTAAGCAAAAAGAAAATTACATCAGGAAGCAACAATTATTCGATAATCTGTATTCTATTCACTCGTGGTAAAACATTCCCCTTAACCAAAGATCTATTTTCGTTTTCTCATCTTTGTATTCGACTTTGGACTCTAACAATGACAAAAATTCGAACATTGAACGTACAAGGTGATTCTACGCGTAAAAGTGGACAAAAAACGCGAAATAAAAGTTTTTCGTACGGAGCTTCGTTCTCGAGAAAATTGATTTTGAAAATTCTCGGGGCACGCGTGTAATCGATGATTATACCAACGTGTCCGACCATTACTCGTTACTTCTACTTATGCGATCGTTTGTAACTATCGATAGGGATACGGTATTATTCCTATCTTACTTCTCATTGGTTAGAACCGTTTGAAAAAAAAAGAATATCGCATCAAGGCGAGTCCAAGGAGAAATAATCGATAACGTTCGTAAGTTCCGAGAATCTTCAAAATCGTTGTTTTTTGTTTCTCGAAAACAATGTCTCGCATGGGAAAATTATACACAACATCGTCGATTTGTTTTTACTCAAAGAATGACTTCCTTTCCGGTTGCACAGCGCATTTAGCCGCGCCCTGTTAAGCAATGCACTGATAAGCACTTCCGTCGTTGTACCTCTTTTTTTTGAATTTCGTTCGATACAATAATTATATCGGAAACTTCTGTCGAGAAATGTCTCCCGATGAATTATATGTTTGTCACTTGGTATCTGATTTATCGGTAATTGTGTGTTTGTTGTACCAGCGATCGTCTTGAAAAAATCGTTCATTTTCCTTCAACGTACACCGTACGTCAACGCGCGTACAGAGCAACGTTAACAGCTTCTATGTACAATGTTTACCGGACATTTTAAATATTCAACGTCTACGAGCATTTAAATATAAAAAATCTTCTTACTTTTTTATTCTCGTATATTCTCTCTCTTGACGATCTATGACAAGTGACTCCGTACACATTTCTTCATACCAAATTACACTCATTATCGTAACTCAAACTTAAAGCTAAAGTTGCTCGTACAATAATTCCATACATACTCGCTATACTCATTCTCCTGTACAAACATTATTCATTATTACATCTAAATATATCACGTTCTATGCTAGTTCTGGAACTAGTCGTGCTCACATTCTAGACTATACACTCATTATTGTAACTCAAACTTAAAGCTAAAGTCGCTCATATAGTAATTTCATACATACTCGCTACACTCATCCTTCCGTACAATCATTATTCACTGTTACATCTAAATATATCACGTTCTATGTTAGTTCTGGAACGTACTGCTCATATTCTAGACTATACATTCATTATTGTAACTCAAATTTAAATCTAAAGTCACTCCTACAATAATTCCATACATACTCCCTTCACTCATCCTTCCCTACAAACATTATTCACTTCTACACCTAAATATAAGTTTCATCGAACGACAAAACTCATCGAGCAACCTAGTACTACACTCTCGAACAAGTTGCATCGACCGACGAAACTTATCGACCAACCCGGTATCACGTTCCGTGTAAACCAGTACCACAGATTTTTGCATACGACATTTCGACGACGGTGGTTAAGCGATTAATAAAATAGAATCGAATCCCGTGGGCGATGTTCGGTCTCTGGTTACGCGATACACCGGTAGCGGTGGCAATGCGATGGCGAGTGGTAAAACGAGCGCGGGAACGATCGCTCGCGCCATGAATGCGTTGTCTCGGTGTCGCAATTCGACTTTCGACGACTAATCGGCGAAGGTCTCTCCGTCGGTGAAACGCGGCAGGCAGCCAGGCAAGCATCGCGTGCACGCTCTGGGCGGGTACCGAACCCCAAGGCGACCGTTCGGAACCACTACGGGGTCCAAGGACTTGGCCGTTACCGAGAAAATCTCCGCTCGACACGGCGCACCGGATAATCGGATATCGGGAGCAACATTGCACAGCCGATAATTCACCTAAACGGCCGCATCCGTGACCGAACGTGTACGATTCCCGGACAACTGGAGCGGAATTTTTCTCTGCCTCCTTTTATTTTTTTCTACTTCTTTTTTACTGTGCACGCGTTTCGAGGCGTGCACTCTCGCGCACCGTTACGCTGTCTCTAGTTCCCGGTGACCACCCACTTCTCCGCGATCCACCTATCGGCGAGGTTAGGCGTTTTGGAAGTCGTGTGCCGCGCGAACGTTTCTTCCGATCGTTCGTGTCTACGTTTCTGCAACGTTCCGGTAAACGCGACCGCAGTTCTCCTCGGTGCTGTTCAGAGATCGTTCCCTCTTCGGATCCCGTGACGGCCGATTCAGAAATTTCGGACGACGGTTTCGCGAAACTGTCCGAGACCTCGTCCAGGGATATAATTGTTACGCGTTCGCGGATCTCTTCTGTTCGATACACGGCCGCTCGGTGTACGCAGTGCGGTTGTACACCGTGTACGCGACTGCAACGGTGCATTTTCGAGATCGTCGACTATCTCGGTATTGTGAAATTGTGTAACAGATGGTTTAGAAATGTTGTATCGCGCGAAACGAGTTTCGTCGATGGTTTGCACCGTTCGGTGCATACACGTGGCTGTTACGCGTAACTACGCCGATGCATTTTCGAGATTGCGTCGAAAAACGAACGAACCGGGATCGAGACAATTTCGAGACACGGACGATGCGGAATTCCGGGATCTTCGGATGATTTACATTTATCGAATCGGCCATTGGACAGATCGCGCTCAGTTTGCAACCACAATCGTTCTTAACTGCGACTGGAAAGTCTTCGTAAACCGTCCGGTGTAAGAATCCTCGGAGTTCAATCTCTCCGAACTGTACCTCGGAGAACGTTAAAGATGCGTGTTTGTTTTCTATTTTTTTGTTTATTTGTTTCAGGAAATTGTTATTTAACGAGAACGAGCGATAGATTTGAGGAAGTGCCTAAATATACCTCGAATAGCGATCGTTCGGGGCGCCGACGGAAAATCGTCCCTCGTATAAATTCGTAATTGCGGAATCGGTGCAGTTTGCGATCACCGGCTATGCATAACGAGAATATATAATATCTTTCCCGTAATAACCGATAACGATAATTGAATATCGATGGTCAAGGATCGGTCCAAGCACGAGAGGAGTTCACGTTTTCCCGTACCGCGGTGCAATTTGCCGTGCATTCCGCGGTAAGAGTAAACATCGCGCCCCGGTTATTAATATCATTATTGCAACTATGTTATCATCGGGGGAACGCTATTATCGGCTATCGCCATTATCGCCATTATCGGGAGATGATTTTCCGACAACGGCAGCCTGTTATTTCCAACGTGGATGCATTCGGGACGCAGAAAGCCCGACGATTTTATACCGAGAATTATTGAATTATTAGCGTCTCGTTAATAACATCGTAACTCCCGGCCACAATACGAGCCGCCGAGAATGCACCTGATCGTAATAACCGAGTCTTCGAAACTGTTCGCATCCGTGCTCGGGTGCAACGGGTTCGTTGATAATTAAAACGCATCGTCTTCGTTGCGGAGGAATCGTGAAAACGATTGTCTCCAAGAGAGAATCTTTGAATAAAGACTATAATAAAATGATCGAGAATTCCAAACGATTGGACACTATATTCGGATATCGGGTACCTTATTTTGCACTAATGGACGAGACGATATCGTTCGATTGGGACGAGTATCTCGCGATTCGATGTTGGACGCTTAAACGAAATATTTTCCAACGAGTGTGTTGTATATATTTCTTTTTTATTTTAAAACGAGAACAGAGAACTACTTTTATATATTAACTATCCGGTTCGTGTAACGGTTACTGTATCAATAGTAATTAGTATTACCTTCGTTGGATTACAATTGTTACATTTTCTGTCTAGGTTGATTACGTTTGTTGTGTACTCGAAAGACACAAGACACGTTTACTTCTTAGTACTTATTTTTAACTATCCATCGCGAACAAGTGTGCAATGTCTGCGCGTGGTTACGTAAAAGCAAAGTACAAATTTGATATTAAAATTGTCCCGTTCGCGATTCATCGTAAATTGTTCAATTATTGGGACACATCTGTTATACGTGTACACTGTAATATTCTTGCAAGTTCGTTAACCCCGCGTATCCGTGTTCATATCCGTGTCTCTAGATTAGAATTGTATCAATTCTGGTCTAATATCGAAAACTCTGAGAGAAAACATCGTGAAAGAAAAAAAGAAAAAAAGAAAAAAGGATATCAAGTTTTTGCTCCGTGACCCGTGGAATAAAAATACTCCGTTAACGAGAGATTTTGATATCGATAATATCTCGGGTCACCGGTGGACTCGCGTGCCTTGGAATCCCGCTAAACGAGAATTATTATACAAAAGGATCGAGGATAAAGATACGATTTTATGCAGCCTTCTGCTCGTCGCGTGGTCTCGAATCTAGATTTAGATTTCGATCTCGATCGCAAGACTCGTCGGGGAGACACTGTCGCGGCCATTGTTTCAGGTCCTTACCCCTTTCGAAAGGTACGGCTGCGCCCATATGCAACCACGCCCTCGAGCTTTTTTGCCGTTTAATTAGGAGTATGAGACGGAATTACCAGAACCACACCTCTGTTAATCCCTCCACCGCCACCTCGATCGATGCACCGACGCGATCGAATCGACCATCGTATTCGATAATTTATTTCGGTTAGAAACGAGATCGAAAATTGAAGGAAAAAAAAAGGAAACGCCAATTTTCAGCAATTTTACGGTGCACCGTGCGATAGGTTGCTCGATAAGTTTCGTCGTTCGATAAGAAACGGAGCTATTAGGTTCGTTGTTTTATTTTTACAAATATAGTAACGTTTGATAAACGTGTGTGAAGTTTCATGTGGATCGACTCGTTTGTATATTTACAGTTGTTGAAACGTTGAAATGTCGTAGTATTTTTTTTTTTGCAATGGAAAACATGACGAAATTTATTGAATAATTTAGGGTTATATCAACGTGTATTACAAAGTGAAAATGTCCACGTTGGATAAGGTTAAAAATTTGACACACCGGCTGAGTAATAATGTGTATCGAACAGTACGGTTTAATTCGTCGAACTTTGTTTCTCGATCACCGAATGAAAATTTTGAAATGCATTCTTCTCGATGAAACTATTTTGTCACGTTCTTGTGTCTCTCCCTTACACTTTTCATCCATTTTACACAGGTTATCCCTTCAACGAAGCGTGGCTCTTGTACTCGCTTTAAATCTGTAAAAAGTTTCTTAGGGGCTGATACGTGGTAAATCATTCAATCTATTCGTAAAAGAAACAATTTGGTAGATTGTCCGAATAAATAAATTTATTGGAACAATGTACGAATATAATATACAATAGTGTTTCAATTGGAAGAAATTCGTCCGGTGGAAAATTAGAATTTTACCTCGGTATTGATTCTCGTCGAAATAGAAGTTCCTTCGATGAAATTTATGTTAAATACTTTCGTCCTCTTAGCAAGGATTTCGTCCGCGATCCAGCGAATCCCGACACGATTTTCCCACGATAAATGCATCAATAATTCAAGTACTGGCTCGGCAAAAAGAGACGCGTTGCATTAAATAATAATTCGCTGGCTTCATCAGGGGTCTCCGGTCTTTTTGCCTTGGCAGCAGCTCGCCATTATTTGTCCACTCGTATTTTTAATATTTCCGATCCGAATATATTAATACTCCGTCCAACAGAGCCGGATTCCTTCGAGGTACGCTTCCTGGACAAAACATCCAGAAGACGATGCTTCGGAGAATTCTGAAAAACGAGTAATCGCTACCGTTTTTTCTTTTTCTTTTTTTTTTTTTTCTTTATTTCTATCTCGAATTACCATCGACCGATATTTAAACTTTTTTACTATCTACGACCAATCGACGTCGCGTCCTGCCCCGAACAATTATCATTTACATCGTTATCCCCAGGTTCCGCGATTTTTGCCCGCTCGAGATTCTTCCGTCGCTTTTTAATTTTGCAAACGTCGACCCTTTCTTTCGATTAACTTTTAAATAACACTCGACTCTCGTCCCAATAATTCCATCTTCGCTTCTCGTGTACGTCGATCTTCAAAGGTATTCCACACACTTCCGAAAGTATTCCACAAATTGGTAGTAAACTAACGATGACAATATCGCACGGGATTCGGAGTACGATCGGTGTAACCGGTAAATTTTCCAGAAGAAACTGAAATCCTTGCGAAATGTATCGAGAGTATCGCCACGAGGTGAGGAGTCGCGTGAATTTTGAGGAATTTCGAGCACGGTGAAGGATCTTGCAGCGAAATATTCGGACGATCTCTCACCCGCGGCACTTGTTATTAATAATTCAAGGGAAAGGGGAACGAATTCGAGAAGTCGGCAAAAAGGCGCTCGCATGAAATAATAGTTGGCCTCGGCCACGAGGCACGTCGTCGTGGTGGTGGTCGTGGTCGTGGTCGTGGTCGTGGTCGTGGTCGTGGTCGTCCTCGTCCTCGTGGTCGTCTCTATCTCATTGGTCCGCTTTGATCCAGGGGCGGCTTCATTTGTATCGGGTCCGGAATAAATTCCGCGTGCGCGTTCTTTCGTGCCTTTGGCGACGGTGTCGGTGGTTCCCCGAAACCCGTGCACGCTCGCTCGGTAATTATATTCTGCAAAACTGCGAACCCTTCGTGCGCGGCGAGGGTGGCGAGCCGACCCGCAGACGCCACCCCCTGTCGCGGCCGGAAGTGACGCACATCTATCTTGTCCCTGCGTGTCTGCCCTTGCACTTCCGTCTCGAGACGAAAGCCGGAAAAAGGGAGCTTTTCCCTCCGATTTTTCCGCGGTGGGTTGAGGCCAAACCGTACCGATCGAATACGAGCGTTAACCCTTTACGCGATAAAGAAAATTCTACGAATCGGTACTTCCCGCTTAGGATTGACAGGGGAACCTTCTTAAATTGGACACAATTAGAGTTCACTCCTCTGCGCGTGGAATAACGTATTATTTTTTTTTTTCGAGAGCGATTAGGTCCGAGAGGGCCCATTCAAATAAATTTATAAAATTGTAAGTATTCTCACGTACCTGTTACCATTAATACAGAGTGTTTTACTCGCGTATCGTATCGTGCTTGATGAAATAAAATAGAAATGTAAAATGAGAAGAATCGACGGGTATGTACACATTTAAGAAGTGTTCCAACAAACGCGACTCGTACAAATTGGAAAATTGATAAATCGTCGATTCGAGAATTCGATCCGGTGGTATTTCTGGTCAGCGGTTTTAATTCTGAAATTGGATCGTTACCGGCGTAGAGTGGAAAGTACAATACGCTTAGGTTGTATCGGGTTCCGTTCCTAATTACTCGGGGATTTAGTTAAGTATTCGAGTGGCCGGCGGCGTGCGACGGCACTGGAACGAAATAGGCCGGCGGTTTTATTTGCTTGCGCTGTTTTCCAGCGGACGATTCAATTAGGCCGTCGATAAAATCGTGTCCAGTTTGCAGGAAAAAGGAAGACGCGGAGGCCACGGTAATTGGGCAAAACGCACGTACGCCGAATTTCGGCAGCTAATGGAGATTTATTATGGCTATACGGTTTGCCCTCTCGGGCCCGGGCGCAGCTGCGCCCGAAAAAGACTTTCACGCTGGCCGCGTGGTTTCATTTTTGCCGCTGCAACACATTGTTACGCCTCGCGCGGAATTTACAACAATAGGACAGGTGGACGGATTATACCCCGTCCGGGCGGAAGCTTTATCTTTCTCCTCGAATCTTCTCCTCGTCCCGCTGTTTGTCGCGGTGCCTTCATCATCGAGTTTGCCAAATCGAGTTCGCCCCTTTCCGCGCTCCAGTTTCGAATTAACTCGAGCCGCGTACGCTACCGCTCGCGAGTATTCCTACTCCGTTCACCGGAGAAACGCGCGTCGTTTTCGACCAGCCGCGGTAAAATTATTTAAAGTTCACGCGTGCAACGCGGTGCGTACGACGCCGGGACCACGAGGTCGATTTCTACGATGCGTTCGGGAACATTTCGTAGACGACGAGTACGGTCGATGAAAGGAACAACGGTGTACGTTGTACGTGGATCTTTCTTCTTTTCATCGACCGCGTTCGTACGATGTACGTAGATTTTTCTTCTTTTTATCAACTGCGTGTGAACAATGTACGTAGATATTTTTTCTTCTCATCAATTGCGTGTGAACAATCTACGTAAACCTTTCTTCTTTTCATCGACTGCGTTCGTACGATGTACGTAGATCTTTCTTCTTTTTATCGACTGCATTCGTACGATGTACGTAGATCTTTCTTCTTTTTATCAACTGTGTGTAAACAATGTACGTAGATTTTTCTTCTTTTTATCAACTACGTGTGAACAATGTACGTAGATCTTTTTTCTTCTCATCAATTGCACGTGAACAATGTACGTAGATCTTTCTTCTTTCATTAACACCATTCGTACGATGTTCGTAGATTTTTCTTTTCATCAATTGCACGTGAACAATATATGTATATCTTTCTTCTATTCATCAGCTGCTATCTTTCTTCTTTTCATTGACTACATCCGTGGGATACGGAACGCGCTTAAACGGATAAAATAAATCGACCTTTAATCGGTATTAAAGTGGCGTCTAATGGACAAGTTACAGTTCCATCTGTATTATCGTTCGTTTCGAAATATAGGAGAACGTAATTGGAGCATTCTTCTAACCGATACCGATAAGGTTTTCGGTAAAAAACCGAATAGTAGGTTCGAAGATCCGTTCCAATCCTCAACGTTCTACTCGAGTTGAAAATAGAAATTTTTCAAAATTTAACAATTCCTCGCGCAATAACGCTCCGAAGGATCAAACGTCGAATCATCCGGATCGTTGTTCGTAGACGCAACAAATAAATCGAAGAAGATATTTTCAATCTTCTCGAGGTCCGTGGTTGTTCCTCGTACGTGAAGTTAATCAAAGGGTGAGTAAAAAAATGTCGAAGAGAGGAAGGGATCAAAACGAGCGAAACGGAGTCGTAAAGTGGACGAAGACACGGCCAATTAGGGCCGAAGTGGCCCGCGTACGCGATAGTTATTTAAATAATTGACAATGTTTACGAACCGCTCGGCCAGGCCACGGTAAAAGCGAAATCGAATTAAACGGGGACGTATGGTGAATAATTAATCGGAAGAAGGTTGCTTAAACTCTGACCGGCCGGCTGGACGGGCCTCCTCGTTATCAGTCGTTATCGTTCGTCGGGATCCATTCCTCGACGAGTGGTCTCTTTGGACAAGACAAACCTTATCGATGTATATATTCGTCGCGACGAAAAAAATGGTGCAATCCCCTGGAAAAAATTATCTTCCGAACGATACGGTGCCCAACTAACTGAAACGATCCGGATCTATGGAAAAAAAATACTCGATGGATTGCTCGTCTCGTTTCCTCCTCTTGTCGCGGGACGAACAACGATTCTGTTAACGACCAGCATCGATGGGAATTAACGCGCGTAGCTGCGATGTAATACGCGAGAAAAATGGACGGTTTACTCGCTGGGTCCATTGGTAAAAATTGATTATTCGAACAGCACTTGCGTAAGTATAAATAGTAAGTATACTTGCGTAAGTATAAATAGAGTCAACGAGGGTACTCGTTGGATATAAACACACCTTTGTTTTATCATTACACTATCGTCGAAGCAGCTGTATTTTATTGCAACGCTTCCCTTAACTTTCAATCCTCGACACAATGTACGATTATAATTAAAATAATACAAAAGTGTACAAATAAATATATCTGTATCGTACCAAAGAGGAACCAACTTTAATATAATACCACTTGCTATAGGAGTGTACTCGTACACAAGCATAAATAAATCATTTCCTCGATATCGAATACCCGCCTCTATTTCGGTTCAATTCTCTCTGTTTACTCTGCATCTCCTCGCAGTGTTTCCTCTCTCTCTCTCTCTCTCTCTTGTAACGCGCTCTCGCCTACTTCGCAATCCTCTTCGCATACTAAGTTCTACGTGTCGCGTACGACTTTATTCGTCCGTCAGTCTTCTCCGTAATCTCTCTACGAAGAGTCTACGTCCGTATGGTTGTTTTTGCTACATCTTCCTACTCTCTTTCCACGATCTTTTCATTTTCATCCAACCGCCACCTTCTTCGATCGAATCCTCCTTCTGGAGGTCTCACCATTTTCCTGCGATCGTCTCTTGATAAAATTTCTCTCCCTGATTCTCTTCGTTCGCTTATCTCTAAGTTTCTCCATCTCTTCGTCAAATTACCACCATCTCGAAGCACAATAAAGAAAAGACCAGAAGACACACACTAATTTTCATCCATCCGCCACATTCTTCGATCGAATCCTCCTTCTGGAGGTCTCACCATTTTCTCGCGATTGTCTCTTCACAAAATTTATCTTCCTGATCCTCTTCGTTCGCTTATCTCTAAGTTTCTCTATCTCTTCGTCAAATTACCACCATCTCGAAGCACGGTAAAGAAAAGACCAGAAGACACACACTAATTTTCATCCATCCGCTACCTTCTTCGATCGAATCCTCTTTCTCGAGGTCTCGCCATTTTCCCGCGATCGTCTCTTGACAAAATTTCTCTCTTCGATTCTCTTCGTTCGCTTATCTCTAAGTTTCTCTATCTCTCCGTCAAATTACCACCGTCTCTCTATCCAGCTCGAAGCACGGTGAAGAAAAGGCCAGAAGACACACACTGGTGAACTTAAATGAGGAAAGAGGGCAATCCTCGTCCCTGTCTCCGTCTAATGGTTTAGGAGTCGTTCCGGACATTAGCTTCTGCGTGCGGAGAGAACCTCGTCGTCTTCTTCTTCTTCTTCTTCTTCTTCTTCTTCTTCTTCTTCGTTCGTTCGTCGTCGTCGTCGTCGTCGTCGTCGTTGCTCTCCACCTTGTCCACGTTCAGAAGCTCTCTCCGCTGTTTCTCCCTGGCTGCCCTTTGAAAAATGACCCGCGTCCTCCCCGAGAAATAAGAGTGTCATCATCATTAGCCCGCCGAGTTACACGACGGGCCGTGCACATACACGGAGACGCGCGCGTCCGTGCCGCGCCGAGAGCTATTAGGTCCCTTACGAAACTTTCGTGTCTTCGAGGACTATACTGGGTGTTTCTGATCTCCGCGAACAAATTTTTAAACGTCGACGAATCGACGAAGACGTCCACGGAGAACGAAGCAAAACGATCGACTCTCCGCTCGCTTGAAATTAATTACGAGCGGTTGTTTCGACACGGGTCGATCTTGACCCGTGTTGGAAGTTTCGTAACTTATTCGTGCATCGTGTATACATTTCGTATTATCGATCGTAAACGAGTCGTTGGTCGATTCGAGCAAATTGCTTCAAAAAGTGGCCACTTGTTGGTTGCTTAAATTCGTTACGATCTCGATTCTCCATGCGAGAATAATCGTGCGAGATCGCGATCGATTATTCGTAATTAATTCCGGCCATCGATATCAATTTGAATTTTTATTCGTTCGAGAGGAAAGAGTTCGTTCGCGAAATTCTTGTCACTTTTCAGATTTATTTTTACGAGCTCCGTACTTTGTTTCCTTTTTCAGACTTAATTACACGGCACGTATGGGCAGAGTACCACAAAGTAGTCCGAGAGAAAAAAAAGAACTGAGATATCACGTGCGATAATTGCGCGGGATAATAAAAAATAGAAACGTAACAATAAATTACTAACCGCGTAGGCTCGCTCGAGGTTGCAGGCAGGGTTAATTGGCGAGTTTAATTATGCCCGTGGTTTGTTGTTCGCATCACAGACGATTGATCAACATTACGACGGTGCGTTAAAGGGAGACCGTGGAAAAAATTAATCGCCAATAAAGCGATTACGGGACGATCGAGTGAATGAAAGGAAAACAATGTTTACTCCTCCTCTGCCGGTGATGTCCTTTTTATCCCATTTCATCGGCAATTAAGCCGTAAACACCCCCTGTTTCGTCTAATGCGCACTTTTTCTTACTTACTAATTATACATCGACCGATCGGTAAGTTTACACTCGTAGCTACTGTTTCGCTCGAATTAACACGCGAGGTTCTCTCAGCGATAATAAAAAAAAAATTACTCGGGACGAAACGTTAAAATTTCCGAACCTCGTTGCTCGTCGAGAATTTCGAAACGTTGGAATCTATTCGAACAGGAATTTACAGCTTAACAATTTCTCAAAGGAGTTTCTAAAAATTCCAAAGGAGTAAATTAAACTTGTTTTAGTCCTATCGAGCATCGTTTTATATTTCATTTCGAACGTTGTATTTTATTTATGCTCACGTTCCTCGATACTCTAAATATATAATAAACGAGTCATTTGAACACACCGCGTCCATTATTTTTGAAGATAATTAAATAGGCGATTTTTCTAAAAAGAAAAATACACTTCGACGCGGATCACTAAGAGACTCTTCGATAAAACGTGTTCACCAACGTGCACCTTAGATGCAATTTCTGCTTGCAATTTCTCGACTCGCATACGGAGTCATTTGCTTAATAAAGCCTATGAGAAACAAGCTTAAACACTCGGCCATTTAGCGGTATTACCTAGAATTTGCTGAGAATTTTAAAAGCCTTACGACAAAATTCAATCCGTTTATAACTTACGAGATAGTATCCGAGCCATAAAAATTCATTGAAACTTTCTAAACGACGATTACCATTGCGTTACACTTAAATAAACCATCCATTAAATACACTTCGTTTTAAATTATTTTATCTCGAAGCTGCACAGTCTGTTTCATAGAAAACAATCTGTGTAATTATGCTCCAAAACACTTGAATTTAACGATACTCTGTAAGAATTTATTCCGAGTAATTTTCCAAAGGAAAATCGAATTTTCGAATTCTGGACACCGTACGAGCGGTTCCAACGAGTCGATAAAAGCTAATTTCATGAACCGTTCCATTGATTGCAGTTCCGAGCGGAATTCGTGTCATCGTATCTGCCCGATTGCAATTTATCGGGGGTGGGGGAGGAGGGTTGCTTCAAAGTGCAAGATTAAATTTGCCGGGAGTTCACTTTTGCACTTTGGAACTCAATAATTCACGTTTGCGTCATCCGTGCCGATATATCTCCGGTATATCGACAAATTCGATACTGGTATTGCGTACGCGAAACGAACGAATTTTGAGAAAAAATTCGTCTTTCGGCAGCTGCGAAAGATTTATCGTCGACCAAGCGAGACGAGTTGACTCGTTTTGTGAATACGATCGATCCACCTATTCCATTCGTCGAAAGAACTCGATTTTCGAACCAAAATTCGATCTTCTTTTTGGAAAATCGTGCACACGATTTTCGAGTCGAATCGAACGATTCCTTGTTTTCGAAAATAATATTTCTTCGTCGTCGTCGTCGTCGTCGAAGTGTTTTCAACCTTGATTTCGATCGTTTTCAGTGATAATAAACGTGTACGTAAATCGAAAAGGAGTCTAAATTACATCTGTAATTAACAAAGAAAAAAAAAGTTTAATCGGGGCAATTTAAATTTAACTCACCACTGTTGTAATAATCGTGCGAGTGTGTTACTGGCGATATCGCGACCATGAAAATTAAATTGCTCCTTTTTTCGTTTCAAAATCAATAATAGCGGCGAGATATTCTAAATTTAAATTACTCGTATCGAAGCATCGCCTCTCTCGTAATTACCGATATAATTTGGAATACTTTTAAATTTTCTGCTTTTTCCTTATCGTCGAAGATGACCTAAATCAAGGTCGAAAACATTTCGACGACGGATAAATACTCTTCTCCCAAAAATCAAGTAATTGCTCGGTTCGAGCCAAGCACCGTAAGAACGATTTTTAAATAATTCAATCGCTTCGACAAATATATCCGATTCGATTTATACGTTTTTGTACACGAAAGTGTACTTAATTCGAACGTTCATGGAATTAAACTACACTCGTACTAGATCTTCATCGCTGATAAATTTGCATAAGTTTCAATTTTTTCTTCTCTTTGTTCGTAAATATCGCAATTACGAAGCAGTTCCGAAATATAGGTTCGAAACGTCTTCACAGCCGTCGAACGATGAAAATAAAAGAAACGCGAAAATTGTCCCGTTCCCGGAAAGTTTCTTTTTATCTTAATTATCGGGAGACGGGAAACCGGTCGAAATTCAGACAGCGAGACAGTGGCATCGGAGATGATTTATGAAAAAGGTACAACGACGTGCAGGGGCCATTCGACGAAAATTGCGGCCTAATATCCTCGAGCTCGTCCGATTCGCCTCGATGCTCGCAATTATTGCGCGTACGTACGTACACACGTACGATATACAGGGTGTTGATCGAAGTTTCGGTGATTTCGCGGCGTGATTCGCGGAGAAGCTGCACGAAGATTTCCTTTAGCCGAGATCTTCATTTAACGACTGTGAACTCGTTTTTGAATTATAAGAAACATTTATTAAACACGAGTTTGATAAAGTGGACACCGCGTAATTTGGATCCTCTCGAAACATTTGTTACACTTATCGAACGTAGGTCAGGAAAATCCAACTACGTACGAAGGAGGAGGTGGAGGGGTGGGGTGGGGGGTATACTTATACAAGATACACTCCTCGAGCCGTGGTGTTGCGCGAGTGTAATCTGTTTTCGAAACACATGGGCATTAATCTCGCGCGAGATAAAGCCAGTTTTGTATAATTTGGTTCATCCGGTTCTTGTTAGTCTTATTCGTGGCGCTGGTAAATAAGTATAAAATATTTCGGATTTTTACCGAATGTAGGTCAGTAAACACCGACACAAACGATGAATTCAAGATACCGGCCTCGAAAACCGCGTTGCACGCTCTAACGAATTTATAACGATTTTAATCGCGACAGTGTTGGTGCGTGGGACGAATCAGAAATTTATTTCCACCACTCGGAGCGGTTCGCTTGATTTCACGAACACTGCGTATACGAGCGCGGTATTTATTTTTCGTTCGCGGCAACAATGGCACGAATTTGCGCGTGGCAGAAGCGCCGTTATAATTTTCGGGCGTGAAAAGATTTCGTGCCGGCCCACCGAATTGGGCCCGATTCCTGCTCGGCTGCTGCTGGCTCATTATCCTTTCGCCGACGTGTTTGCTCGCTCGCTTTGTCCACCGGTTCCTGTTTCGTGGCTTTGGATTTTTACGTAACGCTCTCGTAACTCGTCGGTGTCGTTGCGTTCGAGACGATTCGTATTCAAAGCGATTCGTGGCTACTCATCGGCGTAGAATTTTACGAATATATTCCGGATGACAATTTTCCAGCGATCTAAGCGCTTCGGATTGAGAAACGTTGAGCGAATTTGCGCTTGTCGAAATGTTTTCGACCTTGATTTAGGTCATCTTCGACGATAAGGAAAAAGCACCAAATTTTAAAGTATTCCAAATTGTATCGGTAATTACGAGAGAGGCGATGTTTCGATACGAGTTTCGGGTTAGAAGAATCCGAGAAATGTGAACCGTTCGCAAAGTTCTCGGGAAAAGTTTCCGATATTTATGAAAGTGAGGGAATTCGGGAAATAGTTCGAACGTTCGTCGAAATCTTTCGGTGGTTGTACGCGATACAAAAGATTGCATCGAGCGAGGCTTCATTTCTCGTTCCTCGTCAACGTCACAGTTCCCCTTGAAGAATCCGCGTTGAAAGAATCCAGCGAACGGTTCCGCGTGCCATCCGCCGCTCCTGCGCCGCAATTATCGCGGAATACCCTCCCCTTCGTTCGCCATCTCATAATTCGTCTCAAATACCAGCCTCGATGAACACCCACTCCCTCCTTCCCACGGAATTTCCCGAATTGTTTATTTTTTTATACAGGAACATACCCCGTGAGACACGTACGAAGAAATGTATAAATAGAGGATTTTTCTTTGGAAAAATACACGTAATCACGGTACGGTGTAACTTTGTAAGACTTTGGTAAACAACCTCGATACTTGCACGCTGTTCTCGACCGATCGCTTCGATTGTGCATATAATCGACTCGATTTGGACACTATCCTCGATCGTGTACATCGCGTCGACGAGATAAACGGTAACTTAACAACTTGCGAAATTCCTTCTCGGTATGGTCGCTTTGAAGTTCGCGCGACTCGAGCGCAAAGTTTCGAAGAAGATCTAATCTATGTTGAAACCTCGCTACGCACCTCGATCAATATTTTTTTTTAATCGCATCGATAATAACAAGAATGTTTCATAGTACAAAGAAGTAAAATTCTTTCTCGGTCTGGTCGCTTCGAAAGAAAACCTCCGACAGTGGAACGTCGATACCTCGATACTTGCTCGTCTGGTCCGTTTCCCCTGTTTTCTCCACGGTTTCGAACGAATCGCGAGGAGAGCAGAAAAGCTTCGAAATACGGAGAAAAGAGTTCTCCGGTGGAAGAAAGAACGCGACGAAATACCATAAGAGAGAAACGCGGTCACGAGGAGGGACACCGGACCCGGTAGACGGAGACGGAGGACGAAACCGATCGAGAGAGGCATTGTGTCGGCATTTCTACGACTAGTCGAGAGGTTTGACGAGAGATTGATGCCCGGGATCGGGTTTCAAGGCGAATCCGCGCGTGCTACGGCCGATCGGGGAATCTCTGGCCAAGGGGGGCAAGAGGAGAGAGAAGGTAGCCGGGCCGAGCCGGGCCGGGCCGGGCCGGGCCTGAACGGGGCCCGACGAGGAGAGGAGAGGAGAGAATATTTTCTGTCGTCCTGTCTCTACCCTTGGCTCTCTCTCGTCATCTCGCTGGCCGGTGGTGGCAACGAAGCAGCGGACCTGGAGGAGGACGAAGAAGAAAGGGCAGACCGCGCGCTGCTCGTCCTCTAACCGTGGCAAAAAGGGAGAAGGCGAGGTATCGCGGGGACAAAAGGTACCGCCGCGGAATTTTGAGCGTCGGCTCCGCTTCTCTCCTCCGCTCCGGGCCCCTTTCACCACCCGCTCCAGGCTAACGGGGACTCTCGCGACGGGCCCGCCGCGCGTAAAAACAGAAAATATTTTCCTCGCCGGGACCGCGGGTGGACGGCACCGTTTGACCGCAAGAGCTTTCCGCTCGATCCTCGGACGCGGACGCTTTTGTACGCGCCGGTTTTCGCCGCGCGGGGGTTGATCGCGTTCCTCGGGACCTCCGTGCCGCGTTCGTCGGATTTTTTCCACGAGTTTTCGAGCCTACGACCGAACGCGTGCAGAGAGATCGTTTCCTCGGACCGGCGATTCTTAACCTTTTCGAGCTACCGGTCCGGGAGGACATTCCTCGCTCTTTTCGGGAAAGGAGGACTCTTCTCGTCGTGAGTCGCGATCGTGAATAATTCGGGGGGTAAGATTGAGAATTTGGAGAAAATTATAATTTTACTATTTTAGATTTTTTGGGAGGAAGAGAAGTCTATCGTCGTGAGGCTCGATCGTGAATAATTCGGGGGATAAGATTGAGAATTTGGAGAAAATTAAAATTTTACTATTTTAGAGTTTTTCATTTTTTCTGGGGGAGAGAAGTCTTCTCGTAGAGTCTCGATCGTGAATAATTGTAGAGAGAATGTCGAGAATTGGGAGAAAATGAAAAGTTTACCATTTGAGATTTTTTAGAGAGAAGAGAACTCTCTTTTAGAGTCTCGACCGTGAATAATTATAGAGAGAATGTTGAGAATTGGGAGCAAATTAAAATTTTACCATTTGAGATTTTTTAGAGAAAAGAAAAGTCTCTCTTAGAGTCTCAATTGTGAATAATTCCAGAGAGAATGTCAAAAATTGGGAGAAAATGAAAATTTTACCATTTGAGATTTTTTGAAGAGAAGAGAACTCTCTTTTAGAGTCTCGATTGTGAACAATTGTAGAGATAATGTCGAGAATTGTGAGAAAATTAAAATTTTACCATTTGAGATTTTTTAGAGAGAAGAGAACTCTCTCGTAGAACCTCGATCGTGAACAATTGTAGAGATAATTTCGAAAATTAGTAGAAAATGAAAATTTCATCGTTTAACAATACAGTATTTCTTTTTACATCGTACAACGCATTCTGTTAGCTTCGCTGGGTTATTGCAAACGTCTCGAGATTCAAGGTTGTTGAATCTGTTTCTTTTTCACTCTATAAGAATATTGAAAAAAAAATAGAATCTTGTTTTAAAAAATACCGACGACCTTAGAATCCCGTAAAGAAAGTATTGCATCAAAGTGACACGCTGAGAAAAAAATTATTCCTCGTTTCCTTTTAAAATTGTAAATTTATCAAAAACATTCATCCAAAACCTAGAAATTCTAAATATTTCGGTACACTTTGCAGTATTACGACTGTTTCCTCAATTTTATTTCCCTATTGACTCTCTTAATCGCTCGACAACCGTGGTCGAGTTGACTCGTGCAACGTAGTCGCTGAACAGACGAGCGAAACTGCTCGTTGGTTAAAATGTTAACGAGTAAAACGATGCAATAGAACATCGAGTGTTTTCGAACCGTCCTGACATGGAAACGGTTAACACGCGTGTTCGCACCTCTCGAAAGGAGGTACACCATCCCGAGCCACGGTTTTCTGAAACAGAATTTCTATCGTTGTTCCGTGAATTTGGAATCTCGTCTCGGAAGAGGCAAGAAATCCCTCTCGGAAGAAAAGGAGTAATTCACGACCGGGTAAATAGGCAGAAAACGATCACCGATCGGTGTCGGTTAAAGAAAGTAGCTCCTGACTGTTTCGAGAAAGAAATCATCGATCGCGGAGCAATCTCCTTGGTAGGAGAAAACAATTCTCGATTATTCCGCAAAGCGGACACGAGACTTCACACTTTCTTCGCACTGTAATTTACAACGTTTCCATCGACGCGGCCAAATTTGGCGCGAACGTGTACCGTTTGGGAAAATAACCGATTCTTCTTCGGAAAATAAAAGATTCGTCGTGTAAAGGCCACGAGCCGATCGTATCAGCTGTTCGATGTTCGATCGCGAATCCGAGAGGAAAACTCGCAGTCGTTTATGCCGCGGGGGACGCCATTAATCCACGAATCCTCCCCTAAATCTCTGGCTGCGTGCTTCGAGGGGCACCGAACGCGTTTCCATCGGTTGGGGTCTCTCGGTGGAGGCGTGGGTGGCACGGGGGCTGAAAGGAGACACTTCTTCCGGAAACCGGAACTCGGCGCGACTTAAAGACGCGTGCACGTCGAGGAAATCCCGGAACGAACGCCCCGGTATTTTCTTTTCGTTCGTTCTTTAACCATTTCGTCGATAACCTAAATTGTAAACGTTCTTGAAATTGTGTACGTGTATCCGTGACACTCGTTTACCAGGTATCGCGAATCTGTAAGTTGCGAAATTCTTTTCTACACTGGAAAGAAATTAACATCTTTGAATCGTTTGCTTTTTATTTTGTTCTTCGTATAACGATCAACGTGTTACCAATTTAAAATGGAAAGTGCATGGTTTGTACGATGATACATTGCAAATGACACTTTACTTTTTAGATCATCTGTCTTAAGATAGTCGGGTTTCGAACTTTGAAACGATTGATTTTTGTTGCGTAGATATGGACAAATGGATCGTCGAAATTTGAAGAATTGAAGAATTTATGTCACTATGGAATCGTTTTCCTCTAAGCTATATTTTTCTAATTGCGCAATACTTGAAAATGTAATTAACCGATCGACTGTCGAGTCGTTTCACAAATAGCGTATTTTTCTCCTTTCGAAAAGGTCGAAACGAAACGATTTATTTACATTCGTCGATCACCGATCTATTTTTCTTCATTCTCTACAACGGTTTTTCGTCTGTCAACTAATTTTCCAATTCCCCTTTTATCAAGATTCTTCGATTTCTGTGCGATACGATCTAACTACGATCTAACTACTCATTTCCAGAGAGATTGTTTTGAAAATTCCTGAATAAAGAATAATCCGATCGATCGATCGATACGATATTCTATTATAAGAGACTGGAACGATTGCGATCAGGTTTGAGAAAAAAACTTGTTTAATTTGCTAAATAGAAAACGTGTTTTTTTCCATCAAGGTAATGTTCGTTCACACGTAGAAAATCTGGTGCTGGTGAAAACTAATTAATTCGGATGGCAACGAATGATTAACTATTTTTACTCTTCGGACGTGTTTTAATTCTAATTGTTACTTATTCGGAAATTTGCGAAACGATTTTCTTGGAAAATGTACAGTATCCAATGTAGTATCCAAAGTATCCACGTACGTGTACAAATTTAGAAATCGACGAGTCTGATACATTTTTTAAAATTAATACGCAAAAAGGGTTTGTATTCGGTCTCTCTAGAATTTATTATCCTCTTGAGTATTTCTCACGCAATTTGCGCATCATTTTCTGTGCAACAAATTTTTCTTCCGCTGTGAAAACAAATTTATATTGCCAGGAGCTGAAGCGATAATTCGTTGCACATCGTTGAACTATTATATTTCATAGTGCAGGTATACCGCAGATCAGGGGTTCTCAACCTTCGTTGTCCGCAACCTCTGGAATAAATTTTACCGCGATTCTAATTTTACTAAATGAAACAATATATAAATAAATAAAAATCTTACGCAGCGATGTATAAATATATTTCTTAAAATGTATACGCATTGCACAATACACGTAACCGCGTACTTCAATTATAATTTTAGTATCAACTAAAATAAAGAAATTCATTTTACATATATTACTATCAATACACGTAATATAGCTTCATTCTCCGAAGCAATTAATCCGACCGTGATCGAGAAAGAAACTCGTTCCTTCGTTTATTTTTAATCGTTACAAAATTTTTAAATTCCACTCTGCGGAAGACAATCGTTAAAAATTATAAAAAATGTCGCTTCTTTCGCCAGCACGAGGCTCCTAATTCGTCGTAAAATTTTGATCGTTTAAAATGCAAGAAAAAAAATGATTTCTTCGAATTCGATTTCCTCGATGATCGATCGATCTTGGAAAAAACAGTCGATCTCGTTTAAAATAACGGTCGATCTCGTTGAAAAAAATACTCGATCTCGATTGGGGGGGAAAAAAAGAAGGAAACGGTCGTAGGGGAAATCCCGTAGATGTTTATCGTTCTCCGCGATTCGAATTTGAGAACCGGTGCGGTAGAATATACGGAAGTAGTCATCGATAAAGCGATTTATTCGCAGATGGCGGAAGAGTTTTGCGCTGCGCTGTATGCATCGGAATCGGGCAATCTACGATGCAGACTGGAGGTTACAAGTTGCCAATCAATCACGATTCGGCATTGAACCACCGGTCGTAACCCCGGAGGCGAGTTTCCCGCCCTCTCGACGTCCCCCTCGGAGCGGAGTTAATGACGACGTGCACCGACCACTACATAGTAGCAAAATTGCACTTAATGCACCATCGTGCCTGTCTTTAACGATCCATTACGCGAATTCGCTAGAAGAGGACGCCGCGCCGTGGAAAGAGAAAGAAAAAGAAGAAAAGGAAAAAAGGAAGGACTGGGTAATAAGCGAGCAGCTGATTGATCTCGAAATACATTCGAGACGATGTACGGATTCAGGCGTTAATTACCACCCCGGAGGAGAAAAAACGACGAGACTTGATTTACATCGCGCGATAAGCGATCGCCGATAGAGAGGTTGCATTGATTATGACGCGACAGTGCCGAGCGTTGCTGGAACATTATTTTTAGTAATACCACTATTTTCACAGTATACGGAATAATCATCGCGGGAATCGTTTCACGGGTAATGTCTGCTCGATCGATCGCGAAAGAAATCGAACAGCTTGTACATCTCTGAAAGGAGAATCGAAGAATCGAACCAATTGGGGAATTTGAAATTTGAGACTTTTGTTTCTGATCTTCGTTTCGTTTAATTCTATTTCTATTTCGGTTCAGGTTGAATATGCACTTATGGAGGATGATATTTTTCTCGTAGAATTTCACTTATCCGATGAGATAACAATGCCAGAAATAGTTGGAAAAATAATTTCTAAGTTTCTCGATCGTTTTTATTTCGCACTAATCAATCGATTCGTACGTGTATGTATATATATAAGAACGAATAATGATTTACAGACAACGATTCGCGCAAGAGACGAATCCAACTTACTTTTAATTACACGGAAAGGCTACCGTGCCTTCGTACAGTAATCCAATGATCTGCCATAATTCAAAAGTGTCGAATAATTCAAAAGTGTTTGGGAACGAATGCTAATAACGAGGCGAGTAATAACCACGACAGAGAGATCAGCGAAGGAAAATTTATACTCTACGTAATAATAGCATGGAGAAATATTTTCGAATAATAGTGGAAATGTATTATCGATCGAGAAAGTTGTGCAAGCATGTATCGCTATTAAGCGTTGTATACAAAAAAAAGTCTAATTAGTTAATTGCTCGTAATACCACATTACACATTCAACGACCAACGACGTTGAAACTGCACAATATATATATATGCATAAACCTATATACGTGCACCTAAGATTTATCGAAGACCAACGATGGTGCATATTGTGATGATTCACAACTTCGATATTATCAAACGTAGCTTCGTCCGGAAAGGGTACTATGTTCGTCAAGAATCTATCATTTTAATTTAATTTCTTTTTCATCCAATTACAAAAATTGACTCTCTGGACAAAAAATCGTTTCCAGTCTTGAACGTCTTGAACGTAAATTCCTTGAAATTGAACCTCTCCATCGATACCGCACTCTCTTAATTCACTGGTAGACAGGTGTGGATTTATTGCAATTGCAGTCACAACATCGATAACATTACTATGATTTGTTGCCGGACGTATTCTTTCTTGCTTCGGCAGTTTGAAAGATGTTGAAGATGTTTTTCCATACACTTAAATACTATTAACTGCAACGTGCTCAGCGATACGTTTGTAATTTTCCTGGAATTCAACCGATACCAGCGATATATCCATCGTTAACTGTGTTCAGTGTTACTTGAAATTTCCTTGAAACGAATCCGAAGGAAAAAAAATGAAGATCGACTAACGATATCCTTATTTATCACACCTCCGAGCGTTTACTCCGTGAATCCCATAATTTGGTATCAACAATATATTTATCGGTACCAAAGGTAAGAATGTTTAATACGTTGTACTCCTCTGGATAGTTGTTGCATTTATTTTTATACGATGCTCAATGGTAATACGTAATACAAATTTCTCGATCAATACTTTTCTGTCGTTATTAAAAAATACTGTTTTATGTTTACTAATCGTGTGATTTCAATAAGACTGTGCACTATTGATTTTCTCCTATAAAGCTTTATCGAAGAAAAAGTTTTCATAATGGAAGTAGGAAATGGTTAAAAATTAACGAAAATAACTTTGAACAACAGTTGTGGTATTGTGGTCATTGCATTTGTTTTGATCTGAACCGTTACGTTATAAGGATAAATATATAATACTGTAAAAGGAAAACATCGACGACTTCGAAATATCGACAAACGTAATCATGAGAAAGAAATTATTAAAACTAACGAAGATAGTGCTCCGAAAAGAGAGATACCCTGTATATACGGTCGTTTATTATCATTTTAATCGAAGTAATAAAGTATCGTTACGTCAGAGGCACGTCAAGTGTCATTTATATGTCGCAAATAATACTTGTAAATAAAAATTATAACCACCGATTCGAAAATCTGTTTTTCACCTAATTGGTATGTTTCGGTATGTATACGATGGCTCGTGGTATTCATTGTTCCCAGATATTTCTAATTTGTATATTTAAAAGATTTTTGATTCGTCAGCATTATTTTTGTTTACGTTACGTACGTCATAGTATATTTAAAACGCTCCGATGCAGATATCGCAGCGAGAATCGTGGTTAAAATGATGCAGAAGAAATTTCTATACGTGGCAATAATTAGACCAAGGTATTTCGCATAATTAGAATATTTACGTCACGCGATAAGCGATCCGATCAAAATACATTAATAATGTCAGAGTTGAATGTGATTTGAATAATATCGAATAAATATTTAACCGACGATAATTATCCTGACGAAGTCTTGCCAGCACTTGTGTAATAGTTCAGAATTGGAATACATCTTGGAAATGTTTGTTTAGAATTTTTCTCGGTAACGATTTCCAAGCTCTGTACAATGAAAACAATCTCGTCTCGTTGAAATTTCGACGATACGTGTATTCGTCGTTGACGCAAACAACCATTGTAATCGATGTACTAAAAAAAAATACATCGAAACCAATTTGGATCGTGTACATCGGAAATTAATTTGTAATTTTCAATGCGCGTAAGAGAGTAGAAAAAACTGTGGACGTTACGCTAAGAAAAATCTTCTTGGTTCGATGTTGACTTAAATATGCGATTTTTTACCGTGGTATTTAAGCCGTATCGAATAATTATTCGAGTTTACAAACATTTTGCTACAGCTGGCTTAAAAGTATGAGTGCAATATTAACAAAAGAGATAAACTTATCGTGGAATCCTACAGTTCGAACGATACGAAGAAAATTAACTAAACGTATCTAAACGAATGAACACTCGTTACTTATAAAATTATACGTATGAAAAATTGATCAAAATAGTGCATTCTATATTAGTTTCGGTTAATAAAATATAATGAAATTCTATTCTATAATAATAACATTCTCGACCACTCGTCCAATGTGATTTCGATTGTAACACAAACTTCCATTTTGATGTGTAGCAAAGGAAGTTGCCTTTTGAACTTTAATTCTGAAATTGTATCAAGTTCATCGTAACGAGAAATTGTAAAAGTTCTTGTCATTTTGTTCAGGGAATATATCCAGGGCTTACGAGTGTCTCGACTCTGTTTCGTAATACGTGGTCGGTGTTTTTGAGCTACCGTGTATATGTTAATGGGAATGCAAACGCGCGTGCGACACCAGGACCAAGGGTCAACCGGTAAACGTCAGTCAGGTGCACTGTTGTTTCTTTCCGAAGTGGCGCTCGATTCGAGTGCTACCTGGTGGGATCACGTGTTCTATCGTTTCAGGATAGGTTGACGAGGTCGAAGTAGTTGCAGAACGTTGCAGCTTGTTTACAGACGTCGAGTATTTAAACCGGTCGTCTCGTGAAGCAGCCACGAACCAGAAGTTCGGAGAATTTACATTTCTAAATTGAAGAATTTTCGTGGATCGACGAAATTCGTAAACGACTCGAACGATTCCAAGAATTTTTACAACTTTTTACAATTTCGGAGCTCTCCACTATGAAACTTCCCAATCCCAAGATTCTTCATCCGTAAAATTGAAGAACAAATTTTCTTTGCAGCCCGAGTAACAGATCTAGAAATGTAGCGTGTGTAAAATAATAAAAATGATGAAATACCAATCGTAATATCGTCGAATCTATTTCGCAAAGATACGTAGAATTATAATTTTACTAAACTTCGTTACCAAATTCTGATTTCTTTAAAAATTACTATTCTTCACACCTGAGAAAACAATCTTGGAAGCTTCTAATCGCTAAGTTATTCCAGATAAAAAAACGAGTTTTATAATCCACAATCGGTGTGTCGTTGCGAGCGAACGGATTCTTTCTTTATTTCTCGATTCGAAGCGTTGAAATTTCAACCTGAAAGATTCCATTTTGGAATTCTTTTAATCGAGAAATATACGTTGAAAGAGCACCGTCGTTGTCACGAATTTCGAATAGCTGGTACGTGTTGCAATTTTCCACGGTCGATGATAGCCACAGAAACGAGGATTGGTTAACGCTCGTTACATCAATCGTGTTTAGACGACGGAGAAAGCAGGGCGCCTGATTAAATTCGGGGTCAACGTATGCCTTCGGAACAAAGGTTGCAAGATTGGATACACGGGATTGTATACAAATCTCGTTACGTAACCGACGTTCAAGATATATTGTACCCTCCTCATCCTCTGCAAATAAAATCCGCGCCTCGTAAAAGGAATTGCAAGCACTCACTCGGCTGCGATCGCCGAGAGCCTTCGCGATTTTGTTTGAAAGATTCATTAGAACGTCGACGCGAAAGTACTTTTATCGCGATCGAACCGTGCCACGCTATGAATTCTCCAAACCGTCGATTCGCGTTGATAACGACACATCTTTGTGTAACCGAGGAAAATTGCAAAAATTGAATCTGCATTTCCAACGATCTTCACTATCGTTTATTTAAAAACGTTCGATTCCTCCAATTTTTATTCCACCGAAATTCATATTAAAATCCCCTTAACGGTGGTATATTTACGACTTTATTCGTGCAGGATAATTTAATAACAACGTTTCAAATTATTCGACGACATCGTTTATTTTTCTCGCTACTTGAATCTCTCGGAAATTAAAATTGATCGACTCGATGAAATAGTAAGCGGAGATTGATGTTACAAGTATTGATCTTTGTTACTTATATTGTGCTATATTAACGAAAGGGGATCTTTTTTGAAAGATATATTCGAGTGTATTCTCTATACGTAATTTAATTATCGAAAGAAGAGCAAGTAGGATATTTTAACTTCGTTTACACGAAGTTGTTGGAATTGTTTGGAAGTTCTGATTTGAGAAATTTAATCGGTAAGTGAAAATCAACTTGGTTTCTCGGAGATTCATTTTTATACTGTCGTGGTTTTTATATCTTTCGTTCGAATTCGTCGTAAATGAATTCTCGTAAATTCGAAACGGTTCTCGGTCCTTTTGTCGTTTCGCGCAAGATCACGGATTGCCAGCAAATTGTTGCAAGTACGAGGACTGCCGAAAACTTACCGATAAGTTGTCGAATTCGCAGGGAATATTTTCAGGGGTTGTTCAACCGGAAGTTACCACCGCGCGATGCAGAAGAGCATTCGGTTTACCCCCGAGACGTCGAGCAGGTTGCTCTTACCCTCGGTGGATAAAACAGAGAGGGAAGCAGTCGAATTACCACCAACCCTTATTCAGGGGTTGAACCGAAACTCGCGAACCATGCGAGCAACTAATCTCGATAACACAGTCGATTATCACGAGCATAAAATACGTGACGCGCTTGTTGCAATTTTAATTCAGATGTCACACAAACGATTTCATAATATCTCGTTAACAAAGCCAGTACTTAACAGTCGAGGCTTCGTCGTTCGTTAACATCGAGATTGGATTTCGTTCGTTCGAATCACATTTTTCCAATTTAGAGAATTGTTTATTTCTCGATGCATTGCGCAGTAACGTTTAAAATCGTGGAAAAGAAGGTACGTCACCCAGCTGTTGTATATAATTTTTTTCACATCGTCGAAAAGGTTGTTAGAAACATTCGAAAAAATTACTCTGTTTTTTTCCAGTTAGGAAAAACTAAAAAAAAAAAAAAAACGCGAAGAATTTTCCGCGGAAAACAATCACGAAGTGTTGTTGGAATTGTGCGCGAATTGGCCGGTTTCGACGGTGAAAACACGCGTGGAAGTAAACAACTATTTCCCGAGCTCGATTGTTGCTTCTCCAATTTTCACTCACGCTGCAACAAGTTGCGTACACGACAGACCGGGTGCAATTTGATTTCGAAAATAAAAATAACTTTCTCGATGCTTTGCAGTTTCGTTTAATGGTCCGGTCTCGTTTACGCGTATTTAAATTATCCACGAATTCGAACAAAGTGGATCGGACGTCGAACGATATAAAATATAATTAACGAGGGAATCATTTTAAGCAATTTTGCGGGGAAAGTTAAAAACCATTGAAACGCGCCATTCTTTTAATCAATGCACCGGCCCAATGCAACGCACTTTCGGTGCAACACCAAGTGCATCCGCGCTGCACTCTGTTTATGCAACAGGTGATTGTCGCCCCATGAATAAAACTATCAATGAAGTTTCCCCTAACGAGACATTGACGCTCATCGTGTTCTTTGCCTCTGATTTTTGTTTATTCCATCCTTCTTCAAAAAAAAAAAACGCGCTCATTCGATGCGTTTCGCTTCTTTTCGCACTGTTTGCACCGTTTTTCACCGAAAACAGAGAACACCTTTTTTCGACCGAAGCAAAAATTGCTTGCTCGGTTGACTTCGTTTTGCGAATTATTTGCGAAAAAAAGGTCCAGTTTGATCCTCTGTTGCGGAAATTATATTTATTTTTCAAACAATACAAAGTTACTTTTATCCTAAATTATCAATCGAACCAAATAATTACACACAATTCCAAAGTTTACACGATAGACGATCAACTCGAAAAGAAATGATTTCCAAGTGGCTCTCTTTCCGGAATAAATAATTTTCGAACGTTAGAAAATTTCAAAAAAAAATCCTCACTTATTTACCACAGAATTGTGATATATTTCTCCGTGGGAAAAATAATTGATCGAAATCGTTGTCTTCCTTTTTATCATCGAACAATTGAATCGAAATAACGATAAAACGAAGCATAATATAATTTTCGAAGTGATTGTCTCGCAACCGTTTTCGCGTCGAATTTCTTCTTTTCTCCGATCAAATTTTTCCTCCCCCCCTCTGGGTGAAGTTTGATTTCACTTCCGGTGGTTGTTATCGTTTCGAAATTTGCGAACAACCTTGTGTCTCTTCGACGAGGAGAAGATACCGAGAAAAAAGGGATCGTGGAAAAAATACAGATCGACAGCCGCGGGAGCAGGGTCGGCGTATTTTTTCTGAAAACAGAGCCGCCACCTTGTCCCCCGCCATCATCGTCCGCGAGAAGAATGGAAAAACAATATTTTGACGTTTCTTTCCCGAGTTTTCCACCCTCTTTGCTCTCTAGCCCCCTCCCCTCTTGACGCGATGCGTTTTTCCGTCTCGTTCGTTTTTTAACCGTCGCAGTGTTCGACCCCCGGGCGTTAAACCGGGAAAATTGGCGATTATATCGATATTTTGCCGATTCTCTAAATAGAAATGCGATATTCGGTAAATAATAGAGGGCTGCTGGGAGGATCACCGAGATCGTCATTGCGCGCACGATTTTAATTTAAATTTTCGAAAAGGGGTAACCCGTTCTCCGTAAGATGCATCAACGAATGACGAACGATAATTTTGAGGGTGATAATTATTCCTCTTAACGTTAACGCGAAAAAATAAAAATTATTCGAATAAAGTGTACATTCCATCGGAGAAAAAAATTGGAGAATCGTAGAGGATTAAATTAAATGCAAAACTTCTACAAATTCTCCCAAATAGAAAGTCTAATGTACTGTCTAATGTAAAGGTTTCTTTTATAATATTCAAAGATTATCGATGTGTCGCGAACAGGGCATTTTATGGTCCTTTCTGAACATAAAAATGTAATTTGAATTTAAACGAAGAATCGTACACGTCTTATGGAAGAAATACAAAGACAATATTATTTCTTTCCAGTGACTAGCTCGTGTCCGAAGTGGGTCACAAATTGCTGGTCGCGAGGTATCGATAAACGTTCAATTTAGAGATATCATCGTATAATTGAGCATTAATCTACTCTCCGCTATTGAATGTCGCCCAGAAGAAAAATCGAGCGACTCGAGAAAGTCTGAAATCCAAACGACAAGTAAAAATCCCATTCGGTCGAATCTTTATCCGAATCTTTAAAATTGATTCCATCGGTATCGTTGGAAGAATCCGACAAAAGCCATCGAATCGCGACATCGAGTTGAGTTTCGGCGTTCCATCCCCTTTAACAATGTTTTCGAGCCGGTCTGCTTTAAGGGTTGGGCCTTTATTTAGGCTGGTGGTGTGGGGGTGGCGAAGTACAGTTGCGTCTGTACGCCTCCGCGATTCTCTCCCGGGCTGTTTCACCCCTCCGCGGCCCCCGCGGCCTCCGCGTACTACTGCTCTTTAGCCAGGGATCACCAACTCACCCTCTCCGCGCCTTGGAGGGTGTCGGTGGACGAGGAGCGGAGGCCAGGTTATCGATTAAAAAATGTCTGCCCTTCAAGACGGCCTAGGTCACGACCTGTCCGTCACACACGCACACAGTCGCGGTGTTCACCGTTCCACTGCGTTTGATTTTGAGGGTGGTTTCCCGACGATCTTCTTCCACGCTGGTTTTCGACTCCTCGATCCACGTATTTACTGATTTTTACGAACGACGATGTTCCATACGCGATACCCACTGTTTCGTGGTAAGAATTATTCTTAATCTTGTATTGCAAGAATTTTTATTTATTTTCTCAAATTTTGGGGGTGGTTCCTCGACCATCTTCTTGCAAACCGATTTTCGGCTGCTCGACAAATTTTCAGATTTTGGCGAACGACGATGTTCGAAACGCAAAACCCACTGTTTCGTGGTAAGAATTATTGTTAATCTTCCATTGCAAGAATTTTTATTTATTTTCTCAAATTTTGGGGGTGGTTCATCGACCATCTTCTTGCAAACCGATTTTCGGCTGCTCGACAAATTTTCAGATTTTGGCGAACGACGATGTTCGAAACGCAAAACCCACTGTTTCGTGGTAAGAATTATTGTTAATCTTCCATTGCAAGAATTTTTATTTATTTTCTCAAATTTTGGGGGTGGTTCAACGACCATCTTCTTGCAAACTGGTTTTCGATAAATTTACAGATTTTGACGAACGACGATGTTCGAAACGCGAAACCCACTATTTCGTAGTAAGAATTATTGTTAACTTTCTATTATCAGCATCTTGATTAATTTTTTTAAATTTTGGGGTTGGATCTTCGACTATCCACTTGCAAACTGGTTTTCGGCTGCTCGACAAATTTTCAAATTTTGGCGTTATTGATCTCCTAATGCAAGAATTTTTAGTTATTTTTTCAAATTTTAGGGGTGGTTCTTCGACCATCTTCTTGCAAACTGATTTTCGGCTGCTCGATAAATTTCCAGATTTTGGCGTACGACGAAGTTCGAAACGCGAAATCCACTATTTCGTAGTAAGAATTATTGTTAACCTTCTATTGTCAGTATCTTGATTTATTTTTTCAAATTTTGGGGCTAGTTCAACGACCATTTTGCACACTGGTTTTCGTATGCACGATAAACAAATTTCTAGATTTTGGTGAACGACGAAATTCAAAACGAGAAACCTACAGTTTCGCGATAATAATAATAACAATTATTAACCTTCTGTTGCAGAAATTTTATTCCATCTTTTACAAGCGATTTTGTTCTATAAAGCGCAAAATTCTATAAAATTTCCTCGACGCATATTCCCATGAATTGTTTCTACTGAGTTCTTAACTAGCTGTATTATGCAGTAGAGAGCCGGAGAAAAATTACAACATTAAAAAGCACATATTGTATTTTTCCTACGTTTCGTTCATCGGAATATTAGATGATCAAAAGACGAAATAAAGAAATGATTTTGGAACGAGCCGTGTACAAAGTAATGAGACACTTTCAGGGAATCAATCTGTTTGCGATAGTAGCGAGTAAAATTAATCGTGCAACAATTACGCGAATATACATCAAAGTGACGTTTGGAGAATTTCAACAAACACGCGATTTAATCGTTAAAATACAAAATTAGACTATCGATCTAAACGATCTAAGGGATCTCGATTGTAATCAACATCGACTTCTTCAACGTTTACGCTACAATATCATCGTTCGAAGGATCCTAAACACCATCGAAAAAGTCAGACTGAATTCCACGCTTTCACCTCTATCTGCTTCCAAGGTGATGGATCGATTAGGATTCGATGACCTTCCCAGAACCACCTCTGCTCGTTTTTTTTTATTTTCTGCGTAAAACTGAAACGAAGGGAAGGAAATTTTCCACCGCGGTTGTCGAATGCATTGAACGCCACCACGAGTAATTATTCAGCAGGAAAACATCATGATCGTTTTGTAATTTGTTCCCGAACACGAGGGATGAAAGTTTCGTTGCAAGGAGTCTGCGTTCGAAACGAGAAACTTTAAGGGTTGTTCGCGTGCCGCTTTCTTTTTCTTTTTTTTTTTCTCTTTTACGCGTCTCAATGGCCGTGACGGCCATATTTCTGGTACTTATTTCGTTAAATATCCGCACACCGAAAATGGAACGGTTATTTTTTTAGTACTATTACGGAACAGTTACATTATACGCTTCGCAAGTTTTCAAACGCGATATTCGAATTTTCCTCGTTTCGTAAAAATTCTACGAACGGAAACCACAAGAATTATACAATGAGAAAAGTCGAGCAAAACAGGTTGAGTAACGCATTGAAAATCATTCTCATCTCTCGCAACAATGATAATTACCCTGCAAATTTCTATCACGGTCGAGTGATCGAGACGAAGTAAAATAAACATGGAAAATACTTTCGAAACTCTAAATTCGTCAGTACATCGACGATATATTCGATATTTTAAATTCTACCCTTCTACAAATTCAAAAATTTAATTCCAGCAACTGGTCCTCGAACTCCAAAAGAAATAAATTACGAAAGTACTCGAATCCAATTTCCGAGACAATGTTTCGTAATCGACTTTCGAACGGATCGCGCTTCGAGTTTCGCGATTACATTCTCGACTCGAGAGAACAAACCGAAGAAATGTCAAGTCTCCGAACGATTTTGGTATATTTTCGAGCTGAACGTCTAAACACCTGCAAGCCAATTTTACACATTAACGGTTTCTCTGTAGCAAAGGTGGATCGAGAAGGGAAGTGGCTCGCATTCGGCACCGCGAGCGAAGCGCTAGAGCAAACGTTTCAAGTTCCATTGACGAAAAAGCTTCTTCGAGTCGACTCTCCATCCTTTTCATCCCTCTCGTTGGAATCTCGAACGGAGATTGAAGCGAACGCCTGATCCTTGGAATCGGTATACCAGTCACCTCGAAACCTTGGTAACGTTGGTCCTTGAGACTACGCGTGGGTGGTAATTATTCACGGCCACCATTGGGTCCGAAACCCCACCATGTTGTACCGTCTATCGCGAAAAACCGTCGAAACTTCGTCAGAATCGCAAGGAGTCCTGTGCGTAAGTGCGTGGGTGGTTTGCGACAGGTCAGGAGCGAGGGGGGTTAGACGAAGGTGGATCGAAAATAGGGGCGACGAGAAGGAGGAAGAGAGAGGGGATGCGGTGGTGGGGCGGCTGACGAGGGGTGGTAAGATCGGACACGAGACAGACGAAGACGGAGGATAATCGATAGACACGGCTAGACGCCGCCCCAGACAACCTTTTACCTTAGCTTAAGGACACCCCGACCCTTAAACAATTTACCCCGGACAGCCGAGACGCATTTTTGCCCCGCGAACAAATCCGGGCCAGTGGCGCCAGCCGACGCTCCCTCTTCGATTCTCCGATCGGATTTCTCGAGATCTTTCCAACAGGATTCTTGCCAAAATTCAATTTTATCTCTCCTTCGGTTCTGTAGTTTTATCAACAGCGTTCTCGTGCATTCACCAACACCCTACGATCGTAATTATTTAACGACACTTGGGTTTCGGATAGAATGATTCTACTCGTTGGGTGTACATCAATCTTCGAAATAATTTTTTCACGCAGGAATATCGAGCATTTCGTATCGAAATCTTTCGTTTTGGTACTGTTCTTACCTTCTTTTACATCTGAAAAGTCGTTTACATCTGAAAAGGAGCCTTAATTCTCGAAAGGGTAAATAATTCACTCGACCTTGCTACGTTTGGGAATAATTCCTCTGTGAGGGTTATCTTGGACACTTTCAGGAGCGAAAGAAGTTTTAAATTGTACTTATTGTTATTTGCTCGGCTGATTTTTCAGTAATGCAGGGTGCAAGGAAAGTCGAGTAAATTTAGCGTATAATAAAAGAAACGGGAGATTTAAAACGTGAATTTTCAAGAATCCCTCGACTTTGGATTATGTGTGAATCGATAAATGGAAAACGAAGAGTGTTTTTTCAAACGAGACTTCGTTTCGGAGATAATCGATTTTGGAAACTCAAAATCGTGCAATTAACGGTTCGGTTAACCCGGTCGTCCGTTACTTATTATTTCTACTTATGTTAGTGTTTGTAAATATTGGCAACGACATGCTATTATCCGTTTTCCGTCAATCTTCCTTCTAACTAGGTAGGACCGGGTAAAACAGATAATACCGTATCACCGTTCATGCTTACCGACACCGATGCAAGTCGAAATAACGAGTAACGAACAGACACGTAAGTCGTGTTCGTTGCACGTGTGCTTCAAGAACCTTTGAACTCGATTTTCTCAAAAATGCAGCCTTGTGTAAAAAAATGTTATATTACGTTCTCGACGTATTTTTGCACGAAGAATCGTATTACTTTCAATCTGTCTCTGTCGAGTTCTTCGTCGAGTATTTTTTCCCCATGAAACGTAATTTTTATTTTCTTTTTATTACCATTTTTCTTTTTCTTTGGTACAGGAACATTTGTCTTTACTAAGTTATTTTCCCCCCCAAAACATAGATCGAAATATATAAAAAATGTGACTTTGATAAAATTTCAAACGAGTTTCGAATTTTTTTTCGGTACATATGCGATCGATTATTCTACTATTTCCAGTCCACGAGTCTTGTCTAAAAGTAATTGTACGGTTAAGAGTTTTAATTAGTTATTCTCGGTAAACGATACTTATAGTATTTCACTAAACGAAATCGCTTAGCAAGGACTGCGTATTCTTCTACGTCCTTTTCCACATTTTCAAGATCATTAAAGTATCTTTTCTTCGTCCTGGTGACCTTTAGACGAACTTTCTCAGACTGCTGTGAAAGCCAATTGTATTAAATAATAGTCGATCCACGAATAAAGTTCTCGGGAGAATTCTTGATTGATTCGGGGGGGTTTTCAAGAGACAGACTTCAATCGAAGTAACTTCGAAGGCATACTATTCATCGTGACAGTGGTCGTCAACTCGTCGCTCGTTGCAGTTCGTTTAATTGCTCGTATTAACATATGTTTATATTACACTTTTACGTAGTACGTAACCAAACTTCTTACGTCTCAGAAAAATTTCTTTTCCGCTTGATATTTTCTCATATTTTCATCACTTGTCAATTTTCACGTTCATCGTTAATTATCTGTACTTGTGCATACATATTAAGTGTACGTTATTCGCATATATCATACACGTTTAAATTTACAAAAATTCAATTTACATATTTCTTGATCTATTTTAACGACATTTTTTACGTTACACACGTGTACAATCGTTTTGTCGTATTTTTGTTATTTATATTTCTTACGTATACATTCTCTCAGACTTCAACAAGTAGTTCACCGAAACTTTCGAGATAGTAGCTTCTGTATAGTTCGAGGTCGATCGAAACCCCTGTGAAACACGAACTAATTCGAATGGTAAAAGTACAAGCTCGCGATCGTTTCGGTTTTGCAAGAAGAATATTTATTAAGACGCAACGGTGGATACCGAGGAGCAATCCACTCTAGCCTCGATTCAAAACACGAGATTCCATTGATCGCGTTCGGCGCACGTTTTATAACCCCTTCTTCCCTTCCGCTCGAAGTTAATTTTGTAAATTGAAACCACCTCGAGCGCGCTGACCCTTTCGCCGCGAGGTCTAACCAAGTTTCATTTAAAAAATTCCTGCTCGAAAAATGTAAATACGGGCACTCGCTATTTTCCACACCTTTTCGCTCGTTTTCGACCACGTTGGCGCGAGATTCGAAGCATCGTGTTCGGTCGTTAAACTTTTTTCCGGAAGAAAAAAAAAAAAAAGAAAAAAAGAGAAAGAAAGAAGCATTTTTCCAGGAGATAGAAACTTCCGTTTGGAAAAGTTCGATCGAATATAAATACGTCACTTTCGAGGCGAATAATTTATCCGTACGTGGCAGACGGGGAGCACCTTGGACCACGTGAGAATTACAATCGTAGAAGTTCGTCGCGGAGAAATTAACGAGGGTTCTACGCTTCGTGGATTCGTTCGTAAACTTTCGAACGCGCGGTGGAAAAATCGAAAAGAAGAAAAAAAGAAAACTACGTATCCGAGTGATCGGGACTCGAGATCTTAGGAAATGGGACTCTTATTTCCACGGTGGATCGAAATAGCGGCGGAACCCTCCAATTAAAGTTGTAAATCACGGCATTGAAAATCGTAATTGTCCTCCCCGATTCGAAGCCGACGAGAGGACCATGCGAGTTTTTCGCCGGAACGAGTCGATTCACGGCCTCGTAACCCCGCGTCGTTCGCTTGCTCGCCTATAAATCGTTAAAGCAGGCTCGTTAATTCGTTAAAAAACGAGCCGGCACCAGACTTCTTTTTTTTTCTTTTCTTTTTTCGGTGACGTAGACTGTGGTAATCTAATAAAGCGATCTGTATTTGATTGACTGGAGGTAGACTCGCGTGTAATTTAGTAGGTTTTGATTACATCTTAATTACGCTCGCTTTTTGCTAGTCTGACAATTAGTTTTTACGGCTGTTGTTCCTCTTTTTCTGCTCGAGAGGAAGCAGCGAGATTTCAGTAGACCTATACGGACTTTAATTACGAATTATTGTTTGTCCTTGGTCCGAATAATTTATTTTCGACTCTGTTGTTCCGTTACGAAGATTCCACTCGTCGGGCGGTCGATTTATCGACGAGGTTGAAAATATCGTGAAAATTCCACCGATAAGTATTTTCATCCGAAACAACATTCACGGATTCGTTGCACCGATCGCAGCTTGGATCGATCGAATAGGATGAAAATTACGAGCCGCGGGAATATTTAAAAACGTGCAACGATTTTCGTACCAGCTCCTTGTATTAAAGCGTACGATCTCAACGCTCGTGAAACGAAATAGGAAGCTCGAGGTCCATTTTTTTTCATTTCATTATTTCCGATCCGACACTTATTTGCAATTCAAGATGGCCGGAATGCTCAGCCCCTATGGCTGCCAGCGGAGAGATTCGTACGGCGCGATAAAAAAAGAAAAAGAGAGAGAGAGAAAAGAAAAAAGGAAGGAAAAAAGGAGGAGAAATAATAAAAGGGGCCCTCTCTCGACGACGACCAATCGTGGCCCGGGCTGATCGTATCGTCCGACTTAATTTATTATTTTATGCGTCGCGCACGTGTGCAACGTGCACACGCGACCGTGCACCGTGCGCCGCGTGTTAAAGCTCCGTTCACAAAACGCGAATCGAAGAATGGAAAATATCTCGCCCGTTAGAAACCTTTCCGACAATTTCTTTCGCTCGCGACATTCTCGAACATTGGAGAAATGTTCGCGTAACCGAAAACGTTCATCATTGTATCGAAACAACAAATCTTTCCATCACCATTTTCATAAATCTTTACCAATGGAAATTGAACGTGCAATTTTCAAAACGCAAGACGCACATAACCGATCTCTTGGTAATATCAAGAAACACAATTTACAAATACGTTCGAAAAGTATCGTACATTTTCGTTTCTCGACGCGTGGACAATTTCTGGGGAATGTAAATTATTCGACGCGTGGACAATTTCTGGAGAATGGAAATCATTCGACGCGTGGACAATTTCTGGAGAATGGAAATTATTCGACACGTGGACAATTTCTGGAGAATGGAAATTATTCGACGCGTGGACAATTTCTGGAGAATGGAAATTATTCGACGCGTTTACTTTTCGACAATGAGATCTCGAAACTCTAAACGAGTACATCGAGAAACATCTGTCGAGATATTTATCCGGTATTATATTCAATAACGAAATAACGCTCGTTCGAAACATACATTCGCGAACGTGCAACACGGTGACGCGTCGGTGCGATGTCTCGAGCGATTAAAACGCGAATATCGCGCAAATTTATCGGTACGACCGAAATTGGAAACGATCGACCGAGGTTACAAGAAACACACCGACTCGTTGTAACGAGGGTCGAGTGTTCTTTTTTTTTTCTTTTCCCTTTTTTTTTCTTGCACGAGTTTGAAAACTTCGTTTGATTTAATTCCGCTCGTTCGGTAGCCCGAAGTGTATTATTATTTATGCAAGTTCCGTAGTCTTCGTGGGCAGAGTGCGTCTGCGAACTGCCTAGCGGTTGAAAATCGCGAATCCGTGGGGTCGAAGACCCCGAGAGAGGGGAAAAAATAACGCAGGCGTTTTTCGTTGCGATCGAGGGGTAGAATAGGGGTGCGGTAACCAATGGGGGCGAACTGGGCCACCCAAGAAAAATCTTCGGGTCTTGCATGGCCGGGAAAGAGGCGCAAGAAAGGTTAGAAAAGCTCATTCGATCTTTCCGCATTTGTTCGCGCGTCCTGGTGGTTCTTATCAACGAATGCAGCTGCGTTCCGAATTTGTTTTTTTTTTTTCACTCGAACGAAAGTGCCAGAAAATTGCACTTTTGGATTCGACGCGTATCGTAATTCGTAAGTTCCGCGCGGGGAACTCGATTTATCGGGATTTTTATTTCTCCTTGTTGGCCAGCCTTTTCGACGCAACCCTAAAAAGTTTACATCGAGGGCGCAGTTGGCCTCTTTATTAAGGAAATTTTATTCGGTGTAACATCGAATCGTAAGAAATCGATTCTGTCGGAAATTGTTTGAAAAATGTCCGATGGATTGAAACGATACAATTTTCAAATTTCTCGTTTCTTGTTTTTGAAAATTTGATCCACGATAAACGGATCTCGGATCAAGTATTGTTTACTAAACCGATAGTTTACTTTCGATTCTTCGAACTGAATCTTCTGTGTTTGAAACACAGAAGATTATTTATACTTTCTAATTCCTTTCTGTTGTCGTTGCACTCTCTCAAAGCGAGCTGATAAACAACACCCAAACGTTGAGAATTTTAAATCGATGCAACGACATCGATTCGCCCTCGAAAGCCAACAGGAGCGTTCCTATGAACTTATTGCGAAGAAACTGCTTCCATAAATGTAACATCTACTTTCGTTGTAATTCAATGTTACAAATGTTTCCGTTCACGCACCGCTTGAAAGTACTCAATAATTATTAATACTTACGCAAACGTAAGTTTACGCTTCCTTTTTCGCGTAACTTTCACGATCAAAGTTCCTAGTTGCAGCATTTCCCGCGCGCCGATGATCGTTCCACGATTCGCGAAAAACGAGTGGTGACTCGACTACCTCTTGAAAACCAAAAACGAGCGTTAACCCTTGGTTAAGAATGTCCCGCGCGGTATCGAATCTCATAGAGCATCCCCGAAATTGATACACCTCGTCATCGGGCTCCAGATTACCAAAAACCGTTCATCCCCTAAGTGCGTTCGCTTCGTAACGCCAATAAATTTCCCCTGTAATACCTTCGATCGGAAAAACAGAATAAAAAAACAAAGAAAAGAAAAAAAAATCAGAATCACCCACCCTCGGAATCCGTGAACCAATACACTGTCGTTTTCCACGTACACGGAGAACGAAGCAGAGGGGTGGTAGGTGGTTGCACACGCTCCCATTGCGGTGTGTAACGTCTCGGGGGTGGACCAGGGTGGAAAAACCTACCCCAACGGGGTTGGAGAGTGCGCTCGCGATGGGTGGGCAAAAGGGAGAAATAAGAAAAGCCGGAGCCACGGAGGAGACGACGACGACGACGACGACGACGACGACGACGAGGACGACGAGGAGGACGACTACGACGACTACGACGACTACGACGACGACGACGACGACTACCACGGGATATCTGGGTCGAGACTCGTCGTCGCCGACGTCCCGGCGCCAGGCGTCCTTTCCTTTAGCTTTTTTTCGGCACCGATGCGCCGAGAAAAACGTCGAAAGAGGGAAAAGTACCGCCGTGCTTCGTTGTTTCGCGGTTCTCTACCTTTTTTCCTGCCCCTTGCACCCTCGCACCAACCGGGCTGGGGGTTGGTTGGAAAGATAATAAGTCAAATTGTTCTTTGGTGGTAATTCTGATTCGAAACGGAGAGACGGTTGGAACGCTTTCAACCGGCTTTCCGTGGAAACTGTACTCGAATTTACCCGAAGGCTCTTTATTTTTAACAGAGGTAATCTTTGCCGCTGCTTTCGGTAATTATATTCGACCGGCCATCTTTCGAGGGTCGATTCTGCTTTCGACCGCGAATATGAGCGATTCGGTTTTTTATTCACTTGGGTAACAACGACCGACACGGTGAATACAAGTCGATTGTTTGTCCATTACTGTACAAGTTGTAAATAATTAAATCAAGGCCCGACACGGTGAATGTAAGTCGATTATTTAACGATTAATCTGTACGAGTTGTAAATAAATATACAATTTTTTAGGCACCGTGAAAACCTTCTGAGATTAGATACATTTTATTTTCTTGAATATCAATGACCGACACGGTGAATGTAAGTCGATTATTTGTCGATTACTGTACGAGTTGTAAATAATTATACAATTTTTTAAACACCGTGAAAACCTTGAGGTATTAGGCACATCGGTAGGTACTTCTTTTTGTAAGTTTCGAATCGTTCCGCGCTAGATTTTTACACGTAGAATACATATCTTTCCCTACCTCTCTTATCGTATATTATTTTATTCGATCCTTATTGGATTATTTCGAGCACACAGTCGCGGCTCGCCTCTACACCGCAGTGTATACTAGTCTCTACTTCGATACTTTTCTTTTTTCTCCGCTCGTTCAAGTTCTTGGTTACTTATTTCGTTCGACGACTTTATTGCCCGCGACGAAATAAAATAACATAAGAATACCAAAGGAAAGAAAAAAAAGAAAAAAAAAAAGAAAAGAAAAACACGAAACGAAAGAAGCGAACAGAAAGGGTACACTTCGTATGCAATTCCGATGCAGCCAAGACGTGCATTTTTCAATTACCGAGTATCAGAAGTACGCTCGAGAAGCCAAAGAACGCGACATCGTTCGTCGATTCACCCTCATCTTCGACGACTCGAAGAAAAAATAATTAAACGTTCCGAAAACAGAAAATTCCCCATGCTCGGAAAAATATCCCGTTATCACTGGTATTCGCACGATCCTCGAACCTTGATCATCGTCAAGTAAAAAAAAAGAAAGTCGATCGGTGAACACTGCTCTCGCGAAAGAAAGAAACTAAACGGTGCTTCGATCGAAATAGAAACACCGATCGACCCTTTAGAGATCGTCTTCGCGGTGAAAACATCCCTCGCGAGAATCTCGTTTCGCGGGTCCAGGACGAGGGTAGTCGGCGATTCGACGTAAAGTCTCGCCGCTAGTTTCGAGGTGCGCAGATTTAATTCTCGAGGGGCTGAGAGGGGTGTGGGAGTGAACGGTGTAAACTCGTCGGAAGGCCGCCGCTGGCCTTTGCGCAAAAGTTAGAAGTTAGTTACACGGGGGTGACCACCCCTCATCTGCATATCCGCGCCCTACCACCCCGTCAACCGGTCCACCCCTGCCCACCCCGTCGTCTCCTGGTGCTTTCCAACCCCTCCGACCACCCTCTAACCAACGTGCCGCCGCCACAAGCTGCTCAACAAGTGGTTCTTCAGTTTAGCGCCCGACTTAGCGCTTCTTTAATTTTCACCTCGCGCCACGCCGCCAACCGACACCCCCACCCCCACCCCCACCCGCACCCTCTGTTCTCGGATTTTGCGTCTTATCGGAGGACCTCGCTCCGTCGGAGAATCTGCGTGGCTTCGTGCCAGCGATAGAAGGGACGATTATTTTCATATCCCTCTTCTTCCTCGTACCGTTCGTTTCGGGGAGGTTTCAGGTGCGACGCCAATGGATTTTTCACCGATTCGTTTACCGATAGAACCGATCGATTCGATCGGTTACCTCGGACCTAATTTACGGAAACTTCGCTCCGTTTGGTGGGTGTACACATTGGATCACGCGTGTAATGTTAGTTTTATAGATTTATAATAGTGTTTATACAATGTACAATAATTTAGAGAAATAGTTTTAATACGTACCAGCCCCGATTCGAGATCGAAATCATCAACTGCCCCGCTTTAGAGTAACTCGACGATCTGGAAATTATTCTCCAACTCGGTACACTAATATCGAACAATTGCCCCGTAGATGCTCGTTGAACTTCTTAATAGATCGTCGAGTTTATTTTACCTTTAACGAGTGTTCTCGCGACAGAGAGACATTAACACGTGTCTACGTGTGTGAATATTCTCGCTAGAATTACACACTACGACCGATCGGTTCGAATGTTCACCTGTCCAAATTGTACAATGTCAATATCCCATCGAGCGATCCTGTGTCTTTGAAAACGACCACGAAGCGGTCGTTACGAAGCGCACTGGTAGAAGACGAAAGGTGACGCGATTCGCGTTTGTTCTCCGGTTTAAAATATTCGAGAATCTCCTCGCGCCGGGATAAATAAGATACCGAAAGGATCCGGTACGAGCAACGGCGGCTGACTTTTCGCGCGGTGGTAGAACATTCCACCCTTCGGCAGGAAGATCGCGGGAATGGGAAAGGAGTTCTCGTGTTCTGGTCGATACGGGTAATCGTAAACCGGGGATACTCCTCTTCCGGCCCGCCTCGAAAAACCAAAACACAAATAATCACCGTGGTGGGGTACGAGTGGAAGGAAACGGCCGCGAAAGAGATGAAAAGACAGGTCGTGCTCCCATCGGGCTACTTAAGGGAACGGAGACGCGGGAACGGGTGGGATCCGGGAGTGTGAACCTATCTGCATGTGAATGGCACAATGGTAATTGGGGGATGCACCGTTAGAGGATATTAGAGGTAACAGGCGACTCGATCCCCGATTCCCGTTGGACTTTTATGCAACCACGTGAAACAGCATCTCCGAAACGTTACCGGAGTCACGTTCTTCCTGGCCATTCCTTCGGCCCGTGTATATACGTGTATATACGTGTGCGTATATGTGTGCACGCGCGCGAGCGCTCACGTTAGATCCGTGGTAACCTCAAAAGCTGATACCACTCGAGAGGAACTACGGTATTACCTGCTCATGTGACCCATCTGTTATTTGCCAGACTCGGTCTCCCTGTGTGCGGTGCCACATGTTCGAGAGAATGGAGCGCGGGTTAGCGTGCGGTACATCTATTATAGCCCAACCGCCTGATCTGAATGCTTTATGGCGATTGATAGTGAAATAACAAGTGGAGGAGCGAGTTGTGGATACGGGGATCTCGCGATGGATCGAGAACCTCGCCGATGGGAAACGAGCATCCGTAACGAAACGAACAAGCTTTTCGGTGGAATTCTTTCTTGACCTTTACGTACGGAAGGTGAAACTCGCGTTACCTCGTTTCGTCTACGGGGTTACCCGTACATTTTTTCCATCCACGAAATAGAGAATTTTTTGTTTCAACGTGTTGCTCTCTCTCTCTCTCTCTCTCTCTTGGAGTCTCGTTCGAAAGACGGTTGACTTTTTTCAATCATCGGCGGCGGTTCCTTGAAAATTTCCTACTTGTTTTCGTTCGCGTTCAATTCACTAAAAAGCGAGGGGGGCGAGGGAATTCACGTAGAGAACCGCCTCGACGGAAACGCATCCGTTCCGCGTTCGTCTCGGAACGACGCCATTTGTCAAGTTGAATCGCGCTCGAGGAGAAACGATGATTTCCGTCCCTCGGAGCGTATTATTTTTACATTCGAAGACGAGCACGGGCCAGCCTCCATTATCGGGGACCGCGTCTCGTTACCGCCTTCGATAAAACATCCCCGGGCGAACAAACAAACAATCGTTTCGAACGCGAGGAAGGAACGGAAGCGATCACCGCCCGCGAAAACTGGAACGAACTGCCCCGGAACGAGTTCCCCTTGGCTCGCGAGTGACGATCGCTACGCGTGGCAAATAAACGGGCCTTTTCGCAACCAAGTGTTATCCGACACGCGTTAAACCTAACCTTACGGACAAAGAGTGGCTCGTTCGTTGGACGAGATATCGTGGAAATCTAAAGATATCCCGATAAACGTCCGCAGTCTTTGAGTCGGCTAGAGGTGGAACGCTCCGTGCGCAACAATTTCGAGACCATCGGTCTCGCTGATTCCGGAGATTTCGTGATTTACGTTCGAAACGAACGGGAACGAATCGTCGTTGAATCGAACGGGGTGTTTTGCCGTGTTTTCGCAAATGAATTTCTCGCGGAGGATTTAGTCCCGGAATCGGTTTCGAACGATCGAAAAACAGAGGGACGAAGCGGCACGGTTCGAGCGGAACGATCGAATTCCATCGCGGTAGGAGCGATAGCTTCCCTCGCGAAGAAAGTATTCTAGGACGACACACGCGCGCGCATCGGCCGCGTTAAGGGTTAATTTATGTACGGAATGCGCGAGTCTTTCGAAGCGGTGGCCATGTTGGTTTCGACGTGTCCGTCAAGGTATTCCCCCTCGCATCACGCGAGTCTCTTTCTCGATTTTCCACCCCCAAGCCCCACTTTCTTGCCTCCGACACACGTGAGGCTCACACACGAACGCGAAACCGACGTGTGCTTCCCCGTTGCCCCGGCGCAGGCTGCACTGCGCACAACCCCCACCACCCCCATCCCACCTATCCACCGAGCCGGCGTCCCGCACCCCCTACAACCCCTTCGGCTGTTCGTGCAGCCCGCCGTGCAACCCCCCAGGAGGCGACTCTTATTATTTCCATTTTTCCAATTCGGTCTGAGGGGCGGGAAACGAGCGTACAACACCCTCCCCTCTGGTCTCTACCCCCCGGCCCAGCGCCACCCACACGAGCGTTCTCCCTCCGTTGGTGCTTCGCCCCTTCCTCTCCCCAGGTGGTCGACCAAAGGAAAAATATCTATATTTATCTGTTTCTTCGCGGGATATGTCTCCCTCCAACCCCGCCGCCTCACCCCTCGGCTTCTTTTTACTCGTTTCCTCTCCACCTCCACCTTGGAGTTTCTCGGTCTCCCACCCCTTTCTCGATCTCTCGCCATCTTTCCGTCTCTCCAGAAGTTCCCTCTCCCTCTGGCGCGCTTTCCTTCTTCCTTACTGCCTTCTCCTTACCTCCACCCAGCCACCCCCTTCCTACGGCATTGTGGCGGGAGAGACAGATACACGGCGGGGCGAGAGAGAACGCGCGCGAGACCGAACGAGACCGAACGAGACCGAACGAGAGGGTGGAAGCAGAGAGAGAGACGAAAAAGGAAGTGGAAGACGGAGGGCACACCACGACGACGACGACGACGACGTCGACGACGCCGGCGGCCGCGGCGAAGCGTGCGCGCCTTTCCTTGGCCGGCGGCGCGACAAGGAGGGAACGGAGGAACGGAGAAGGACACCGACAGCGGTTAGAAACCGGTGCAACGGAGAAGGATCGACGGGGAGAGAAGGAACGGCGAGCTTCCGCTTCCTTATGCTCCGCCGCGGACTGCATCAACCAGTCGCGCGGTCGCGCTCACATAAGAAACTGGGATTCGAGAGGCAACCCCCTTCTTCTCGAGCCGCGACGCGGTTTCCGTGAGCGGAAGGAATTCGGTGCCCGGTGACCGGTGACCGGTGTTCGTGCGAAACTACGAGACGTCGCGACGGAACATCGCCGAACGTTGCCGCCAACGGCGCCTCGCCGTGACGCACCGCGCTGCACCGCGCCGCACCGCGCCGCAACGTCGGAAAACACGGGGTTAATTGACTCGCCGACGCTCGAAACGCGACTGACCGGCCGCTCGCCCCCACCGCCGCGCTAACGCGACACGAGGACGGCCGAAGGTGTGCGGGAACGCGCGAGCGGTCGTCCGGCCCGTCGGATCGGGTCTCGTCGCGCTCGCTCGGCCGCGCTCGGCCGCGCTCGGCGCTCGTTGGGCCCGCGCTCCGCGCCAATCGCGCACCACCGTTATCCACCGCTATCCGCCGCGCCCCGCGTATCGCCATGAAGAAGAAGGGAGACCGTTGGGCCTCCTGAGCGAGCCCAACGCTCGCCGAACAGGAAGACGCGTACCCGCTCGTGCTCGCGGTTCCGATGGAAGCCTGAACGATGTTCCTCGACTCATCGTCGACCAGAGGAGGATGTTCCTCTGCCCGTTTCTTGTTCCTTCTCTCTCCCTTCTTCTACTTCTACTCACCGCGCTTCCTCTTCTTCTACCTGGCGACGGACGTGTCCGACCAGGCGGAGGAGGATCACCGTCGAGGGAACAGTCGAGGGTGAAATCGTAATAACCGGGTGCCTCGTCGTGGCACGCCGATGACGAGACCAACCGAGGGAAAGAGAGAGCGTGCGGGAAGGGGAGCGAGAAGGGAAACGACCCACGGACAGCCTCGGAAAGAGAGAACAGAGAGAGAGAGAGAGACAGAGGGCAAGATCAACCAAAGTTCCTATTTTTCACGTGTTTTATGCGCAACTCGTCTAGCGAAGTAGGACGTAAGAGAGAAGACCGAAACCCGGAGCGGAGGTGTACCAGCGAGGGTGACGCGGAAACGCAACACGCACGCCGGAAACCTCGTGTCCGCGGCACCGGTGGCACCCTCCCGCGCTAATTAGCCAGCCAATTAGAAAGGCCGCGGCCATGCGTAATGAGCTGCGCGCGCAAAAGTTCCTAAACGCCACGATGCAATGTTTTTTTCCTGCGGACGCCTCGTACCGCCGACCTGGCCACAGGCGACCACTGATAATACTTGATAAGCCCTTAAACGCTAAGTAGTAGTAAGAATAATAAGACGAGGTCGTCTCGAACGAGCTCCCCGTGCTAATCGCGTACGAGAGTTTTCAAAGCTCTCGACGATCCGTACAGGAAGCAGCCTCCGTGCGAGATCGTCGTCCGCGTTCTCGCGAATTCTCGCGTCGGACGTAAGTGGACGCACCCAGAGGAGGGTGTACCGAACGAAACGAAAGCAACTGCATCGTGTCTTGGAGCGTTCAGGTCCGCAAATGCAATAAAAGCAAACGAATTTAATCGTACGGTACCGAACACGGTGTGTTATTTTTTTTCTCGCGCGAGTCCGATTGCCTTTCGACGACAGCTTTTTAAATCGCGGTAGCGTCGTCACGACGGACGTGTTCGAGCCGCCACGTGGCAGCCAGCTCCATTCAAGCAATCCTCGGACCGCGACGGTGGTGTCGACGGTGGTGTTTTTAAACCTCTCGCGCGTCACGATTAATAGTAACGAATATTCAGCGAACAAACGGAAGAAAAACAAACAAACAAACAAAAAATATATATATATATATTATACATCTATATTATATATGTATATACATACACACCTGGAAAGCGTATTTAATTCTATATTCCTATACACACGCATGGAGCACATGTACAGGTATTTTGATAAGCTCGCGCGACGAGGGCGCCGATAGTCGTTCCACGCGATCGGAAACCGCGAGAGTTTCACGTACGTGTCTTCGATCGTACCCGACGCAACAAAATGTCCACGATGAGTGTCGTGTCGAATTCGTCCGTCGAGGTCGACTCGGACTCCTCGAACGACATGTCGAGCAAGGACGAAGGACCCGCCGAGCAAAAGTTCATCCTGAGAAACGAGCTGTACAACAGCCTGCTGGCGAGCGCCCTCGGCAAGACTGTGCTCAACAGGCACCTGAGCTTCAAGGAGCAGGGGATTAATTTTAATCTGGCCAATCTGAAGGATAACCTGAACGCGTTGGGAGCCCTCAAGGAGCTGAAGGATCTCAAGGGATTGACCGTCAGTAGCGTGCCAGCCTTCCCGAGGAACCTCGCTCTGCACAGAGAAGACCACGATGAGGTCAGCAAGCGTTCGACGATTTAACCTTTTCTTCTTCCGCGGACCCTTCCAAATTTATATCTCCTACATTTTTACGTTTCCCGAATTTTTCAACGATGACCGTGCGATACAACTTCGTGGAGAATCGAAGAAACACGAGATACTCGACGCGAAACACAAGTGTTTTTCGTATTAATTGGTTTTACGTTCAACGCTCACCTATACGGAACAAGTATGCATCGAGTACTCGCCTCGTTCGATCGTAACTCGACGAGCAACGGGCTTTCGAATCGAGGTGTCTTCAACGACCGAGACAGAGCGCGATTAGACATTTTTTTTTTACTCCAAGTTTCCACGAGTCTCGATAACGCACCGCTTGACCTCTCGGTTTGTTAAATTCGAATTATTTTCACGAGTCGTCAGGAGAGACTCGAGACGATCGAGAACTCTTGCGATCGGAAAGTTTCTTAGAATCGCGAGATTCTAGTGTAGTCTTCGCCGAAGTGTGCGCAGTGTTTTCGTTAAATTCGAAATCGAGAAACAAGTACGCATCCATGACGTAAAATTTGTACGAATTAGAGAATCGGTGAACTTGTAACTTGAGATTTCGGTATTCCGTATTCGGAAACCGGTTGGAGGCGTTAAAAATGAAACTCGAGTTTCCGTAGAGCTGGAAAGTTATTACTTGGAAGTTGCGCGAAGACGCGCGTCGTCTGTGGGACAAACTCGACTAACTCGATCGCGAATTCAATCTGCGAAGAAATCGTAAAACCGAAACACGCCGCCGCAACCTTGGAACTCGAAATTCAACGCCTTGCGAAACTCGAAACGCATCGCGTTCCCGTTGTTCACGATCGTACCTCGCTCGTCGAGTTGCGTGGAAATTTCGAAATTCGTTGTTCGGGAAATTACGAACACCGCGACCGCCGTTTCCACGTATTTGCATAAACTAACGATCCGTAAGTTCACGGCTACACGGAGCCACCCCAACGTCCCCCGACAATCTAAAAACAGCGAAGCTTTCACGGCACACAGTCGCCTCCCCGAAGCCATTTCAAAACCGGAACATCAAGATCAATAATCCCGAAAAGATTCCGCGTCTTCACTGACCTACCCTTTTCCAGACTTCCCAACCATCTCCAGAAGAGGAAGAAAACAAATTCACAAATTTCCACCACCCCGGTGGAACGATTGAAAACACCCCCGCGAACAAACAAGCCGATTTTCACGGTAGAAAGATCCGAAAGAAAACAAGGACAACTAATACTCGACTTAACGTGTTTTTCATTTGAAAAGTTCCGGGAGAAGTAACGGAAATGCTGGAAATTATTTTCGGTGAAACGAGAATCACGGTTCGAAGATGTAAAAAGTTAATCCTGGAGGAAATAAAAGTAATGGGAAACGTAACGAACTTTGGTCCGATAGTATAATAATTTTTAGTTTCAAACTTCTTGTTTGAAAAAAAAAAGAAAAAAATTTCAAAGCATTTGAATTTTCCAAACTTACACGAACGTTATTCGTTCACCGATGGTGTTCGATTTTTAATTTGTGCGAATTCTAAATTTTTTAAATACCGAAACGAATAAACGATCTACAAAGCGGGAAAAAAAACAAGCACAGTTTATTTTATCGCAACATCGCTATGAAATTTCAGTCAGTTGCACGAGCGCGTGTAATGCGATACTCGTTTGCCGATGCTCTGTCTCGTTCCCTCTCGTTGTATCCGATGGCGCGATTTCGACACTCGAAAGCGGGAATTATCGTACTTTTAGCACTCTGTAATCGAGTCCTCGAAATATTTTACAATTTCGTAATCGTCAATCGTCAATTCTACTCGACTTACCCCGCTTTCGAGAAAACTCGCACTTTGTTACACGAAAGCGGGAATTACCCATACTTTGAATAGAATCTTTGAAATATTTGATAATTTCATAGTCGCCAATCGTCGATTCTACTCTACTTGCCCCGCTTTCGAGAAAACTCGCACTTTGTTACACGAAAGCGGGAATTACCCATACTTTTAATCGAACCTTCGAAATATTTGACAATTTCGTAATCGTCAATCGTCCATTCTACTCTACTTGCCCCGCTTTCGAGAAAACTCGCACTTTGTTACACGAAAGCGGGGATTACCGTACCTTTAACATACTCTAATCGTGTCTTCGAAATATTTGACAATTTCATAGCCTCCAATCGTCGATTCTACTCTACTTGCCCCGCTTTCGAGAAAACTCGCACTTTGTTACACGAAAGCGGGAATTACCCATACTTTGAATAGAATCTTTGAAATATTTGACAATTTCGTAATCGTCAATCGTCCATTCTACTCTACTTGCCCCGCTTTCGAGAAAACTCGCACTTTGTTACACGAAAGCGGGAATTACCCATACTTTGAATAGAATCTTTGAAATATTTGACAATTTCGTAATCGTCAATCATCCATTCTACTCTACTTGCCCCGCTTTCGAGAGAACTCGCACTTTGTTACACGAAAGCGGGGTTTACCGTACTTTTAACACTCTCTAATCGAGTCTTCGAAATATTTGATAATTTCATACTCGCCAATCGTCGATTCTACTCTACTTGCCCCGCTTTCGAGAGAACTCGCACTTTGTTACACGAAAGCGGGAATTTCTGTAGTTAGCGAAGAGGTTAGGGGACACTTGACGCGTTGTGGTAACCGTTTCAGCGATGAAACGCGTCTTACGAGAAACGTCGCGGAATGTTCTTATAGAAGTTGTCGGTTAAAAAGTTAGTGGATAGTTAAGTGCGACGAGTTTCCACGTAACGGGAGCACAAAACGAGGGTGAAAAGGGGCTGCGGATACGACGGAGAGATCGCGGAAGAAAATCCTGTTTGCTTGGCAATTACTGTTTGTTTTGCCAGTCTTCGACTTTCGAACTACTTTGTTCCTTCCTTTCCTTGCCTTCTTTTTCATCTTTGGTCCGTCTTTCGTTTTTCTCTCCGTAGACTCGTTTAACAATAATTCTTCGCTCGTAATTGATTTTCTTTTCGGGCCTCGTCGACAACGTATACAGGGTGTCGATGAGAATCTAGGTCCTCTTTCGAAAATATTGTTCCTCGCGACGGTATAAATCGAAAAGTTTCACTCCATTTTGCAATCTAAAGTTTCGTTACCGGGACAATAAACGGTTGAAGTTTTTACACGTGCCAACGTCACGGACACGTGCTCTCGTATGTGAGCGTGTACATGCGCGGCGCACGATCAGCTGACTGCGATATAAATAGAGTCACATCGGTAAACTTCGACCACTTATATCCGGGTAACGAAGCCTCCAATTGCAAAACGCTTAAGCACTTTTCGATTTCTCCACGTACGAGAAATCAATGGAAAAGTGTACCTTAATTTCGCGAACACCCTATTTCTATGTAATATTTTAAAATCCATGATCCTACTATTGTATTTACATACGTGGGTTAATATATAAAATAGGTCTCTAATCTCTGCAAGTTTGTCAAGTTCGCAAGTAATCTCAAATTTCTGAAATTTCAAAAAAAACCATATATTCAACGTCGTCTTTCTCGAATAATTATTTCAGGTACACACGAAATATATACATACATTACACGGTAGATTTGTAACCAGTTTAAAATTATCTCGAAATCCAAGTTTGAAAATCCGGTTCTAAGTTTCCTAGCAGACGTTGGCAAAAATTTGTATCTTTTGTTCGGCGAACGAAGCCGAGAATTTTGATCGTAAGAATAGAATAATATTTCATTCCGAAGGAATACAGGCTACAGACAGTTCCCGTACTTTTACGTCGTCTTTTGTTCGAATGGAATTTCATCGTTCTCTGTTAAGTACTTTTCTGTAACTTTTATCTACTCACGGTTCTCTAAGTTCCATCTTGAACTCCATTCAATTGTATTCGGCTTTATACCGGCGTCGGTTGGCTTCGTTTTTTCGTTTCATTTAAGTCGAGCGTAAACAAGCGAACCGCGTTTAAAATCCTTCACGGAACACCGGGATTTCTTAGCGAGCGGAATTTTTCCGCGGCTTAATTCATTAATTTCTCAGAGCGACGGCACTCCGCGTCGACTTCCTGTTGCTTCCTTTTGCTTCTGACCGAGTTATCACCACGAGGCAACTTTCCTTGGCACGTTCGCGGTTTTGGCTCGGCTTAGTTGATTCTACGACAACGTCTGACCCGAATTCACCACGCACTTTTACCCCGTTCTCCCTTTTCCAGCGCCGAAACGTCTTTGAAACGCTTCCCCGATTACGCGTTTCTTTGTCGTGCGTCCCTCTGCGATTTTCCCCTCCACATTTCTCCATCTCGTAATCACGAGTTAAAACAGTTCTCGAGCGAAACTTTCCTTCGAGAAAGCATTCGCCTTACGAATCTTAACGAGAATCGAGTAAAATTTCTCGAACGTTGTTTACAAAAACACGAAAATCTTGATTTTCGTAGAATCGATCAAAAACAAAAATTCTAGTTCAACGAGACAATTATTAATTGTAAATATTAATTCGGTGACACTCTCGATTGGCGAAGAATTCTTTTAAAATTCTTTGTCTTTCTTGGGTTGTCGGTATTCCGAGAATTGTGTAATTTTTCTAGCTTATTGAATATTACGTTCTGCGAATCGGGGGCCAATTAATTTTCAAGAGAAAACGTTGTACTTTTATTCTCCATGACATGGCATTCCGAGGAAACTTTCAGTGGCTACGGAGTATATTATGTAAATGGGAACAGCTAAATATCCCCGTTGCTTATGGATATAGAAAATACTATTCAGAAAGAAGGGAACTGTTCGAATAGGCAAGGTTTTCCACGATGTCACTTTTTTTATCGCGATTGTCCATATAGAATGTATAAGTGTACACGTCGATTATCGTATTCAAAACAAATATTATTCTTTACGTATACGTAGGACACGTAGATATTTATGTATTCTCGTTTAAATGTTCCAAGTTCTCTAAACTGTGTTTCTAAATTTTTTCCATCGCAGAAACTCCATTAAATGAACTCTCAAGTCCTCCTCTGTATCACATATATTTCGCGCGTTTTTAGTCAAATAATTCAAATTTTCTAAACTATGTTTCTAAATATTCTCCGTCGCAAAAACTCCATTAAATGAACTCTCAAGTCCCCCTCTGTATCACATATATTTCGCGCGTTTCTAGTCAAATTTTCAAATTTTCTAAACTATGTTTCTAAATATTTTCCGTCGCAAAAACTCCATTAAATAAACTCTCAAGTCCCCCACTGTATCATTTATATTTCGCGCGTTTGTATTCAAATATTCAAAATTTTCTAAACTGTGTTTCTAAATCTTTTCCATCGCAAAAACTTCATTAAATAAACTTTCACCGTATCACCTATATTTCGCGCGTTTCCTATTCAAATATTCCAAATGTTCTAAACTCCGTTTCGAAATCTACTCCGTAAAAACTCCATTGAGTAAACTCTCAAGTCCCCCACTGTATCACTTATATTTCGCGCGTTTGTATTCAAATATTCCAAATTTCCTAAACTGTGTTTCTAAATATTCTCCGTCGCAAAAACTCCATTAAATAAACTCTCAAGTCCCCCACTGTATCACCTATATTTCACACGTTTCTATTCAAATATTCCAAATTTCCTAAACTGTGTTTCTAAATATTTTCCGTCGCAAAAACTCCATTAAATAAACTCTCAAGTCCTCCTCTGTATCACCTATGTTTCGCGCGTTTCCATTCAAATATTCCAAATTTTCTAAACTCCGTTTCGAAATCTACTCCGTAAAAACTCCATTGAATAAACTCTCAAGTCCTCCTCTGTATCACTTATATTTCCCGCGTTTCCATCCAAATATTCCAAATGTTCTAAACTATGTTTCTAAATATTTTCCGTCGCAGAAACTCCATTAAATAAACTCTCAAGTCCTCCTCTGTATCACCTATATTTCGCGCGTTTCCATTCAAATATTCCAAATGTTCTAAACTCCGTTTCGAAATCTACTCCGTAAAAACACAATTGAGTAAACTCTCGAGCCTCCCTCTATAAACGACACATCTCGTTACCTGTAAACAGTAGGTAATGCTGCACAATGGTGTGCGATCTATCGCATCGTCCCTTAATTTCCTCGGATATCTCGTCGTTCGTCCCCCGCGTTTCATCCTCCTCGCGGAGGGTCGATGTTCGATGTCTTTGGGACGTCGCGGGACAATATACCGGGCGAGTTGAAAGCTTTTTCAGTTAACAAAATGCCCATCCCCTTTGACGCTCGCGACCGAACGAAACGTAGCTTTTGTCGGATCGTGGCGGAGAGAGAAGGCGGGAAACTCGATGAACAAGAGCGAAAACGACGACACGCGGAACGCGGGCCTCTCCGAACCGTGTAATTAAGTGCGTGGCAATAATAAAACGCATCATTCCCCCCTTCGTTCAAGAAATAACAGCCCTCCGGGGACCCCAAGGGGATGGTCCTTTGAGAAACCAGCAATCCGAGCTCCAACTCCTAACGAGCTTTCTCACGATGCGTGCTGCGCGATCAATTAACGACGAAATCTCCCGACCCGCTAATTACGAGGCTCTAATTCGGTCCAAGGCTCGGATAGGGTTCACGGAGGAGAACCACGTTGCTTTCGGTGATAGTGCTCGAGTTAAACATTTCCAGAGACATTTTTCTACCTTTCGAATAAATCCCTTTTTCAAGCTACACGTAAAACACATTTGATAATCGACGACAAGGTTCAATATCGCGAAAGAATCGTACATCTTCACGGAAGTTACATTTATTTATCGTACAACGTTTATTTTTCATTACGAAAATTCTTAACGAAAGTTACAATCTGATGTATCTCCAATACTCGAGTTTCTTTAGATTTCATACTTTTTCCAAAGAAAAGAAACCGTTCAATTATTTTTTCTCTAGAAAACAGTTACACGAAGAAACACTTCAAGCGTCGTGAACTGCCACCGGGTAATCGAAACGGTGATCGATTTTCGAAACCCGTCGATTATCATCGGAGAATGCATTATACGGTAAAGTTAGCATAGTTTCGAAATCTTTCTATCGTTCTCGAATAAATCTCGAGATTCGCGCGAAATCTTCTCGGTCTTCTCGGCAACGGACGTTAGAGATCACATTTAATAACGTTTAATTATTCCGGGGACAATCGTTCGATTATTCAACGAATTTTAATCAACGATTAATGGAATCGTTCGTTAGAGATCTCACGGAACGTTTAGGTCGACAGCCCGGAGACAGGGGGCGGGCAACATTGTCTTAAATATCGCTCGAGCTATTTCTATTTTCGCGAGGTTAGAAGCTTTACGTTCGACGCTGTATCGATTCGCCATCGGTTGACATTTCTCTTCTTTCTCCGTGGCTATGAATTTCTTACGACGCTGCCGCGAGCAATCGATAATCCTGTAAAATCGTCGCGCAATTATACTCGTTCGTATTCGCGCGACTGGTTTATTTCCGATCTCCCTCTCCGGACCTATTCGAATTCGCGGATAAATAAACTGGACGTCTCCCGTTGGCAGTTTTCTTTTTTTTTTCTTTTTCTTTTCCTTTTTTTTTTTTTCGCTTCTCCGTCCGCCACATTCGACGGCCGCTTTTATCCCCATTACGAATTCAGTCTTCCTTTATTTCCATTACGAATTTACTCTTCGTTGGCTTCTCATTTTGTCGTCGTGTATTATTCGAAATGTCTGAAAGCGGACTCCGCGGTAGTTCGGCGGATACGCGTTCCACGTGGAAGCTTTCGTCGAGAGAATTTTTATCGTTGAACTCGAGCCGCGAACGTCCTTACAGATTGTACAATTTTCGACCGATATTTGTAATCCGTAACCGTAAACCGATTACAAGTGAACACTTGGTCGAAAGGAAATTGAAATTGGCGCCAACTTACACTTTCACGATAACTCCAACTAGACAAATTCGACGTTACTTGCAAGTGAACACTTGGTCGAAAGGAAATTGAAATTGGCGTCAACTTACACTTTCACGATAACTCCAACTAGACAAATTCGACGTTACTTGCAAGTGAACACTTGGTCGAAAGGAAATTGAAATTGGCGTCAACTTACACTTTCACGATAACTCCAACTAGACAAATTCGACGTTACTTGCAAGTGAACACTTGGTCGAAAGGAAATTGAAATTGGCGCCAACTTACACTTTCACGATAACTCCAACTAGACAAATTCGACGTTACTTGCAAGTGAACACTTGGTCGAAAGGAAATTGAAATTGGCGCCAAGTTACACTTTCACGATAACTCCAACTAGAAAAATTCGACGTTACTTACAAATGAACACTTGGTCGAAAGGAAATTGAAATTGGCGCCAAGTTACAGTTTGATGGTAACTCCAACTAGACGAATTCGACGTTACGTTTGACCGTCTTACGCATTGGGAATTACACGAAAGGTACCTGTCGATTCTCGAGTAAGTTAAGGGAGATTGTCGCATCGGTCGTGCGAACGAGGCTTAATTTCCCCGTTGGATGTCGCGGAGAAAAATCCGAAGGAGACAGAGAACCGCGCAATTTTCCAAATTATACGGCGGCCGTGTAATTTCACCATAAAATTGGAGGCTTTGCATCGAGAATGTATCTCAAATGAACAACACTGTGCCAGCTTGCATGGATAATGTAGTTGGCAGGAGATTAACAGTTAAGAACGGTTCTTTCCAACCCCGTCGGTTTCACGAAGGCCTGTCAACCGAAGGGATAATTTGCGCAAGTTGCTTCATTGGGATAAAATGTGTCTCGGATGAGATTCATCGTCTATAATTAAACGTTATCGAAGGAACGAGCTGTTCCGTTGAATATTTTAGAAGCCTAGAAGGCAAAATCTTCAAACCGATTCTTCTTATCGCGATAACCGTGGATCTCTTCGATTCAATGCGAGGCAGTTTTTCGTCGATCGTTCGATCACCTAGGATACGATAAATTGTGAAGTTTGTACTTTTCAATTCGATTCGGATTGATTTCGTAACCGTTTTATCGCACAGAACGCGATAACAAGCAACGTAGAAACTTTCACGAATAATACGTAAAGGAGAATAATTGATATTATGGTAACAACTATAGATATGCTTTGTCCGAAATTAGTGTTTAAACGAGAACGATACCGTGGACACGAAGGAATTAACGAACGAGTAATCTCTTAATCGTGGAAACGTGTCAGACTGATAAAATGGGCTAGATCAGTTTTCACAACGTATTCGTTTCTTTTCGAGGTGGTGTATCATCCAATCGGTGACTTTGAACGGTCAATATCTTCGACCTGGATAACTATTTTTCTAAAAAATGTCACGTGCATTTTTAGCGACACGAATCGCAATCTGGACGAGTTTTTTTCAAGCAAATTAGACCCGAAGTGTAGGGGAGTTATTTCACGCCACATCGATCACTTTTTGCAGTAGATGTTAAAGGTTGGTTAAAAATTACGTATGGTGCAGTACACGTGAAATTACAGAGTGTTTCGGTAATTATTTTATTGGTTGCGAATTTGGTTAAATATACAGGACGTTGAATATTGCGACCTTTGAATATTTAAACGAGAACAGACTCTATAAATGAATTTTTAGATTTGAAACTATCAACCGTACAGATTTGTCTGTTTGATTGTTCTCGTCGAGAAAATATCATGGAATTTTTCGTCAAGTCGAAAAATAATTTTCACGAGATCGTTTCGTTCACAGATTTCGTTATTACTGCAACAAATAATGTTGCACGAGGGAGGTACGGTTAGCCGAGCGCGTGGATCGATCACCTAAAACGGACCGCACTGTGGCTGTTAACAGCTCATTATAGTGTCGATTATGACAAGCCCAGCCTAGAAGCCACCTTATTTTCCAAACTTTAAAGAAACGTTCGTACTTTTTGTATTTTTAAAATTAATCGTTTCAATTCGAAAAATATTTGATTCGATATGAAAAGATTCACGATACAAACCAATCCATAGGAACCTAGAAGCCACCTTATTTTCCAAACTTTAAAGAAACGTTCGTACTTTTTGTATTTTTAAAATTGATCGTTTCAATTCAAAAAATAGTCGATTTAATATGAAAAGATTCACGATACAAACCAATCCATAGGAAGCTACTTCTGTAGAAAATAACTCGAACCATCGTACTGTGTAAATTTCCAATTTAATAAATAAACATTATTTCTGATTCATTTTCCTTCTAATCGTAGTCTAGACTAGAAATCTCTTTCCCGCCGATTATTCGATCGGTTTAACATTTATATCCCGACGTATTATTGGACGATTTAACCCGGCCAGCGATTGTTTATTAACGTTGTCCCTAACGTTAAAACCGAGCGAAAACAATTAATCGCGATTGGCAGTGAACGCGAATAGGACATAATTTATATCCACAAAGGTTCTATAATCGTTAGATAGAATTGATTATCGACGGTAGCAAAATTCTCCAAATTTTCCAAATTTTCCAAATTTCTTCCCTAATTATTTACATTCAACGTTAAAATATTTCAATGTTGTTGAAAGATCGCGATTAACGATTTAAGCTTGGTTAAAGTTTCGTTGATATTCCGATAAGTTTGCAAGTGTTCGAGCGTTGAAAAAAATATTGTTCGCAAGATCGTCTAGGTGTGTATATCTGTCGAAACGTGTATTTACAGTTCGAGTATAATCAACGTCACTGCGGATGCTTTGATGTTACAAAGACAACAAAGTAGCGCCACCGCAGGACTTTGTCGCAAGCGTGAACGTGGCTTAATCCGTTCAGGTGTTCAGGCGCCACGCTCGCTGATTTATCGATCAATTTATTAATGGGTCAGCTCTCGTGCGTTCGATCATGAATATCGGATGAAGCAGCCCGGACAGCCGAGCGAGCTTCATAATTACGGTAATTAATGTCCCCAGCGGAATTAATCGTCGGGCGAGGCTTATTTTCAAAATTGGTCCACTCGTGGAAAAATCGAAAAGTCAACCGGTTGTTGTTTTTGAGCTTGAACGTGTAATTTGTATCGCGCTAGTTGCCATCTCTACGGGCGATATTAACGCTAACGTTCGAGAAACGTGAGATTTACTCAGGGATATCACGTGGGTGAACATTTCCTGGAGTTTTCTTTTCTTTCAATCGTATCGATGGAGAAAGAATGTTTATTAGATTGCTCGATGAGTTTCGTCGTTCGATGAGAAATTAAGTTCGTTTTATATTTCCAAAGAGGGTACCACCGTTTGATAAACGTGTGTAAAGTTTCGCGTAGATTTGTCGACTCGTTCGTATAATTAAGTGTCGTAGTATTTTTTTACAATGGAAGAAACGACGAAATTTATCGAAGAACGTAGTAAATCGTTGTCGGTTGCTGTCACAAAATGGCGCGTATATCCGATATCGCTTCTAAACGAATTTTCACGGAATGGATAGCTCGCTAATAAATCGCGTTAATTTCGTAGAACAGGGCTTCGTTTATTATTGTTTCCAACTGTAATCGTTCCTCGAATAATTTGGCAGATAATTAGGCAACTAGGGGAGATGAGTTTTGTAAATAGAAGCTGTGTTTGAAATCGAATCGAAGCGGAGCCGAATTAATTGAATTCTTCCACTTTCCCGTAACGAAATTTCCGAAACTCTACACTTCCCTGTCGAATCAACGTCACTCGACAAGCAAAACGGAATCTCGTTCCCAAGTTTCGATCGCGTCTATTAACGCCTAAATGATAATTTACCGTTTCGCGGTTGAAACACCGCAAGTTATTTTCAAATCGAGTACGTACCACGGGGAAATTTGTTGTAACATCGATTCGAGCTCTAAATACCGCGAGGGTTTATTTCGGTTTAGGGTAGTCTTTGGAAATCATTTCGAACGGTTGCTTTCGTACAGTTTTAATACAATATTTATCCAATAATCGTAAGTGCGTACGTGTATCGACACGTTTATATCCAACGAGATGCATATATATCGATGTTTTGCATTCTGTGGCGTCATTTATCAAACTATGATATACGAGCGAGAATAACACTTCGTTGAAATCAAACGATAGTTCGAAAGTGTCACTTCCGCTGAAACTTTCAGCGAAGTTCTACAAAGTAAAGATGTTTTGTTAAAAGTACGCGATTCGAAAAGCTCGGAACGAGTGCCAGGAAAGATTTTATGCGATCGGTTCGATCGTCGATTCATTCGACGACGAATCTATTAAGTTTGAACGAGACATTGTTTATGTAATAAACATTGGGAAAAAATTTATGCGATCGGTCGATTCAGTCAACTGACTACTACGAATCTGCTGTTTCATCGAAACGATGTTATTTGTGTAAAAAATATCAGGAAAAAATTTATGCGTTTCATAGTCGATTTATTCGACCACGAATTTGCTAAGTTTGATCGAGAAATTGTTATTTATGTAAAAATAGCAAAGAAAATTGTAGACGATAGATTTAACAGTCGATTCGTTCAGCTACGAATCTGCTAACTTTGATCGAGAAATTATTATTTACGTAAAAAGTAGCAAAGAAAATTGTATACGATAGATTTAACAGTCGATTCGTTCAGCTACGAATCTGCGAACTTTGATCGAGAAATTGTTGTTTATGTAAAAGTAGCAAAGAAAATTGTATACGATTTTAGTCGATTCGTTCAGCTACGAATCTGTTAACATTGCTCGAAAAAATTCATATTTGTTTAAAAGTTACGATCGATTCCGTGACACCTCGATCGGTTAGATCTTCGTTTAACTCGTTCACTTTTGGTGGTTGCAGAAAGCCTCTTTTGCGTGGTCCGAGGGTGGCGATGAGGGTGGCGGAGGCGGCGGCGGTGGAGGGGGAGGCGGAGGTGGAGGTGGCGGTGGCGCTGGAACCGGAAGCACGGGCCCAACGACCGCCGGGGGCGGTGGACTGGCCCATTGGGTCAGCGTGATGGCGGAACACATTCACAATCCTCATTCGGCGGCCGGGGTGGGCGGTGTTCATCATCAGCAGCAATCGCCACCTCAACCACCCTATCCGTGGAACAATGGCCTCTCCAGCGAAGTAAGTACTTTGTGAAATGTTCGATTCGATTTCATTCATCTTTTCTGCCAACGGAGCACAAAATAATTGGCGTATCGGATTTACGTAATAGAACCACTGAAATATTTCGGTTAATCTTTTCATCTCTGTATAATGCGTATATCACTTCTACGTGTACCGTGTACTCCAATTTACAATCAAATTATTTTTATTTCCCGTCGCGCGTTATATAAATGGAAAATGTGTATTTAATTTAAATAGCAATTAAAGTTGACGTACAACCGGAACGTGAACAACACACGGAGTTATTCAATTTGTACATTTGTCTGCGCTGGAATGGAATCTTACAAAACAGAGCCAATCCAGTGTAATTAATTAATAGAGTAACAACTTCGGATAATTTTCTATTTAATTCAACAACCGGTGATTTCTCGAGGCTATCGTGAAATGTCAAAGAGTCGAGAGCGCGCTTGACACCGAAATAAAGTTTACGATTCGAAGCTAATATTGTAATAAATAACTCGACCTTTGATTTGGCATGTCTGCGGTATACAGACTATAATCGTTTAGATTTACAAATATACAATTAAATTATACAAGAAGAACATAATATATATACAACTCCGCGTAAAGAGAAGTGTGCTTACGATACACAAAGAATTACCATCAATTGCTCGAGTGCGATAACACGATGGTAGACGATTGTAAAAAAATGGCAACGTCTGTTCTTAAAATACACGATACGCAAAGTCGAAGATTCGCTGGCGCAAAGTCACGAAACCGAACGGACCCCTAAAAAAAAAATCTCCCCGTGGTAACCGAACGGTTATCTAACGGACGAGGCACGGTTGAAAAAAAAAAAAAAAGAAAAAAATTACATCTAGGAATACGAAACAACGGAGCATTAAAATCCCCCGGAAGACGAGGACGTCGCCGGGGCCTCGGAAATGCGCGAAAAAAAGAGGATCTCTCTTTTTTTTTTCTTCGTCGGGGGAACGGGTTGCGTCCCCTGTTTTGATTTTGTTTTCCGCGCCCCTCCGGACAAGAATCCTGCATAATTTCGACGAGGTTGGATCGGAAGACTAGAAAGGAGGGGAAAAAAAGGACACGGCAGGAAGACAAAGAGGTCGATGGGACCTCGTGAATATAAAAAAAAAAAAAAAAACAAAATGGAGACGCGTGGTGGGGCGATGGAAAGGGTTGAAGATCGCTTTGCATACCCCGTGCCCTGCTCCGTGGCGGGGAGAAAAAAACAAACAAACAGACGGAAGCGCGAAAAAAATTTTTACGGAGGTATTGGGCGGAGGTATCGTTTGAATACACGCGGATTCGAAGAGGTCTCGCGGGGTAACGTGTCACGCTAAGGGTGGAATTTCTTTCTCGACGATGCAACAGCATCCTGAGCCTTTTTCTTTCTTTTTTTTTTTTATCTTGCTTCGGAATCGTTCTCGCGGCTCTACCGATTTTTTCGTAGCTTTCTTTCGGCGCCTGAATTTTCAATGTCCTCGTCCGAGGATCGTCCATCGTGTTTCGTACAGGATGCAGCGTACGTTGTCGAAGAATCGAACAAGGTGGCTCGTTACCTCGGGTTAGATACCAAAGGGTGTACGAAAACGAACGAACGCGCGCAGTACGCTATCGTTTGTTTCTTCGAACGTAAAATTGTTAAGAATGGATTCGATCGAGGACAATGCAGTTCTCTTCGAGGTGACATTCGCGCGAAGCACATGCTTCGAGTTTTTCACCCTCGATGGTGGGATCGGAAGTCAAGTTTCGCGAAACTCTTCGCAGCATCGGACTCGATCTTTTGTACGTTGTCAGTGGTCTCGAAACGATCGCTCTTCAACTACAATTTCAATTTCGAAAGCAAGAAGAAGTTACAAAGTGACAGATCGTGCGAATGAGAGGGCTGTGCTGCCCTCGGTGAAATCGTTTCGATGTCGCTCGAACTTTTTGGAGAGATCTTTGGCCAGGCTTCTCCAAATCCCGAGAAATAATCTAGCCTTCTTGTAGATTTTTAAATTATCTTCGAGATCAACGATACCGGTACGCTATTTCCAAATTTCGAAAAATAACCTAGTCTTCTCGCGGATTTTTAGATTATCTTCAAAAGTAACCGTGTTGGTACATTATTTCCAAATTTCAAAAAATAACCTAGTCTCCTTACAGATTTTTAAATTATCTTGAAAACTGATCGTACTGGTACACTATTTCCAAATCTCAAAAACTTAACCCAGTCTCTTTAAAGATTCTTAGATTATTTTCAAAAGTAATCGTGTTGGTACACTATTTCCAAATCTCAAAGAATAACCTAGTCTCCTTACAGATTTTTAAATTATCTTGAAAACTGATCGTACCGGTACACTATTTTCAAATCTCAAAAACCCAGACCTAACCCAGTCTCTTTAGAGATTCTTAGATTATCTTCAAAACTAACCGTACCGGTACACTATTTCCAAATCTCAAAACATACTCTAATCTCCTCAAAGATTCTTAGACTATCTTCAAAATCAATCATACTGGTACACTATTTCCAAATCTCAAAACCTAATCAAATCTCCTCACAGATTCTTAGATTACCTTCAAAACTAACGATAAAACTATAAAAAAAACCTAGTCTCCTGGGTCTACCTTAGCAGATTCTTAAATTATCTCAGAAACGAACGCTACAGGTACCGATCGCCGAACGATCGTCCCTCTGAAATGCAATATCGAAGGTTCCCTAGTTACGTTCCCCAGCCACCGTACACTCGTTTCTAAACGCGCCATCAACGGTTTAATGCGCGGATAATTTCCCGTTACGATTATTGTAACAATCGCGCGACATCGCGTCGTTTCGCAGTACCCGGGAGAACAAGCTCTCGGGTAGTCGCGAAAACAAACACGGCCGTTTCACAACGGGCAAAATCAACACGGCCGGGTACGCGTCCCGTGCTCCAACAATCGTTGCAATCAAAAACTACCCTCGTCCTTGCGTTCGCGACGAAACAAAGCTCGCCGTGCGGTGTCTCGGTCTCCGGCAAGGTGCTGCGAATCGCGTTCTCGAATTCGAATGACCGGTCAGGGGTGGTTCGAGGGTAGCGGCTCGGGACGCTGAAGACACTTCCGTGGGCCCTGGAGAGGGCACGGATCACCCGGTTTCTTTTTTGTCTAGGCGGTGAGCTCAGCCGCAGGACCCACGCCATGGGACTCGCGGAGTAGGCCTCGAGCGAAAAAACAAGGAGCAACGACAATGAGGGGACGATTTAAATAATCCGCGGCATGCAAATGTCTCGTAGATTCTCACGGAACCGGGCCCGTGAGTCGTGGCCAGGGGTGGGGGGTTGGTTGGTTGGTTGATCGACCCGGAGAAAAAAGGAAGAAGGACGCGAAGACAATCGCGCGATCTGCATACGATCCATACGGGTAGCTCCGACCCTACCGAGTGTTTCAGGGATGATCGGCAACGGTGAGGAAGAATCTTTAATTGAGACCCTAGGCTCGCCGCCGTGTTCTTTTCTCGCTTTGCGAGCAGCCTGCCGGTTACGGCCAACGAGTCTCGGTGGAAACAAAATTGTACCAAGGGGGGACAAAAAAGAATCGAACGGAAACAATTTTGGACGTGCGTGGTGGGTGTAGAGAGTCGATTCTGAACCTGACGAACTTTGCCAAAGTGTGTTCGAGAGGCGATTTCTAGGGAACGGTGTTACACGTTCGGTTTCGTTTTCGAGAAGGGAGAGTAGTACGGGTTGTGAGTTACTACGGTAACTTTTACAAGCAATCGTGTAGCTACGTAACTTTTAATTCACTCGAAACTGTGTTTCACTCTTATTTACACCGGTTTTGGATACACGTAAACGAATCGTTCGAACGTCGACAAAGTTGCAACGATACAGCGACCAATAAGACGATCGTCGACGACAGTTTCCATCGCACATTGGTTACACGAAGTGGAAATCTCCGCTGGAAGAACATCGTGCTTCTTAAAGTGGTCCAGGACCATCCGTAGAGAACGCATCCCGAGCATAAGGGGGTCGAAAAGGAAGAACCGGGCGCGGTACCCCTGTAAACACGTTTTCGGATGTTGTAATCTGTCGCCGGTTTCGCTCAGCGGGTGGTCAACCCTTTTTCCATGCTTTTTTACGCCTGCCCGACCTTAATCCCTTAAAACGCTTACAGGAGCTCTTTAGGGTAATTTCCAGAGGGAGGGGTGGCTCGATTCAGCCCGTAGGTGAAGATGCAAAACACCTTGGAAAACACCGGCCCGAAGCGACTAACTGGAATCCTGGGTGCCGCGTGAGACTCCGGCAAGGAGCCACCCTACGGAGATTATGCAAAGGAAGACTTTTCCACCCCTTTGGCTCCGGTGCTGTTCCCCTTTGCCACGGTGCCGGGGACGAAAATTAAAATAATGGCCCTTCGCGTACCCTGCTGCCAATTTTTTCCCTTTTTCTGTCTCGCTCTATTCGCTCTCTTCGCTACCACCTCCCCTCTCCTACAACCCTTTTCCTCTTTTTTTTTCTTCGATCAACTTTTTTTCACCGTTTCTTTTTCCACGGACCCGGGGATGCAAATCGCGCAACGGTATTTTTGTCTCTGCGCCGCGTGAGACAAAAAAAACGAAAGAAAAAAAAACTCACTCACTGTACAGGCCCTAGCTACGTCCCCCGGGACATTGTCTCCGTTCGTCACGGGGGTAAGTCGATCGACGCGAGCGAGAGAGCGAGCGCAACCCCTTTCACCGTTTTCGGATCTGGATCGACTAATGAATTTTTACGCGTAACGTATCGCGGCCCGTGGATCGCTAAAGGTGTAACCGGGTTACCGTCGACTGTTTTTTTTTTTCCCGCTTTTTTCAACGCGTGCATTGTGCTCACCGCGTGGCCGACGGTTGTCCCGGTTCCACGCGCGCGATATTTTTTTTTTTTTTTTTCTATCTTTCGGGGGTTAACTTTCGTTGACCAGATTTTACGAAGGGGCTGGTTATTATTAATACGCGTTCTTTCAATACGGATTTCCATCACGGATAGAGACCATCCCGCACTCGTTTCATTTATACCGGGGATCGAACCGGACGAGAGGACACGGGCTCCAAGCTTCGGTATAATTTTCCGTTTCATCGTCGCGGTACAATAACTCCCGTTCTTTTCAATCCTCGATCACGATAATTCACCGATAAGCCCGATCGGTTCCCGCGATTCGAGAAGAAATATTAAGAAATCGTCGCGCATTGTTTCCGAAAATTGCCCATGATCGAAGCTGGAATTCTATTTTGTTTCTGGAAAGTTTTTCACTTCGTCGAGAAAGAAACGCAAGGAAAATATTAAAAGAAAGAACAAATTTCGCGCAAAGATGTTCCGTTGATCGTTATCTTCCTCTACTCGAAGCACTGTGATCTTCGAACGATAACCATCGTGGAAGTGTCTAAATAAATCGATTTAGTCAATAAATCGTCGATTCGAATAAATCGTCACCGTTCGATTTGCAAATTTCAAACTCAAAGTACGTCCCTTTTCTATCGCAGAAATGAATCTCTTAAAACATTTCTCTTCGTTCTCTTCATTCTCTTTAAAAACGAGCATCTTGTGACCGGTAAGTCCGGTAAGAAAATCTGTTTCTTCGGAAATAATTTTTTCCTTGAGCGACCAAGGGTCGAAAGTAAATTTTTTGCCGAAAAAATAATACCTGAGGATTTCGACACCGATGACCCCCCACCTCAAACGGAATATTCCCGCACGGGGGTGAAAGTAGTCGCGCGAATCGAAGCTCGTCGATGTGGAAACGCAGCCTGCAGCGATTTTGCATCTCATAGTTTCGCGCGAGCGAGACCGAGCGTGACGAGAGGAAGAAAACGAAGACGCTAAAAGGGAAATCAGCGAGAAATCGTTCCAGCTCGGCGGTCACGATCCCGAGGAGAAGGAACGCGGGACGAAAACGCGGGAAAAAGGGCCATAACTCTGTCCCGGGCCCAAATGTTGTGACATCGTCGCCGAGAAGGGGTTGATGGTCGCTGGTCGGCCATTGTCTCTGCGTTTACCAGCGATTGTCGGGTCTCTGGTGTTGTCCGCGGGGGGTTGTTTCCCTGTTGGGGTGCTGTAATGGAGAAATTGAAAAGTGTGAAATTTCTGAAGCCGGGGAGTCGACGATTCGACCCAACGAACGGAACGGAACGAAACCGATCCAACGAACGGAACGTTTCGCACCGACGAGTACAACGTAAACGTCAACGATACGACCCTTCGTTAAGACAGTTCGTCCGACGTTGTCGATCGTCTTTTCGTGCTCGTTTTGCGGATAAACGGTACAATATTATCCAAATATATTTCACCAACACGGAAAATCACAATCTTGCATATTTTATTTTATAAAATACACTCTAATTCTTGTAACGTCTCTTGGGTACCTTTCTCCATACGCGTGACAATATCTATCACAGGAACGTTGTTACATAGTTTCTTCTTTCTTATAAGAATACGAAAAAATAGCTCCGCTCTCAAACTGAAAAGATTGTTTCTTTACAAACGATTTACACTGACAGAAATCACTATCCCTGCCTACCAGATAACGATCGTTATCCCGAAACGTTTGCGTCACTCTCCGAAGGAAAGGTTGCGCAGAATCCACGAAGAGAAAACCGAGAGGACGCAAAGTCTCGATTGCCCCGAAAACTGTTCGTTCGCAGACCTGGCTCCGGTTCGAACGATTTGTTTCTTTTTTGCCAGGAGTCTCGAGACAGAACCGTCCCCGTACGTATCCAATACACCCCGTGTACACGAGAGCCTTTCATCCACGAAACCGTGCCCTTCCACGAGTCTTTCTCGCGCGAGGCAAGGTCATCGCGCACGATTTTCCTCGCTGGTGAGTTCCACCCCGGATGAAAAAATAGAAAGAGAAGAGGCAGCCCTAGGTGGTAGACACCTTCGCGGGGAAAATGTCTCGCGACGCGTCGTCTCGGTAAACCGGATAATTATGATGGATGGCTCCGAGACGAGCGAGAAATTCGTCCGAATCACGTACGACGACGCTCGAGCATCGCCGTACGGGGCGTCGTTCCCATATCACCGATGCAGAAATTCAAATTCGGTCGTCATTAATAAAAATTAAAGAGACATCAGGAGGAGCGGAATGGTTACGGGACAGGCCCTAGGGCCGAAGCCACCTTTATCTTACCTGGGCCACAATAGCGTGAGACTATGGGCCCTTTGTACTCCACTTTCACGACGATCTGCATACGCACCCCTTCTCACCGGGCGCCCCTCGCACCGACAGCTTTTTCTTCGGTTCCACATCGAGAGCCGGGACACGTAATCTCCGGAAGAAGAAACGTTCGAGCCGCGTCTTTCACGGGTGCTACTTCCGTTTTTTCTTCTCTTACCATCGTGTAACGGTGCCTACACCGGGATTCTTGGTCACGTCTTCAGGGTTAACGGTTCCTGCGTGCCGAGACTTTCTTTCTCCTCGCGATTTACTCTTTCTTCTTAAACACGGACGAACCGTTCAACTGTGTGTTCCAGAGAACACTGTTTCAGAGAACACTGTTTCAGAGAACACTGGAACTATCGATAGATTACGGTGTATCGAAGTGTTCCTCGAAGGTGTATCTCGGGAACATTGTTGAGGAAAAAGAGAAAGTTATAAAATAGATTGTATCTATGGAAGGAAAAGTGTCGTTTGGATATATCTTTTAAATATATTTCCGATGGAATTTAAAATAAATTCGTTTGTGAATGTGGTTAAATGTCGTTTCGACCGGTTGGTGTGTACCTGGTGTTGATATTTTATTCGTTCAGATATTGTTACGAGCTGCGAGTGTTGGTTTTACGAGCGAGGATGAATTTGACGAGGGAGAGTTTCTTTGTTTAGTGTTGCATAGTCTATGGTGCGAGTGTCATGGGAGAGAGTCTTGTCCGAGCAGTCGAGAGTCAGAGCAGAGAGAGAAATCGGAGAATAGGAAAATAGAATCTTTTTTTGTAACGTATAGCTGCGTTAATTATTTTCATATTCGTTCTGTGCTCGAATAGATTTCTGCGATTGTTAAGTTACTGAATTTGTTCCATTGTATACACACAAGCGCGATTCAAACGGGTGTGGTTTATTTTACACGAACGTTGCGTGAAATTTGGGTCCTATTTGGTAATGGAAAATTGTACGTGGGAATGTGGAAGTTATTAATTTATGAAATAGTATTTCTATGATTATTTGCACAATTTCACGTATTTTTTTACATCGTCTTATTTATGTCACGATCGTATTCGTGTTTGATTTCTATTCTTTTTGTTTTTTAGTTATAATATTGTTCGTCGCGCTGTTGTTGTTCGAGTTGTTTCATTTTGTGCAGAATTGTATCCCAGTGGTAGAATATAGCGCTTGTTTATCAGATTCGACAGTTATTTAGATAAGTGTTTGTTCCATGTAAGATAAAATTTCGTTGTATAATTTAAATTTTGATTTTCATTCGACGAGTAACGAACGAAAGGTTTCGTTTTAACTCGTCATTCGAGAATTTTGTTCGGATTATGATTTCATGAACCGTGTTAGCTCCTTCGGAACTGAATTATTTCGTTCGAAATGGACTTTCAATTTTACGACGATGTTGTCGTACTATATAATTGAAACATTTAAAAGTTTGTTCCTTTGCTCTTGTATCTACAGAAGATATTAACGAGAAACGAAGTGTACTTTGGTCGGTTTTATCGAGCGAGATAATTGTTTATTAATTACGATCTGTAGTGTAATATTAATTGTGAATAATTATCGTGTATATTTGACGACTAATTATGTAAAATTTAAACGGTTACTCTTGTGTAACGATATTTAAAATAGCTCAAAAAGTAAACGTATATGTGTCAGTGTCCCTGAAGAGGTTAAACGGTAACTGGAAAATAAGTTCCTTTTTGAACATTTTTTTTTTCAAAGGTGTGTATAATTTCATCAAATATTTAACCATTACTCAAAAGTACACATATTGACCTACAAATCTACTAAATTTTATTACGAAACTTTTAGTCGCCCGAAAGTTACGGCAAATTACACGGTGTGTCTGGAAAAAATTGTTGACCAACAAAAAAGTATCCAATTACCGAATCGTCCCAAACAAAAAAAACACACGAAAGTTTTTTAATCTATACCAGTGTCGATATCGTTGAAGTTACCGATCTTTTTCATTTTTATTTTTCATTTTTTTTTTTGTATCTTTGCAACAGATTGTTGTATAGCTTTGTCTTGTTCACGAAACACTGAAAAATTAAGAAGCTCAAGAATTCTAATTCAAAAATTGTTATTAAATTCGAGGAATGTCGAGTTAGTTGTATTCAGGACAGTGTCGAGGTGTTTTTTATTTTCAACGTGAGAGTTGAAAAATTGGAAAATTTGCTCGTGGTCAGCGTTATACATCGATCGTGTAATTCGAAACCGTGCGGGTAGAATTCATTTTCTAATACACGAAAATGATTTACTTCTCCCGTTGCCGCAGAAGCCGCGGCTGAGATACGAGAGGAGATTCTAATTAATGCATTCCGTGTTGTCAGCTCGTTAAAGTGGCGCGTAGAAATGCGTGTCGTGAAGAAACAGTAGATTCAGTGTTTTAGACGGCCACGTGTTTTTTAATGACGAGTAGCAGACGCCGTGGCGTTTCGTCGAGTCGATCGAAGGAGCCAGTGTCTCCCGCATTTTTTTCACGAACAAAGCCCTTTAGAGCTCGAAAGAACGTTTCAAAAAAAATATCTGTGTTCGAGCCACGGCTCGACGTTCCACTTGCATCGAACTAAAATTATTTCACCAGGATTCTCGAGTTTCTAAGAACGCGAGTCGAAACGTCAACGGGTTATTAAATTACAAAACTTTTCTTTTTTTCCTTCGACCGAAAAGGATACCTCGTGCATAAAAGCAACGTGGAAAGTTTCATTTCTCTGGACTCGCGATGTAGATTTCTCGTATTAAAAGAGTAAATTTTTTCGAAAATTATCAGTTCGTTTATTCGTCCCTCGATCTTTCGATTATATTCTAAACCTCTTCCGAGGCCAAAAATTAAAATTGTAACACGATTCTATAATATACAATAATACATAGTCATGATTTTTAAAGAACACGTATTGAGGGAAAAGAATACAATTTTTGAAATACGTTTCAAGAGCAAGATATTGAAATATATTTTACAAAATTCGGAAGAAGAAAGAGCAACTTGCACGTGTATTTTTGTAAATTTTACGATTCTTTCTTCTTCCCTATGTAACTTATATTTCTCCATTGCATGACGTCAAGAATTTATCTTATAAATATTATTTTACCAAGAAAGGAACTATGGGCAAGACAAATTTTTAGATTACTTCGTTTTATTGATTCATTGATTTCCATTCGATTTTGAATCTTACGTTAACAGTATTTTTGTATATTATAAATTAATCACTATTTTTACACGTACGTGGTCGAAATCTCGAATAGAACGTTTTCTTGAATAAAACTACGTTTCGTATCGCTCTTACGACAGTAGACTCGTCTTCGTTATTGACGAAAGAAATCTGTATTCCAAGTGTGCAAAATACTTTCCGTACGATCGTAACAGGTACTCTGGTAGCTGAAATGAAATTGAAAAGACAACGTGCGGTAATACGAGTCGCGATACGAGCGAAACTGCCGAAAAATTTGAGGGAACGGGCTGCGGAAAGTTACGCGATTAAACTTTCAACTACGTCCGCGTCACAATCGAGATTTCCGGAAGTTGGCGAGACTTTCCCGTAGAAGTTCCAACGAAGGAAAATCCCGGAAGTTCGACTACTATAAAAGGGATTTCCACGGTATCTTCTTTATTTTTTTCTCCCGTTTCGCGACTCGATCGAACCGGTACGACGTTTTCGAACGCACGCGTTGCTGTAATGGAATCTCGTCCAATTAAACAACAGGGAAGAAAATTTACGAATACTCGGATCGATGAATGATAATGTGTTTGGAAAATTGTCCAAATAGGAAATAAAAAGTAAAAATTGATCTTCAAATTTTCGAAACGAGCGTGCAGAGATTTTTGTAGTCGCGAGAAACATTTGGAAAATGATTTCCAAGCGATTGAGAAGAATAGAAGAATGTGTAAAGGTTAAATAAATAAAAGTATAACGATGAAAGTATTATCCAATACTAGACTAGACTAAACGGTAGTATTCTGAAGTTGACTGGAGAGAAGTTCTAGGAGAGAAGTTTAGATAAGCTTGGCGAAAGAATTTCAACAAATTCAGCGGAATGGTAGGAATGAGAAATATTAGAAATTCGATAAAGAAGTTTCGAAGAATTTGATACAATTTTCAAAGATTCGATCGGGGAAAACTTAAGCAAAATTCGTTTCGAAGTAAATAATCTTCTTCGGCTTTACTTTGATCGTTTTCGTCCAATCGTCTCGAAATTCATTATAGGTTTTTAATTATTGTCGTTTATCTTATTCCCGGAGTAGCTCGAGACGGCTATTTATTTTAAAACTTATTTTTCCCGCGCAAACTTTCTATTAAATAACGTTACAGAAACTTGATTTATCAACGACAGTCGGAAAATAATACAAAGTTTAACACCTTTTTCTTGAAAAAGTTATCGTGTATTATTTTTTGTTCACTTGGTTCGTTTCTAGTCTTTTCGATACAAGAATGGAAAAGCTTCGGGGTCAATATTTAACTTCGCGTAAAAAGAGAGCCAAAGAGATTTCAATTGCAGCAACTTCGGAGCCACCTTCCAAAATACCGAAACTCGTGGGAAACTCGAGTTTACAAGCAAACTTCTGCTTCGAAAATCTCGCTACTATCAACGATTCCGAACATTTTCACGACTTCTCTCCGCTTCCCGTTAGATGGACATCGCCGCAATCTGGAAAATTAGAAAGAATCTGAAAACTCGATTACCCAACAAAAGTTTCCATTCGGAGCATTATCGACTCTTTAAAAACAGAAAGAGCAGAATTATTTATCGGTGAAGGAGAATAAGAAAACTGCCAATGTTTGCACGATCGAATCACAAAGATCTTTCGCGAAAGGATACATTGATTTTTCGAATTTACGAGAGGAAATTAAACAATCGAAACAATTGTCAAGTGTTTACACATATGTATACGTAATTGAAAAATGTATACGTCGTAAATATTTATTTATATTAACGATTAAAATTTGTATTCTTCGAGCTATATATCTACGTATAATCCGCTAGTGTTCGTAGAGAGACACGATGAGGGTCCTGGGTTAGGAATGTTTTACCCTATATTCTTTTTTTGAACATTTATTTATATTAACGATTAAAATTCACATTCTTGGAACTAATATATCTACGTACAACTCGCTGGTGTTCGTAGAGAGACACGATGAGGGTCCTTCTAACGAAGAGGCCTCTTTTACCTTATACGAGGTCGATTAGCCAGAGTCTTTGAGTCTTCTATTGTCTTGTTGGTGAAGTGGTTGCACAAGTGGGTTGGTGGGCGCTATTAGTTTACCGTGATGTTTGACGCATCGTTCTTGGATAAGGTTTGCGATGAATAGAGTGCTAAGATCTTCGCGAAGATGTTTTTTTGGATACGTACCGCAGCGTATCGGTCATTGTACCAAGAATTTTTTTATTGCTCTCTCTGAAGAAAGACAGCATTAGACGAGCTACCACATCTTCGTAGTTCTACGTCAAAAGTCCAGGTTTTACGTTGGGTTTTGTAACTACTTTCTAGACGAGCAATTTGTTCCTCGATGATAACTTTGATCTACCACGAAGTAATACACACACTCGACTCTCCAGTCGAGTTTACTCTCTATACAAGAGTATCTTGTCCATACAAACTTCTAAATATCGTATCGACAATAATTCCAATATTATTTTATTATTCGCGATAAGCATCGTCCTTTCCGATGCTTTCCTTCAATTTTAATTTCCCATTTAGTGATTCCATCTTGGAGTAGATTCACACGATTTCGATGGTACGAGATCACCAGTCTTCGTCGAGATAGAATCTATAAAGAGTAACTACGATCATCGATTACGATAACTTTGATCCTGCTACTGTTACATCGTCAATATCATTTTATTACCAATAGATATTACCTTCAAAAATTCACGAATCGTCCACTCAAGGGTATCGATCGCCTTGAAAACTTTTCGTTTAATACGTTGCGTAGGTTTCTGCGAAACAAATCTCAGCGTTGCTCGTGTTTCGTGCCAAAACACAAGAGACCTCCCTTGATGAAGAACAGACGACGAAGAGAAAACGGAAGAAGGTGGAGGCCGGAACAGAAGGTGGGTGGCGTCCGGCGAAGAAGAGTCGAGAAAGAAAGAAAGAAAGAAAGAAAAGAAAAAGAAAAGAAAAAAAAGAAAATGCCGCGTGGAAATATCAGAATCGATATTTGACCCGCGGCAACGACGGTGGAAAGACGGAAAATGGAAGAAAGCTCAACCAGGCGCCGGACTGGCCTTTGAAGAGCCGTAGCTACCAATGTTGCCGCCATCTTTCCGATATTTGATGGATCTCGGGAGAGAAGGAGGACGCCGGCTTCTTCCATCTGTCGCGCGATATTGAAGATCGGTAAAACGGAGGCAGAGGGGATGGAAAAAGAGCAAGGCTATCCCCAGGATATTTACGTAATTAAATATTCGAGGAAATTGTTGAGCGACATGAAACGCTTCGGGGCTTCCGAGGTTCGTGGATTGAAACGTGAAAGACAGCTGCTGCGCTCGAGCTCTTTTTAATTAATTATTTATTTCTTTCCAACGAGTGGATGCTCTTTGGTTTTTCGGCAAAAAATCGAGGGAACTCGCAAAGGAAATTTAGATACTCCGGCAGTTTGACAAATTTGGTAACGTTCGCCGGGGTGGGTGATAACGAACCGCCGCTGACAAATAAGATGAAAAATAGAATTCGTGAACAGAGGAATTAGGTTGCACGATAATGGAGTAGTATATTTCTATCGCGTAAGTTTCTACTAAGTTTCTATAATATATAATAGGTTGTTTAATAAGTTTAGGTTCGTCGTTTTATTTTTCTAAAGGTGGTACTACTGTGTGATAAGTATGTGTGAAGTTTCGTGTAGATCTGTCGACTCGTTCGTATATTTACAGTTGTTCAAATTTGAAGTATCATAGTATTTTTTTATAATGAAATGTCATAGTATTGTTTTACAATGAAAACTTATTGAACAACCTAGTATACTGTTTAATAAGTTTTGTCGTTTGATATCTAGTATATGATCTCTTTAAACATTCTATGGCAAATGAAGTCACGCACATTTCTCTCACTCTGACTCTCTTCATCCACACCGTACACAAAACAACCACACCACACCAACACTATACTCATAATCGTAACACAAACTTAAAACTAAAATCACTCGAACAATAATTCCATATATACTCGCCACACTCATCCTTCCATACAAACATTATTCACTTTTACATCTAAATATATCACGTTCTGTGTTAACCAGTATCACATTGTGCGTTGTTACAGCGGTCCAACCGTAATAAAAAACCATTTTTCGTTGTTGTTATAGTAAAGTTTGAGAAGACGAAATAGTCCCTTGAAAAAATGCAAACTTTTTTTCTTCGCGAAGTAGTTGCTGAACGGTGAGAGATATCGAGAAAAGTTTAAACACAGGATCCATTTTCTTTCTGTGTCTATAGAAGTGTATACAAATAATTTTCAAATAATTTATACTTTTCGAATTACCCCACCTGCAACTCTTATCGTTTAATTCTTGTACTTTGTAACATTATTAAAAACGTACTTATTCTTTTTCTATGTGCACGTACGTGTACTCAATTTACACGTGTTTTGTTTCGTTTTACTCGATTGTAAGGGTTGTAGAGATAACTTGAAATTCATAAATTTTTCAATAATTATTATCCTACGCAGTTTCGTGGATTTAGTCGTTATTAAACCAGGTTGGATAAACTTTGTGAACAAGTGTACAAAGGCTTTTAATTGTACCTTTTAGATTATTTCCCCGGTAGAAATAATTGATTAAAATTGAAAATTACGTTTGCAAAACGTAAACATTTTAAATGTGCAACGCAACACTATCAAAAATTGTTCGTACGCATATATTTTTGTAAGAAACGAGAATTCGTTTAATCATATATTCTTGAAATATTTCTGGTATCCCATTAAGGTACACAAGTTCGTTACAAGGTTTCCTTTTTTATTTAGATTGCTATCAATTATTTCTACCAACGAGGTCCTGAAAGTTACGGTCGATAGCTATAATAAAATGTTTGCGAACTCGACCAACTATCCGACGCCGTATAATATTTTATCACTGGAAATATATTTTTACATATTTATGCTTGGTTCATCCGTCCCAAGATATCGAACGAGGGATTACAGTATTCTCAACCTACATATCTTTATCGCGACGTCATAAAAATAAGTGTCTATATATCCATTTAGTGTACCATAAAGCACACGTGGTTTTTCTATTCGTTTCTCGACCGTTCGGCGGAAAAGGTGCGCGTTTTAAGATATCGTTGCCAGGTTTAATTATCATCCACGAAAATCTGTCAATCCGGTATTCTTAATTCAATTACAGAAGCTATTCCAGGAGAGGATTAGAAAAATCAATCAGTGTTCGATCGAATATGACCGAGAGTATTTTTGTACAGGTATTTTAAAAAAGAGAGACACCTCGACAGTTCGAAATTGACAGCGACGTTCCAATTCGAGAAATGCATCGATTTAATGAATTAAAATACACTTTGGATCTAAAATAAGTCAAGAGGTAAATACGTGACTAATCTCTCTTTCACAAAATTATCCGAAACGTTAAAATTAACCGTGCGACGCGATCGAGGAAAGAACTTTGAAATACGATCGAAACTCGAGAAGTTCCCAACGAATTAATACAAAGATAATTTTTATCCGTGGATACGAGCTACGAGTAATTGAAAGAAAATATTATAACAAAATTTGAGGACTCGAAGAAGAAACATTTTCGAATTTAATTCATAAAATACAGTTTTGTTCGAGAATAACAATCTCACCGATCCGGAGAACCCGGTGCGGTCGTTCACGTTTTCAAGTTGTCGCAGATATTCGAACATCGTATTACCAACCCGCCCCCGAAATTGTGAAAAAAATATTTCTAATTAAATTCCTGACCGATGTCGCACACTACTGGTCGCGAAAATCGATAGTCGTCACGGGTCGACGACGGTTTGAATTTTTGTCTTCGTTTCGAACAAAATAATTCGTCCCTGAAGTGATTAAAAAGGTGATAACCAGACTGCGCGTTTTACGCATTTATTGGTGTACTTATGCTAATACGAAAAACATATGCAAAGTGTATGCGGAATATACTTCCAAAAATGATACAATAATATTAATATTTCATTTCGCACGAGTGCATACATTCCGTGTACGTTTAACATATGTTTTTCGTATCCGCGTACTACGTGAATGCATAAAATCGACACTCAGACGATAACTATCTATTTAATCTCGAACGTCTTACGAATCGATTTAAATTCTATTCCGATACATACGATAACCACGGGACACTGGTTAATTTCGGTTCGTTTTCAAAGTCCTTTTACCTCGAAAAACGAGGCTCTCCTCGAACTCAGGGGCTTCGACTCGATCCATAATCGCTCGGTTCTCGCACGTGTCGCGTTTTCTCGATCATTTTTCCCGAAACACGTGAATCGCGGTATAAAACACGCGCGTCGATGCTCTGGAAAAAATAATGTTTCCCCGTGGGCGTCGCCGCGGCCTGGAAGTTCCCGCGGTCGACGAAAAAGAAGGGGAGGGAAGAAAAAAGCGAAACCAAAAAGACGAGGGCAGGAACGACTGACGAAGATCGATATCTCGAAAAAACGAGTCCCGGCAAAAAAGGAGGAAACTGCAATTTAGCGGCAGAATGAACCTCGAAGGGTGTCGTAGTCGCCCGTTGCCGGACTTTATGGATTAAACGGAGGGTAGAAGGAAAGGGGTAAACAGGAGAATCGCCGAGGATAAAACGAAAGAAAGACAGAGCGTTGTACAAATATTTGCATAACCGATCTCGGCCCGGGAAAGTCGTTTGGAAAACGCATCGAGGTATTCTCGACGCTTTTCTCGGTGATTTTTGGTCATTAAAAAAAAAAAAAGAAATATTGCTTGAAAATTCACCTCTTTGCAGACGTTCGTCTAAATCCCACCGTAACGAATCCTAGCCTGAGAAAGATCCTAAACGAATTCCAGGGAGGACTGATTGCGAATAAAATTTCGAATAATTACGTCGTGCGTGTACACAGTGTCTCGAAACGTCTGAAATCGATTGAGAAAATTCTCTGGCTCGAAGTAAAATAGATAGCGTGAAATAACGTTCGACAAAATGGCGGTCGTTGGGAGCCCAGCTTCTTTTTCAACGTTCGCGAGTTACGCCGAGAAGTATTGAAAATTTCCTTTTAAGTTCAACTCGGACGTCGAAACGTATAGTTTCGAGTTTTGGTGGAAACTTGAAATCGGTGGTTTTTTTTACGTATTCGTAGCGATCGTTTCGAAACTTTCGCGACGAGTTAACCCGTTCCGTAGAACGTAGAGCGTTCTCGAGCGACGAGTAACCTCGTCTTCTGCGGTTAACGGGTCGAGGAGCGAAAGAAACGGAGAGGAAGGTAAAGAAGATCGAGAATACCCTTGTAAAGGGAAGATCGCGTTTCTTGGAGAACGCCATTGGCGAAAAGAGAAGGAAAAACGATTTCACCTCATCGTCTACGGTAATGTTAACAGAGCCGGTCAGCGTGAGCCGATCTCTCTCTCTCTCTCTCTCTCTCTCTCTCTCTCTCTCGAGCCTCAGGATATTTTTATAAAATTATTCGAGGCTCGAGGCGGCCTCTATCTCGCGCCGGTAGTTTGATGAAAACAGGAAAAAGGGAGGAAAAGGGCGGCACTCGTGGAAATAGGAAGAAAAGGGGGTTGGAGGGATACAGAGGGAAGAAAAAGAAAAACCGGCCACTGGATCGATATTGAACCCCCTCCTGGAAAAAAAAAGAAGAAGGGCGGGAAAGAACGGAAGGTACAAGGAGGAAGAAACCAAGAGGGGTGAGGGACGTGGCTTTGAGGAAGGACGCTGGCTCGCGATAAAAAGCGAGATTTTCAATATGTTGCGGAAATATCGGCGAACCGCGCACAAATCGTCTTCGGCGACTCTCGCGTTGTCGAATAAAAATTTCTCATATTTTTCTACGATTTTTGGCTACCCTTAGGCTGTTTTCTCATCTAAACTACGCGACCGAGGAAGCGATAACTCGCCGCCGGTCTCCTCTGCTTCGTAGCCTTAAGCCGCACTCGCACCAGAACCACGCGATCGAAAAAAACGATCGCTCGATGGTCTGCTTACGAATGAAACTTTGAGCCGTTCTTCCACAGGAACGACGTCACGTGTGAAAAATAATCACTGGACACGCGAACGAATTACCGCTCGGTGTTCCGATCCTTAAGCCGTTCTTCCACTCGAGCGATGTCGCGATTGCAACGTGATTGAAAACACGTTAACGTCGCCTCTGCTTCGTAGCTTTAAGCCTCACTCTCACCTGAACGACACGATCGAAAAAAATGATTGTACGATGATCTGCCAACGAACGAAACTTTAAGCCGTTCTTCCACTCGAGCGATAGCACGAGTGCAATGTGATCGAAAACACGTTAACTGTCGCCTCTGCTTCGTAGCTTTAAGCCTCACTCTCACCTGAACGACACGATCGAAAAAAATGATCGTTCAATGATCTGTCAACCAACGAAACTTTAAGACGTTCTTCCACTCGAGCGATAGCACGATTGCAATGTAATTGAAAACACGTTAATTGTCGCCTCTGCTTCGTAGCTTTAAGCCTCATTCTCATCTGAACGACGCGATTGAAAAAAATGAGCGTTCGATGGTCTGCTTACGGATGAAACTTTAAGCCGTTCTTCCACAAGAACGACGTCACGTGTGAAAAATAATCACTGGACACGCGAACGAATTACCGCTCGGTGTTCCGATCCTTAAGCCGTTCTTCCACTCGAGCGATATCGCGATTCCAGCGCCATTGAAAACACGTTAACGGTCGAACCTTAAGCCGTGTTCCCACCTAAACGTCGCGATGAATGAAAGTAATCGTTTTGAACTCGTTACTTCACCTATGTATACCGATTCGCGAAAGTATTCGTACGATGTTCATTTTCTTTAAAGTTTCCCAATTGTGACAGAGCGAAAATTTCATTACGAAAAATGTCCAGTTTTTGGTGCTCCATCGTGACAGAAGTTTCGGAAAAATTGTATCGAAAGAATGGAAAGATGTTGAATAATTCGGTGCTTGATTTCCATCGTCGACATATTTTTTATCGACAAGAAAATTGTGTCGTACAGAGCTCAGTGTGCTTTACACGCGCGTAAACTTTTATCGAAATCAGACTCGTTGTTACACTATCCGCGACTGTACCTGTACAAGCCTTCAATTCCCCTAAAACACGGACTTTGCGAGTGCAACAATTATGTTTCATTCCAGTATAAACGAACAAAGTGAAAACTATGAAACCACTATCACGATATTCGAAACATTCGATCCGTTAAATACGTTTCGTTAAATGTTACGTTAAATAAAATTTTCACCAACACACCGGTCTACGAGAGACTTATGTTCACTTATTAAAGTCGAAAAAAAAAAAGAAACAGTATCTAAACAATAATTCTTCCATTCGCGATACAAGTAAATCTTTTTGCCAGTCGAAAAGGCGGAACAAACAGCGAATAACAGAAATTGCGAGAAAATTCGTCGCGTCCCCCTCCTGTGTGACCGATGAGCGCACCCCGGCACGCTAGATCGAGAAATATAACTTCTTCGTGGGGCCAGGGGGGTGGCACGAGAGTGGCACGGGGGTGGCGAGGAGAAAGAAAGAACTCCTGGAAATGACGCTCGCGCGGACGTTGAAAAAAAGGACGAAGAAATATCAGGATCGATATTCGACCCGGAAAAAGGAGCAGTGCTGCCCGGAGGAGGACAAGAGGCGGAGGGAGAGGGGCGGAAGAGAAAAGCGAGAAAAAGGAAGCGGCGTGTGCACCGGAGAACCCAGGGGCTGCACTTTGAAGGAACGTACAATGGCGAAGCGTTCTCTTTCCTAATATTTACAGGAACGGTCGACGCCAGTCCGTGGAATCGTCCCTTTCAGATGATAATAAATACCACCGCCGCGTCTTACAACCCCACACCCTCTCCCACACCCTCCCACACACCCCACGATTATTTATTCGTAGTTGGTCGTGCTTCAACCCGGACCGTTCGTTTTTAAACGCGACTCCGTGATCGGGGAAATCGATCGTTTCGCTTCTCAGCTTTATTATTATTACCGTTGTCGTTAACGGGAGGAATTTTCAGTGCGTGTAATATAATACAAGGCGTAAATAGACGACGGAACCGGGCGGAGAGAAAAATAACAAGGGTGGTATCGCGCGTAATACGGGAAATAATAAAAGAAACGTATAAAAGTTAAATAGCGGTGATCGTTAACCATCACGGACCTAAACGTTCCAACGGTTTTAACAAACTTTAAACGTACCGTGTACAATATATTGGGAGAGATCGTTGCGTAGTCTCACGTGCACTGTACACGCAAGCGTGTGCAACGTACGTCGTGAAATTATCGACTTTAAAATCCCACGTGTACGTACGTACGTATGTACGCGTTAGAATCGAAAGGATTTGAGATAAACGCGTATCAACGATCGAGTACCGATTGGTATTTTCACGAAATCAATTTTTTCGTTTTGTTTACCCCGCTACGCGTGCCTAACGATAGGATTTTTTCTACTCCAAGATTCTCTTCTTACATTATTGTTTCTCCCAATTATTCTTTATACGTTCCCAACGATTACTTTTCAAAGATTATTCGTATTTGTAATATTTACAGTCCAACCGACAAAAAGAACACGAGGTACGTTCAACAATTCCTTTTCACGGATTCCTTGTTTCGTCTTTGCGCGTCGATTGGCTATCTTCTTGCTCTTGTAACGAAGTATTTTAATTATTGTTCCGGTTTTCTTGTTCGTTCTTGTTCGTTCGTCGAGCAAGGATTCTAATTATGTTCTACCGTACTCTCACGATACAGCCTAATACGTACGGGTCTCAGAAATTGATTTCGAACCCTTTTCCACGAGATTCGTGGTACGATCCGGTTCGAGGGACCGTATTTATCATTTTATCATTTGTTTCGCGGCGAGACTTCGTTCCAGGTGCCATAAATAATAAACACGAAAGGCAAACAAAAAAAGAAAACTAATGGAAAAGTAACAGGGTCCGGGATCGATATAGTAAAAGTCGAAGAATTCGACTCGTGTATAAATATATTCGTATGACGGAAATTAGGTAAATTGTTCGAAATGGAACCAAGTGGTTCGCGGTCTCGTTAATATAAAAGGAATTCGCTGTTCCGTGATACGCGACACAAAGAATCGTGAGATGTTGCGACTACGCGTATCCATTTTCCGAAATAACGAAAGTACAGTCAGACGCGGATGAAAAATAAATGAATTTCGTCTAACGAACGACCACGTTACTGGAAACAATTTTTAATTAACGAAGGAAACATCCGGTATCACCGAACAAACTCCATTCGCGATACTCCACTCTCCTGGAAATTTCTCTACGTCTTTTTATCGAATACGTATCAGAAAATATTCCCAGTCCTTTATACGCTATCAATTTTATTTAATACTACAGAATTCGCGAACGCAATTCATTTCACGTATATTTATACCAACGCGTATTAATTAATACTCGAACCCGACAATAAGTGATAGTACCTGTGGAACGTGCGAACTAAATAAGGAATTAAAATAATACGGTTTTAAACGGTCCACGACCGCGATAAAGTTCTTCGCGATACAGAGATACTCACGACTCGGTACGGAACGTTTCTGTAAAGGTCTACTCTTTATTTCTCGGCGAACGATAATCGTTAGAAGTTATTACACGCTATTATCAGCAGCCCTCCGTAGGGGTAGTTTTTCGCGCAGCAGGTAGAAAACTAGGATCCCTCGGCGTTCTCTAGCCCTCTAATATCGATTCGATGGTCCTCGATCGATCAACCGTCTACGAGCCTCTTTTTTAATGTAAATCGGACGGCGACGATTTGCAAGAGAGCCCTTTTTCTCGGGCCAGATTGATCGGGGTCCACGGTTTCCTTCGGGGAAAATGAGCGATCGCCGGACCTCGAGGACGACCGTGATCGACGTATTAATCTTCGTTGATCTCTCACTTCTCGAGTCTGGTTAAGCGTTCCAAATATTCTGACATCTGTGTCGAGAGATTTATCACGAGGCTGGCGCCCGTAAGAAGAAAAACCGTACGAAAGCTAGAAAAACCCCCGAGAGAAGGATCAAGACCATCTTACGAAGCTTACACTTTTTCCTCTAGGATTAATTGAGAAGAATTTTCAAACTTTTTTCATCAATTCTGTCATTAACCGCGACCGGAATTTGAACACTCTTTTCGCCCGAGTTTCATCGACTGGAATTGTTTTTTTCAAGATTTGGGGTAAATTCTACCGTGTACAATACATCGAGAGACATCATTGTGTAGTTTCTCGAGTACACGCTTCAAAATTCTTCAATTACATTCACGTTCGACGAAAGAGCAAGAATCGAATCATTATTTTCGAGGAGTCGAGAACAATGCAACGATTTTACCGTTTTTACGAAAGCAAATATTTCTGATGAAAAATATCTGTAAATTCAACAAATACAATCACAGCCTTTTGACGAATGAATACCAATTTTGCCGGATGCGCAACCAGGTATGATCCTTTGTGCGGTAGTGTTACCATCATTTTTTTTTTTTCAACTTTTTTATTACTTGGAACAATTCGGATCGGTGGTTCGCTATGGGGATATTTATTAAATTTTTCGGGTGTCTTTTTTACGAATAATATCATCCTTTGAGGTTCAAGGAGTCGTTACAATCTTTTGTACGCATAAATAACGAAATATTATTCCGAACTCGCAACGTAACATTTAAAAAATGGTACTCGTGGTCCGACAAAAGTCACGAGTAGGATTCTCTCGAAGTTATTAAACGTTCGTGCAATTTTTGACGCATCTTGTCGCAGCGGCTGCATAAATTTCGCATTCGCGTCGAGTCTTCGAGACTCGTTCGTTGCGAGTTTAGCGATTTTTTGGCGGGAAGTCCAAGGACAATGGCTCTCGAAACAGGGTAGGTCCGAAAAACGACCCTCTTCGTTGTATCGGTTATTCAACGATGCAACATCATCGTTTCCCCGATATGAAAACGAACGATCGGACGAGGAAACACGACGAGTTCATATCGAAAATGAAAATGGACGTTTTGGGAAACAGGAGGGGTGTGTATTGGATTTGGAACGCTTCGAAGAGCCACGGGGTTGATTGGCGAACTTTTCGTTTCGAGGAATCGTTGGAATAATTGTGAGTTCTCTTTTTTTTTATTCCTCTTGGCAGATTCGACGAACACTGCGGGTGCTGGGGTAAATTTGATTTTTCTAGACCAAGAGGGGTGGGGAACGTTTTGGCACTGAAAGCTCGCATGTTGCTTCACGGTTTTCTCGCAAGGTCGCGTATCTCGTGTACCAATAATTTGACCAACGCTGCAAAAAAACGATCACCTAAATATAATCTAAATAAATCATCCGAAAAGATTTTTGATATATATTCTTTTCCGTATTTTGTTCACGGTTCGAACAAGAAGAGCACGTCGATTATGGAACAGTGGATAGTTCGTTAAGAGGGACTCATTTTTTAACACCACGTTTGAAAAATTAAAATTTCTTTATTTTTAATCGATTCGGAAATGAAACTCCGCTCGAGAATGTATTATTTATAAACGAAGGTGGTACGTAATTGTAAAATATTCACGAACAACCCGCATCGAACAATCGCAAATTTTTTGCTATTTGCAAGAGTTCTATGGTCCAATTATTGGATTTCGCGAGTCCTACTTTTTCTTCCCTTTCGACTGCAGGAATTTTAGGAATAAATGACTGGATCGAGAAAGGAATTTTAAATAAATTTCACGCGTTGTCTTTTGTTTTATTTTTTTTTTCTTCTTCTTCTTCTTCTTCTTCTTCTTCTTTTTTGTATGCACGGATCGTAGAATTCTGAACGCAACAGTCGTTTGAACAATATTTATTTCCTGCTGGAATTTTATCTCCTCCCCTTGCAAACGTTTCTTCGAAGAATGCACTCGAATCGTTACTTTTTAAATCCAGAGGAACGTTAGTCCTCCATTCGATCGCATCGCGAGTAAAGTAACAGTGCAACGACAGTCGTGTGCTCTATCGCTATTATTCGATGAATCGAGTAGGTTGCATCGATACCGCTCAAAGAATTCCGTGGATAAAGGAAAATCGAACGTTCCTTCTAACCGATAGAAATTTTTTCACCGCTGGCCAAACAACTACTCTACCATAATTAATACGAGTACCGGTAAAACGTTCCACGCATCTCATACATATAATCACCATTAATTCTAGAGTAGTCCGGTGGCGTGTATTGCGATCGACCACAGTCGCCAAATATCACTCCGTAATCAAAAGTTATAAGATAAATATTGCAATTTTCTTTTAAGTATTTCCAAGCGTATTACTCGAATAATTCTACTATTCGAAGAAAAGAACGTGCGTTATTCGCACCGATCTAAGTTACTTTCCACTGTAGTCATCGCGTTACAATATTTAATCAAAGTGTATATTAATCGGAAAGTTTCACTATTGACGTGTCAGTTTTCCATATTTAAGGATGTCCTCGATAATCGATCAAACGTGTATTCGATACTTTGTCGGTGTATTTGTTACTTTATAGCATTATCGATGACAGTAACGTTATTAAAAAATTTACAAATATTAGGGTACCTGGTAAGCTCTTTAGGAAAACGCAATAAATTTGTTTTCTATATTTAAGGATGACCTCTACGATCGATCAAAGAAGTATTCGATGCTTTGTCGGTGTATTTGTTACTTCGTAACATTACTAGTGATAGTAACGTTATTAAAAATATTAGGAAGAATATATTGCATTGTTCCAATATTAGAAACAATATATTGTATTCTACAAATATTAGGATTCTTAGTAAGCTCTTTAGGAAACCGCAATAAATTTATTTTCCATATTTAAGGATGACCTTTACAATCGATCAAACGAGTATTCGATACTTTGTCAGTGTATTTGTTACTTTGTAACATTACTACTGATAGGAACGTTATTAAAAATATTATGAAGAATATATTGCATTGTTCCAATATTAGGAACAATATATTGCATTGTTCAAATATTAGGAACAATATATTGCATTCTTCAAATATTAGAAACAATATATTGTATTGTTCAAATATTGTACAAATATTAAGATTCTTAGCAAGCTCTTTAAGAAACTGCAATAAATTTCTTTTCCATATTTAAGGACGACCTCTACAATCGATGAAACAACTATTCGATACTTTCTCGGTGCAACTGTTACTTTATAGAATTACTGGTGACAGTAACGTTATAAAAAAATTTGCAAATATTAAAGTTCCTAGTAAACGCTTGAAAAAATCCCAATGAATTTATCGCAGTGACTTTCAACATTCGAAAGAAATCAACACGAATCGTTCGCACCTATCCAAATCACATCTCTTAGGAGTGTCCGTGTTACGATTCCTAACCGGACTCCCGAAGTGTCGAACGAGTATCAACGAAACGTTTCGCTTCACTTCGTCCACGAACCGTCCTCGTCTCACCGTAACGACCACCGATCGACTTCGAACGTCATTTCTCTCTGTTTACAACCCGGTGCACCGTGCACGATCTCCGTGGCAACGGTGCCGAAATCATTCGGCGTTGCGATCCTCGCCCCGTGAACATTTGTATTTACGTGATACATAACGAGCCATTATGCCGGACGAGGAATATTTGAACGTTCGAGAGGACTTTCTAGGAAAGCCGAGGGCCTACTTGAAAACGTCGATGGCCCCGTATCGCAAAGACGTCATCGCGAGCATTAGAAGGCTCGAACCGGCGTGTCGCACTCGAAAGGCACAGCCGCGATCCTCGAGGGCCCTCTCGAAGGGCCAGCTCTCTCTGGGAGAATTTCATGAAACAACCGGCCCTCTGTATCGTATCCCCCTTTTTACCTCGGAATCGTCGGAGAGAGGGGTACTTTTGTTGCTCGTTTCCTCGGTCTCTTCGAGTGCTCGATTCACTTGTTGGACCAATTCGGGACTTCTCCTCGTTGCTTCATTTTTCGCGGCCGCTGCTCGTCCGAGACTCGATTCGGGAACTCGACGCGGACTTTCGCTTCGAAACCACGCTTCGAGCGTATTCTTTGAACGTTAACGAATTGGTACGCCTTGTTCTCTGTTTAGAAATCACCGAACACCTTCACCGGGTTCTCTGCATTTTCCCGACGAATACTACCTCTACTTCATCGAACATTCTCGTGAAAATTTCGCGAAATGAATTTTCGAACTCGAAGTGTTTCTTTCAGAGAGGAACTTGCGCTCGAATGGATGCACGTGGCGTTCTAGATTTACATAGGTGTGTATACTCGATCGAATACACGTGGAACTGTAAATTGATAATCGCGTTACGATTTAGAAAGGTTCCACGCACGACTCGTTTCATTTTCCATGAATACATTCTGTAACGGAGTTGTTCGCGAAAGTGTGATCAAACTTTGGAACTATTTTTTCGATATCGAAATATTAAAAACTATTTTTTCGTTAATGGAAAATTGTACATGATGGAAGAATGACGATGATTTTTCTTCGGAATTTTGTGTACGTGCAAACAGATGAAAAATGACCGGAGAATAATTATGCGGCTAGTTTGAAAATTTCACTGGACTATCGTAGCTTTCTGTGCTCCGATCGTGTTCCCTCTTGAGGGGTGTTTTTGTTGCTTTTCGTCGCCGAGTGGCTGTCGGTGCCAAGTGCTTCTTCCTGCAAAGGAAGACTCCTCTTCGGATGTCTGCTCTCTTCCCGATAGTGTAAATTAAGAAGAGTAATGGTCCTACGAATTCCAAGTTTTCGGGTGGCTTTGATACTCCACCCAGCGACTCTATTTCGACCTTGTTTTCAAGGGAATTAGATTTCGGTGCGAAATACGAACAGAAATCGCGAAAAGGGTGGTCAGTGCGAGCAATCGAAGGAAGAATTTTGTTACACGGTTCTATACTTGCGTATACCTTCGTACCGGAACGCTAAATATTTTCAAACGAAGCTACGAAGATTTATTTTCCAATGGGATGAACTTCTCTCGTGTCGGGAAGTATCGACTGTAGAGTTTCCGCCCTTCGAAAATAAAGGCACGTTCTACGAGCTAGAAACTTTTCATTTTAAGAAAATATAAAATTTATTCTACGTTTACGACCATTTCGTTTGAACCTATGGTCTAGAAACATACTACGAAATCACAGACAGAGAAGTATGTAAATACTTGCATGGAAAAATGAATCACAATGTATTATATCGATAAAGGCTCGTGGATCTCGACATTGAAATCGATAGAAATCGCAAAGACTAAGATTCAATATAATTGTATAAAAAAAGAAGAAAACGAAACGAGCAATTGCTCGATTTTATCGACAATTTCAACATTTAAGGGTTCGTACACACATTTGAATCTTCAAGTCGGTGAAAGTATCCTGAAAGTATATTTACGTCAACGCGAAACTCCGGAAGACCATGATTCTTGTGACTTATTATTCCCCAGGGAATTAATTTTTAAGCAGATACCGTACTTTATCCATTCTCGTGTATACGAAAAAAAAAACGGATGCAAACCTTACGAATAAAATACATTTCGTGAACGAATCAAATAGTATTTAATTCGCGACAAATGTAAAAGAAGTTGATTCGTTACACATATCCGTACGAAAGAAATATTACATTTGCATCGGTGCAACGAGCAAAATCGTTATCATTTTCTTCACGAGCTCCAGGAGCAAAGTATAAGGAAAAAATATTCGTCAGGATCGATGCACTTCTTGGTATCGCCGAGCCTTTATCGATAAAATACATTGCAATTGATTTTTATATTCAAATATTTACGTACTTCATATTCCAGAGATCCACTGTCGGAGATCCGATCTGTAAATTATAAACGCAATTATAATTACAATAATTCCAATCTCTTCGTCAGTACCAACGGTAGGGTCGTGGCTCGAAGAACCGAGGGGGTGAGATTCTCGCGGACGATTCCTCGTTTTACGTTTCTACCCCCTCCAGGAGGTTCAACCCCCCGGTTCTGTCCCCGCGCCCCGTGTTCGGATGCACAGGATCCACTGGGAGGAAATAAAGGCTTGGTTGCGGGGTTGGGACGACGGTGGTTGCAGAACCACCCCTTTCGAACAGGTCTCGCGTTGAGTGCGCCGGTAAAACAGCCCCTTAAAATGGTTTTACTGCCGCGCACGGGGCGCAACGACGTCTAGACGGGAGGACCGTAAAGTTTGACCTACTCACCCCGGCCACGGACGGAAGAAGGGCGTCAGACGACCCTCCACCCCCGCGGTGTAGACGCTGGAAACCAGGCATCCCTTAAACGGAGCGTCGCAGACCTTGAAAACTGGGCCAAAGGGATTCAAGGATTCGTTCTCTCTCTCTCTCTTCGTCTCGTAGTTCGGCACGGAGATGGGGTCGCGAGCTGATTTCTATAGGTTGTGTTTCACCCTTCGAGAGCCCTTTATCGAAGGGACGAGTTAGTTCTGTAGAGGGACGATTCTGTGGTTCGCTCGAGGGCGATGGTTTTAATTCGTTGGACACGATGGGACGATCTTGACTGGGGTGGTCAGAAAACGGTGATTATCGAACCTAGAGAGAATTGAACGACAGGATTGCTAGGATGCATATGTTCGTTATGTACTTGGGTATGAAAACATTATGGTGTCGGAAACGTATGGTGGTGAGAATGTATACTGGGAATTACTGGCAAGAAAATACAACGATCTCGTAGAAAGGACATGGTAAATTTTAAAGTTGCGTTTAAGAACGATCGTGGAGACATTGATTGTAGGGAGATCGAGTAATGATTAAGAGGAATGTACGAGCAATTACGTGTACACGATTTAAAGAGGAGTGTAAAATAAAATTCGCTAGTTTGCACGTGGAAATGTAAATATTATCGCAGAAATCGTTTAATCGGGCTTGAGATCGATTGTAACGAGCACAGATATAACGAGACCGTGGCTGCAATAAACAAAAAGTCACGATCATTTTAATTTACGCGTACTTTCCGTACGATAGTTCACTTTTATAACGAGTTTCTACTGCGCGGATGTATCGTGCAAATTGAGAAATCTGTGAAATATCAATGTGCAATCTTGAAAACATACATCGATATTCAAATTCGTAACAGAGACTTTAATCGAAATCTTGTTTGTCATTAATTAACATTGCTCGCAAGTTTAACGCGAATTGTATCGTCGTTTGTACAGACATGTTAATTTAGTTACGTAACGTCTCATTGTTTTTGTTCTCTCTGATATTTCTTCTGTCCTTTTTTTTTCATATATTTTTTATCGTGTTAGTGGATATTTAAAATAATAGCGGATATATTTAATTTATCATCGATCTAGCGAAACGAATGATTTTCTCGATTAATTCCTGCTTTAAAGAGCTATCGATGTAATCGAGTAAATGACGTCGACGCGGTGTGCTCCAAAATAAAAATTAAAATCAAATCATATTAATATCCGTTCAGGATTAAACATCATCGTATCAAAAATTCCTTTCCAATATTTACCTTCCACGGAGTTACTGTAGAATAATATTTGCAACAATTTCCTATTATTTCCATCATTCTTGCGTATCTCCACTCAAACCCTGGAAAGCAATTTCCCGGGGCAAATGTAATATTTCCAAACGAATATTCTTTAGCATTACGATATTTTGTAATAGAATATATTTTCATGTTTTCACTGTTGATACAATCTGACGGTATTGAAAAGTAACAAAATATTCCGTAACACGCGATCCCATGGTTTCACATCTAGGGTGAGAATAAAAAAAATATTTCGTACGTCAGTATTTTTCCAACGAAAGAGAAACTTTTGCAAATTATGCGTGACAAATTTTTTAACAAATTTTCTGGATAAAAATAATATCTGTAAATCGTCAATTCCCGAGTCAATTGACATAATTTTTACGAATTTTGATCACGCGTCGTAAATCTCCAATCTAATTATTTCGTCGCAAGTTGAAAAATTCTCGTTACGTTTCGGGGTGTCGATGATAATAATAAATAAATTCCCGAGCACGTGAGAGTCGTTCTTGGTAAACTCGATCGATCGTATCGGCGATAACAACGGAATTAAAGATTCTCTTTAAGGATCTCGAATGCATTGCGTCTCGGACCTTGAAAACTGGGGCAAAAGGTTGCTTTCACCCCCTGTGCCTTCACAGGAGGGTCGTAACGTCGTAGAGGTGCTCGACCCTTCAAGGAATTCCGCTCCGAGCCGACAGTATCTTTATCGGAAAATGGATTACAGGAAGAACGTTAAGTCCTCTCCTTTTCTCGTGCATTTTCCACGCGGGTTGGTTATTAAAAAATTCATTCGATGCCCTCTTGAAACATTCGAGCGCGAGCTTTCGGTGAGTAAAGTATAGTCGATCGATTCCCAAACGGTCGATTCACGGATCGAGAACCATAATGAAATTGTAATGTTTGTAAACGTATGTTCAACGAACGATTACCGCGGTTAGGTGAACGACAAGTGTTGCAAGGATCGATACAGAGTAGGGTATCAAACCTTGAATTTTCAACCGATGGAGATTGATTTCGATGATTTTCTTTTTTTTTTCTTTCTTGAGTTTAAAAATATTCGTCGAACACGTGGGGGAAAAAAACTTTTAAGTATTCGACGAATATTTCGATACAAGGATATTTTATCGTAAAAGTTCTTTTTTCGGACAGATTAGGTAAACAAATTTTTCGTTTTATTACATTTTTACACTTTTGAGTAGAGTGGGGCTTTTACGAGGAAATTTTCGTGTACAATACGATAGTAAAGCACGAAGATAATACTTGTTGGTATTCCTCCAGAATTGCAATAGATTTCATTTTTATTAGTAATTTAATTTCTGTAAAAATCTACGAGCGTCGCGGGAAAAAAATTTGTTCCGCGTTTATTCTCTCTCTTTCCGCCGTTGTTATTATTATTCTCATTATTTTGTGTTACTTCTCCATCGTGAAATTTCATTCGATGAAAATACACGTATCTCCGATAAAACAAACTTTACATCGTACGATTTATTATTAACTTCCACGCAAATACATAGAGTCGCGATACATTTGCCAATAAATAATACGAAATAATCGTATAATTTGCTCAATCGTTCCATACGCGTGAACGATACGAAACTTGAAAGAAGATTAAATTTTTATAAATTAAACTCGATCGAGACGAGGCGAAACGAATTGTGCCGAAATGGTGGAAAGATCTTCTTCGATATTAATCTTCTCGCGAACGAATCGCTTTTTTAATAGACAAAAATTCGAACTCACTTTGGCCCGTGACGGTTATTAATCTTCGGACGATGTTTTTAGGTTACCTCGATACGTTACGATATCCGAAATAATGTGAAAAGTAAAAATAAATACCACCGTCCACGAGGTGGTTCGGAGTCACAAATGTTCTCGCGAATTTGCGCTCGTTGAATGAATTCTTGGCAATTCTCTAACCCGGCCACCATTGACCTTCGAAACTGGGCCAAAGGGTTTCCTTTCCCTACCGCACTTTACGGAGGGTCGTAACATCGAGAAGGGGTGTTCGACCCTTCGAGGAATTTCGCTCGAGACGTCTCGGGATATTTCTATCGGATTACGATTTAAAGGGAGAATCTCCGTCGAAATTCAAGCATGTCGCGTCATCCTCGAAGTGTCTCCCTCTGATCTTGACGCGCACGGTTTCGAACAGGTTCGCTTTTATTCAACGTGGAAAATTAAAATTGCGGCGCGCGGTCCGTCAACGAAGCTTTCAACACCAAAATCGAGCATTTCAATTGTTCTCAACGGTAGCTTCCCGCAAGATGAAATATTTATTCGTTTATCACGGTATGCAATGAATTTCTTCCGTCGATGGGAATAATGAAGTTCGATTTCGCGAAACTCGTGTGGTATCGAGCGCGATAGAAATTTCGCGTTTCGAATGTTCGAGTGGATTTCTATATTACGCGGCAATGGAAATAAATACCTCCGAACCTTGAATTTCCAACCGATGGAGATTGATTTCGATGATTTTCTTTCTTTTTTTTTTCGAATTTAAAAATATTCGTCGAACACGAAAAAAAGTTTTAAGTATTCGAGGAATATTTTCGTAAATATTTCCGAAGAAATATCGGCGTTCGAATCGATCGTAGACAGAATCTATCGTCGAGAACAAGTGGACAAAATCGTATGGAATACCGTGAAACCGAAGAATCCCCAAAGAGAATGGGAAATTTAGGAGGAACGAAATTAGCATCGATATATGCCCGGCACTTTAGTTTTCTTAGTTGACTTTAATCCGCGTGGATGCTTGGTCGAATCTGGGCCAAAAGGGTTGAATAGCCGTGGATGGCGCCAGGGGCGGCCAACCCTTCAGGAATTTCATTTCAATGCGTCTTCCTCGATTTCTTTTTGGCCGCGTTTCCATTGAAGGCGGTATCAGGACCTGGTGCAAAATCGATCGGCTATATTTCTCTCTCCCTGCCTCATTTTTTCCCTTCTTCGAAAACGGGAATTTCATTTCACCGCGGAGCTACCAAGAACGAGTATTTCTACCACGAGCGACGATACTTTGCGCCCAGAAATGTCCAAATTACGAGGAATGGGTTCGTAATTGCGAACCTATCATTCACCGATAAGGATTACACCGTGGAAGTAACATTTTGCCAAATAATGGATCCATTCGTTCGATCGATCTACTGGATTGTTCGGAAAGTGATTTCGTTTTCCAAAATGGAGAATATATAATTTGATAAAATGTTTATAGATTCTAAAAAAATCGTGTTTCATTTTCACCGAAAAAAAAACGAAATTACTTTCCGAACAATCCGATATTATTCGAATAAGTTTTTATTCGTTCAACGCGAAATGTAATTGAAATTTTCATTTGAACGAGTACCGTTCGAAGGATTGTTTTTGAAAATTTTTAGATCTTCATATTTTTATTTCCAGCTTTTATCCGGATAAATTTGTCCATATTCAAATGGGACAAGAAAGAAGCGTTGCACAAACAAAGGACATTTCTATTTTCCATGTTACGGGGGGGTTAGGGTGCCAAAAGAAATTGGTTTCGATACGTCTTCCAAGTTGAATAGGAACAACGATGAGCATAAATCAGCAGAAATGTAGTCATACTTTTGTTCGATTTTGTTTTTCGAGAAGAGTGGGATTTATTCTTACTTGTTTCACACGCGTTTCCTCGATACCTTTTATGCTACGTATTTTATCTCATTCTGTACTTCATTAAATACAATCTAAACAGGTCCGATTAATTTTAAATAAACACTTCGACATTTAATTCGCATCTTCGCCAATTTTATTACTCGAATATTTGTATATTTCGCGAAAAGGACTCGAATTAAAAATCGAAAGGTTTATTTGGAAATCGACTATACTTGTTTGGAGAATATTTGTTATAGTATTTGTTTTGAATGTGACAAACGACATATACATTTACACTTTTATTTTATACTTGTTTTTTCAATTACATAATTTCTGACTTTGTATACACTTCCGCTCAAAAATATTTCAACACTCACTATATACATCCATACGTGTACGTACGTTTGATAATTATTTGTAAAGAGTTAATGCTATTCATAATTGTATAGTATTTATGAAATCTACCGTTTGTGAGCAAAATATACGTATGTAAATTCAAAGACTACATTTGGTAAATAAAAATAAGTTTCTTTTACCGAATGTACGATCAAATACTTTTGAGTGGTAGTGTATATGTATTAAAATATATGAATATGTAGTAGAATATACCGGATGGGGCACTCAAGACAGGTCACCTGAATAACTCGTTTATTTTTAAAGATATAGCAGAGTGCTGTAGAAGTTGTATGACTTCCCCAAGGTCACAATGCAATGGTGTTTTTCTGGTTCGAGGTGAAAGTGTCAAAGACACTTCAAGGCCATTGATACTATTTTTTATGGTTGATGTATTTTGTTACTTACCTTCTAAAGAGGCTCGTAGGACGAACACCTATAATTCAAGGTCACCCTAGACCAGTAAAGTACTACGAAGAATAATAGAAATTTTCCAATGACAACCTGAGAGACAATACTGTACTTTAAACAGCAAAAGTATCAGTAACGAAACAAGTGTTTCCAATCACACTTTCCTTGATGTTCTCTCGTTTTTTCTAAAACAAAATTACGCAATTGCAAATTGACTGTTAATTACGCGCCGTGTCGCTATTATATTCTGCAATGACATTCCGTAAGTTTTCGAAGAATCCTATCGTCCCGAGTCGATAAACGTTTATCTGTTTGTCTACGTTAACGACGATACACGAATAAGTTAAGAACGGTCGTATAAATTTTCGTCCGCGATTCGATGTTACAAATTCCCGGCGATCGAGCGTGTACCTTTGCGAAAAATAATCTCGTCTCGGTCTCCTCTTCCGTCGGTGACGGAGGAGTCTCCGTTGGACGGCATTAAATGTAAACCGGGGATCTCTTTGCAGCGTCGAGGATGAGGTATTTTGAAAAAGAGTAATTAGAGGGTAGCGCTTTCGTCGAACACACGCGATTTTTTTCACTCCTCCAGTTTATCCTCGTCGACCGACGATTTTAATAATCCCTTTAAATTAATTATGAAACAGCGCCGGGCCGGTGCTCGACGGCGTTCGCTGTAACGAGCCGCTGGAAAATAGGGCCTGGAAAAGGGCTGCACAGAGAAAATGAGGCTCGAGAACTTTCGCCCTTGAGATTATACAAGCCGGAAAACTCGGTCAAACGGAAAGTTGGACCTAAAGGGTGGTAGTCACGTGGCCCTTTTTCAAAAACCGTAGAAGCGCGTCCACGGGTCGCAGAATTTCCGAGAGAGTTTTGAAGTGTCCATAGACCTTTTAACGTTAATTGCGAACTCTCTCTCTCGTTCTATCCTCCTTTTTTCTTGTTTTTCTTTCTCTTTTTTCCTTTTTTTTTTCCCGCTGCGATATTTTTTCCCCCGCACACGCAGGCGCAGACGCGCGCGCGCAGCTTGCCCGATGTAAACGAAAATTACGCCCTTAGCAGTTTTTCCGTGCACTCGACGCGCGGATTTTCATCCGGCGCGCTCGAAAAATTTAAACGAGCCACGGATCCCCTTTGAACGGCCTCGTAATTACTACGGTTTACCCGCGACTCTGATCGTAAATCTAAGATCCCGCGGGGCGGAGGGCACCGCCGGGAAAAAATAGGGCTGGTTCAGCAGCCACGAGCCGTTTAATTGCGCGAATTACGTTTCGACTCGGTTTCTCGCGCCCTCGCCGCTCGGATCGCTCGGGAATTTAGACACACAACGCTCCTTACCACTCGTTACAAGCGTTCGCTGTTGTTTCCCCGCGTCCTTTGATACCGAAGTCATCGAATTATCCGCGAATCGCATTTTCGAAACTTTCCTTCCGCGAAAATGTCTTTCGCCTACCGTCACGGTAGTATGAGTAGATTAAACCGTTTCTCATCGAAGATTTGTATCCTTTTATCGTTTAAAAACTAATAATTTGGGTCACAACGTCGCGAAATAAAACTGCCCGCTACCAACGTGAGTCTTCTATCGATAAAATCAAAATTTATTCTCGTTACATCTTCGCGAGTCCGTCACCGTCGAATCGGCGAGATTTTCCCGAGAAAAATGAACCCAAACACGTCGTTCGAATTGTTCTCGGTTCCAGTACCGTCCTTCGGGTTGTCACAGTTATCCTCGATATCGACGCTCTCGATCGACACCGCGATTTAAAGTGGTCCGAATTTGGTCGTGTTTGGACTCATTTTCATCGGGAGAATCTCACCAATCCATCGACGATACTCTCGCGAGGATACTGCGAGAAACGTGAATACTTTCGTTCTGGATTCGCAGCCTCTGGTCGCTCGTTCTTCTCTGCGAACGAAAAACGAGAACCACCGTGCGAGGGGATTCGTTCTTTCGAATAATTCTCCTCACGCTCGGTCCTCGCACGTTTCTCGCAAACGAGTTTCTGCCGGCCACCCTGTGTTTCCGAAGCCTCTTCACGAGGCGCGCGGAAATTCCTCCTCGCGAACACGCTTACCTTTGGAGGAGAGATAAATTGTTTCGAGCTGCTTCGTTTCGATTTCGTCAAAACTGTGCGCATTTATCGAGGGCCGGTTGTACAAGATTCTATGGTGGATTCGTGATGGAATTCATTTCACGAAATACTTTGTCACACGTGGATAAATGCGGTGCGCAAAAATAGAAAACAAAAATTTGTTCCCTTTATCGCGATAACAATTTCTCTCCCGATAATAATTACTTCGATCCTATTAACTATTTCAATGGCGCGCGGCTCGTATCACCGATGTAGCTCTGTTCACGGTTACTTAAGTGTTTATATTACGATTTAATTATTCGGTTAAATCTACGAGGCGTTTCCTTTCGAGCCTTCTACCTATTTGCAACATATCGGCGTTCGTAACTCTTTGACAACCTGCGAGACAGTACTATACTTTAAACAGCGAGAAAATCAAGAACAATACAATCGTGTTTCCAATCACACTTATCCTTCGATAGTAGCTCGTTCTTTCTAAAGTAAATTACATAATTACAAAACGACTATTAATTACCAACTGGCTCGTTTTCCATGTTTCTAACATTTTATTCAACAACCGTGGCCCACAGCCGAGTACCATATCCGAGAAAAAGATTCCCCTAAAAATTTCTCATACAAATTTCTTGTTTTCGAGTCGTGGCCGTGTAATTGTTCGATCGTTCTCGCGTGAAGTACATTCGCTCAACGAAAGTCTTAACAAATTGTTAATCGGGCCACGTTGTGCGACTGGTCGACGATTCGGGGAATGATGAGATTCGGTAGAAAAATTCTTCGTTAATTTCGTGGGTCGAAGTTACATCCGTGTACCGGTTACGTCCGCGCGGATACGGGGCATTTAGATTTATCGGAATTGTTTCTTCGTTGGCACGGAGAACGACCAATGCCAGCTCGTGACGTATAATAATCACCGTGCTCGAAATTCGTTTTTCCGCGACGAGGACGCATCGATGAAATTGCAATCCTCGTCGAAGCGTACGCGGAACGCGAGCACCTCGCTGCGGATTCGAGAACTCCGTTGCGAAGTAATTGTACGCTTTTCCGTGGAGTAACGGGATCGTAACACCATAGATATTTGGAAGAGGGGAGAGCCAACCGACCTTGGAAAATGTCGAAAAATTCGGGGGCTGGTACGTATTCCGTGTCGTAGCGGGAAGCGGTCCGAACAAAACGTTCATTTATATCACTTCCAGCCGAGCAAACGCGCCGCGGCTGGTATAAAAATGCACGAACGGAACCAAGCGGTGTCTCAAAGGGACACACATGGTTCCACTCGTCTCCGGGGCTCTCCTCCACCGCCATTAAAATCGGCTCGTACAAGTAGTTACGCGGAGCTTAAAACGCGAGTCGAGCCACTCGGCCCTATCTGCCGCACTTTGGCCCGGCTGTCGGCGTGCTGTAACTCTATCTTTCACACCGACCGCGCGCACACGCACAGAAACAAACACACGTACAACACCGGGTGATCGTGTGCGCCCGGTGGAATAAACACACCCACGCGGAGCGGATAGGCTTCCGCGCGGAGAGCGTGGCCACGCTCCGAAGCCGGTCACCACGTGTTGCCACGGCGAATCGTGCCAGCCTGAGAAAGACTGGTCGAGGGAATAAATAAAGGCTCGACTCCGAGTCTCGAATCATTTGGCGGGGGAGGATGGTAGAAGGTCGGGAGGGGAGAGATTGAATCATTGGACGTTCCACGATGGCGACGCCGAGACACGGACGATAGACGTTCTCGCCAACCGGACAATTCTTCCGCGAGAAAACGAGGATGCTTATGGATAATAGAACCGCGTTCGAGTTACCACGGTGGACTTGACTCGAGTTAACTCGGTTCAAGTTTAGTCAACCTCGACGCTACACGAACTGGTTTTCACCCTTTGAGTGAACGAAATTAGTAGGGTTTTTCGTTGACCGATTCGTGTCAGGATTTGACGAAGTCGTTTAGAATCGAGACGAAAATTTAACGAACGTTTTCGATCGACCGAGTCTGACTTTCGGTGACTGTGAACAACTTGAGTCGACTCGACTCGACTTGACTCGACTTGACTCGATTGACTCGCGTTGTTTCGAATCGACTCGACTTGACTCGTGTCGACTTAACCTACTCGCGTTGTTTCCAAACGATTCGAGCCGATTTTGTTGGAATTGAATTTGCTCGAACGAGTCCAAACGGATCGGAGACATTCGGAGTAACTTGTGAAACGCATCGCGATGCGTAAGACTACGAAAGAAGACGTTCGAACGTTATTAAAATCTTGGAGCTCGGCGTTGAATCGCGCGAAATGGGCCGAAGAATATAATCAAAAGAAGTTCACCGAAAGCGAAACAAAAAAGAACCGAGAAACATCTCTGTAAGGGAAGATTTTGTAAAGTTGCTGCTCTACGGAGAACCGAAACTATGGCAGCAAAACAGCCAAAGGGAAGCTTCAAAGACCGAGCAGGATGTGGCCCAAAACGAGGGAAACAAAACCAAGCGAAATCAATGAAAATGCAGCAACAAAAACGTGGAGGGGGAAACGTGAAAAATCGATAGAGAAAAAAGCCAGCAAGAAGGGGAACGGTAATAGGTACGGAGTGAAACTGCACCTGCAGGAAGATGCAGCGGCGTGAACCGTCTAAAGAGGGCACGAATAAAACGGGAAAAAGAAGAAAACATGAATTGACTCGAGGAAAAGCACTGAAAAAGACAGACACCGGCGAAGGAAATAGAGATTGACCCAAACTGGAGCGCTCAAAAAGACGGAGACGGAGAAATAAAGAGGGACACCGAACGCGGAGGAATCGAGAGTCATAAAGAATGAAAGGCAGATATAGAAGGGGGCGGAAGAGCGGAGAGGGGGAAGAGGCGAGGTCTCTTTCTCCTGGCACTCTCGGTAGCGGGGTTAAGGGGCCAGAAGGTTGTTTGGATGACGCCATTGGGGCTGCACTTGATTCGTGCAACATGTGTCGACTTTTTGGAAGTCGATCGACGTTAGAGCAAGTCGTCCCGGTGTCGCCTCGATGTTCTCCGATTGATCCTTTCCTCTTATAAATTTTCTATTCGTCGTTTCACAAATTTCCTTTAAGCGGTTACAAGCTTTGTCGAGTGGAGAATGGTAGAAAAATTCTAGAAAAAAAAAAGAAGAAATACTTAACACAGTGCAGAATTAAATGCACTTGTATCGTTTGAAAGTGCATTTGTAATCTTTACGATACGACACGTAGACGTAGACAGGATTTTGCGTTTAGTTTCTCAGATGTTTTGGATAGTAAAAACTCGAGCAGTAATATTACTCTAGAAGAGTGGAGTAATATTTCAACTATTAAATAATTATATTAGCGCAGTTTGTACTTGTTTATTTTTTGGTAGCTTTTCCGGTAGGTTAGAATTTTTTAAATAATCTTTCTACTAAGGTTTCAACGATGCGTAATATTTTCAAGGTTCAGGCGATACTGTGGAACAGTCCTAAGATTGTACACCGCGTTTATTGCATCGTATCTAAATGTTTCGTGAACGACGAATAGAACGAAAAATATTATTAAATTTCCAGCTGTACTGTGAGAGGCTAAAAGTAACGTCTTCGAAACTCCGTCGCGTAATCAATGACTCGTTTCGACGATGGAACCAATCGCTTCCAAAAATCTTCGGAAACCTTCTCCAAGGATTCTCCGAACCCTCGCGACTCGCAACGGAGACCAAAGGAGAGCCGCATCTCCACCTACGCGGAGCGTCCTCTATAAAATTCAAATCCACAGCGACGAATTTCAATGCGACACGAAATCCCCAATATTTCACCCTCCAATCCCCTGGAACCGCCGTAAAGCCAGCAAGTCGTGAAAGCGGCGTCTGTCGACAGCGAGAAACGAACGAAAGACTAACGTCAAACGTCGTGTCGATGGAAACTCGGACGACGAGACGCCTCTGCAACGAGTGTTACGACCACGATTACGGAAAATTAAACATTCGAGGCGATGAACCATCGACGAAACTTATATTTCGAATAATTGTAATGGTTCGCGTGGAGATCCAGTGGAGGATCGACGTTTATCGAAATTGCAAGACATTGCGGTTGAACATTGACTGTGGAACGAACCGACAGTAGACAAGAATTCGAGCATGGATGCAAAAATAAACCGGTACATAACTAGAGCTCGAATGTCGATGTAACGTTAAACTGATTTTCTACTAGAGTTTGAGCGTTGATGTGGAAGTGAATTCTACTAGTGCCCGAGTAGAATTTAGCAATCAATTGATATTCTACTAGAGCTTGAGCGTCAATGTAGAAACGAACTGGTACTCTATTGGGGATATGGCAGGAAATTGGTACTTTACCAAAGTTTGAGCAACAATGTAAGAATGAACTGGTGCTCTATTAGGGCTTGAGTCACGATATAGCAATTAATTTATATTCCACTAGAGCTTGAGTGTCAATGTAGAAACGAACTAGTACTCTATTAGGGCCATAGCAGGAAATTGGTACTCTACCAAAGTTTGACCGTCAATATAAGAATGAACTGGTGCTCTATTAGGGCTTGAGTCACGATATAGCAATCAATTAATATTGTACTAGAGCTTGAGCGTCAATGTAGAAACAAACTGGTACTCTGTTAGAGCTAGAGTGACGATATAGCAAGAAATTGGTACACTATCAAAGTTTCAACGTCAATATAGAAACGAGCCAGTACTCTATTAGGGCTAGAGTGACGATATAGCAAGAAATTGGTACTCTACCAAAGTTTGAGCGTTAATATAAAAACGAACCGGTACTCTATTAGAGCTGTAGTGACGATATAGCAAGAAATTGGTACTCTACCGAAGTTTGAGCGTCAATATAAAAACGTGCCAGTACTCTATTAGAGCTATAGTGACGATATAGCAAGAAATTGGTACTCTACCAAAGTTTGAGCGTCAATATAAAAACGAACCAGTACTCTGTTAGAGCTAGAGTGACGATATAGCAAGAAATTGGTACTCTACCAAAGTTTGAGCGTCAATATAGAAACAAACCGGTGTTCCATTAAGGCTTAAATGACGATATAGCAAGAAATTGCTATATCTACCAAAGTTTCAGCGTCAATATAGAAACGAACCGGTACTCTCCTCTGAATTAAATATCGGTATAGCGGTATATTGACACTTCCGATAGAGCTCTAGCGTGAATGTAATAGGGACTCTGTTTAAAAATTGACGCGACGCGATCCGTTTTAAATCTTTTCGAATTATCGGCGCCAGTATCCGATGAAGTTTAGAAAGTTTCGTACAGGTCGTACGAAGCTGAAACGACACAGGTTTCACGGAACACCGATGACACAGTGTTTACAGGAACGAGTGACCCAGTGTCGCGTCTCTAGTGTATATTACACAGAGAACGATGTTTCCACGCGTAGCGAGAATTAAATGAATATCAAGTCCCTGGAACGCGGTTCTCTATCGCAACGACGGTTTAGAGAGGCTCCGGGAGATTGGAAGTTTTAGGTGCTGGTTGCAGACACTCGCAGTTTTATGGGCTTTCCGCGAGCGGGCCGCGGCCATTCCGCGCAGCCTCTCCTTATCCTGGCTAGACAGCTGTAAAGTTTCTTGGGTAATAAAGCACCTGTGTACCCGGGAGCCGTGTCCATATAAAATTCATTACCGCCGGTAGATATTTATAAGCGTTATGTCATCGTCGTGTTTAGCATCGGAGCGTTCCTCGTTCGGTGACTGTTGCCGGTAGCCCGACGAGAGGAAAGTAAACCGGGTTATAACGCAACGATGCATTATATTTCGGCAACGGTTTCTTGCAAAACACGAAATTGCAGCAGTGTATAAAGGTTAAGAGTAATTGACACCGAGTACAGCTCTCCCGCAACTCGGTGGCAAGGATAATTAAAAGATGCGCCCAGCGTAGTCTGACGAGTTCGATAGAGGAGAGAACTTATCCCATAGTCGTTGGACGAGCAGCACAGAGTCTCCGCAGACTTTGAAGTAACGAGTGAAAGCAACCTAGTAAATAATTCTTCGAAAGACAACTGCCAGGACATCGTCATCCGTGGATTCTCGAAGAGAACTTGGTTATCCGAGTGTATTCTCCCATCATCGATTCGTTTCTTTCGATGGTAAAGAATCGAGAGATTCTGGTACACATCCCGCCTAAAAAGCATTCGATGACGGTTACTCGTGTACCTGACTTTCGGTTATTGCGCCCTTTCTTTCTTTCTTCTCCTTCTCCTCCTTCGTCGATTCCTCCCCTGCTCATGGTTTTCGAGAGCCTCTTCCCCAGAATTGAATGGGAATAGTAGACGATGAGTTTCCAGTTCTCCATTTTCGAATCGACTTTCTTGCGAGGAAACGCAGTCGGTGCGAATCATTTTTCTTCCAAACTCGATTAAATATCCACGTAGAGTCAGAAATAGAAACCGTTCCGAATACTCGAGCGTATTCTTAACGGATTTAACAGCTATCGGTCTCGTTTATTACGTTGGCGACCGGTTCGTTCGAACACGGTCCTAACGTTTGTTAATGAAATTCGTTGAAACCCAAGGATTTTTTATCAGCGAAGAGCAACAGAGAATACGCGGAGTCCCTTTTCGTAAATGGACTGTACACCAGCCTCTCCCAGCGGGCTGTCAACTACTTCGACCAAACACGCTACTCGGGAAAATATGTAACGTGAAACTCGAGTTTTTCTCATTAGCGTCTCTTTCCCTCTCCGATAGTTCGTTATCACAGGAATGAGTTATCTGTTACCAAATGAGAACCGGGGTGGAGAAACGGGCCACATAATCTCATTTCGTTTCTAAATGAACTGTAACGATCCTCGCAGCGATACCAATCAGTCCACGGAATACCCTTTTATTCGATCCGTGACTAATTGTCGGGAAAAAATTTCACCACCGGTACACGTGGACACGGCAAATTCCTCCGATCGAACGGTGCACAATCACAGAATAGCATTTCGCATAATCTCCGCGTATCTAGCTTTCTTGAATATTTAAAACGAATCTGGAGGCTGGAACTCCAAATTGTTCATTTTCTTTTCCTAGAAAGATATCGAACTTCTGTCTCGAAAGTAAAAGTTCTTGATAAATTTTTCCAACGTAGGATACTCGAGGATCGTCGACGAGCTGAAAATTCCTGCAACAATTGGAATTCGTGCAATAATCAAGAAAATCGATCCAGTTGTTACCATTAGAGCGATTCACTCGTGGTACTGATTTTTATACCGAGCTGAGACTCGACGATCCACGAATCCTAATTTTTATACTTTTCGTTACATTATCCCAAGTCGAGGCAAATATTTCCCGATAAAAATTAATAGAAACGCGTTCTCGTTCGAAGACGCGCGTACACGTGCGTAATTAAAAACGGTTTCATTTTGCACGTGATTAAAAGTAATTCGAATAGGATCGTGTTCCAGTGTTAGCATTTAATTGAAACAAATCTCACCGATCATTTGGCAATGCTATCGCGAGGTTTCGACGAAAAATATAAAAATTTTCATTTACATTAGCGGATGTTACATTAGCGAAACGATTGGTTTCTCGCGTTGAAGAAATACGAAACAGTGGTGGAGATCATTTTTGTACTCAAAATTAGAGTAAACATTGTGCTCGAAGACAAAAATTACTATACTTTTTTCTGCATCCCTTTCACTTGTTAACGCGGTGCAATAAAAGAGCTTCTCGTGCAATAATCGAGGTTCTATTATGTATTATGCATTAAAGACTGCCAAGCCGATTTCGGACAATTTTCCCTGGGAATCGTCCCGAGTTGTTTCATAATTTATGCATTCCAGCCATTTTGACCAACTTTTCGGAACGTTGCTGCAAGGGCAAGTTAGCGTTAATAAATAATAAAATGTGCGTCCCGTAATCCGTGGGACTCGTTTCAGGAGTTGATTGTACGTTTAAAAACAACGAAAAAAGTTTCTAAAAACGTACATTATATTTATCCTTGTTAACTAGATACATCGAACTTATCCGATTTGCGCTTCGAAACGAATCCTCAAACGAACAGAGTATTACGAATACTTGCTTATTTATTGTTAACGCACACCCGATAGATTCGGGTACATTAAGGTATACCTTGTATCCCAGGAAAACCAATAGACAAGGAAACAAAAAAATTTATCGTAGATACGGAAAAGAAAATGTCTTAAAAAAGAAAAAAACATACTATGAAATTTTAAGTTATTTTTCTTCGTAAAAATTTAATTTTCTTCATAACTGCAGTTAGAATCGGTTGTTATAACTGACAACGTCTATCGTGATTTCTCGTTCACGGAGAGCGATTTATCACAGTTTCGAAAAGGAGAGTGTTTCCAAAATGTTTTGCATCTAGCCAACAAAGACAGAAGGCACGAAACGGTCTCCACGAATTACAGGACGCGTATTTAATAATTTACCAACGCTACGCAGAAATCACTGAACGTTCGAGAGGTGCAGAAACGTTTCGCCAAGTTGTTTCGACAACTTGTACGAAACGAAGGTAACGTAACGCGTAAACCCGAATCGACGATAAACGCATCGACGGAGATAGGCTGACCTTGGTCACCGTACCAGCGAGTGTCTCTCGTACACAAACTCGAGAGAAGCAAGAACATCCCGTGGAACGTTTCCATCCCTGAAGATAACTCTAGGAAGTTATCGGTCGAGGGAATACGACTGTGAAGACCGCCACGACGGAAGTTTCCTTTTTAAAAGACCAAAGGGCCGAAGAAGTGGAGCAAGCGTCGCGGGTAGACGAGACGATCGTAAAGCCCCGCTCAGACTCTAATAACCTCGGCCTGGAATCAATCCCAACGCGGAAATAAAGATAAAGTCCCGATCGCAGATAAACGTCCGGGCGACGTAAAATATTTCCCCGGCCAGCGAAACAGCGAATCGCCGGAGGCGGACGGGAGAAGCTGGAGGAGATTGGAGGCCAGACGTGTATAGGTTTATGGGTTTCCGCGAGCAGGCCGCGGCCATTCCGCGCGTCTGGAGCGCCCCCCGCTCGCTCGCTCGCTCGCGCGCGCGCGCCCCCTCTTACCGCGGCAACCCCTGTCGCGGCGGGGCTGGCTGTAAAAATTTTACTGCGAATTGTCTGCAGACTCGAACCACCGCCGCCCGACGTTACGACCGGGAAAAATAGGAAACCCCCGGGAAACCGTTGGAAAAACTCGTCTGGGTCAGATCTCCACCCCCGCGACACTCTGGCTATTCCTTCCCGCGCCATTTGGGTCACCGATCCCGTGGACGCTGTTTTCGGATCCAACGATCACTGAACGAGAGAAATGTGCTGATCTCTTCGACCTGGCGACCAGAGACTCGCGAATGAACATTTCCTAACCCCCTGTCTTTCTTTCATCGTCGTATCCAGTCGAGATCGACTTCCGAGCGACCTTCCCCGCGACACGTGCGCTCGACCTCGTCTTTCCTTCGCGGATACGACAACCGTGCAAGAATCATTTGTTTATTCGGCACGTGGCCAGACTGCGCGGCAATCGTCCTCATTGGCTTCCAGACCAGACAAATATCGTTACTTATCCCACTCTCGAACAAATTGGCCAGCACCGTTTTCTCGCGAGTGAGAATTTTTTTCTAAGTAGGAACTCACCGTACTCGATGTTTATTAACTTTTGTTTATAGGGAAACACGCTTTGTAGGTAATTTGAGGCAAATTTTGTAAGGTGGATAGGAGAGAGTTCTTTTCGGTGAAATTTTCTTGTAGAGGTCATCGATGTAAGAACGCGATGTTTATTCGTTAATTTTGTTCGTAGGGAAACACGCTTTGTAAGTAATTTGAGGAAAATTTTGAAAGGTGGATAGGAGAGAGATTGTTCTTTTTGGTGAAATTTTCTTGTAGAGATCATAAAATAAAGTAATTTCGGTGAAATTTTCTTGTAGAAGTCATCGATGTAAGAATATGATGTTTATTCGTTAATTTTGTTCGTAGGAAAATACACTTTCTAAGTAATTTGAGGAAAATTTTCAAAGGTGGATAGGAGAGAGATTGTTCTTTTCGGTGAAATTTTCTTCTACAGGTCATCGATGTAAGAACGCGATGTTTATTCGTTAATTTTGTTCCTAGGAAAACAAACTTTGTAAGTAATTTGAGGAAAATTTTGTAAGGTGGATAGAAGAGAGAGTTCTTTTCGGTGAAATTTTCTTCTAGAGGTCATCGATGTGAGAATATCGTGTCGTAGACTCGCGAGAAAGGTGACAGAAGGATGTCGAGTTTGCGAAAAAGAGAAGAGAAAATATTACAATTTTACAGTCACGTATTGTTCGAAAGATACGGACGAAAATTTCGGTCGAGATCGCTCCGTACGATGCTTTTAAACGTTACATGGCCCGTCGTCGTTCTAATTGCTCGCGATAACAGTATATCGCAACATTCGTTGACTCGAATGTGTCGTTCAATTTATGAATTTGTTATCCGAAGGCAATCTTTCAAAACATTCACCAGTCCGGTTTCCTGTGGAAAAATATACGGAATTCTTCATCGGTAAGAATTCCAATCCGAAATATAAAATACCGTCTCCTTTTTTTCAATTTTAAACCATCTTATCGAAAAGCGCGCAAACTAGGGTCGTAACTGTTAAACGTAACACTATATTTAAATTACACTTGTTGTCATTTTCCCGTCGATACTCGTCGTATCGGTTTTCACCGAAATAAATTTTCAGTTACGTTATCATTTTCGCGATATTTTTGTTTCTCGTTACCCCCAAAGCGCGGTAAAATTTCACACAAGTAATAAGTCGTTTAATAAAACTTATCGAGCAATCTAATACTGTACTTTTCGCTAAGTTTTATCGACAAAAATTTATCGAACAATCCGGTAACCCTTAAATTCTAACAAATAGCTTCGAGTACACGGTACAAAGCGATTAACCGTGTTGTATCAGGATTACCTGCAACAAAGATTCTACTTTTACTGTGATTTTGTATTCAAATTCCGACGTTCTACCTGCAGGAAAGATTCTATTTTTTCTGTGATTTTGTATTCGAATTCCGGCGTTCACTGGTCACGGTGTTTTCCCCCAAAAAAATAGAAAAAAAGAAAAAGGAGAAAAGGGAACTCGGCCGCGAAGGGTCAGAAGTCACGTAAAATTCCAGGCGATCGGTTATCGGGCCAACAGCGTCCACGGAACGAGGGAAACCGAGGCGACAAGGGAGAAGAACCGCCAATTCGGGGCCAACTGTTGAATTTTATCACTCCGTGTCTCCCACCCCCTCCGTCGCCCTTGGTGTTTCGTCTGCAGCGGCGGGGCAGAGGGACCGGTTAACGTGACACAGACCACATGTGTCCCGTTTGCCACCCTACGCTCTTTCTCTTTCGATTTCTAGGCCTAGCCGACAAAAAAACTCACGAAAGCGATACGGCCCTGACACCCTGTGGGAACACATGTGTGTCTTAGATAGCTGAAAACCGAGGAGGAGCCGAAGGTCTTCGAACCGAGATAATCCATTGAACTCCGAACCGAACTTCCTTGGGAATCGAGAATTATTTCCTTGGGAAAACGGAATTCTCATTTCCATCGATGGAAATTGACCAACAACGTCTTTTCGCGGTGTCGATTCATCCCACGAGACGCATCGTACGGTTTTCGAAGCTATTAATCGATTTCCGTTTAATTCGAGAGATAAGAATCAATCGAGCGATCATATTTCTTAGAAATGAACGTCTACGATAGACACGAGTCTCTGATTTTGATACAATCGTATATTGTTACGTTTATTAATTTTCTGAACGGATAATTTTCTGTTTCTTCGTTGTAAAAGATCGTGTAAATATTATTTATGCGAAAAGAATTTTACCCACGATACATTTGTGGAATATTTCGTTTCATCGATGTATCGAATCTCGTTCGATTTTGCTTTCTCAATCGCTCGATGGAAGTTAATTTTTCGTCGTTAAAACTCGGAAAACAATTTTTCCACGCTTTTTGTACAAGTATTACGGAGTTGTCCAATATTTCCAGCGCGTCTGATTTTGATTTATCTATCCGAAATTTACTTCCTGCGATTCTTCATGTTTTCTATTACTTCCTGTGCACCATTTGCTTGATTCATTCTCTTGGCAAGCACGATGCCGCCCTATCAATCTTCCCACCATTCAGCGAAATATTTTCTTTTTAACCACTCCCGTATACATTAAAAGGGACGCACCCACGTTCTTCTGGTCTCCATCTTAACGTCCAATTTTCAGAGATGGACGAATGGAACGGAACTGCCGAGGAAGAGAAAATTACGATCGTTCGGAAAAATGGCGGTACCTGTGGATGATCTGTTTGTACAGATTTACTTCGACGAGTATACGCTTTTAAAATAAGTTTAATCTTCGTCGTATGAGAATTTCAATTTCACTAACCAATCGGAGTAAACGCAATGCGATAAGGGTTGAACTCGTTCCAAAAATTTTCCACAAGAATCTTGAGTCAAATGAAAATTTCAATTTCACAAGTCAATCGTAATAAAATCAATTCTATGAGCTAAATGATCGTTAAATAATCGTTCCTATGATAAAAATTCAAATTCAAAAGTCAATCGGAGTAAATTCAATTCGATGAACCTTAAACAATCGTTCCAAAAATTTCCACCGAGAATCTTTCTAAAATAAAAATTACAAATTCATAAGTCAATCGTAATAGTCTCAATTCGATGAACGTTAAACAATCGTTCGAAAAATGTCCACAGAGAATCTTCCCAAAATAAAAATTACAAATTCGCAAGTCAATCGGAGTAAACTTAATTCGATGAGCGTTCCAAAAATGTGCACCGAGAATCTTCTTAAAATAAGAGTTTTAATTTATCCAAATCAATCCTAACAGACTCAATTCGATGAGCGTTAAACAATCGTTAAAATGTCCAGCGAGAATCTTCCTAAAATAAAAATCACAAATTCATAAGTCAATCGTAATAGTCTCAATTCGATGAGCGTTAAACAATCGTTCGAAAAATGTCCAGCGAGAATCTTCCTAAAATAAAAATCACAAATTCATAAGTCAATCGTAATAGTCTCAATTCGATGAGCGTTAAACAATCGTTCGAAAAATGTCCACCGAGAATCTTCCTAAAATAAAAATTACAAATTCGCAAGTCAACCGGAGTAAACTTAATTCGATGAGCGTTAAACAATCGTTCGAAAAATGTCCACCCAGAATCTTCACAAAATAAAAATTACAAATTCGTAAGTCAACCGGAGTAAACTTAATTCGATGAGCGTTAAACAATTGTTCGAAAAATGTCCAGCGAGAATCTTCCCAAAATAGAAGTTTCAATTTCCGAAATCAATGGCAGCAGAGTGAATTCGATGATCCATTCGAGGTTCGGGAAGAGAGAACGATGTCCAGGTCGATCCGGGACAGGTCCCGCACCCGTTCGTTCTCGCGGCCACGTGTGCCAGTAACCCTTGAAGAAGCGGAGTTTTGCCAGCTGCCAGCAATTTATCAGGACCCTCCGAGCGGGTAGAAGTCGAAGACCTTGGCTCGTCGATCGCAGTTTCGTTCTGTCACGACTCGAAACTCGACGCCGTGCTCGGCCTTCCGAGCGTTCGCCCTGTTCAATCTCAGCTCGTTCTGGGAATCGGTCCATCAGGACCTACCGGATCGTCGTACCCGACTTCTGTCATTAGTGCTCGGCTGTCTCGCTATAAGTCATTAAGATGACGACGAACGAAACGATCAGGTTTTTGGGTCAGCTTCTAGCGTTGGTTCCGAGCACACGTTCAACGTATTGGATCGTACCGAGGACGAGACATCGATCGGCCGGTGTATTCATCGATGATAAAATTTTATCGAAACAGAGATATCGATCTCCAAGGGAATCGATTTTCTTCGGAGTATTCTTGCCCTCGTATCATAAACGAGGTTCACGGTTGGATGAATTCTAGAGCAAAGAAACGTGGAACGTTCTTGGTTACTTCGCGATGCATTCTAACGGTGCTAATAGTGTAAAAAGAAGTAATAATGTAAAAAAGAGACGAGTTCGAAAGGACGTGTCGATTTTTAGAATTTATGGAAGAGAACGAATTCCACGAATGGGAGAGAAAGTGCGCTGCACTGTATACCCGCTTGTTGAAATATTTGTGAACCTGTTAAATCTTTTATTGTACCTATGTAAGTAGAAAATTTATATGCATTTTGAATGTCCGACTCTGTGCGCGTTCTGCGCGGAATAACCCGGGGGATTAACGTTACGTAAACAAATTATACGATTCTGAACGAGAAAAATGTATGAAACGTAACGATATGTGCAATACGCTAGACCGTTCGCGTTAGAGCTCTTGCGGATCGAATTTTATTCAAAAACCACCGTTGAACTGTACAAGTGTATATTTACGATTAATATTGTGCTACGTGCGTTACGTTACGTCTATTAATAAATCGCTCGATGTACGCGTAAAAGGAGATGGGTAGTTGTCGTCGACTGGACCACCACGAACTGTGTCAGAGTCTCACTTGAGCTGTCAATGTGAATAGACGCAATCTATCATTTTCTTTTTATCGACGAAGTTGATCTTTACCGTCTGCAAACTATAATTACTGCGAGTCAATTGGTCGATGCGTTACAACCCGGAGAGTGCACAGTTGTACGGTTCGATGTTACTTAAACGTTTAGAATAGATCCACGGATGATCTTCGTTTAGCTCTCACCGCGATTGTAACTCTCTCGATTAAAGTATCGAAAAATTGATACCTTACGATTGATTCTTACAAATCTTTCAATCCCCTCAACAACCTTACGTACATCGAATTCTTACGATCGTACAGTTCTTAGATTTTTTCTCGCGAATGACAGATTCAAAAAAAAAAAAAAAAATAAAGGAAAGAGCAAAGAGTTTCCTTTAAATTTCTTGGAAAACTATTTCCAATAATTAGACACTCGCGAGACAAGATCCGTTGAGTGAAAAATATCGAACGAAGCTGTCCATTTTATTACACAAATATCGTCCTTATCAGAAAGGAACGAAAATATGTACTCGAATCGATTAAACGAAATTTTCCACAATATCCTGTATCTCTGATAAAATTAACGGTAGGCGAGTTTCCAGCTTGGATTGCAAATTAACCACCTTTCCGTTACGCTTCAATTTCGTCGCGAATGTCCAGATACGAGAGTAGTGAAGTCGCTACGAGGGAAACGGTTGCCCCGTAAAAAAGTTGGAAGCCCCTCGCAGGCACTTTGCCGGGCAAAGTGCATCTATGTTGTGTTCTTGCCGGCTGATGGACCGATCCGATGTTTGGAAAGGACTACTTAATTCTTAATGCCCCTGAAGGGCCTCTCGTGTTTAACTATCCGGTCGGGGATCAACGTTTCTCTGGATCGAACCCCGAGCGCTCCGGTGCACTCGATCGTGCAACCGGATGCGCTTCGCCTGGATTGGGCTTAATTGTACCTCGATGGATGATTAATGGTCAATTAATTGAACAGGCGTTCGAACGTTCTTTTTCGCGTACTCTTCTGACAAACGTGGTCTCGCGTTTCGAATATGATGCGGTCAGTTTGTCACGAATACACGATGAAACGGAATAAAAAATTCTAATCTGTTCGAAAACACGCTGAAAGAGAAAGGTTTCTCGAAGAATCCAAACACGTTTTTGAACGTTCTTTTGGCGTTATTATTAACGGAACTTCAGTCAGAGACTCGTTGAGAAGAATCTTGGTCTCGTGAAGTTTTTCTCGGGAGTGTAAACAAGCGAATACACGATAAATCGAAATAAAATGATCGTTGACTCGCTGAGAGACAATGCAGATCTACCGAACGATTTCTTGACGATGTAAACAGAGTTTCAGTTTCTTTGCATTTTTTAACCAAATTCGTGGAACAGTTGTACGGTGTATATCATCGGTAAGATTTTGACTAGCAGCCTTGCGACTGACTGGAATCGTCTAGTTACTATAAAGGGTCGTAATTCCGTTGGAACAACGAGGTCTTCCCTGCAGGGCAGAAGGTAGACGAAGCATTTGACTGGAAAACTAACGCGCCAGCTGTTTCGGTACCGTTGATCCGAACAGTTACGACGTATCGTGGTCCACCGTGTAATTTACAAACTATCGTTACAATTCTGTTTATCCGAACGATATCAAAAATGCAGGAAAAATGATAAAAAGTAATCGTTCTTCATTTTTCGATCGTTTACATCCCTGACAAGTATCGATTCGTAGATACGTTGGTGAATAGCAAAACTAATGTGACAAATTTACAAAGAATAAATTTGCTAAGTTGCTACGATTATCGATTGAATTATCGTTTCAAACCAAATTGACGCAAACGTGTATCATTAACTGTACAGTTAACGTACGGAATATTAATTCGAGAAAAGCTTAACGCGAAATGGTTCAATTCGCTGGTCAAAGTGTCGAGAAGAGCATGCGCTCCAATTCGATTAATTCTTTAAGAATTTTCTCCATTCTGGGCGCTCGTTTTGCGCGAGGCTCTTCGAGCTTCAAACTTTTCTCACTGTGCACTTCGGCGAAACACTCGTTCTAGCATCTGAGAAGCTCACTTAATCCTTGGAAAAAAAAAGGTTTCGTTAGCGCGAGTGCCGGCGGTGCCTCCACCAGTCACTGTACACTTACGCAAACGAGTACGATGCTCGAGACGTTGTATCAAAAGGAGCAACAAAGGAAAACAATTGGAAATGATTCTCGATTTCGAGCCCCAACGTGTAATTTAGATCGCAGATGAGATTGGAACGGTAGATGAAATTAAAAACGTATCAAAAATTAAAAATCAACGGTGTTCAGGGTCAGTGTGGAACGATGTAGTTTCGAGAGGAAGATAACACGACTTAGAGGACTGGACGATCGATGAATCGACTTTTTTTCGCACTTTTAAAACGTTTCTGGTAGAGTGTCGGTTGGTTTGTGTCGAAATTCGCAAAATTGCGGATTTGGCAGCCGAAACGGTCGAGCGGACTCGTTTTCGTTGAGGAACGAGCACGGACCGTGAAAAGGGAGGTTCTGAGACCGGAAAAATAATAGTTGCTCTTTCTTTCGTGCATTGTAAAATAGTGGATTGATATAAACAGATAATCGTGCAGACGTACGATTGTAAGTAAAATATTTAAGAACACTTGGACAAAGTTTTCCGAGTTGATCGCGTGAATTTTTTAAATAAAGCTTCTCGGGGTTGTAAAGCTTATTATTGCGATTGATCGCGTTTTAGATCCGTCATTCGTCGATTAAATCATGAATGACTGTTTCGTGACAACGAGAGTGTCGTGTGAGAAACTTGAAACTCGTCTCGAATCTTTTTGTATTGTTTATTTACGAAGAATCGAGGGAAGGAGAATCACTTGCGAATGTATCGGTGAGATTTATACAATAGAAAGGAGAGTTTGAATAATACGGTTTGGAAAATGGATGTAAAGAGAATCTTGGTGGTGCGTAACAATGCAAAAGAATATAAACATTTTGGGAAAGATCGAACGTGAAAGTTGGAGAACGCTCAAGCGGAAAGACAAGCGACGTGCGCGTAACGCTGAGATTGCCTTAAAAAATAGATAAAAAGAAATCCGGAGAAGAATCGCAGAACAGGAGCAAGATGCAGATGCATCGATGCAGCTCCAGAAACATCGTACTGCCCTACCGAAAGTGTATTAACAATCGTACGTTGAAATCTTTGAAAAGTTCAAACGCGTCTACCTACGTTCCGTGTCCTCTCTCCGTTTTGCAACGATAATGCAAATACGGAGAACACGATTGGTTTTAAAAAAATACAACGTGTTCGCAACATGTACAACTTTGAATCGAACCTTCAAAAGTGGTTAGAAACTTTGTTTTCCAAACGGAAGGATAAAACGATTCCAATCCTCGTCGAATATACTTGAATTATACTTTCGGTCTAATTACTTTTTTCATAAGTTTACTTCGAAATTACAGGTTTCCAGAATAACCATCTCGAAGAAAATTTCGATACGTTCTGAAAATCTACATAGGTTCTTTAAAAATTAACTCCAAGGAAACAAGCCACATGAAACAAACGAACAATGTCCAGTGGTTAGAATGGTAAATTGTAAAATAGTAGGTATATCAAATTTAGAAGGGACGTTTCTCATACGTTCCCCTAACTGCCTTCAACTATTTAAAAAGTGAAACAAGAAAGCATTGCGTTTGTTAGACCGTCTACTGAAATAAACTCGGCAGGGAAACGGTTAATGGATACAGATGGCTCCCCGTAGAGACTTTTGTCTCAAAAGAAGAGATTGACTAATTACGATTTATTATCGTTCAATTCCAATGATTAAATATTCGTATGTTATTTTATAACGGACAACGGATCGGACGAGCGTTTTATTTAAAATCCTGTTTCAAGTTTTCCCGTTGGAGGTATACTTGCGCGACACGATACTAAACACCCTTTGCCGGTGGGGAGGAGCAGAATTCATCTATAGCATCCCTTGCTTGTCGTAAGAGGCGACTAAAAGGGGTCGAACGCCGGGCCAACCGCTGATCTTTAATCTTTCCTGAAAAAAAAACGTGGCCACTGACCACGAGAGAATTTTTTTACACCGAAACTTTTATGAGGATCTTTGTGAAGTTGCCACGGTAGAGACAGATAGGGTTGCGAAGGAAGGTGACGTTAACTGTGCAAGATTGACAGGAATTGAGCGGCCTAGTCCACTTTAGCGTATATTGGCTCGGATCAATGCTGGCTGAATCGCAAAGTGAACGAACCGGCAAGTGGAAAATCGGAAGAAAACTCGAAAGATTCTGGTCCAATTATTCGACTCGAGTATCTTTTACCTTTGGACTGTTGTTGGAGTACAAAGAACTCTGTACCGATCGGTGGAGCTCGAACGAAGGAGCGAATATAAAGTGATCAACGCACAAGTGTGGTAATTTTTTTTAAGAAATATATATATACAATCATCGAATCACGTGGAAAATTAATTTAGGAATAATTCCATACGAGAGAATGTTTTAGTTTCGAATCGACGAAAAGATGAGAAATTTTCAAAGGGAATACAGTAAGTTTCGCTTTCGAATGATAAAGTAACTGGTTACCCGGGCCAGAGTCACGCAGAAACGAAGAGAAATTTTTATAATTATCGTTACGTCATCGTGAAAGTTCGATCAACGAACTGGTGAGATTTTCCCGATGAAAATGAGCCCAAACACGCTCGTATTTGGAGTTTGGATCCTTTTGGTTCAATTGGAGTAATTTTTGCCAATTCGTTGACAATACTCCCGCGTAGGTATACCGAAATAAATAAAAGTGTCTCCTCGTCGTACCGTACACGCGTGTATAAGTTTCGAATCGAGATAAAAAGCGCTTATTCCGCTTACAAGTAAACTGGTTTCCTTTGTCGCTCGAAAGGGGGAAATACTATACCGATTTTTCGATACGCAGAGAACGTATTCGACGTCGATTAACGTCAGTGATAATAACATCGGTTCGAGTCCGGATTGCCTTTGCCGATGAGACTCGTTGTCCGTTGCGGGTAAAAATTATGTATCGTAGATTAAACATTTTCCTTTTAATCTCGCGACCGGGGAGGTACAGAGGATTGAGCACTTGTTTCGCGTTAACGAACGAAATTCGTACGAGCGGGGAAAAAATGCGCAACGGTGGAAACGAAATAAATAAATGAGGTGATACAAAGAGCGGGAGAAAACGAAGAACGAGCTATCATATTCCACGGTCGGGAGTATTTAGCGAAATTAAATCTGTGAAGTAGCTCGCGAGGAAATTTCCGAAGTTTTCTCGTTTTCGCGAGACTTTACACTTTGCGTTTTTCACGGCCGTAATGGAAGAATAAAAAATCAAGAGTCGGAGAAACGTCGAGGAGGAAGACTCGTAGAAAATTGTCGCATTCGATGAATCGTAATTTTCTACGTTTAGCTACGAAAATATTTTCCAGTGGGCTTTTTTACCTGGCGTTTTAAACCGCCTCGTCGTCATTAGCTGCTATAATTTCGTTAAACAATTATCGTTCGCTCGGTTAGCATATTCTGCGGGTTAGCTGCTTGCGGGGAAAGCGAGGTTTTACTTTCACCCCTTTGCGCGATTCCCGCTGACAAAAGAATTCTTCTTTCGATTGCTTTATCGATCTCTCGCACGTTCGCGTTACGTTTCCTTTTGAGAGATATTTTGCGACGGATGTCTCGTTTTTCGTGAATATCGCTGATGAATAAATGAAAACGGTGTCGGTCGAACGGAGCAAAAATTCAACGAATACTTTCGACCATTATCGCTCGTCTTCGATAAAGAGAAATATTTTAGACATTTCCTTCTATCCATAACCGTTTTAAAGATTCAGCTCGCACCAATTGCACCGAGCACCACCCTGTGTATTCTTTCAGGTTCGTTACTGAAATTATTTTTATTCGCCAAAGACGATCGAATCCACTGGAACGAGAACGTTCGGTAAGAAGATTAACAATGTTTCAATTTCTACCAACGCAACGTGCATTCGTCTCGCCGATCGTTTTCCTTATCAATTATCGCAACGATTTCGTTAACGGCGGCAATTTTCTATTTCTTTCGTCCGTGTAAACGAACAACGTACAACAGCAAAGTCTCCCGTACGTGTAACCCGTTATTCGAAACATTCAATCGCTTCGGTTTCGGTGCACGAATATAGTTTAATAACGTACAATTAAAATCGTACATTAAGGAAACAGCTACGAACGTACAATTAGCGAAGAAACCGTGATACAATACGATACAATAACAGAAATCGTTTTCCATTAACGCATTGGCTACCAGCGTCCACTTGGTAAACCGTCCACCCTCGCGTTACATTCCCGTTAATTTATTTAACGCGACCCACGCTTCGAACGATACACGAAGAAAACGTATTAAACGCTCCGGACGAATATTTGGAATAATTCCGGGTAACGGGTGAGCCCGTGGTTCTGTCCACGGTTCGTACACTTCCATTTATTTACACGGGCATCGAATGGACGGTTCCGCGAAGCATAATTTCTCCGCTCGAAAGCCGTATAGTATGTAAATATAGCCATCGAGTCGAGCCGAGCGGAGAACTCGTGCCAAAACATCTCTGCGGCCCCACTCCCCTCCTCCGAGTTCGAGCTCAGAAGTGCTCGAGAACTATCGTCCTATCACCGTGAAAACCACCCCTAATCGGGTTATCCGTTCCTCTCGGTGTAAAATTCATGTTCCGTGGGACCGGGGTCCCCCGTACGGGCCCGAGTAAATCACCGCGTTGGCCGTTCGGTCGCGCGACTCGCAGTCGCGCCCTTCGTGGGAAAACAGAGCGTAGGGCAAGAAAGAAAGAGGGTGGGCGAGGGGTAACGAGAGATAAAGAAAGAGGGTGGGTGGTGACGTCACGAGGGGCGTCCGTTGGGCTAGGTCGCGACGCGGTCTCCCACCCCGTTGGCTCGTATCTCGCCCGCGCGCTGAGCGCCTAACCTACCCCTCGCGCCCCAACCGCGGCATCCACCGGCTCCTCCACCCTCGTCCGTCGTGCCGAAAAAAGCAAGGCTCGCAGAAAGGACGCCCGGCGTCGTGGCGCTCTTTGGCTGATCAATACACGCCGCCTCGTACGCGGACGGACGGTCACGCATGTGCACGGTGTTGGGCCCCCCTTTTGCTCTCTTTGTCCCTCTCCTCCAACCCCTTTCGTCTCCGTCTCGGTCTCGGTCTCCGTCTCTCTCTTCACCCTCGATTTTTCTACCTTTCCCGCCCGACGCCCGCTTTTCCTACCCTCTATCTCTGTCTTCCTCCCGTTCGCCTTCTCCCCTTTTCTTCCTCGTCCCCTGCCGCCGCCGGCTTCTGCTTCGCCTTCTTTTTGCGCCACTCTTCCACCCCCTTGCTCGATCCTTCCGAACCCCCCTCGCCGTTCCCACTCCTCCGTCTCCACCAGCCCCCATCGCGCTTCTCTCCCCCTCTACCGCCGCGGCCGGACACCAGGAACGCGTGACTCTTCTTCTTTCGCGAGCTTTATTTAGGCCCTGGAATTCTTAACGGGGTTCAACTTTCGATACCTTTCGATCGGGGTTACAACCGAGCGTGAATTTCACGACGGTGAATATTATCACGTTCGATTGTTTCGAAGCTAACGGCATTATCGGTCATCGTTGCCCTTCGATCGCAAAATGGAGTTTGGTACACTGCTTGGAACATTTTATACGCAACGCCGACTTGTTTCGTGCAAAATCACGCTCGTCTTCCGTTCTCTCGTATTTCTATCCCGTCGTTGTTAATTGTAAGCTTCTCCTTGGATTTCGCATCGTACTCATCTTTCGTTCTATTTCGTTTCCCCTAGTTTCTTCAACGATTCCGTTATTTCCTCTTCTCGAGTTTATTTATCACGCTGGGAGAGTCTTGATCAAAATTGAACGTTTCACAGTAGTGTATTTACGTACGTACATTACGCACACTGTTTCGTCACACCGGTCAATCGATATTCGTTTCATTCTTCGAAATTCCGGACACCGTGCTCCGGTGGACAAATTTCTCTTCTCCGTTTTCATCGTCTTGCTCCGCGAAAGGAGATCTGCCAAATACTCCACGAGAGACTCGCGAAACGCATCGTATCACGAGGTATAATTTCGTGGAACCGTTTCCACTCCCTTGTTTACCTAATCCTCGATAGAGGTTCGCGCGATGTCTCCCCGCGTTGACCTCCACGAGGATTGGAATTCTTAAAATGCCGGGTGGGAGTCCGTTACCGTAGAAACGACAGATTTATCGCGAAGATTGTGTTTCCGCGAGTCGATCGTAACCGACGGAGGCGCAGCACGGTTTAAAGTCGGGCCAACAATTTTGGTTATACTCTGTAAAATAATGAGCCGTCCAGTTTCCACCCCCTTGTTTATCTTACACTCGGTAGGTTCGTAGGGTGTTTCTGCGACTTGGTCTCTATCCGGTGCGATATATTTTTCATCCGTACCGCCCCCTCATCGTTTTCCTTCTCTTGCAGCCCCTCGTTCGATCCTTCCACCCCCTCCGTGTCTATCTTTCCGCCCCTTTCCGTCCTCCCCGGGCGCGCTTCTCCTTCCCAGAGACTGGCCGATTTTTTCCTCCCGTTTCCTCGGCTCCGGATATTTTTTACACCTCTTTTTCCCTCCCCCGGACGGGCCGGCCCACCCCCGCGCACCACCGCGGCCCCAGCCCGCCTCGAGCGCCATCCTCTTCCCTTTCGTCCCCCTTTCTTGCACTCCTTCGATCTGTAGTCCTCACCCTGTCCCGCTTTCCGGTTCTCTTCTCCGCTTGACTACCACCACCCACACCCCCCATCGCCACCCCATCACCCCCGAGCCCCGTTCCCCCCTTACCGCCACCCCCCGGTCCACCCTTCTATCCTTGTGATTTTTTTCCCCGGACTACCCTCCGACGCCGGGCGTCGGCGTCCTTTTGCTATCGGGACGCTCTCTCGACTATCGGCTCGACCACCTACACCGACGTACGAAACGGAGAGGTGGGGGGTGGAAGGAGAGGGGTGGCTGCAGCACCTGGATGCGAGCTAAAATGTATTTTTTTTTTTCTTCCTTTCTTTATCTTCCCTTCGAGCTGCTCCGTGGTAGGTTGGATTACCAATCCGGGGATCGTGGAGCACGTTTTTCCATTTTCTTTTCTTTTTTTCCCTCCTTTTCGCTTTTCCCGTGCCCCGCGCTCGTCTGGACGTAAGGGCTGGGAACCTCCCGCCGCGTTTCCAGCTCGATAGAAATTATCGACTTGAATTTTTGAAAGGTCCGCCAAGAAAAAGGGATAGGTACACTCTGCGCAGGACCGAACCAGGGGGAGAGGGTTACTCTTCTTGTCGACGAAACGACCAAACCGGTAATGACAACGAACAAAATCACGGGAATATTTTCAATTTGTTCGCACGTATCGATCGCGAATGTTAGTCCGGTGGAAGTAATCTCGTTGTTGCCGATGAAAGGAATCCCCGAAGTAACGGAGCTACTTGCATTTTTTTAAACACGAAATTATTCTACAAAGGCAATCGTGTGACCGTTGAGAATGCAAGGGAATCTTTTTGAAGAAAGTACGCGTCGTAACTCGTGTTTTAAAATGTCGCACCGATTTTTGACGAGAAACATACTGTACAGATTGGGTGAAAAAAAATAAACGAAGAAGTCGAATGACGGTTTTCGAGGGAGGCTTCTAAAATTAAAATCCAAAAGTAACTTCAAAATAGAAATAATTCTCTGTACAATCTTCTCTAACGTGTTAAAGGTAAAGGTAGTACACTTCCACCAGAAACCGTGAAGAATTTGTTGGCAAAAACTTCCATGCATCTCCAATAGTTTTCAAGACAGCATTAGGGAGTGAAACTTTCGAGTGTAGTTTCACCCCTTAAAGTTGAGTTACCGCGGCTAGAAAGAAATACATATCCCTTATTTTTTCTGCTCCACAAACCTGCAAAGTTTCATCGAAATCGAGGCTAGTTCTATGACGCACCTCGCGAGTGAGAAAAAAATGATTCGGGTTTCGAACGAAATAAATAATTTCCATCGATGAGAAAATCGTTTGCGCGGAGAATATTGTTCCGTCGACACTTTGATTCCTCTCTGAAATACAGTTGCACGCGCATAGAGATGGAAATTGCCATTGACGTTCGTTTCGCGATCCTTATCTCGCAGCGTTTCGTATTTCGAGATTCAACTTTCGTCGGAGAGAGTGGTACGTCTTCGTCGACAACCCTTGCGGTGAATGTCGTAGAAATGTCAGAGGATAACCTTAGGTGGCCGCGGAGTTCTTCAATTATTCGTGATTCTCATTAGACGAGCCAATTTTAAGCATCACGTGACCGATCACGATACTATTTGCCATCGGCCGAGTGGATTCGAGAGACGACTCTGTCTCCTGCTCGACGACCATTCCCTCCGTGTTGGATGCTGTTCTCCTTGCTCATCTCCACTTGTTTCTCAATGTTTAAATAACGAAATCTGGTTTCGGGTACTGTTTAAAAAGCGTGCAGATTTTTTCACCCGACAAGAGGAGAGTCTCTTGTTACAATTAAGAAATTACGAAATTTTTGCATCAACCGGGAATATTGAAAATTCCAGTTTTCGAGCGGAGAAAACATTCATTTATTCCTACATTAACATTTATACATATATTTACATGTTACGCGTTAATTACGGAATCTCGTCGTTGAACGCCTATTCAATCCACTAAATATCGGCCTTCGAACTGGCAAAAAATGTATTTATTTATATATTACGGATCGATCAATGACGAAATCTTAATGCAAACCAATTATTAAAATAAACTCGTACCAAATTCCAGTCTTCGAGCGGTGAAAATTTTTATTTACATATCACCGTTCATACATATATTACACATTTTGTATATATTGAACACCGTGCACTTGCAATAAGATAAATGTAAATGCAAACGAACGTACAAATGTGCAGCTGAAATTCTATTCTAAAAATTCAATTTCGCATTCCGCAGAAATGAGTCGTTAATTAAACTATTGGGACACTTTTACGTTGAAAATACTCGGTTAAACGGCGTACGATATTTTGATAAATATACAAAGAATAATTTAATATATGTCCAAAGATCAACCAAAGACCGAAAGAAGAGAATGTCCAAAGACTTTGTTTCAATAAAAACTACCCTCGACCGCCGCGCAATATGTAAAGGGATTTCCAGCGTCAGAGAGGGTGAGAGGTTCCCTCGACTTTAGGGCGCGCTGACCACCCTCCCTCCAAAAATGCATATCCCTTGGCGTTCTTGGACTTTCTCAAAAGAATCGGATCGTTTCACGAGCCACCTGTAGAGCGACAGACGAAAGCATCGCCCTTTCAACGCCTTACGGTGTCCCTTGGTTCGATTTCTAGGTCGGCCCTACACCCTCGGATTTACGGGCGCGTAAAATTTCGCCCGCGAAGTGGCCACGATATCGATTCTTCCTCGTTGAACTGGGTCGATCGACTCGAAAACCGCCAGCGGGATCGAGGATGAATTTTACCGCGGAATATTTCACAATTAGGCGGACGAAAACTTCGCGCAGCGCTCGATATTATTTACCGCTCTCGATGGAAAAAATAGAAGAAGAAAAACGAAAAAACGTTCAATGGATTTTGCGACGGTTCTTTCGAAATTCGATCGTTCGTGTTCGACGTTACATCGTGCGTTACTAATTTTCAACGATAATCTTTCGGGCGAATTTACAATGATAATTCACGATGGTTGTTCTTCAGAAAATTTTCCAAGAGTCTTGAAAGTACATTTTGCGATAAAACCTACGCAATCGGGATAGTGTCGAATCAGTTACAAAATCTTCGAAATTGAAATTTAGAACAGTGTTAAATTTGTTACAAATTCTCCGATTTAAACTTTGAGTAAAGATACTGTTTTTCCTGGGTGTTTTCTTTTTTTTCAAAATCTCGTTTCGAAAACGTGTTCGGTATTTTTTTATTTTACTATATGTTACAATTTTTCTAATTTCTTCTACTCGTAACCTTCATTGTATCGTCGTTCTGTTTGTTTGTTATTGATCTCATAATACCGTACGAAGTCTACCGAGAAATTCAAATAGCCGCGAGAGAGAAATTGCTTGAAATATATTTCGTACCCAAGCGGCGAAACCCTGAGGTCAAAACGTTTATGTAACTAAACTAGCCTCGTACAGACCATTAACGCGATATTATCGATACTTTTTCGTAATTTGTGACGAATCACCTTCGTGAATACACCGAAAATAGACCGCCCTCGAGTTCTCCTTAACGGTTCCCATTCCGAGTCCTTCGAAAAGTATACGTGACCACACACAAGGTCCTTGAAGTTACGGAGGGTCATAGGAGGGTGGCAACGGTTCGTATGTGGTTTAGGAGGTCATGAGAAGGGAAACGAGGTCATCCCTTAATGTTCCTACCATTTTCGGTGTCCTCCAAATACGATGCGTGTTCCAGTCACTGTTCAAACTACCCCCGATCGTTCCAGGGTCGAGGATGGATACGTTTACTGTTACAGAAATATAACCGAGAGAAAGAATTTCCTTCGGACGACGATTAATGAAGCGACGAATGATTTACTGGGAACAAATCGTGACAGAGAACGCAACGTCCAACGTGGTGATTTAAGGACTTTTATTTTTAACGCGAACTCGCTGCTTTGGGCCGAATCGATCAGGTTTCGAGAAAGCAAGAGCGAATTACTGTTTCGGTTTTTATACGTGGATTTGATTCGGTCTACGTTTACTTCGGAGTCAGAATCTTTTTTTTGTATTTACTTGTAACAAGTATCCTTATTACCACCGTTAAAAAATACTTAATAAAAAGGAAAAATAAACATTTCCTCTTTCATACTTACCGATTAACATTCTCGACCGTGATGTGTCCTTGATTTTACACGATCGTACGTGCTTACGTATTTTTAAAAGCAAATAAATTTTTATTACAGTTTGTAATACAGTTTGAGTATTTGATAAATACTCTTACACCGTACTTGTTCAACGACTCTCGCCGTGCTGTAAATCGTCGATATATCGAGCAATTTAGACACTGATAGATTCACAAAGCAAAAGTAATTGTTACATTTACGTTAGAAAGACGCTAACAGATTACCAATGAGTAATTACATTTCGACGCGCCAAATGATTTACCGTATTTGCTTAATAGCGAGCTGTGCAATACTTGGAGCGAGTACTTTTATACGATCCAACGAGAACTTTATCATCACCATCGGCATCATCTGTCTTCGATGTCCTCAGCATCCCCCAACCGTCAGGTACGACGCTTGCGCGACTGAAGCACCCTCTAGCATACGCATTCACGCGTAACAAGTTATGTTGGGAAACATCGTTTAGGGGGTGGATTGTTTATCTTCGCAGAAGGCCGAGTGATGCCCAAGGTCACAGGCCAGGCCCGCCACCCTCGTCTATGTTGTGTCTAGACAGCGCTTCCCGCCCCACGCCACCCCCGTTCGCCATCCACGACCCTCGCTACCACCCCCACCACCCGCCACTTCGACTGCCTCGCCCGGACACATCACGCTCCGCCACCTTGCCAGCCCTCGTGCTCTCACCTACAACCCCTTGGTCGTTCGCTAATTATCGAGCTTCTTTGTGTAGCTTTTGGAAACACACGTAACTCCTCGAGACACTCGCCTCGCGTCAAACCACCAATCTTTATTATTTATTCGAGAGCAAACTTTCCCGACGATCGCGACCATCCGATTTTAAGTCCAAATTCGGAACAATCGATTCGAAATTGGCGCATCATTACGTAGAATTTTTTTTTTTTTTAATTTTATTTCCGAATTTAGTGAATTCTTCGGTAGTCCGTACAAGTACAGTTTTCTTTTCAATAGTTTCCACGGATCGTGACGAAATAATGCGAACGAATGTGAAAAGTTTTCTGACGATCGCGACCATCCGATTTTAAATCCATTTTGGAACAATCGATTCGAAATTGGCGCAGGTATCATTACGTACAACTTTTTTTTTTTAATTTTGTTTCCGAATTTAGTGAATTCTTCGGTAGTCCGAACAAGTACAGTTTTCTTTTCAATAGTGTCGGCCACGAATCGTGACAAGATAATGCGAACAAATGTGAAAAGTTTTCCGACGATCGCGACCATCCGATTTTAAGTCCATTTCGAAATTGGCGCAGATATCATTAGGTACAATTTTTTTTTTAATTTTGTTTCCGAATTTAGTGAATTCTTCGGCAGTCCGTACAAGTACAGTTTTCTTTTCAATAGTTTAGCCACGGATCGTGACAAGATAATGCGAACGAATTTAATTTCTATGAAACATATGTATATTGGACATTGAATTGTGTTTTTTTTTTTATTGTTTTAGGTACGTTCAATTCGATTCGTTTACATTTACTTGTACTCTCCAAACACCTTTCTCTTCTTATTCTACATCTGGTTAAACCAAAACATTGTGGTTACAAATTTTAAAGATATTGGTACGTTTACATAGCCTACCAAAGAAGCTAATTTTATTCGACGAACGAGCATTAGAAAATTCCAAAGAATCAAAATGGCTATTAAACGTTCAAGATTTTGTATCATTTTTGTACAATATCGTCCCTCGAACAACGTTCCAAGATCTTTCCTACTGAAACGCGTACTTGGGTCGTTCGTTACAGGCGTTGATCACGTACCCGAGTATTACTTTCTCAGATTGCAAGAGAGTGATTCAGTACCCTTCGCGCCAGTGTCTTTTCTAAACTGTTCACCGTTCGTGTACGTAACGATTCGCGATAGAACGATATCCACGTAAGTAAAAAATCGAGAAAATAACGAATCGGGAAGAATGACTGGAACAACGAGAATCGAACATTGACACGGCGTGACCTGGCATAGTTTACGAAAATAATGGAACGTAATCCGGTATAAATAATGACGCAACGAAAGACCGTGGTAGTCGGAGTCTTAACAAATTGGGAGGGGAACTGGAAGGAAAAAAAGGTTCGCGGAAAGCTAACGCGATGTTCTTTCTGTTTCAGCAATGCAACCCCCACGACAAGGAGAGCGACTACTGGGGCGGCGGACGTGGCGCGAAACAAGGTTACGAGGTGAGCCAGCCGGTTGCACATATTTTAGTCGAATAGCTGGAATTTTCCCGGCCCTGGTGCTAATTCTACTTAGTGAAGCGCAGCACTTTCTGTTGCAGGCGAAAATGAACGCGGACCACGGCCAGCTGCAGAAGGGTGAGTCGCCGCGTCTCCTTGCTTAATTCCCCGGTTGCTTAATTGTCGAAAATTCACGCGCGGAAAGAGGAGCGCTCATAATTGTGCGCCAGGTACTCTCTCGACCTTTCGACCGAAACGTTTCGAGCCATTGAATAAACGTCGGCCGAGCGCAAATATTGCCGCTCGATACACGATACCGCGCCTATCCGCGGATATTAAAATCGGACGATACCCAGAGTGGGACTTTTATTTCCGCGAAGGGGGCGGGTGGGGGTCGGTGGTAGGGGGGGTGGTAGGGTCGGTGTAAATTTTATTTCATTTCGGGTGGAGAACGCGAGCCGAAAAACGTTACGCTCGCGTTTTTGCAAATTTCCGATCGACACGGTCCGTAACGAAGACACCGAACACGGTACCCCGATACTCGCACGCCTGTACTTCCCTTGGATTTCGTCGACCAGCGAAAGTAACGGTCACTCTAGCAACGTGTACGAGGGTGGTGCGGATCGTCGGTAAGTGACGATACATTATGTAAATGGTATCCCGCTTATTGGATTCGTTACCCCGATAATTGCTCGCGAATCTCATTTATCGTAACGCGGAATGGAAAGGAGGTTGGTCGGTCGGTACCGTTTGGGAGAAAGGTAGATCCTTGCCAAGCGAAGATACATCGCGTAAACGAAGCTACTTATTGGCTCGGTTAAATAATCGCTCTTGTACCTCGTTTGTTGCACCTTGTCGACGAGCAGACCGGTGATTACCCGTTGTTGATAACGAGCACCGTTCGAGGGAAAAAATAGATCGCGATTGCGACGATACATTGCGCGAATTGAGCTACTCATTGGATCGGTTACCTCCGTAATTGCTCGCGTACCTCTTTTCTTGCGTTGTGTCGCACGATTGCTCGGTAGCGGCTTCCGAGGCAATTCTGGATCGAATGTCTACGTAATTGCTCGAATTTCGATGCTTTTGAGAAAATTTCCCCCGCAATTGTCGGATTTCCAGGCTCGCGACGCGTTCTAACGAAAATTAATCAAACATCGCGGAAAATCTTGAAAAATTGACCGTGGAATAGCCGAACTTTTTAACCTCTTTGAGACCGAACTCGATATCGACCGAGTCGTACCGATATTGACAAAGTCTCCGTGCTACGTTACACGAAAACTCGATACTAAATATTTATTCGCGATCAATGGCAACTACTTCCACGTTACAATATTTAATAATAACGTTCGCGAATAATATTCTTTCCACGATTTTTGCCTCGTTATTCGTTCAACGAGAGTACAAAGAACGTAGGAAAATATCAAATTTCCTTTATCGTTGCTAATAACGTGCGGATCCACCGTGGCTCGATACATTAACGTTAACAATAATTTAAATACCGTGCGTACGCGTATGTACTTACGTGTCGGTACCCTTGAAGAGGTCAAAGGCTCGAGAATAGCGGTTAAAATATTTACAATCGTCCTGTCGACGATCAACACTGCCAATCTCCGTGTATTCCCAACACCCAGTGGTACGTTCGTTTTCAATTACCGTACATTTACACCGCTGATGCTGTTGCGGCATAATGGTACATTTACGACAGTACGGCAAGAAGAGACAAGAAAACATAAATGTACGAAAAGCGAACGATCGCCTGCGTGAACTTTTGACTCGTCCAATTCCGCAGAATCCCAGACGCTCGGAGATCCACAAGGTGATTTCACCTTGCGCGCGCGAATGGGAAGTTTATTATTAGATAATACAACACCGGAGAGACCTTTGGCTGTCCAGAACCTACAGAGAGAAACAGAGAGACGGAGACAGAGTGGGAGAGGAGAAGAGAGAGAGAGAGAGAAAGAGAGAAGGAGAGATCGGGCCCAGAGCTGACGCACGCTACGTGTAAACAGTTCGTAAAGCCCGTTCGCTGTCTGAAACCGGTTGTGACTTTGCATCCGTGACGTAAGATCGTCGATTAGGATCGAATCAAGTGGGGAGGCAGGTTGAGGCCGGACAAAAAACACGTGTGAACGCGAATTTATCATTCCGTCGTGTCGCCGTTGCGTTCTTTTATTTTTCACCTGTTACCGGACCGCTTCTCGTCTTTGTCCTTCGTTTTCTCCATCCTTGCTTTCCATCTTCCGCGTTGCAATTTTTACCGACTTTCTTCCCTCTTTTCTCCACCACTCGGAGAAATAGGTCGTTTCGAGAAGTCGTTTCCCGTTTTTCAAGGTTACCTGGACGCTTTCTTCCATCGTACCGCAACAGTCTCGTTTCCGAGGGGAGGTCTTCGATCCGATAAGTACGAAGCTGAGAAAATCACGAGTTTATAATTGTTAACAATTACCGCGCACGAAATGTAGAAACATCTCGTTAACCGAGAACGTTACGCACGGAGAAGAAGTCGAATAACTCGTTTGCGCAAGTATCGCTCGTTTCGTGGATCGCGATTCAAAATGAACGTGTGTCGAACACACGCGACTCGATCGGTTAGATTTTGCGGTCTGCTCGACCTCTTCGTCGAGTTTTTTTCTTTTTTTTTTTTTCGGAGGGGGATATTTTGAAGTATTGTCATTCGTGTGTTTACATATGGGAATACATACACATATATGCAAACAATTTTTTTCACTCGCGGAGAAGAACAACAAAACATCTCAAAGATCAAGAACAACTGATTAACACTTTTCCTCGATTTTGAAAATAACACCGATTCAAGGTCCCGTACCAAATTTTGATGTTTTGATGTCTGCGAAACGTTGCCAAGTGTCTTGTTATTTACGAAAAAGAATTACTTTAACGTATCTGTACCTTTTGAAAATATATATGTATATAGTATATATCTTCCTTGGCTTATTTCCGTAGAAATTATTGTTCTCTTTTCAATGTTACGAATGTTTGTCTGTGTTATGACTGCATCGTGACTGGCGTCGGGACGTATGAAAAATGACGCTTAAAATATTTTTGACCGTTGTCTAATCGTTTATGGCCCGTGACACAGTACGAAAGTGCAAATTGATCCACAGACTGAAATAAGTTTCACGCGCCCGATATAGAGCTTTGCTCTTGTATTCAAAGTATACATCGTACGACCATTGAAATGCAAATTTCTCTACGGTTATAAATAAACTTTCAAAGAAGTTTAAACATCCGTAAAAATTTAATTTTCATCGTTACACAAATATTTATCTTCCTTTCGTATCGCATCGCAACAATATTTTCTCGGGCTTCGATCGTTATTGTGTTTCAATTTGTTTCAAGGTTCATTTGTTGGTGCACAAAGTGGACCATCGTGTAGAGGAAAAATGATTGTTTAATGTAATTAACTCGAGTGACGCTAACGTTTCCGGTTACTGCAGCCTCGTACTTTAAGGCACGACACTCGAACACGAGTAACGATACATAAAAACGTAACGAGTGTTTGAAAGCGTGGCCGTTACAGTAACTTTTGGTCAAGTTGATGAAAATAACGGTACCGTGTCGAAATTACGAAAAAAAAAAACAACTTAGAGCGGCGGCCGGGGAAACTTTTGTAAAATTGGCCGGGCATTCGACGCGTTAAAACATACATTCTTCTTTTTTATACGAAGTCTGTTATTACCCAAGAATGTACCAAACGAATCGGTTCAATCTACCGAAACTGGCATTAACCTCGATAAACAATTCTATTCGAACCGTACAATTTTAAATTTTAATCCATCCACTGTTAAAATTACATACAACGTATTTATTAAAATCAATCTCCTACATCGAACAAACGTTCCACTGTACTCACGACCATAACTTTGAACAGTTCACCGATAGAAATATTAATCGTAAACGTAAAATCGTATTTTACTAAACGTAGAATCATATTTTAGATTTAACAATAATGGAAAAAAGAGAAGATTAATATTGCAAATATTAATTCCTCCCGCGAGTATTATAATCTCGCTAAAATTATTCCCACCGTACAAAAGCCCGATAAAATGTTTACAAATCCCGGCGATTGTCTAACGTGATTTGTTGGTCGGTCGTGGTCGTGAGAACTTGTTAAATTTCGTTTCTCCTGTTTCGAGTTCTCAAGGTCGAGTTTAGGTAGTAAACGTTTTACTCGTCCTCGTCCAGAGTCCGGTTTAAAATGCCCATTGTCATCGTGGTATCATCGCCGACGTACGTCCTCACAGTCGCGTGTTCGCGCGACGATAAAGATTAATCGAAAATCGCGAAGCGGTTCACCGTCCGGTTTCCCGATCGTTCCGATTTCAAACGGTTTAAATCATCGATTCCCGTTTCTCGAACGCCGGCAATGACCCAGGCCGTTCAGCCCGGCGTTCTTTCCCCGTACGCTCCCCGAAGGGATTAAGTAATCGGTGGCTTCACTCGTAAAAGGTGAAGCACGTTTCCATAAATGTTTTTCACTGCCAATGGCACGCGCGACGTGTCGTGTAGATCGGCCATTTACGAGACACGCGCTTTCCCCTCCGAGTTCGTCGGCTCTGACGGCGCCCCGTGTACACCGATTCACCTGATACGCGAACAGAAACGGAGCAAAAAGTCGCTCGTGTTCGTGTTACATTTTTTTCGACGGACCGCTCTCGGTCTCCCGTGATCACGGAATTGAAAATCCGTTTAACGCGTACCACCGCGCCTCTTAATTCGATTATTCAATTTTTACCCACTTTTCCCTGCGGAAGATAGTCCTCGCAAACGGTTACACCCGACGGATTCCTACGAACCCGTTAAACGGTATTTTATAGTTTCTCTTCGAAGTGTACAACAGGAGCCCACGTTCCCAACCACTAGTCGTCTAAGCGTCACTGTAAGCTAACGCGGAACTGTACAATGTGGAACTATATAATATAGAGCTATACGATACAGGACTGTATGATTAGAGCTATATGATATGGAATTGTATAATATAGAGCTGTATAGTATGGGACTGTATAATATGGAGCTATGTAATATGGAAGTGTATAATATAGAGCTATATAATATGGAACTATATAATCTAGAGCTATATAATATGTGACTATATAATATAGAGCTATATAATATGGAACTATATAATATAGAGCTATATAATATGGAACTATATAATATAGAGCTATATAATATAGGGCTATATAATATAGAGCTATATAATATAGAGCTATATAATATGGAATTATATAATATAGAGCTATATAATATGGGACTGTATAATATAGAGCTATATAATATAGAGCTATATAATATAGAGCTATATAATATAGAGCTATATAATATACAGCTATATAATATAGAGCTATATAATATAGAGCTATATAATATACAGCTATATAATGTAGAGCTATATAATATAGAGCTATATAATGTAGAGCGGTATAATATAGAGCTATATAATATAGAGCTACATAATATGGAATTATATAATATACAGCTATATAATATAGAGCTATATAATATAGAGCTATATAATATAGAGTTATATAATATAGAGCTATATAATATAGAGCTACATAATATGGAATTATATAATATAGGGCTATATAATATGGAAGTATATAATATAGAGCTACATAATATGGAATTATATAATATAGGGCTATATAATATGGAAGTATATAATATAGAGCTATACAATACAGGATTACATAATATAGAACTATATAGTATACATCTATATAATACAGAACTATGTAATATAGAACTGCGTGACACAGAACTATACAATATAGGACTATAGAATATCGAACTATAGAATATAGGATTGTATAATGTAGAACCATACAACATATAACCATATAATACAGAGCTATATAATATAGAACCGCTACAATATAATATCGCGAAGAATCGACGATCCTTGCACACACTTTCTCAATCGTTTACAAAAATTGGAAGGGTATTACTCATCCTCGGGCGATACATTTTGTTGCCCAGGCACGACGATCGTTCAATTCCTGTGATTAAAGACAAGTACTTACGGTTATTGGTGCGCTGCTTGTAACAGTGTTACGCGAAGGTACACCTGGCACCGTGGATCGTACACTTTGAGAAATTCAACGAGTTTCGACGTTTTTTTAAATCGATCCTGCGTGAATAATTCGTAACTGTATCGAACCGATTACACACCGACCTTGGAAATTCCGTCAGCTCCGCGCTACGTTCGAAACATTTATTCGCCTATACTTCTTTATCGCGCGCTCGTTCCCTTTTTACTTCTCCGTAACATTGTTCTCGACGTATCCGTACAGTTACTGTAACAGTATTGGCCGCGAAACTAGACCACGCGAATCCGGTGATCCGAAAAACTACCACCGAACACTGTGACGATTATTCGAATGCATTATTTCCAACGTTTCAACGTCGTCCATACAACGACACCAGCCATGGTAACAATACAAATAATAATAATAACAGCAATGAAACCTCTTTATTACACCGTACAAAGATATACATAAAATACATCTAGAACATAGTATTAATCTATACCGACACAGTATAAATGTATACAGTATAAATGTATCTACAATACAGTAAAAAGGTATAAACATAATCCGATGGAATCGTCGAACGTAATTCGTCTCGAATGAATTACGTTTACCTTGCTGGTCTACTTGACCACTTAATCGAACCAATTGAAAACGAATCGCACGAAAAAGGAAACAGTATTCGAACGCCCCGGGTACGAACGAGACCGACTGCTTAACATATTCATCATTCCCGCTTGAAACGCCGTGTTAACCACCTGTGGCGACACAAAGAGCGCCGTGTCGAAGAAAATAAACCTCTCGCGAGAGCCGCCTATCGCGGCGAGCAAACAACAGAAGAGGAGCCAGCCATCCAGCCAGCCAGCCAGCCATCGAGCGAGCGAGCGAGCGAGCGAGCGAGCGAGCGGCTGCCGCTGCACTCGTGGATCGCGCATAGGTGAAAGTCGTTATCTGTTACGTTAACGAGCACCCAGGGCGTCATGGGATCGGGGAGGGAAACGGGGAGGGGAGGTCGCTTCATGACGGGGAATTACCATGGCGAAGTTGCTCTCGGGTCATTAGAGTCGGCCATTTGCCGCGATTACGTTTCGAGTAACGGAAGTCGTGACGAAACTCTGACTCTCCAGCGACTCGAGAACAGAACACCTGAACGTGAAACGTTCTTCGGGCCTCTGCTTCGAAAATCAAACATCGATCCTGCGGCTCCGTTATCGAAACACACCGCTAACCGTGCCGACACAGAAATTATCGATTATCGATCCAACGAGAAGAGAAGTAGACGGAGATTGATAATGAATAATCAATTCGGTGAATTTGTAAATCACTGTCGGTAACGATGTCGAAAATTCAACGTCGATGGTATCGAAGTTCAGTGATAACCACGCGAACCAGAATTTTTTGATTATTTATTTATCTAATGAGAAGAGAAGTAGGAGGATTCGGTTCAATTGGTGAATAATTTGTAAATCATTGTAGGTAAGAAATTGAGCACCTTTGGCTCGGTATAGGCTAAACCTCGATAATTGCGCGAAATCGGGCCTGAAAATTGCTGCTGGTATCGGGAGCCGTGCAATTATCGGGGCACTCGGGATCCAATAAGGAATCCCACTCGCCTAATGCATCCTCGCTATCTACGATTACTGCTACACCTTCGTTCTGCCTTCGACTTTACTCGTTGCCAAGCGACGATCCCTTTCGGTTGTCAATGTGATACAACTAACGAGGTTTGCGTACCAGTATCGACGTTCAACCCGATTTTGGAATTTTTATCCTGATGAATTAATAACTTCTTTCAATACATCGGGTTGTTCGGTGAAAATGATTTCATTTTCCAAAATGGATAATATATAATTTAAATAATTTATACCCTCTAAAAAAGTTGTGTTTCATTTTCACCAAAAAAAACGAAATGACTTCCCGAACAATCTAATAATTTCTTTTTACTCGAAAGTGCACGTATTCAAATATTCCCGTGTTCAATTTTTGTTAAATTTCCAACAATTATCGAAGTAACGAGTTCCACTCGCGCGATACATCACCACTGACGAGTTACTTTAAGAATATGCCAAGGATCTCATTGACAAATTCGTTTATTGTCGACCGTTCTTTCCATTCGTCAACGTGGTGCAAGGAACGAGGTTCTCGTCGAGTCGAGGTTACATTTATCGAGGTTTCGCCGTATCCGCGTCGACAAGAAGAACGAAATAAAAGTATCCGAATCGACAATGTCACTCTTGGAAGATTGACCGCGGGATGTAATGACTCAATCTCCCGATTCGCTCTCGACTCGCGATTATTATCGTCTCGCGTGTCTCGAAATCGAATTCAAGGAACATTTTCATTCGGGCCCCGAAATCAGCCCGCAGCGTTCGGCGTAAACGTTTCACGACTATTCCTTAATGCACGGATCGCATGACGGCAAAATTCCCGGTCGAAAATGGGGCCCTAAAACCTCTGGTTACTTTGTTCTTTATGTTGCAAGTTTTCGAGATATTCCGTCACCGCGAATTGAAACGTTTCCAGTCTTGTCGAGCATCGTTCTCTACGAAGGTCCTGTTGCGTACAAGTACTTCAATCTAGAATAAAATTACTATCTGAAATAAACTTACAGAACACGCAGGAATACTTCTAAGTACTTTAAATATACTATATTATTGAATACAATATACAAATAAAAACAACAAGCGTGAAAAGGTTTATCGAGCGCGTCGTGTATACATCGTGGGTAAGAATTTAGATTCTGAACGTAACGCGCGAGTAAAAGTGACAAAAGTAGAAATGATTCGTTGTAACGCACGATGGATATTATTCGAGTGGATTGATGTTTCGAAAATTGGGATTCTGGTAGACGTAGGTCGCGCGAAGAACGAGGAACTACGGTTTCGTTGAAATCAAAAGCACGATTGCGAAAACGACGTTTCGAAACCGGTAGCTCGCAGTTTCCGTGCGCGTTTCACTCTAACGAAGATAAATATCGAAATTACGCTGATGGGAAAGGAGGTGGGAAAATTGTCGCGCGAGTCGAGGATCGACTTCGATCCTCGATCTGCCCTCGTGGTCGCGACGGTTGACGTAACGAAGCAACGTCTCGCTTTCGTTTCCGTCCGAGATTCATAAAAGGACGCATAAAGCCGGCCGTTTCGCAAGGGACGAGGCGCACCGTGACACGCGATATTCTGATTTGCATCCTTCGTAAATTCAATTTTTCTCGTATTTTTCCCCGCGCTGTTCGCGCGGCCGAGACGAGAGCCTTCTCGCGCTAAGTACGCTCTGCCGATCGAATATTGCGAAACGATATTTTACAGCGCGATTCGTCTGCGATCGATGTGCCGAGGAACGAGTAATGTTTGCTGGGAGAACAATATTTCGTAAAAACGATCGAATTTTTTTTCTTTTTTGAATTTTTGATAGAGAGAAATGGAGATCAGATTTTGAGGGGAAACAGAGAACGATAAAGAGGTCCAAAATGGAATTAGTTGTGTATATCATGTGTTTCTCGAAGCAGAGGTTCGTTGAGAAATAAATTCCTAATTTATGAACATTAGCTGTGGATAATAATGTAGGCTAGTGTCTAATAGTAATAAACGAAGAGAAACAAGAAGCTTGCGTAAAGTCAAATCGAAATTTTCTCAGATTTTAAGAAACTGTATTTAGCCTTCTCTTCATTTTTTCAATTTCATTTCATAGAGATTTTGGAATTTTGTCCAAATTTATTCTGCAATTTACAAATATCATTATCCAAATATCTGTCGGTAATGTTTGTAGCTTCGATAATTTATAAAATTGATAATCAGTTCGTTTGATAATCTGCACTTAAAATTTATGAAACTGGTGTAAGTTTCGAATAAAAACATTCATTTATTTCTCTCGCCCTGTTTCTCAACAAACGAGAGAAAGGCGGTTAGAGAGAAGTCGTGGCAAAGAAATTCACTACGAAAGAACGATACTGTTGCAGAATTGATTTTGTGCCAAGACTTTTAGTGCCGAGAAATGAAAAATATATTCTGTTTAATCCTCTTCCCGTTCGAAAATTTTGGAACGAGAGAACAATTTTGAATCTTCGAAGTATCACTCAACCCTTTAAATTTAATCTGTTGTGTCTCTCTTCGGGCATAAACGAAGAGAGTCTTCTGATTCGTTCAACGACTCGTTTCGATGAACACGAATGATATTTCTCGCCGATGATGGTACACCTGTATCGTTGGAAAAATCTCGCGGCGAAAAAACAGTCGCAATTTCGACGTAACGATCGAAACGGGAAACGAGGCCGTTTATGACGGCGAACGACGTCGGGACGTCGAAGACGCATCCTTTAAACTTATTTCTTCGACTTGCTAAGGAAACGAGTAAATTTCGCTGGAATTTACGCTGGAAGAAGGGCCTCGTTTCGAAGGATATGTTTCCGTAAAGCGACGTGTAAATCGACTCGTTCTTCATCGGCGGAATGCCACGGCGTCGTGATATAAAATCCAAGAACGACGTCGTAAAACTTCGAGCACGGTGGTAAAATCTCTGGAAAAGCCATGAAATCGAAAGGATGGGGGAAAAAATAGCGGCCGGGAAACCGTAAAAACACCTGAACTGCCGATCACCAAAGCTAGACGATCGCCAGACGGTGGGTCTACCAACGAAGAAAACCGCCCTTGGAATTCCTGCTGTAAAAAAATACAAGTATCTCTTCCACCGGCTGGAATTTTCTTCATCCCTCGTTTTCTCGAGCCATCTGTGTCACTTGGAACTTTCTTTTTAACTCCGAGCATTCATCGAAGAGGATTCCTTCTTCTTCCTCTTCGAGTAAATGAGACGTTTTGCACCTACGAGGGTACACGTAATGAAAAACTGGGCGAGAAATAATCTATTTTTACGTCTATATTCATGGTTAAATTTGAACAAATTCACGCGATCGTCGACCAGTTGAACGACTTCGAGTTTAAACCTCGACTGGTATTGTGGAATCTGTAAGAGATCTCAGTTGTTTGAATACTTAAGAAATGCTTAAGAAAGAAAATATCGCATAAATCGCTCTTATTATTAACAAATCGAATATATTGAATTCTCAACAACGAGAAAATTTAGGATCTTACCTTACGCGATACCGATTGAAAATTCACAGCGTACTCGTTGCAAAGTTTGTCGGTCGTTCGTCGTTTCATGGAGATTGGACACTTGACGCGTCGTGAGTTTCGATTTTTCACGGTAGGTTCCTGTTTATCCGCGCGAAAAACAGTCCAAGGTTCGACACGCGTCGAGAAATCTGCTTTCGCGGAAAATCATCGTCCCAGGACTGGTAGCGAGAAAAGCGAAGAATTTGCGCGCGGAGCACTCTCCGTAATGAAAAGCCTTTCGAAATGCCAAAGAAATCTCTCTGTCCGCCATCCACTATGGCCGCGGTAGATACGAGGGGGAAAATATTTTTCAAAGAATTTTTTTACTTTTATAATCAGTTCACGATTCACGAAATAGTAATAAAGAAAATTCGCAGCACACCGAGCAATATTTAATATCTTTCGGCAGGGACTCACCGGTTGAACTCTGTCGAGCTTCTTTTTTTTTCATTGCAAACTCTGTCTTACGTGTGCAGCGATTAACAGCTCAAGAAATCTTCAGTATTCTCCAGAATGTTTCTCTCGACCGCTGGATATCTAGGAAAAAATCTTAGCCATCTGGGATAAAATATGTAAAGCAAGAGAAAAATATTAGAAATATCTCGATATTTCTTTGTTAATTGTAGCAAATTTCTCCTTTCAACTTGTATTTGGTAAGATGGAGTTTGACGAACCTCGGTGAATTTTATTATTGCAAAAATTATTGCAATCTATTCGGTTTCCTAATAAATAAATAAGAGTAATTCGCTTCGTTAGATTATTCGATGATAAAATTCTAACGAGGTAACGATTAATTTTACATTCGTAATAAATGCTCGTTAGACTATCTACAATGCCGATTATGAATTAATGTCACGAGGATGCGATGAAAAATATAGAAATTTTAATGTTCATTAGCGGATTAATTGCATCCATGAGCGATAAGGATTGCTTTCGTTGGATTCGTTTCGATGGATCGATCGCTCGCGTTGAATAAATATAAACGGTGGTTAGGATGATTTCGTTACCTGAATCCGAGGTAAAGGTTATCGCTTGAAAGCGGGAATTACCACTGGTATATTTACGCGATACACTATCAGGATCTTGACCTAACCCAGACCCTCTTATTCCTCGACCCGAGGCTCAGGTACAGCGATTTCGAATTCTCGAGCCATACTCGCGAGTAACTCACTCGTCGCGTATCAACGCCTCGACTTACTTGGCTTCGTTGTCGGTGGATAATTTGCAAGAAAGTACGCGTAGCTGCAACAAATTTATACAACTATAACCAACCTTATTATCATCATACTGTATGTATTTATCGATTATTCGTAATGTCTATTTACTATGAAGTATTCCTAATCGTTTACAGTTACGTAAATACTGTATCATTAACTCGATACATATTTCTAAATATTTCGCAAAATTCTACAAATTTTGAATCGTTAGGAAAGAAATGTGGTCTTTATTTTTTTTTCTACTAACAAGAGCTTTCAAACGAATTTTTAGTTTAGAAATTCGAAACATATATTTCGACTGTAAATTGACACGTTATGGAAAACAAGATCTTCGTTGGTTAAACGAGGTTCGGGTTTTCTTTGGGAATACGATCAATATTATTCTGTACGTATTATTGTAAAATAACGCATATTTTACGTTTCTTGAACCTCTAAGATGCATCGATCTTAATCTATATATATTTGTTCCGTGAACTGAATACCTAAAGAATCATCTCGCTAAAAAAAATTTCAAATATTCCGCTTCGATTATTTTGCACTTTCTTCCATTAATCGGAAATTATTATACGAGTATCGAAAGGTCGTATCGTAGAATCTCCACGATATCTCAACAGGAAGAAACTCGTAGATAATTCAAACAAATACGCACGGATGCAACTTTGATCAGCGGGAAGCACATTCTACGGCAAAATGAAAGTTGAAAAATTAATAAACCCGCGTAATTCGTTCTTTCCGTTGGTGGTGTATTCGCGAGAGGTATAGATTGGTCGGAAAATTACGACGTACAAAGAAAGGAACGAGCAATATACATACACCGATTACGTTTACTAAAATTACCTACTTCCCATCGTAGCAACCGTGTTTATAATTTTCAACCGGTGCAACGATTGATTGAAAACTCCGGAGTGAGACCAGCTTGATACTCGAACACAATCGAAAAATTTTTTATGGTTAAAATTCACTCGAGATTTAATAACAATAGAATCAATGAAATCTCTGTTATAAGTGACCCACGGTGTGATCGATTAATCGTCTCGCGTTTTGGACACAATTTACTAGAAAAGACTTATCGATGCGACCGAACGTTGAATTCGAGGCAAAACGCGACAATATTGCGAGAAAAGTTTCGCTCGTTATTATTAAATTATTTTTTGAGAGGAGTCGAAATTATTTCCGACGACTGGCAAGCGGATTCCCTTGAAACTACAGGTCTAATAGTTGCCCGGTGACATAACGACCTTGCCAACGGTGCATCTGATTTGAATTTCGACCGCTGTCCCGTTCCGGGACCTTTCCGGCCGGGACAATGGTTGCCCGAGGCGTAGACTCATCGACCAAAATGTCCTGTTCGTGAGAAAAAAAAAAAAGAAAAAAAAAAAGAATCGCAACGAAAGATTCGGTCGACTCTTTTTTCTTTTTTTTTTTTATTCGATGAGCCGTAAGTGACAGGAATTTAATAATATTCGTCGTTGTTTTCTTCGTTTCTATTTTTCCATTGTCTGAGAATTGTCTTGAGAATTTTAATTTTTATTTTTACTGACAAGTGTGAATTGATTCGGTGTCGAAATTGTAATTCAGTTTTTTTTTTCTCCTTGAGAATGCATTGTATTTGAACACGAGAGAGATGTGGAACAACGAGAAGGAAATGTGTCCTCAGGTTCATCGGTAGTGGATAGTTTGCATTGGTTGAAATCTTTCACACTTTGGAACGTATAAGGTGTGTTAACAATAGAAGCGAAGAAGTCGATACTCGATGCTTCAGAGATTTCAAGATCTGACACGTTCGTAAGAGATAGATCAACCGAAGGAGACTCGGTTAACGTCGAATATAAATTTGAGTAGTTTCGTTCTGACTCCACGATGTTCGAAATTATTCGAGACTCGAGTGTATTAGGAATACTTGTTAATCGTTTCGATTCTGGTTTTGTGTCTCCTCTAGGATGCACAAGAGTCGAGAGAAACGATGAAAGTGAGATTTATAAAATAAAAAGGTCGAGTATATTTTTTGGACCAGTAACCTTTTCAATTGCGTTAACTTGTCGTTCGAAAGCGAAAATTAATAGTTAATTATTTTTAATAGTTATTTTTAAATTTTACTTACTTTGACAACTATTGTACCATTGATCGAGGTTTGAGTATCGAGAAGGATCTGTTGGAAAAATCTGAGCTATTAAAATAAACAATACATCGGTCGAGCTGATTATTTCGATTCGTTGAATTGTGTTTACGCGAGTTAGGTACGTTTAAGAGAAAAGAACAACTAATTCCAGGAAAATTTTCAAAGACCTCGCGGACTAATTTCTCGTAAGTTCTCCGCGATTCCCAAAAATCTTCGATTCCGCACGTACGAGCTCGTCGAGTCGGTCCGGTCTGAATTTTATATTATTCGCGTTTTACGCACGCGTTTCTCCCGTTTCGTCTTCCAGCTAACACGCTCCGTCGAGCATCGAATCGCGATGGATCGATCATTCTCCGTGGCTGGTGACATTTCGCAGCTGGGCCATTTGCGCAACTTCTCTCGGTTGCAGTTAACGATTCTCGAAAAGCGTAGGTTTCGTAGCCGGTATCTCGTTCGTGTCTGTATTGGTGAATTATATTACATATTATACACAGTGCGCTGTAATATAAATTCTATCGAATTAAAATACGCCGATACATATGTCGGTTTACGTTTTATACTTATTACAGAAAATTGGTTCATAAAGGAGAATACACAAACGTGTTTCTAAAATGTTCATCTTTGATATATACTTAGCTTCGAAGTTCAAACGATATAATACAAATTTCTCGAGAAAGATAAAATAAGGTATAATTGAAATGAAAATACATTGGAAATGAAAGAAAATAAATTAGAGCACAAATTTCCAAAAAATTACGATACAAATTAGATATTTTTATATTTCACATAGAAATTCGTGTTTGCTTAATACTTTTGCTACTTTGTCAAAGGTGTGTGTTTCAAAACGAAGTAAAATCTTCGACATACTTCACGAACCATACCCATAGCGTAACGAACCGCCACATACGTGTACGTACTTTGTGAAAAAACTTATATCATAGTAATTTATTCGAAAACTCGTTACAATGTTCCAAACCCGTACACTTTGTAACTTCGATAATTCCTTCCACGTTGCAATCTTGTTGAAATTAATGTTTCTCTCGGAGAGGGATTCCGCCCAAGGCCGAAAGTTTGGTATTTAATAATAAAGGAAACTTTAATCGTAGTGGGTCGTATCGGTCCCCGGTACCAATAAGTATATATAATTTAATCATTTATATGTCATCAAAAGCAAATAAGAAAGATACTTGGGTATCGCTGGATAAATATTTATAATGCAATTAGTCGAGCCTGTATTAACAGTGAACGAAGTAATACACAATGGTTACTCGCATCCCATGTAGACACTCTGCAATTATTATTACGAGCTTTGTACGGGTTATTACACATTTTGTATATAGTTTTACGTTACACGCTGTATTTTCTTGCATTTATTTCGCGAGTGCTCCACAAGCGCTTAACGCGATATAATTTCTTTTGTACGAATTTTTATTCTAGCGCAAAACCACCGTAAATTCGTAATGTACGTTAATATTATTATAATTGGCGTTGTGGACTCGTGAACTTGAGCTCTCGGAACTCTTTTCGTAAAATAATTTCAGCCCTTGTCGAAACGATGGCGCGCGGTGCATCGCGAGCCAGCAAGTCGGATGCAAAGTGCACGGAGGCTGGATCCTTGATCCTTCCGACTCGGTGACATCAGGATCGTACTCGACAACGATCGATCGAATATTCATGAAAGTCGAGGAGACAAGCGCGCAGGCCACGGTGTCGCGTTCGCCGCTGTTACGAGATCTTTAATGGCCCGAATAAGAATCGCAATGATAACAGCTAAACGGATTTTATCACCGGTTTCGTTTCCCTTTCAACGAGAGCCAGTCGTTCGAACTTTTCTCCTTCTTCGTTCGAATCGTTGAGTTTCTCTTCCATATACACGGTGTCGGAACGGTTTTAGTTTGGAAATTTCATGAAACATTTTTTATTCGATATTACTCCTCCAGGATGAATTTCTTGTAAAAAGTGAGAGTTTAAATGAAACGTTACAACGAAAAATATTTGAAAATATTTTGTTGGTATCATACGATCGTAGAGAATATTATTGGGAATATTAAAATCCTTGCGAGGAAAGATGATTTCTTTCGTAAAATTTTCACCTTGATTCTCTGCCTTTGATTTCAATTTTGTAAATACAAGTTGGACACCGATAATATTTCCAAGTGTTAATAACGATAAAACGCAAGATTGGACAATGATTTCCTTCCAAAGAGAAACCCAGCTTGTTAGTAACAGGCAACTCTTTAAATATTCTGGACAAAAAAGATAGCACACGTGCGCTATTACGAAGTTCTCGGTCACGTTCAAAATCGCCCAAATGCAACGTAGAGTATATAAACCTAACCTTGTAGTAATGTAATATATAATTACACACCGAAGCTTCGCTCTCCTTCTTTTAGTTTATCGACAAAAGTCGCGTACTGTGAAACAGCACAAACGATCGTACATTTAGGTTTTTATTTCAATTTTTTAGTGTCTTTCCATATTTCGACTCGTGTGAATACAGTGTTGTGTATATAAACAGCCTCAAAAGTGTCAGAAATGTGTATCATAATAATAGGACGCGATAAAAGTTAAAGAAATTCAAACGACTTCCAGTTTGGAGAAGAAAATTGAACAATTTCGAGTAGCATACGAATTATTCGTATCTTTCAAATAGTAAACGGACTGTTCGAAAGATATAAATAATTATGGTGCAAAGAAAAGCAATGGACGATCGTTTACGATTTCTACCGGTGAAAAAATGCTACATCGAATTCGTGTCTCGCGTTACGTGAAATTTCGCGGAAAGCTGAGGTTGAAACCATTCCTAGAAACATTCCTCGTATACTTCAGACATGTGAGAATATTATACGATGAAAACTGAAACGGAAACCTGCATTGACAGCGAGACATAAGGAGGATCGTGTCAGCTCTGCAAAACGACATGTAAGTGCAATGGAGAAAGATACGGAAAGACCGATATCGTTTTCGTTAAAGACCGAATTAACGCAACCGCGTACTTGATAATTTGTCGTTGCAACTTAATAACAGCACACGTGTACTATATTTTCGCCGAGAAGTCTACTCACAAAATTGCTCTGTATTTACACACCGTTTATTGTAAAAACTAAGAATTATATAAACTAACAAGTACGAACGTAAGAGTACGAGTCAGTTCGAAGAGGATCGAGCAATATTATATCGCGAAATTGAAACAGGTTAGAAAGATCCCGGTTATGAAATAAAGTTTAAAAATAGGTTCGTTAGACCCTGGTTCCCGCGTAATCTTCTCGAAAGACTACACAAGGTTGTTTATCGATTTCTGAAAAAAAAAGAGATCGAAACGTTGAACCGAAGTTTCGTATCCTCTTTGTACACCTCTGGAAAGATGAAATAAACGTATGAATATTCTGACGCAATATCTCGAGTGAAACGATCGACGATAAAATTATCGCTCGAAACCATTGAAAAGTGCACATTACCATTATTGAGAAAAAGAAAGAAAAAAATAAATAGCAAAGCGTTTACCGTATATTTCCAAGAAACCGAAAAAGAATTTGTTCGTGCGACGAGAATCGACCGAAATTCCCCTACGAAAGAGAGCTCGTCGAATTCCGGCTCGTTTCGACGCAGCTGGTAAACAATTATAAACATGTGTCACAATGGAGACAATTGCTGCACTCCCACGGCCATTAGCCGCGTTTCCCGCGGGCCTAAGTTCCGCAAAAGGGGCCCCGTTTTCGCTGCGTTATTTACTTATCTATTCATTTATTTACATTTTCGTCCGCGTCCAGCGCCGATCGAAATTCGCGTAGAAACGATTCCGAAACGCGAAGATCGACGTCGCGTAGATCATTCCATTATCTTTGGATGAATAATTCATTGCATAAATAATTCATTCGGGACGGAGTATCATCGAGGCGTGCTCGATAATCGTTGATTTATTTATGACAAAGTGGTGTCGCGAAATTGTTCGATCCGTCGCGTTAATGGGGCAACAATTTCGCTCTTAATATCCAGGCATATTTCTCGGCTTCTTGTACGCGCGTCCACTCGGCAATCACTCGGGTTCTCGCAATTATGTCTTTTCGCATTGTCTCCGCGGTGCTCGAGGTCGCGCCATTCGTTCGAAAGTTTCCGGTCTACGAATGATTTTTCGGCGTTCCCGCCGGCGATTGTCCTCGTTCGTATCCTTTCTCTTCTTGATTCCCAGTCACGTTTAAACGTAGGTTCATTTCGTGCAACTTTGACCGGAGAAAACATCGATGTACCGACAAAATGATAAATAATATCCTTTGAATTGAAATTTTCGCTCTCGACGCGCGAAACTTTCGCACGAGACTCCTCTATCTCGCGACACGTTGACTGCTGTTACGTTTACGTACACTGTCGAAAGAGCATCTTTCGATCTATACAGAAACGAAGCCTTTCTGTACACACGATCGATGTACGTTACTGATCGAACTTTGACCGTAGAAAACATCGATATACGAAGAAAAGGAAAAATACCCTTTAAATTAAAATTTGTTCTTTCGACCCACGAAACTCTCGTACGAGACTCCTCTATTCCGTGACACGTTGACTGTTGTCGCGTTTGCGTACACTGTCGAAAGACCACCTTTCGATCTATACAGAAACGAAGCTTTTTTGTACACACGATCGATGTACGTTACTGATCGAACTTTGACCGTAGAAAACATGGATATACCCTGAAGAAAAGGAAAAATACCCTTTAAATTAAAATTTGTTCTTTCGACCCGCGAAACTCTCGTACGAGACTCTTGTATTCCACGACACGTTGACTGCTGTCACGTGTACGTACACTGACTGTCAAAAGAGCACTCTTTGATCTTTACGGAAACGAAGCCTTTTTATACGCACGATCGATGCTACCGATTGAACTTCGACCGGAGAGAACATCGATGCACAAAAACAAAACGAGGTTTCAAGTTAAAATCTTTTCTTTTTTTTCCTATCGAGAATATTTGCATATTTCTCGCGCGTAAACATTACTTTCGGAGCACTCGCGGCTGGTGGAACGCTCCTCTCGCGCTCCCGTTCCGTCTCGAATTCCGCGCGAGCGTTCCTCGAGCGTGGAAATCAGCCGTGAACGCGACTCCGAACCGAGATAAATAAGAAAACTCGAAAATTCAAAACGCAACGGCATCGCGGGGGGGAAATGTTTTATTATCGTGCAAAATTTCCCAGCTTCCTCGTCGCCAAGAAATGAACGTTCACAGATATTGGCTCCATGGAAGGATATTTACTTTACGTGTGTCAAATTTCGAGTCAATCGATCTGAGTGGTTCTCGAGATATTACGTCGAGCGGCTTGAGAAATGTCGTTTCGTCGAAAATGACTTTGAAATTTGACGTACAGCCTTATTGTCTTACAAATACAAACATACACACACGAAGTTCGATTCGAAGCTCTGTATCACGATACTGCTAGCGTTTCACCGTAATCTTTCTCGAGAAATGCTTTCGAATTAAGAAAATGTAAATAAAAAAAAAATAATTTTTCCCTCACCACGAAAATTGAACAAGATCACGCGAAAGTAAACGCGACGTTAAAAATACTATAACTCGACGACGAGAATAATTTCAACTCTTAAGTCGTGCTTTATTGAAACTCGCGGTCGAAAAGTAAAGGCGTGTTTACATCGTGGACAAGAAACAGACATTTCGGGTATTCCAAACCGATACTGGAATTCAACGACAACCGGCAAAGTTAGCGATCATCGACTCGATTCTTTTTCCCTACGAAAGAAATGGAACCGTAGGCAACGGAGGGGAAACGATAATAAAAATTCCACGAATTTTCCACGAGGTGAAGAATGAACGGGAGCCAAAGTAGAAGGGTGGATCGTTCCGGTCGCTGGTGAATGAAGTCGTAACAAAGGAAGGCAAGAAGAAGAGGAATAAAAAGAGGGAGAGAAGAAGACAGTTTTCACGCACGGAGGCGCCAAAACGGTCTCGCGATAATTCCATTAATGTTACACGTCGCGTAGAACGTCGCGGGCCGCGTGACGTCATCCCGTCATTAATGACCCCGCCGAGATGGAAACGCGCCACGGAATTAACGCGTGCAACGCTCGTTCGCGAACAATGCGGTTACATTTTCGCGAACGCCTCGACGGAAATACGTCGTGTTACCGACGATACGAAACGATTCGTAACTTTCACGAAACTTAGCGTTTCGAACGATCAAACGTCCAAAATGAAATTTGGATGTTGAAAAGATCTCATCTTAGAAAGTAATCGATCTACCTTGATTTCCAATTACTAGGATTGAAAGTGTAGACGTTTCAAGTCTTTGGGTAAAAATGTACCAAATGTATGGAACTTGTTTGATTTTATAGTACAATATGAGATTTAAGGAAATAGAGAAGCAATCTTATTTATTATGAAGAGTGTGACAAATGTACGGAACTTGTGTGTTTAACTTCATAGTACAATGAGAGATTTAAGGAAATAGAGAAGCAATCTTATTTATTATGAAGAGTGTACCAAATATTCGGAACTTGTGTGTTTAACTTCATAGTACAATGTGAGATTTAAGAAAATAGAGAAGCAATCGTATTTGTTATGAAGAGTGTGACAAATGGGCGGACCTTGTGTGTTTAATTTCATAGTACAATGTGAGATTTAAGGAAATAGAGAAGCAGTCGTATTTATTATAAAGAATGTACCAAATGTACAGATACTTATAAATTTAATTTATAAGTGTCATATTTAAAACATAAGTATAAGTATAAGTATAAGATTTTATTAATTATATATTTGTATATAATATATTATGCGCATATATGTATATTTATACTTATGTTTATACTTATTTATAAATATAAATACTTATAAGATAAGTATTTATATTTATGCTTATGTTTAACTTCATAGTACAATGTGAGATTTGAGGAATTAGAGAAGCGGTCGTATTTATTATAACAGGTATAATTATAGAAAAAGAATGCTATATACTAAGAGGGTACGATGTGTCGAAGGAACAAGGTAAACGCTTTTACCCTATATAGGAATATTCTGTTATGCAAGCGTTACAATAGACGAATAATGTGTGTTTTTTTTTTCTAATTAAGGCAAAATTAAATTTAAAAGTATTATCGAAGCTAATGCCTAGTCGAACTGGAAAAACATCACCGAAAATAGAAGTGGAGAAACTTTTGCTGCACGAAATATTAATAGAAGAAAATGAGGAACTAGAATTAAGCGGAAATGACACAGATGAAGTCATTGTAGTGTTACACAGAATACCAGGATGTAACAGCTATCATAAACTTGGCGTAATAGAGTGATACCGATCCTATAAAAATTACAATAATCGAGCATATTCTTCTTCTTCTTCTTCCTCGTTTTTTTTCAAAATATTTCGAATAAAAGATCGTCCAATAGTTTGGAATACATAGATTTGATTTCTTTAATTTCTCTGTAAAAAAAAAGAAGGACTGAATACTATTTCTTTTTTGCTTTGTATTCTATATACGAACTTATAAATAAAATTATCTAAAGTCTTACGTGAACACTTTTTGTAGTAGAATTAAGTGAAAATCTTTTTTCCCCAATTTTTTCGATCCGCAAATGATGCGAAAGATTTTGTAATTATCAATTTTTAAAAGATTCTGCTAACGTTACCTAATCACGAATAACTATACATAAAAAATACCGATGCACAGTATTATTTTAAACAAAATTATTTAAAAACGATGCCTCGACGTCTAAAAAAGAATCGTTTTATAAACCAGAATCGGCTGATCGAAGAAAAAGTAGTAAACTTCGAAGTTACCGTAAACAAATGAATACATAAAACTTTAACTGCGTCTTTCTCAAAAACACAGTTTTTTGTGCCAACAGCTTGGATAATTCGATTGTCGTTGAAACAATCTCGATTAAATTTGGCGCCAGTATTCATAATCGCGTTACCTATCCTGTAAAATACAATTTTTGTTTGCAAATAATTTTCAAAATAAAATAAAAGCCTCTTCGAGGAAAAGAGCCAGCCTGCTCTCTTTCAAATGTTACTGTTTCTACCAGTATCAAAATTTTCAAACTTCCGTACGTCGTACAATAGAGAAGACATTGAAAAATAATAATTTTACCCGAGACGAGATTTTGAAAGACTGTTGGAGACGAAATCAAGGCCGCCAGGATACCCCGCACTCCGCGGATGAGATCAACACCATTCTGTTTGCTCTCGTCTAATATATACGTACAGAATTTAAATGTGAAGTTTATCGTATCGTTGATCCATAGTAAAAAAAAAGAAAAGAAAATTTCAATCGTGTACTGTTGTCATAAAAAATTTGTAAAGGCACCCCACGTTTCATCGCTATTAAGGTCGGCGCAACTCGTCGATCTAACCTTAGGCCAATGGTGGGATCTAAATACAAATACAGTCGAGCGTAAAAATATTCGAACACCGGTGCAAAGTCGAGTGTTGAGCTTTGTATTTCTAGCGTGTGTGCAAAGAACAACAAAAAAAAAATATACCACGTTACGCTGAAGTGTCTTTTATTATTTACTTCGTGCAATAAGCAGAACATTTTCGAATTTCTATTATCTGGAAACTGTACTCTGGTACAAGATGATACATTTTCTTTCCTCTGGACACGAATCGTAATATTTTTGCGAGCGACTGTATTTCATTTGTTACCGCGATCGACCGTGCCGATTTGTTCAGAAATCGTGTCGCTACAAATCGCAGAATTTAATCACGAATTGCATCTGAAATTCGTCTTTGTATTATTACTCGGTAAAAATAATTAATTTTATCGAACAACCGAGGGGAAAAAACTCAATAAAGAATCCATAAGTACATAATAAATTTACTCGGATTAGGTTCGTTTCGAAAACACACGATACGATCAGAAAAATGTTGATCGTCCTGGAATTTCAGCTTGTAAACAAGTCAAGACGAATCTGCGTCCTATATCGAAATGGAATTGGCTAAAAAAGAGAGGAATTCTTAAAGAAAAAATTCTTAAAGAATTATAATGCTTCTCATTCCTATTCGGCTGGATTACGTTGCGTCTAAACTTAGCAGTCGTTTCAAGCTACGTATCAGTGGTTAACTCGCGTGGATCTTCTCCTTTTTACAATTTTGGTGCAAGACGAACATCACCGTTAGTCTATGAATACAATTGTAGCTCTTCTCGAATATAAATATCGTTCTGTTCTTATCGGTCGTTGATCAATTATCGATCCACCGAGTGGTCGTTTTAGAAGTTTTCGTCGATGCAATTGTCCGAATGAACGAAAAAGAAAGAACGAAATAAAATCGAATTGTCGTCGAATAGTGGCGACATCGATCGCGTAGCGAATTCAGAAGATCCTTCGAGAGCCAGAAATCGCGATCAAGTTGCGTTCGAGATCGCGCGAAACTACGCAGAAACCTGACACACACGCCAGCCACGCTATTCCGCGGTTGCGATATTGCGTGCGGTAATTACTGGCCGAAGGGGAACGGTGTCCCCCCCTTCCCTCGTCGTTGAAGCAGAGCGAGAAAGACGACCGGGGCTCTCGGTGCACGAGATCGCGTATGCAAATGATAATTATCGGGTTCAAGCGCGCTGGAAAGATCAATTAGTTGTGCCGCGCGGAGAACGTGATGTGGTTGTCATTCTGCGACCACGGTTCGACGAAAATATCGCGATATCGATACGTGGCGAGCATCCGGATGTGAAACGATCGGTATCGACACGCTCGGCAACGATACTCGCTTAGAAACGTAAACGAAGGGAGTACGTTCATTTTCGGAGCGGAGATGCGATCGGTGCACACCTCGTGCGGGAATTCTATATTCGTATTCGTTGAGAATGTTCCGCCGACGCCCATCGGCGTTCGTCGCACGGCACCGAGCGTTCGTAAACGGTTATGAACCGTAAACCGTTTTTAGGTGTCCGGAATCGAATTACGAAACTCGAGAAGTCTCCACTGAGATCGTTTATCGAACTTTTCCGTTTTCGAATGTTCGAATACTTACCCTACTCGCTGAATACGATTCGAATTGCCTATTTGCAGAATGTGGACTTCGAATCGAGTTCTTCGGTTCGTTGTACCGTATTCTTACGCTTACCTTGTTCCAAAGTTGTTACGATTGAAAGAAGCTTGGAATACTCGGATGTTTGAAAGGCTCGAATGCATTGGACGACTTGAATGTCTTGAGTGGCTTAAGTGTCTCGAAAGACTCGAATGTATCGAACGTCTTGAGTGTCTCGAAAGATTCGAATGTTTCGAACGGAATACTTAAATGGTTTTGAAATATTGGAAGTCTTGAATAATCTCTTGGAAGTCTAGAATATCTTGAATATCTGAAAACTGTCGAAAGCTTTGATAAAGAAGTGAACAAAGGTAAAAATTATCTAGAAAGAATATAAAAACAGGATTTTATCCGCTACGATAATTCTCAATCTAATTGTGTAAGATAAATACGAGGCAATTTTTCGATACTACAGCATCGTCCGGTAACGTCAAGATTGTTAAAAGTTTCAATGTTTTCGAGACTTTCGAGACTGCGGGTGTATTCGAGATCAGCGAGGCATTATCGAGAACTTTCGGAACATTCGAGATCTTCGAGTCTTTTGAAAACAATCCGAAAGTCTCGGCGAAACTCAAAATTCTACGTTCTCAACTTTGCTGGGAAATTTTCAAACAAGATTATCAAAGTCCCGTGGCTATTTGTAAGCGTCCGAAGCACCGAAAGGGTTAAATAGAAATCGATGATGGTTGCACCGATCCTCGATGTGGAAACCGCAGCAAAATGTCACAATAAACTCCAAAGTATCGAGCGAAATGTAGAATCAGGGGTAGGAATATCTGTTAGAATTAAGTCTTCTGTGTTCTTTCCCTTGGAAATAAAAAGTGGAGTTTGGAAGGGGAAGTTTGAGCTCCGAGAGGGATGTTGACAAAGAGGTATGGGGTTTTTCGAGATATAGCAGCCCTTGAACGACCGCACCGGGAATTTATGAGTGTAATTCTCGACTCAAGAATGATCAAAAATAAAAACGAAACGGAAGGATGTAGAGCCATCTGTTCTGTTTTTCCAAGACCCCACTTTTCTTGCTTTTGACGTCTAACAACTTGCAAGACGCGCTCCTAAATTTTCCACGCTGTTTTAGGTACAATCTGTACCGTCTGTAGAAACGAGAACGGATAAATGCGAGTTTAGGCCGTAGGTGTACAATGTGCAGTCACCGAATTCAAATCGTAAACGAATTCAATTTCTAACGAAACGATACTCAACGTTTTACACAAATACGACTCTCAACTCCTGTCCAAATACTTTCTATGTTACGCTATGTCCACGAGAACGATCCGACAACGCTTACATATGCAAATCGTGGATACAAATAAGAACAAAACCAGATACTGGTTAAACTACGAAGATCTGAATATTGTTACGCGAGTCGCGTTGATTGTATCGAAGTCACGTGTCAAACAACCTGTATTTCAGATCAAAAGTCACACTTGGATCGACGTTTGAATTTACACAGATTTTCAAATAAATTTCGTATTCAATTTGATTAAATTGTGCTCTAGTTCTTGCCTGAAATTGTACAAATGTCGAGTAACGTGTTAAGCATTTTGTTCGATCGACCGATAACAATGCTTGCACGCCACTTATTTAAACGATTCAATTACCGGATACAGATTTTCCTACGACTATTATAATTTCGAGAACGGTCGATTTTGGCGGAAAAGAAATTCTCGGACCAGGAAGAGACGTCTCTCGTGGTGAAATTTGAATCAGTGAAAATTTACTTTGAAGAAATACGAATCGAACGGCAATTTGTCAAAGTAGTTCATTCGACGAACTGGCGCGAATTGAATTTTTACAGAGGTTCGAATGAAAAATCTAGGATCGCGATTCTCCAATAAGGGGTTAAAATGTCGCGGTCGCATACATACGAGCAATTACACGCGAGCCAACCAATTAGACAGAAATAATGCCGGATAATGCGATGATAATGAATCTGGGATAAAAAACGGTACGGAGAAACGTGATTTGCAAAAATTTCACGGCGCGTTAACACAGTGACGCTCGTCGCGGTTTAACAATAAGATTAATCAGTGTCACGATTCTTCCTTGTCACTGTTATTGACAACGATATTTTGTCGTTGTTGTTGTTTTTACACGTTCCCCCATTTTCAATGAGAAAATGCAGAAATGTAATGAATTCTTCTCTGTCGTCGACTTTGGGGTTCGAAAGGTTTCCCAGTTGCTGATTATGCTCGAAAATAAGTTACACAGGGACGATACTTGAGAATACTTAAACATACATGCACCTAGTTTCTTTATCGTCGCTATTTTAATTTAAAAAGTACCGATAAAATAGTATTTTAAGTTCGAATTCGAAAGTTGCATCCTTTCGTCGTGTTGTTTTAGGTTTGGATCGATGTTATTAAGAATACTTGTACAAATTTCTAAAGAAAGTATTTCGAATTATATTTCGTATGTAAACCTATTAGAAATATTTCTACATATTTTCAAAGAAAGTATTTCGAATTATAATTCATGTACAAACCTATTAAGAATATTTGTACATATTTCCAAAGAAAGTATTTCGAATTATAATTCGTATACAAACCTATTAAGAATACTTATACATATTTTAAAAGAAAGTATTTCGAATTATAATTTGTATACAAACCTATTAAGAATATTTATATATATTTCCAAAGAAAGTATTTCAAATTATAATTCGTATACAAACCTATTAAGAATACTTATACATATTTTAAAAGAAAGTATTTCGAATTATAATTTGTATACAAACCTATTAAGAATATTTATATATATTTCCAAAGAAAGTATTTCGAATTATAATTCGTATACAAACCTATTAAGAATATTTGTACATATTTTCAAAGAAAGTATTTCGAATTATAATTCGTATACAAACCTATTAAGAATATTTATACATACTTCCAAAGAAAGTATTTCAAATTATAATTCGTGATCAAACCTATTAAGAATATTTATACATACTTCCAAAGAAAGTATTTCAAATTATAATTCGTATATAAACCTACTAAGAATATTTATACATATTTCCAAAGAAAGTATTTCGAGTCATAATTCGTACATAAACGTATACATAAGTTTCACCAAAGAAGGCATAAAAAATACAATCGGAAAGTTTTTTCCTCGAGCTACCACACGTATGTCGTTGATATTGAACAGCGTTTACCTCGCTGATTTTCTTGGAAACTCTTGTTAAATGTAAACTAAGGTGCCGAAGGCGTAGACAGTAATATCGAAGAAACTTTCTTGCGGAAAGAAAGGATGTTGTTTCGGCAAGAACAAGAAACTTCGAAGCAGGGATGTTCAGCGTTTAAAATTCCGTTCTGGTGCTCGCTCTTTGCAATAATTATCGTTCCAAGGATCGCGGGAAGCTTGATCGAGGAAGCTGCGTTAATGAACGGAAAAATTAAAAATAATACCATCGAGATAACGGAGAAATACGAATCGATACTCGTTGGTGTTACGATCGTACAAATTTAACACTATCCGAGTCTGTAGGAAAAATTAATAAATCTCTCGATCCACTCGGTCCCAATTCCAAAACCTTTCTTCGTATTTTTCAATTCCATTACCGAGCGCGAACGAAAGAATAACGCAAACACGCGTGAAAATATATATTTTTCCACTTTTTCATTTTCCTACGTATTTTCGTTTCTTTGAGTAGAGGACCTTCCCAGCTCTCTTTGATCGAAACGTTTGGAACGAAAAAAAGAAAAAAGAGAAGAAACTGTACGATAATTTGGTGTACGATAATTTCATCGATTCGAAGACAGAACTCGGACGAGAACGAATCGCAAGAGCGACGCGAAAGAAAGACAAGAGTGATCGATAGACGCGTTCTCTGAAAGCTGCAAGGTAATTTCGGTGACTGGTCGGCCAGTTGGAGTAATTGAATCTTATTTTTTAAGTTGCCCGATGCAAGGTCGGTCGATAGTTTTTCTCCTGCCGGCAGGAAACAGATCAGATACGTAATTCATTACAGCTTCCTCCATTTAATGCACCTAATGCTTCCGCTGGTTTTTACACCCGGCAATCCGACTTTCTTGGCGCACTAAAATTCATCTTGCAGGAAAGACGGCCTCGAGGCAAAGAAAAGGGCGAAATAAAAGGGAATCGAGAACGCAATAAACCAGCAACACGGAACGAGGGCCAGAAATAATTCAGCCTCGCGACTTTCGTCCTGTTTCGTGCGTCTTGTCTCGTGCGCCTGGATCCTTTATTTATTTTTAAATTGTATTTCCCGGCTGGAAACTGCCGCGTCTGAATATTCGAAAGAGTTCGTTGGGAAATGCTCCAATCGTGTTAAATTTTATCGTTCCCGGCCGAGAGACACGGCTGAGAAATGCAATCACGCCGCATCATCGTTCTAGATACGGATAAACAGTAATTATGGACAGCCGCAGCTATCGTGTTTACCGTGGATTCGAACACACACGCTGATTAAATATTCGACGAGACCGGTATCGCCATAAGTAGACAACGATCGTCTCTGTGATCGTATCCATTTTCAAAAATCGAAGAAACGGTTCCGTTAGTTGCACCGAGCGGTGTCTGAGAGAAAAGAAAATGAACATTTTTTGAGTAACTTGAAACAACGTAATTTGAAACGAAACAAGAGTGCGAAATTTCGATGCGTGTACCTTTCTTCGTACAAAAACCATGCATTCGTGCAACGTTGGAAAACAAACGATCCATAATTAATAAAAATAACGACGAAGAGGCGCGTGTACGTTAGAATTGTTTCAACGTTGCTCGTATCGATACCTGAACCGGATCCGAAATGTCGAAAATGTTGCGAACGTACGCACCGTTTGCCAAGACCGTTGGAAATTATTTTCACGAAGATTCAATTATCTCACGAAGCGGTCCACGAAGATAGTTGCCGAAACGTCCGGTTAAATATACGTGATGTTTTATTCTTTCGCAGCGGCTGGTGAAAAATTCCTTTTAACGAAAATAAAAGATGGCTAAACCTCAAACGAGATAGAAAAAGAAAGGCAAAGTACAAATTTACATAGAAACGTAAACGAGTTCGATCGGTGCAGCGCTAGCCGGTGCACGCACTCACACAGAGAACGGATGCACCTGCGGACACGTGTGCGCCGATCTCGATATCGAGAACTCGCCTTTAATGACAGCCACTCGTAACGCAGGATCACTCGTCCTTGCAACCTGCCCAGGATCCTTGCCCCTTGCTTGCACGGTGTTGCGTCAATCGGCCAACGTGCCTCTTTTTCTACACGTTTGCGTACGTGTTCGTGCAATTCCTCATATCTCGCGGATACCTTCCATTAATTATCGTCGCCGACGTTTATCGCGGCGGACTGCACCGATTTTCGACCGGAGTCTCGAGCCACGATCCACGTCCCGATTCGCGGAAACATCGCGTATAAAATTCAAACAAGATCGTTCCTTTCTTCCTTCGAATTTCGATCCTTTCGTAACCGAGATTCGAAAACTCGACGCCCCTCGTGCGGACATTTTACAATCGCGTTTATCGAGCACGTCGTAAGAACGCCTATGGGCGTTCGACGCACGCGACGAACGATCGAATATCGATATATACAGTTGCAAGACTCGATCGATTCCATAAGAATTCTTACCATTAAGTTTCCGTACCGAGAACACTCGGATTTCTCTATTATACGATTCTACTTTTAGAAGGATTAAAACACCTTTTAATTTTTAATTCGCCGCACTCTTTGTCCAACCTCCGAACTTTTCAATTTCTCAGCAATTTATTCGTTCTCGAGTATCGTCTCGGGGTCGGGAATTTTTGAATTGTTTATTTAAAGCTTCTCCATCCATTCAAAGTCTTCTCAATTTGACATTTCCCTTCGGAACCAGCGATCGACTGTTCTCCGATTTCCTGATTGGAATTTTATAACATTTTATTCGAATTCTATTCCCTTCTTAACGGGAGCATAATTTTTCCAAACTTTAGAATTATTCTTGGCGGTATTTACATAATCCATATTTTGAAATGCAATTAATGTCTACTTATCTAATTTCCACTCTGCGCGAAAGTACAGTTTACCAATAATCGAAACTCTTTGATTTCAATCGCCAAGTTTCCGCGTAAAAACGCTTACATATATAATTTTAATCATTTTTTTTACCGCGCGGTGCATTGGCCAATCGTTATATCTTCATCTCGAAATGTTTATCGCGATTTACGAAAGTAGAATGCTCGTACTTTTGTAACGGCGCGCGCAAAAAAAATGTGAGATATTGCCAAGATTTTTGTAATAACATTTAGTTCCACGGCATCGCATAATGTTCTCTAATTATTACTCTTTTATTCGCGATCACTCGTCGCGATTAACGCAAGTAGAACTCGTCGAATTTTGCAATCCCTCTTCGTTATTAGTTGCGTTCGCGTTGATCCATTAAGTTCGTCGCATTATTACCAGTTTTTACGGATTTCAATATTTCCTAATCGACGTATTATCTTGGACTAATTGTCCCGGTGAACGGCAACAATCTCCCCGGATTTCGCAGCGTTCGTTAATCACCGAGTATCCGATAAATAAATAAACATTATGACTTTCTAATTCGATCGAACACGTGAATAAATTGTTCGCGGCTGTTTCCGATTATTAAAAAGGAAATTTCGCTCGACACAAGCCACCGTTTGAAAGTTTTCAATCACTTGTTACACGCGCGTACGTTCGATAAGGGAACGGGTATTTAATTATTATCGCGAAATTAACTTTGCCACATTTCACGATGGCAAGTATCCGTCGTAAAAATATTTGCAAGTTCAAAGACACCGAGTACAAGCGCAACAAGTATTCCTTCGTTAAATGAAATCAAATTTTTCTTTTATCCGATGTTTTGCCGACACGGTGTGCATTTCGTTAATTAGAAATAAAAAAGAAAAGAAAAGGAACTCTTCCCGACGCGGGTACGACCCGTGGATCCTGTAACTCGATCGACGAAGGTCGATAAAAATAGTAACATTAATAACAATCTTATCAAAGATGATGTACATAAACGCGTAAAAGGCCAGGTGCAGGTACATCGGTGTTATTAAAGCTAACCTCAAACTCAACGTTGCATCGTGAACCGTTTACAGGGAAACAGGCTAAACCTGTCTCGTGAGCACGGATGACAATTACTGAATCCGTCGTGGTGAACCTCCAACGAGTTTCCGTTAACACGATCGATGATTTCAGGGGAGGATCAATACCGAGGTGCCGGAGGATCCAGCAGCGGAAGTCCACCGGCGAGTTTGCTGGTGGTTCCTCAGCCTTTGACCGTGAAACCGTCTCATCCGTCGCACCTGAACCCTCATTTGAGCGGGCCTCATTCCCATCCACCGAGGAAGTACCAATGCAAAATGTGCCCACAGGTTAGTAACGATTGCCCGTACTTTATCGTTCTTTCACTTTCCAGATTCGACGATCGATACGGAGCCGGTGTAGGGAACTGTACCCTAGCTGCTATTAAATTTTACCTGTACCACTATTTAATCCAAGTACCCGACGTTGTTCAGGATAAGAAATATCGTTTAAATGCAAATATTCTTTTACCGCTTCCTGATATACGTTTCGCGTTTTATTTGCTCGTGTACCGATACTCGCGCACGGTACGACCAGGATAGGATCGATATCTCGGTAACCATCGATTCTAGCGAAAATTCTCACCGAATAGAAAAGTTGCGAAATTTAATTTTCGATCGCTTTTGTTGTGCGCGTTTTTACGGTAAAAGTAACGGTAAACGAGATATCGTGTACGGGTTTATAGTCGGCTCCAAACCGAACCGGGCAAAACTGCCTTTCGTTTATCTCGGTTAGTAACGACTCTATCGAAAATTTGTATACGATGAAAAAGTTTCAAAATTTCGTTCCCGAAAACTTTCTTCCTATACGATTTTATCGTAACACCGACGTGGAACGAGATAGGCGTACATTTAACGATCGACGACTACCGTAACTACCCCCTGCATGAATTTCGTCCAGTAGCATTTAAATGGTCTCCACGGATTTGTAAATTCCGTGCAAACTACTTCGACTTTCATTTTTCTCCAGTACAAAGATTTTCGAATCGTTTCTTCGCGTTTCGTGCACTCTATTCGCAATCCACCGTTCCTGTGATTCGATGCAAAGGTGGAAAACAGTTACTCAATCCCAACCGAAACAGCGCGATCGGGTAAAAGAGGGAGACGGCACGCAAAAATCCATCGAAGAAGAAAACAGCCCGAGTGCAATTAAGGTTCCCGCGGAAACGTAACTGGACATTTTTTTCGCCCTCTACGAGCCGATAATGGCTCGTTTTATGGCGCTTTAACCCTTTACGGTTCTCCTCGGGCCTCGAGGCTTCCGCGTACAGTAGTGGCTGCTGATTTTTACCGCAGGTACATTCGTGAGGCCACGATTCAACAAAGCCACGAGGGTTATTCGGCTTCTCGCCACTGTTGTAAAACACCGGCCATTCAGCTGGCAACCACTTTTCTCTCTCGGTGTAATACACCATAGAAGTTGTACAAGGGCTCGGGAAGGGAGCACCCTCTGGCTTTCTCCTAATTTCCCCTCTTCGCCTATCTGTCGTGCTCTCCAACCACCCCTTCGAACCTCTTCGCGTGCAATCTTCGCGAAACGTACGTCTGGCGTACAGAATACTTTTTCGCGAAAATTTTAGCACATTTCTGAATCTCTCTACTCGGCCACGATCGGTTCTTTTACCTTCGTATGTTTTTAATATCAGAAAAGGTTACGAAACGAGGCTTCGATATCCAATAAATATTCGAATTGTAACCATTTGGATTATCGAGAGGGAGTGTTTGCACTTTGCAAACTTGCAGCGGTTGCACTTGCACTTTTTGAGGGAATCAATGGAGAATTTATTTACAATTCTTGTAATTCTCTTCGATGGTATCAAACCCCTTTGCACTTGGTATTTAAACAAGTTCCTCGAACGGGGTTTCGATCATCGTTCTCGAAGCAATTTCATCGAATGCGTGGTCTCATAATCTCACAAATGCACGTTACACTCGCGAATGCATTAACTAATGTTTCTCGTCAAACGTCAAAATATACCTACAAATATATATGTAGGAGTATGACACTCGACCACGGGTCAATTTTCAAACTAGAAAAATACGAATGTATACAAATTGTCGACTTTGGTAAATATCACGTGCAAGTGCGTTATCGTAACGATTTCGAAAGGGTCGAGAATCAGAAACGAATGGAACGAAGGACAAACGTTGGTTGAAATTTTTCTCGAAGAAATGGACATTTTCGGAGTACCGCGAGCAGCCATTGCTCGCGAATTTCTCGATTTCCTTTCGAATGGGTATCGAGTCGTATTTTTCTTACGGATTCGCGCGAAAATCCCGAAAACTTTCGTCCGTAGTTCTGTCGCGGAAAAATCATTTCCCCCTCGGTTTCTGGCTCGCCCACACCTTACACGTGTATCGATTTTATTTCCATTTCGACTGGCTCGGTTTCTACGTCTCTCCCTCGAAAATCGAGCCCGATGTCTCCGACGGAGGGTCACAGGTAGGGAAAGGGGTTCGGTTCGACGAACGGACGACTGTTTTTTCGAAATCGAGCCATGGGCTGTTGCACGGTTCGTTTACGACGAGGACTTGCCGTTTACATCTTGTAACCCACGTCAGAGTCGAGGATTAACGCGTCGAAAGGCCAGGATTATCGTGCTTTCGAGCACGCTTAGTCCTTAAACGTCAAACGTTAACCTTGATTTCTCGTAGGTAGGTTGATCGATTGTTCCGCGGAGCGCGTTGGCGTTTATTCATCGAAAAAGAAGAAAATGAGAAATCGTTAACAACGAGAGGTACATCGAATGGTCGATTGGTAAATGTAATTTTATTCGTAAGATTATTTCCCCGATGAAACGTAAAGTGAACAGTACGACGCGATAAAACAATTAACGGTATCGAATTGATAAGCCGCTCGTTGCACGAAAGTTAGCCTAACTCGCGCGAACGATATTGCGGGAATACGTGTGGATCGAAAGTTGTAAAATAGAATCGGTCCCGTAGCCGTAATCCGATACCACGATCAATAATATAAAATCCAATCGACCGTAAGATCTGTAATTAAGTTTACGTTCGTAGCCCCCGCTTATCGAGAACGATCTTATCTCTTACCGTAACGTGAAATGTATCATCTTTTTCAAACGGTACGCGTTACCTACCGGTAATATTGATCGGTGCATCGCAATTTCCGAAAAACTTGTTTCGAATCGATATTCGTCGGGTCGAATCGGGTGTGGTTCGACGTACTGTGAACGAGTTAACCTCTTCGGGGATACCGAACCGTACGCGTATCTTCTCGTGTAATTTTATATATCGCGGAAGTAACCGTCATAACTGTGAATAAATATACATAATTAAATTCCCACTGGTACGTAGCAGCAACAACGTTGCGTAGTTCGCGAACGTCGAAGGTCGGTTTCGTTTCGAATTTTCCTTTCCGACGAAATGATTCATCCCCGAAAAAAAGAAGAAAAAAAAAACAAAAAAGATAAAAACAGAAAAAATGGACGAAAAGGGAGTTTAGAAACTCGTTTCGAATATTTTCAAGTACCCTCGTCGCCGGCCAATAAATTCTTACGGATCTCCTTCTCGTTTCGCTCGCTGTCCAAACGTTTGCAAACATAATCAGTGAGCGTTTATCGGTCACAGCAGTTACACGGTCGTTTGCACGTCGACTTTGTTCGTTGTTCGTAGCGATCGTTGGCCCGTTGCGGCAGGTAGCGGAAGGGTTGAGGCGATTTTCGAAAATTGAGCCGTCGTCGATGTTTCCCTGCGCGTTTACGACCGGATTTTACGGGTACGTCCTCCTAAAGAATCTCTAACCCTTTTCCCGGCGGCTGTTTGCAGATTTAAAAAAGTCCTGTAATCCTTTAACTGCCTCTTCTGTGGAGAACGTGAAAGCCGAAGTCCTCGTATTTTCGCTTCTTCTTCTTCTTCTTCTTCTTCTCCTTCTCCTATTTTTTTCTTTCTTTCTTTCTTTCTTTCTTCCTTTCTTTCTTTTTTTCTTTCTCTCCTTTTGACCTAATGACGCTCACGATTATCCTCTTTGGATTACCGCGCGTAATAATATCCTTTCTCTCTGTTCGCGCGTTTTTATTAATTAAGCCGAGCAAAAGTTACTTCGGCTTCGCGGTATCGACCGGTCGGGAACTCGAGAACGGTTTAAGGTTTGCAATTTTACCTCGCGGTGCGTTCCGATACACAAATTTTAGGGTTTCTCTCTCGCACCGTTTTGCAACCGCTTGACCTCCTCGAAGACGCGACACCGGGAACCAGTCACGGATCTCTAATTACGAAACAGGCGGCGAGATTTATACACCACGGTGATGGATCTCGCGAAATTTCGCGGCGTTTGATTTTTACGAGCCGCACGGTACGATACGGGACACCGTGGGCAGAAAGTAGATTTCAACGAAACTTACTCGACGACCACGGAATCGAAAATATAGTTTCTCGTACGATCGTATGTGCCAACGAAGGATAGTTAGTTAGTACACCGAGATATTTACGAACGAGACGATTACAATCTTTTGTAAGCGATCTTGCGTTGAAAACGACTGCGTTCTTTCGAATTAGTATGGTGTACTAGAATTACGAATTAGTCGGTACATTCTACGAGAAAAAACTGTCAAAAAGAATCAAAAATGCTGTATCAAAAGATTATAAGTAAATACCTATAAGAGAAACACCACTGATACACTTCTATACAGAATTATTCTTCAGATCGATATTTAATCGTGTTCGATTCGATTCTCGATACGACGATAAGTCGTAAAAAGCAATCAGTCGTTTGTCCACTTATTCGGTTTCTCTTTGATTGCATTCACGTTACATTCGCGACAACACGGGCTAACACGTGTCCCGAAAAAATAGAAACAACGTTTACCGTATCTGAACGAGGACACGTTGACTATCTTTTCAATTTCGTGTACCAGAATCGAACTTAACGCACCGATTGCGGCGCAATCGTTCTTACCGAACGTACTGAAATCAATGATGAAACGCGAGTCAAATGTTTCTCTGCGAAATTGAATCGCCCGCGGAACGAGAAACAACGATTCGCTTGTTCGTTTCGTAAACCGTGGCAAGAGTGGAGAGTAAATTATTTACGTCGTCCCACCTGTCGATGGAACACGAAAGCGTCGGAAGAAAAATTCGTGAACGGTGCAACGGAAATCCCGAGGAAGGCTCACGGTCTGGATTACGAAAAGGTACGAAGAGGACGAAAGAAGAAGCAAGGAAAGGAGAGCCTGGAGACACGAGAAATCAGCGATCGAAGGACATTCGGCGCAACATGCCATAAGACGGATCGTTAAAATTTAATGATATTCACCGGACGGTTATAGAATAGGACGGATTATCATAGACCGGAGGCCAGTGAAACGCATCGCGGCTGATCTGGCATATATACCTTGCCCGTTTCCGTTGAAAAACAGCAATTATTGCCTGTTATTAAGCGCGAGTATGTCGGTCTGCCCGTGAGACAGAGCGCGATTGAAGCGCGGACGGATTTCGCTCGGCGTCGTAACGCGTTACAAGCGTTTTATACGCGTTATTCCATCGATACGGATTTAAAACCGAACCAATACTTTTGCACTATAAGCGTTACTTTCCGATTTGGTGCATCGGAAACAACAGGCCGGACAAAATCGTAGAAATGGACGTTTGTTCGCAAATAGACGCACCGATGTTGGTTGTATCGCGCGAGTCGAATAATCGGTCGTTGTCCGTTTGGAATAATAATATTCCCCGATTATTCGAGGTACAATGAATCGAGAAATGTACCACGTTACGTTTGGTAACCTGACACGCACGGTGGGATACCTTTTTTTTTGAAATAATCAGGAATACGGAGATTCGTGTTACGTGGCATTTAGTCTATCAGGGAATTCCCCGACGAGTCTTAGATCGATCTTCGATAAAGAAAAAAAAATTGTTAGATCAAAGGAGAGAGAAAAATATTTGTTCGCACTTCTCGGGAAGGCGTACGTAGCGTATCGAGAATTGTGTACTTTGCGTCGTCGAGCAATTCGTTCGCGGTGCAAGTTTAATAGAAAATTTCCGTAGCTTGGAATTTCGTTGGGTGAAAAATTTTGTGCCTCGATCGCGAGGAGCTGAGAATTTTTAAATTATTGGTATTAATTTCGTAGGAATGTGAAGTTGAAAAAAGGGATAGATTTTGTAATTTTATAGCTCGACTTGTCGTAAAATAATCCATATTTATGTTAGAAGTACGAGTCACTTAAAGTACACGTACTAAAGTACGTGTACTAATAAGGATTACGCAAGTTGATGGGCCGAATAAACATTAATGATTCCGGTTCTTGAATCCGGGGTGGAAATGGAACCTCGAAAGCGGGAATTATCGAAGTAATTCGGAAGATTTTTGTCAAGGTCGTGATGTTCCCGCTGTCTAAGGCGATTAACCAATTAAAGCGTCTTCTGAGTTGAAAATGGGATTAAGTCGGGCAGTGGTCAATTGTAAAAACGCGTAAGGTGATTTTAAAGGGTAGATAAATATTTTGCAAACTCATAGTGCTCGCCGAATCGAATAAAAAATTCTTAGAACTCACGGTGGGTGTCGACAAAATAATCTCCCTTCTAACAGGTTCAAGTAATAAAGCGATCGAGTAATTTTGTATTATCTTCGATGATCTTCTGTGTTTCTACAGTGAAAACGAATAGCTGCGAGTAGTGAACTCCCGCCATTTAAATAAAACACTGCCCTTTTACTGTGAAACGACCGATACACGTTGATTAATATTCTTCATTAATTACGATCAATGTTCAAAAACACCCTGTGTATAATTTTCTCGTTGGCTACTGTCAAGTCTACTACAAACTACAAGACGTAAAGTTAAAAAGACGATATTTCGAATTTGCGCGGGAAATTAGAAGTCGAATCTTTTTTTTAGGTTAGAAAGGTAGATCGAACGAGTGCTCGATATTTTTCGATGATTCTCGTTTCAAAAAACGGATATTTTACAACGCGAATTAGAAATCTACGTATTCTTGACACACTAAGGTTTATTACTGTTACGATAAAAAAATGATCGGCAAATAGAATTTCAAATGAACTCGTGGACGATCATCGAGGATAAATATCTCGACTTTCGAACGATCTCCAGGAAATCGAGGTTCGATTGTACGTTGCTAAAGTCCAAGATTTCTCTGCATCGTATTCGGTGAAAACGTGTACGAAAGTGTGGCGAAAAGAACCATTCGATGTACAAAGTAAAGTAAGCACTGTTTAACAAATATAGTAGTCGCGAGCCTAAGGCGCGGATCTGCTTGGTTACAAATTACGTTAAAACGCGTACCACTATAATTAATAACGGACAGGAAGGGAACGAAGAAAGGATAAAGTAATGATTATGCAGTGGCACGGAGGAGTCACACTTATTAAATAAACTTACGTTCGACGGTTAAAATAAAATATGGAAAGTCTTAAGATAAATTACATATATTCGCGCAAAAAAGGAGTTCATTCTTACGGTTGAAACAGCTAGACACTGTGGAAAATAGTAATTCGCAAAAACTCGTCCGTCGAGCAGGTTTACTTCGACGAATAAATAAATAAGCGAAATACAACGTACGCGTACCCGTGTACGCACTTTCTCGTATTCTCCTGGAGACACATTTTATATACACTCCGGTTCGATATTCACTTCGGTGGTACCGAAAGTTCTAAATCTGGCCGAATTCGAGCACGGGATAATCACTGGTGCGAGTAAAAACGCGTGCGCGCGAAATCGAGCGAAAGTACGAATCGAGAGTCCGCTTTGCAAAATTCATAGCCATCTTCGAACCTTGTTCTCATTGGGATGGGTTACTCGATAACGATCCTACAGTGCTTTGTAACAATCCGCTCTCTCTCTCTCTCTTTTTCTCTCTTTCTCTCTGTCTCTGTTGCACTCGTTCTCGCTCTCTCGGTCCCTCTGTCCGTCTCTTTATTACTCCACACGCGGATGAAAAATTCGCCGGGTACATGCGTGTACCGTTGCGCGAGATCTATGTAATTTGCGGGCTGGCTTCTTTCTCTCCGCTTCGCTCCCCTTACCATCTCCGAGGATCTGTAATTTTCGTCGATTTAATCCTCGACGAGTACGCTCGCTATTTATTACACTGTAATATTGAAATAAGCGACTGACGAATAAGCAGGTCGCCTCGCCGCGTGCGTACGTGCGCTGCGAGAGTCCGCGGCTGATAAGACCCAGAAAACCATTAAAGCGTTGCCTCGATCGGCGTTTAATGAAGAAAATCATAATAACGAAGCAGCTGCGGGTCCCCTCTCGCTAATCTCGCCGCCGCTTCCGCAATTATCGACGCCGACGACGCCCGAGATCGATCCGTGACTAGGATCGAATTAAGGGTATCGAAAGGAGAGCCGAGGACGACCGGGAGCCGAGGTCCCGAGGTTCTGCTTCCCGCCGTAAATGCGTGGACGATCGACGATCATCTGACGGTGATATTCGAGAGTGACGAAAATGGTTCTTCGTCTTCGAACGATTGAATATTTGAAGTGAAAATTTTAGCTCGCTGTTACTCGTAAAAATTGGACAATTTTTGATTTTTACAGATCCATCTTTTCCATAACCAAAGAACGTTGAGAATGATAAGAAATATACCAAGAAACGCGAACAATGTTCGCAATATATTTGCAATCCGAGTATATATATATTGACAAAACGCTATTGAGTAGTGTATTTCGTTTCGAATGTAACAGTATCGTTCGTTTTTATCCTTGTCGATTTTTCTTTATTATAATATCGCAATTAGTATCCGCTTTGGATACACGAAGCTGATGAATGAATTAAATTATTGAAATTTCTGTGTAAAACTTACTCTTGATCGAAAAGTTACGTTCAACAACTACTAAACAAACAAACCTACTCAAATTTCCGAATAAAACTTACTCTTGATCTAAAAGTTACATTCGACATCTGATATACAAACAAACCTACTCAAATTTCCGAATACAACTTACTCTTGATCTAAAAGTTACGTTCGACATCTGATAAACAAACAAACCTACTCAAATTTCCGTACAAAACTTACTCTTGATCGAAAAGTTACGTTCGACATCTGATATACAAACAAACCTACTCAAATTTCCGAATACAACTTACTCTTGATCTAAAAGTTACCTTCGACAACTACTAAACAAGCAAACCTACTCAAATTTCCGTATAAAACTTACTCTTGATCGAAAAGTTACGTTCGACACCTGATGAACAAACAAACCTACTCAAATTTCCAAATAAAACTTACTCTCGATACAAAAGTAACGTTCGACGACTGATAAACGAAGAGAACCACAAATATTAGAAAAGACTCGTTACTTATCGCGAGCGAGGCGACGTCCTCTCGTATACCGTTTCGTCATCCGACTGTTCCGAGGGTTAATCGTTTACCCGATCGCGAACGAAGCTCGTGTACCCAGCACCGTACGGGTAACATTCATTCTAGAGAATAGAATCGCGCGGTTAACGACGATCCGCGAACGATAAAGAAACGTATCCTACGGATCCTGAATCTCGAAGGAGATTCGTTTCCTCTACGGATCCGAAGACTTTCCAGCCGGCAAAACAATGGCGTCGGACTCCATCCAGCCATTACGGCCGATGCGCAATTAATATTACCACGCTGCTCCCGTCCGTCTCCATAAACTCGAAATTTACGATTCCCGGTGGCCGGGGTCCGCTGCCGCTTAATTACAATAAGAATCATCGTCCGGCTGTAAAATAATACGTAACGAACGTCGACCGACACACCGCCACGCCGTTCGTCGTAACGCTAATTATTAACTATCGTCGAAAGGAATCCGCGCACCGCCGCGGCCTTCTCCGTCTTTTCTTTCTTCTCCCGACCCCGCCCGTTCGCTCGCTCGCTCGCGATTTTCCTTTTTCCATCGCGCGAGCGGAGATACCGGTGACACGATCGAGAACTCGATCGATTCGAGGGCAGATCGGGGGCCCCCCGTGCCTCATCGCGGACTCGATCCAATCTTGCTCGACAATTTTCAAACGACACTCGAACACTCACCCGAAGATTCGCGAGACCAAAACTCGACTCTTGTAAAAATCGGGAATATTTGATACGTTTTGAATATCGAAAGATCCAACGACTATAAAGATCCTCGCGAAGTGGTAAAATCAATTAAAAACCACGATCGCCCGAACAAGCGTACTCATGTATATTTTATACGTTTCGACCTTAGTTTCGGGTCTTCCTCGACGAGGAATATTAATCTATACGGAAAATTATACAAAAGATTATAGAGAAGATTCTCGAGATTCAAATATCACGCGAGTCGACTTATGCAAAATTTTTGCGGGAGATCCTTAGAGTACTCCGATACATACGAAAGTCGAAATATCTTGCTCGAGAAGCGTTTCAAGATTTCGCTGTTATATTTATATTTAACACGATTTATATCGACTGTGTACGTATTTATCATCGTATAATTACAATTTTTGAGTTTCGTACTTGCCTCGAAAGTGTAACCTTCGCTAGTCGCGTGATATTTTAAGCTCGAGAATCTTTCCGATTGCGATAAATTAATCTTTTGTATAATTTTCTGTATAGATTAATATCGTTTATCGAGGATGACCTCAAACTAAGGTCGAATCGTGTATATTATAAATATACGAGTCTTGTGTATTTCGAGTGTTTCGAAAATCTCGAAAGCTCGAGTTTTGGAAATTTTTCGATATTTAACAAATCGTACAATATCGTTCTAACTACACGGTTAAGTCAACGAACAATTCTGTTGTTCAAATCTGTTTTTCGCGTTCCCTGTAAATCTCTCTCACTTTCGTTTATTTTACCAAGATTTGCAACAGATTCGAGATATTCGGTACTCTCGAGACGCATTCGAGATGTTCGAAATGTTCGAGACACAATTTTCAGAACTTCGTTAATTGCAATAATTTTACGACAAGTTTTCAAACTTCTCAAGTTTCGCTTCTCGACTCGAGACGATCTCGAAACAATTTGAATCCCATCGTTGGACGACGTTCGTTCCCGGAATTCGATTCGTGTTCTTCGAATCGGACAAGATTCCGTCATTTTCGGAAGAAAGATGCTCGACAATTTTCGCGCTCGTTCGATGAAAAAGAAAATTGCGAGACCAGAAGAGAAATTGCGAGCTTGGACGAGACACCGGATCGGTTTCGATGAGAATTCTTTCTTTGCTCGTTCGACGGTGTTTATTTCTTTCGATCGGGTCGAATTTCGTGGTGATTTTGATGTCTGGTTTGCTTACACGAAACCGTGCGATATTTTCGGTACACTTGACTCCCGAGAAACCATCCCCTACGAACAGGAAGAAATATCATCGCTCATGGAGATACCGATTCAACAATCCACTCGAGCGTGAGTATAATTTATTTAACAATCGATCGACCACGACGACCATCTTGTTCGATGACCCGATTCCAATTAGCGAATATTTTTAGCGAATGTAAACAAATGTTACGTGAACTCTAACGCGAAACAAAGTGAATGAATTTCCTTAAGGATTTTCTTTCTAGGCTTATAAATATAAATGGCTGCGAGTGAATAACATTATAATACGCTCATGTGAGGCAGAGATTAGAATAATAATGGTCGTACGGAATAATAAGAAGAACTCGTTTCTTGAATCTAAGCTCGCTTCGTTACGACACAAACGATTTTCCAATCGTGTTTACGACACGGAACAGAAATGTGATAATTATAATTCCGCGCCGAGCGGAATGAACAGCGTCAAACGTGCGAAAGCCATTGAATTGTAGTCGCGGTAGGAGGAATTTTTCGCGATAACGAGAACCGAACGTTTTCGCTTAACGATCGGTATCGCAAAGGGTCTCGATTACGGACGAAAACTCGTATCAAATGTATCAAGTACCGGGCGAAAGGGGATTTTTGTCATACACCGCGGCAACCTCCTAATAACAGGTGTACTTCAAATATACCATTCGAGAATAATAATTAGAACCCTCGAATAATCGTCGAACTATCAATATCGGTTAATAGGTGTAATAATACCTACCTTGGGTAGTGCTGTAAAGCCGTACCAATAATTACAATTAATTCCATAAATAAAATTCATATTTTACGATAATCGTTTCGATAACCATCGGACGGTACGCGATAATTGTTCCCCTCGTTTCTTCAACGAAGAAATGGGTTTCCATTTCGGTGGCAAAGCTCCAGGGAGAAAAACGTCCTCGATGGTCGAAAAGAACGATCGACGCACCGGATGAAACGTCGATTTCGCGGAATTGTCAGAAATACGATTGTTTACCACGATCGGTGCGTTCACCTGTACGATTCGACGAAGGAGAACGAACGCGGACCGACTCACCGATATTATTCCGCGAATAATTTCCGCGGCGCGGTTAACTAGATCCGCGTTGCGGTTTTCCGGCGGGCGCGGTTCGGTTTCAGGGTCCGATTCGATCGATCGATCGAACTCCGGAGGAGCGATGATGATGGCTCGAAGAAGGAAAAGGAGCAGAAGGAAGGGACGAGAGTTGATCGAAAAGGAGGGCAAAAAGCGGCCGATGGAAACGGAAAAGGCAGAGAGACGAAGAACCGTGAGCGTGATCGCAAGCGCGCCCGCGTACCAGAGCGCGAGCGTCAAGGCTACCTCGTGGAACATGAATCGAGAGGTCGATGAATGAGAAACGACGGAAAGACGACGAGGATCGCCTCGGTGAAGAGAAACGTGTCGAAGGATAGGAACTCGGGGAAGGAATAGAGCGAAACGCGAAAACAGAGAAGAAGGGTTGCAAGGATTGGTCAAAGGGATGCTGATCGACGAGACGATCGGATAAGAGAGTTACGAACGCGAGGGAACGAAAGAAAACAACCAATTGGAACGAAATTTATCGAACTCAGCGGTTCAGAACTCGAATTAGCTCGTAGAAATGTTCCAAGAAGGAGTTAGAACCGCAGAAGCAACAGTTGAGCGAGTAGAGGAGATACTGTGGTCGAACGTCGACTTCGAGATCAACCGGTACTTTGCTAGAGTTTCAGCTTCGGTGTAGAAAAGAATTGCTATCCTGATAGAGCTTGGCCGTCAACTTTGAAATAAATACTCTGCTGGAGATTGCTAGAGAAGGGTCGATGTATCGAACCGATGCTCTAGTAAGGTTTAAGTGTGATTATAGAAGTGAATCTTTCTAGAGCACGAGTGTTGACTTTGAAACGAATTGGTACTGTACTAGAGCTTCAGAGTCGATGAAACAATGAGCTCTAGTAAGGTTTGAGTGTGATTGTAGAAGTGAATCTTTCTAGAGCACGAGTGTTGACTTTGAAACGAATTGGTACTGTACTAGAGCTTCAGAGTCGATGAAACAATGAGCTCTAGTAAGGTTTGAGTGTGATTGTAGAAGTGAATCTTTCTAGAGCACGAGTGTTGACTTTGAAACGAGTTGATACTGTACTAGAGCTTAAGAGTCGATGAAACAATGAGCTCTAGTAAGGTTTGAGTGTGATTGTAGAAGTAAACCCTTTTACAGCACGAGTGTCAACTCTAAAACGAATTGGTACTTTACTAGAGCTTAGGAGTCGATGAAACAATGAGCTCTAGTAAGGTTTGAGTGTGATTATAGAAGTGAACCTTTCTAGAGCATGAATGTCAACTTAGAAAATAAACGACACACTACTGGAGCTTCAACGTTGACGTAACGATGAACAGATACTCTAACAGAGTTTGAGCGTAATTGTGGGAACGAATACCTTGTTAGAGTTTAGGCGTCGACTTAGAAACAAACTGACGGTCCGCTAGAATTTGAAAGTTTATAAGTTTGAACGTCGGTTTTGGAACAAACCTGTACTCCGCAGAGAGTTTAGAACATATAATTGGCTTTAAAGGTTTTCCAAACAGGAGAGACGATGATAGGATAACAAGATGTAGAAAGTTTCGTGGAGGGCACGAAAGCTCGGATGACGTAGATAGTGTACGTATGACAGAGTTTACTGGAACGGGCGACCCGGTGTTTACGGATGAGATGCTACGCGTAGATTAGGATGGGTACGTTGTACCTAGACCGAGAGAAGTAAATTGAATATGGAGAGAAATGGTCCCTTGCGGAGAAGAAAATTTTAATTAAATGTACGACTCGAAGAACACTACGTTCCAACGTCTACGTTTTGAGATACTTGAAACAACAGCTTTTGCACTTGTTAAACTTAAGGAACTACGTCAAAGATGGTTACAGAGTACCTCGTTTGCACTCTTCTCGATCTCAACGTGTAATTGTACGCATTTCCTGTATTGTTTAAAGATTACTTGCTAATAACTATTTGGACTTGTATCGTTCTTCGACTCGTCGATTTAACTAGGATGGATTGAAATTCGAAGGAACTTTGACCGAGATGACGAGAAGAATAGAAACAAGACACAGAAGTACGAAACTAAGTTAAACAAGTATAAACTCGGTAAAGACGCGTTACACTTTGCACGACGATCCCGAAGCAAAACGTACCATCGTTGTCGTAATCGTTGTCTTTAGAAAAATATTTTCAAGTTCAGCAACAACGCGAGGAACGACCTTTTCGTAAACTTCTACCGTCATCTGTCTAAGCAGTCTTTCTTTAATCGAGTAGACTGCAATAATCAGTCAAGCTCGCCGACAAATGTCCGTTGGTCCAAAGCAGCCATTAATCACACATTTTCATCGTGTCGTCTATGAGAATTTTTCCATCTGTGTTCACAATATCATCATCATTATTATTACCACTATCCTTGCGTTTATCTTTAACGCCATCTCGGCAATTTCTCAATCACCGTGGCCGACCTTCGCGTTGATCAACGTGCTTTTTTCAGATAGCAACGGAGGGTTATCATTGGCCAACGCGTTCTGAATCTTAGCACCCGTATATTACCGTTTTATTCTCTCAATTTCTGCACCTTCTCGCGTACAAAATATTTTTCAACGCAAATCTACCATAGAATATACTCTCATCGCTCAATTCCCTAGCGATCGTATCAATTCCATCGCCATCTCGTCCTCTCTATCGAACCTTCCGTTCTCAACCCCTCGAAAAGCAAATTATTCTCATCAAAACCAAATATCAACACTATCTAAATCTCGAGAAACTTAATTACGAATATTCGATCGTAACTTAAATACCTCCACGATTTAAAAAAAAAAATAAACGCGCACTCCTCGAACAGTTCGATCGCGTTTTCGCGAGGTGTCCGTATCACCGGAAGAAGCGCGTACCGTCCAGCACGGAATTCGAGAATCGAACGAACGGAACGGAAGAGCCTGAAGAGCATACGATAGCGAGAGAAGAGGCATCGCGAAAGCCAGAAGATCGGGCAGCGGCCGGCGTGGAGGAACGATTCGATCGTCGAACGGAGACGAAACCCACGGGTGCAACGAGGACGAAGAACCGAGGAACGACGTAGCAGGAGGATGAGGCAGGATGCTGTGCTCGTCACGGTACACTAGCCCCCGGACTTGAATCCCGGGCCCCCCGGGCACGGAGGTGCATAGCTTCATTCACCAGCCAGCCACTTTTTTACCCTTTCTTTTTCCACCGTCTCTCTCTTTATTTCTTCTCGTTCCTCGCCCCGCCGCCGCCGAGTGCGCGCCGCTTCTGGAAGGACGACGGACGAAGGGGAACCGCGAGGGGCCGGAGAGATTACAGTGTTGCGAAGTGACAGCCGAGTCGATTAGTGCCCCCCCTCGATGCCGACATACCCCCTCGAGTCGAGTTTTCTTTCTCGATACCGTGTTTCTTCGTACGAGGGTTGCCGTAAAGGATCCTGGTAGACGTACGCGGGGGATGACTTGCGCGCTTGAAAAGAATCTGGGGCGGCAGGATCCGGTACAGGTCTGACGTTCATCGTAAAACAAATTGGATTTATGGATTGGAATTGTTCCGGTACCCCGAAACCTCCGGTAATATCGTAATTAAATATCGTCGTCTCGTTTTTTGTATTTTAGTTGTAGTCTAATTAAGCTACGCGTCGATCCTCGCTTTCCTACGTTGGAATCGGGATTGGTGGTATGCTCGGAAGCGGGGTCGGTAGCGATTTCTGTCTGGAATCGAGGCACGGTGTACGAGGAACTGGTCAAGATGTGTACGTGAATCGTTGACGAGAAATGAAGGTGACTCTGTGAGACGTGCGAAGTGACAAAGATCGAGACACTTGAATCCGGGGTGAAGATTGTTACACGAAAGCGGGGATTGTATCGCGTCGAAGAGAGTGAGTGAATTGTTACAGAAATGAAGGATCGGTAGTCCTGTGATTGAATTTACCGGCTTGGATCGTCACGAATCCAAGAGTAGACAAATTTGACAATCGTTTGTTTTTGTTACGAGAAAATGGGAAAGTTCAAACGGAACTTTTTCGATTCGCGATGGAAACGACGATTTGGACTTTCCGTGAAAGTGTGGAATTGTGTTCGATGGATACATTTTCGATAACTAGGATACGTAACGATAGCGAATAATTTCTTCGTATTAGGAAGGTCGTAGGAATATTCGGGTCGAGGTATCGTTTCGACCTTTTCAATAAGCTTCGTGTTCTGCTTTCGTAAGAATTCTCAGTACGGGATCCACCCGTGATGAACGAGAAGTATTCAAATTTTTCAGCGCGATTGGAATGGTACAATTTTTCAAATTACACGTCTCTTCGTCGTCGCGCGTTCCGGCGGCGTTTCTCCGCTCGACGTAATATCACGTTCTATTCGTATCCTCGATCGGAGTACTAGTCAGTCGGCCGAGGTTGCATATTTCTTGCAACAGTGTCTCTTTTTATCAGCCTCGTTCGCGTGTGCCTCTGCTTAGTTACAAGTGTATCGGCCAACCAGTCTGCGAGTACACCGTCTCGTCGGCAATTTATTCCGACACGTTCGCCGATTTAAACGCGTTGGATGGAAGTCGCGATGATTTCGCCGCGAAGTGATCAAGATCGAACCCGAGAGCGCGTCCTGGGAACGACACTTTTTCATTTCCTACGAATCAATGGAATTCAACGAGAAATTCCGAACTGGTTTCAAATTCATTGGAAAAATATTTCTTCCACCGCGGAAGCGAGAACGCGCGCCGCTTTATTTACAATATTTTGTTATAAAAGGGAAAGAAACGAGAGCGGAGAAAGTCCGATACGATTTCAAGATTAATTACCAAGGTGCGAAAACAACCGGGGAACACAATCTCGTAACGACAATACGAAACGAGTCGTAACGATTCTCGTTTTAACATTGAAACACACAGTTTCACGGCAGTTGTGTGTAAAAAAAAAAAGAAAAAAAAAGAAACGGTAGGGCCAATTGATGACGCAGCCACACAAAGGAATTACAGATTCTCCACGACGTGTGAGGGTACATCAGCGAAAAGGAAGGGGGGGCCTCACCTGATCACGCACCACGGTAGCGAGAGGCCCGTCATTTTTTCCACTCGATTCTTTTTTATCCCCCTCCGAGTCCCCTCCCCGAAAGGGGAGACGAAGAGAGAGAAGAAAGTGGCCGGCGGAACATCGACCGAGAGAGGGGCCCTAAACGTGGGTCCGACCGTCTCAAAAACATCGGCTTAGATCTAATTTTAATCGAGTCTCTGCCGCGAGGCGTGTCGCACAAAAATGGGGAACTCTGTCTGCCGGGCAATCCTTTGGGCCTCTTTTGTTACTCAGTGGATGGGGAGAGAGGGGCCTTACGAAGGAGATTTCCTTTTTCCTGGAAAGTCGACGAGAAAACGCGGTGACTTTGAGCTTCGCGTAGATTCTTCTTACGTATATTAAAATTTCATACCGCGACAATTTTCAGTCTAATTGTAGTTTAAACAACAGGCCCCCTTTAACGGAAATTCCCTGCTCGAAATTATAGGCTGGACTTCGAACATAGAGATATTTTTAAACTGGAACGTATCCATCGACCTCGATTAAAGTTTTTGCTCCCCTTGCAACCGATAAAATTTTTCCCCGAATTCCCCAACCCACTTTAAAGTTGGCCATTATTCGAATAATCTTTACCCGCGTAATTGCACAGGTAGTTAATCGTGATTCGTAGTGTTCGCATGAAATATTATCCGAACGAAATATTATCCAAGCGAAGTTGACAATCGGATAGAAATTTATACGAACGAAGATTTCTTCCGACGACCCGAACAAACTACACCTGCGAACACGAATCGAGAACAGAGTTCCATCTGGATAGAAGGTTAGTCGTTGGTCATTTGGAGAAAAAAAAATATAAACAACTCTGCTCCAGTTTGACGCAAGAATATGAACCAGAGCCAGTCGGGACAACGAAACACGAAATCGAACGAAAACGAAAAACTGCCGAATGAATGGGTCAGGTTGAGTCCCCTCCCCTCCCCACCCGCCGGAGATGGGAAGGTCAGGTGGGGCCCAGCGGGCAGTGCAGCAGCGAGCCTCCCACGCCAAACAAAAGTCCTTAAGCCTTAGACTGAACATGATACCCCATTTACCTCCACGTACTAAATTTCTAAGTCCGATCTGCCCCCTGTATGCCCCTTATGTACATCGTCGGGGCACAATGGCCCTCCTCCGACCCCGCCGGGCCCCCTCGGTTGGAGTTATGTAACCGTCTGTCCGTCCGTCCGTTCGTACGTCTTGCCAGAAAAGCTTTCTTTCTCTTCTCTGAATGGGCCGGGATCGAGGCGCACGATAGCTTTCTCGATTCGGTGTGAACGCACTCGCCGCGGCTGGGATCCAGCTCGAGCGGAAAGGGACGATCTCGGGCTCGAGATTATTATACGATGAACCGTGATTTTCCATCGCGAGGAAACGCGCCGAGATTTTTTAATAGACACCAGACGATGATGAGTCCCCGCGATGACTACTCGACGCGATATAAGAAACGTTGTTCCACGACGTCGCTACCGGGTATTTCTAATCGCTAATTGGGGACTGAGTCCCATCGGTATCCGGGACAAAGTAGCCGGATGTGTTACGGTTCTTCCCGATTCTCCGCTCGAAACGCCACGGGCGATTTTTATTCCACGAAAGAACATTGCGGTTACCGCTCGAAATCACTTTCGACGATTTTCGTTTCGCGAAGCAATTTCAAGGTTAGGTTCGGATCGTATAAACTTTGGTTAAAGAATAATACTTTTAATATTTCAAATTGATTCAAAAGTAACACTTTTTACCCCGAGTAGCTCAGAGGTTAGGTTTCGAATCGTACGGTAACACTTTTCGTGGATTTTGTTCATAGACGAAGTAGCTTCGAGGTTAGGTTCGAACGCTTCGAACGAGTTTCGTTTCGCGAAATAATTCCGAGGTTAGGTTCAGATCGTGCAGCGATACTTTGGATGGATTTTGTTCCACGAAGTGGCTTCGAGGTTAGGTCCGTACGCATCGAACGAGTTTCCTTTCGCGAGGTAACGTCGAGGTTAGATTTTAAACCGGCGTTCGGTACCTCGCCGCGAGTCGTTAGCGAAATAACCCTCCATTATAATATACACGTCGCGTTTATCGAACGATAGAGACGTCGCGGTAATAACAACGGCAATAATATCGGGGCTTAGGGGCTTCTTATACTATTTTATTATTGTATCTCGGTAGCCGAGTCGGAAGACAGTCGCAATTCATTTATCACGTAGGAAACTCCGTTACGGGCGTCGAGACAAGCAGCATCCATCAACGTTCAGCTACGAGCCGACCCCCGAAACCTCGACACGTCCGATGTCCCTAAAAAAAAAGTGCACTTACTCCACTTACCGACCTATATGTCACGGCAAATCTCCCTCACGGAATTCCATTTTAAACATTCGAATCCATTCCCACGCGGCCTGTCTAATAAATCCCTCGGGCCAAAACAAAAACCGACTTCCTGCAGCTCCCTCGCGTTAGAGCTACCTATTTTAAGACGGCGAGTGTCATCCCCTCGGAACGGATCACGGTTCGGCTGAGAACCACTACCGATCCCCGTTCAGACGTCTCGAGGCTACCGTGATAATGCGTGACAATTCGAATTTACTTGCAATTACCTATGGGCCGGATGATCACGTGATGCCTGGAAAGACGATTAAAGTCTCCCTCCACCGGTCTCTTTCTCTCGTCGGAACCGCGCCTGTTCCTCGAACGGGGTACACGTATTGCCCGGTCGACCGTAACTAGTTGACTCGATTCACCTTTTTCTTTTTTCACCGGCTCGCTGTCTCTCCTCTTTCACCTGTTCGTTTCTGCGTTTCGTCATTTCATCGGCCGCGATCTGTGACGAAAGTAGTAGTCGTTACAATCCCGGCACGCTCTCTCCGTCTCCTCTCCGCTTGTTCCTCTTGTTTGACGGATGACTTTTTGCCGGCGGATTTTTTCCCGCTTCCCGGACGAAGCACCATGTACGGGGCCGCGAGTTGGATATTGGCAATTTTGGACCCGGTCGGTTCATCCCCACCCAATCCCGCTGCCGCTCTCTTGACTAATTAATGAAAGAGATTGCCACCAGCGACCGGTGTAACGCTGATTTAGACCCCGAACTCGCACACACGGGACCGTTACAAGGATTTTCCTCCCTGCCCGAGATTTCCCGATCCGCCTGTTTCTCTTCTGGTGGTTTTTTTCCTTTTCCCCCTCTTTTTCTCTCTCTCTCTACGATGTTTTATTCCTGGGTCATTTTTCGAAGCTCGCGGTTCCGCTTCCTGCCCGAAAAAATGGAAAGTCTGTCGCGTGTCGCGGGACCAAATGGAACCTCTTTCGAGTTTCTCGTCGCGTGCCTCGTTCTTTCTCAGAACGAACGCTTTTTAGGAAGGTTTCCGTACAGGGGTGAGAAAATGGCGCCGAGAGTCGCGATACCACGCTTAGAATCTTCTCCCGTTCTATTCTTGCCTACCGAAACGAACGAAATCCACCACGGTTCTTTCGAGATTCGAACTTTTCGAAATCGTTAGAATCTACCAGCTACCCGATACAGGAGTGTACGAAACTATTTCGAGAGTAGGGGAACAATGCGTACTCTTTTTTGCTCTTGGTAAAGAAAAAGAACGACGAGAATATCCGATGAAATTTATTTTCAACGTTTAAACCGTATTTACCGGATCCTCTTCGGGGAAAACCAATATATCTGCAATGTAAAATTGAAGGAATACGGTTGAAAATATTTACGCGGGAACCGTTTGTTTCTGTAAAAATATACCATTTTTTATCGCGCTTCTTTAATTTTATATCGCGAGTACATTGTTTCTTTCTTTCTCTCTCGTCCCCGAAGAGTATCTCACAGACGCGATCGAAACCTGAAGAATAATTTGCCTTGGATAAATTACTCTCGTTTCGTTCTTATCGGTGACCAAATTCACCAGCACCGTTCACCGTCCTTCGACAACTTTTCGAAACATTTCTTCGTCAACGACGAGAAACTCTGCTCCGATTTCCGAATGAATTTTCCTCGATCGTTGTAGAAAGAGAGGCGAAGAAAGGATCTCGCGGGTGAAAACTCGTAGCACGGTGTTGTTCCCTATGAATCAAAAATCTCGAGTCGCGTGGCAGTATTCGCATGGGTCTGAGCCGCGGCGAGGATTCCGGGCCTTAATGTACCGGGTGAACAAGTGGCAAAGAAAAGAAGAGGAGGAAGAAACGGCTGCAGGTTCGGTAGCCGCGTAAACGGGACCAGGGGGAGAAGGGAAGGAAAGAGAATAAATAAGAAGTGGTGCTCGCAGAGGCTGCCGATCGTAAATCTGTGGCTGGGCCTCATCACGGACGGAATATTCTCTCCCCTCTCGACACAGTCTTTCACTCACACATACACGTACCGTTCCTCCATTTTTTCTCTCCTTTCTTCCTTGTCTAACAATCTACCTTATTTATGTTAAGTTGTAATCGTTTTATTTCGCGTTTCTGCGGCAACGCATCCCTGTCGGTGAGACGTTTCGATCTCTGTTTTAAATCCTCTCCGTTGAAAAGTTTATATTTAATTAGTTTTTACCGTTGAACAGCGTCTACGAATTCACATCGGATGTGGAAATCGTATTTGAGAAGGAAAGGCACACGGTATCCGTAACTCGTATCGTATTGTGTGGGATTCAATCTGCTTACTTGATTTTCATTTCTGTTTTGTTGTTAAACGTTTAATAATGATGATAATGATAATAATAGTAATCGATCGATAATTGGTTTATGTTTTAATCGTTTTATTGTATCTTTCCAGAACGATGCAAGGCCAGTGGTAGGTCTGATATGTACTTTATATTTAATAACGAAACGGAAATTAAAATCGCTTTTACGAAACTCTCTAAATGTATTATAAATATGGGTAAATTGTAACCGAAATGCGTAAGTGAGTGAGACGCGAGGTGCATATAAAAATTCTGTTTATAAAACCTAAGGTATGAAAAAAAGAATAACGTGAAACGATGTATCAATGACGATTGGTGACCTTTTATTGTTCGTGGAGATATACATACAAATTCTCAAGCGTTTGTTTTTTTTGCAGAAACGTTGTTTATTCAATGTAATCAATAATCGTAATGTACATTGTCGAGTACCTTGCAATATCAACTAACCAAAAATGAAATTTCCGTTTCTTTCGCTCGAAATGAATACGCCACTACGTTTGAACGCAATAATTTTTTTAACCATTCGGTTGAAAATCCACACGTTACAAACCACTCTATGTTTTTAGCAATGTTACAGTGTACGGTGTGTGTTTCAAGCCACGTACAAATAAAATGTATTAAATAGGCCAAGTTTAAATTTGTACAGGAAAAAAGTAACGAAAAACAGACAAACAATATATAGTTTAATCTTTTCGTCTAATTATTTTACACGGAATGCACGAAAATTGAAACTGATGTTGTAATATCTATCGATCTTACGACGATGTTACAACGTTACATTGGAAAATTTATTTACGAATATTTATTTACAGTTTTAGCAGTTAACTCCATATCACGATACACAAAAGAGCTTAAAAACTAAACGTAGAGAACACGTGTAACAGTCAGACTCGAGCACGTTTAAAATACTATTTCGAATAATATGTTATCTTGTATCACGGTTATTTCATTTCTGACATAAAATTACGTTATATCATTTCGTGAAATAACTTTGAAAATAATAATTCTGTGCTCGAAGTAACGAAATAATGAAATATTCTTGGAAATAACCAACGCGTTTCGAAAACGTAACGTCCCGAAATTTTTTAATAAACGACACTACGAATCTCTTTGTTTCGTTCAAACGACGAAACGATAACGATTCGAAGATAAAAGACAATTGGTACAACGAATATATTTCGTTACTTACAAACGACGAATCGATTTTTATTTATTCGACAAATATTTATTCGTTGCGTAAACGATAACACTGTTGTTTCAAGGTTTATCGAAAATATTCATATTTTCGTTATTTCCGAAAAAACACGAAGGGAAATAAAAGGCTGAAATATTATTTCGAATAATTATTTCTTATTTTCCATTGAAAGCACAATCTCTCGAATCCGGTGACAGAATCACCGATCACTGTCTTTCCAATACAAATCGGTCCGTTTGTCGCAAACTCTCTTTCGATGTTAATTTCAATGAGTCTAAATCGTAACCGATTTTAACTTAGGAAAAAGTTGTCCAATTTTCGGAGCGGATGCATCGTAAATTCCGTCGATACTTTCAACGATCTGCGTCGTGTCTTTTTTCTTTTTTTTTTTTTCTTTTTTTTCAATTCGAAAAGCAGAGCGGGTCCAATAAGAATTTTCTTCGTGTTCGTTTTTATCCGTGTATTAACGATTTTGTTTCCACTGGCGTTAACGACTGATAAAAGACCGAACGTAAAGCCACGATCGATGTCTTACGGTTCTGTATCAATAGGGCCGGGTTTATGTGTGCTCGCACGGGGCCAAAAGTTCGCATCTTCTGTTTTTATCGTTTCTTCCTTCTCTATCGCGTTCCCTCTCCCCACCCTTTTTTCTTTCTCCGGTGTCCGGCCCCTACTCTTTCGCTTCTAGCCGCACGCAGAGGCCTTTATCTGCTTTTTTGTTGGCGCGACTAACGAAAGTGGGCCCTGCGGGTCCCGGTAGCCGATTCCCTCGGAAATTGAGTAGCTATAAAATTAATTATCCACCGTACTTTATCGCCCTGCCGTGGTTCGCTTGCACGTCGACGTGCCCCTTCCGTTTCGCGGCCCTCTAAGGCCCCGTTTTTCTCCCGCTCCTCGCGACGGGGCCCCGGAAAGGCTTAACGTCCAGAAGCAGGAAGTATCGAACGGCTGATCTCGTAATCTTTTTCGAGAATCGATTTCTGATAAGTCGAACCGGAGACCCTGGAAGGTTCGACGGACCCTTTGGGCCCCGGTCGATAGCGTATCATCGTTTCTTTTTTTTTCTTCTCTCTCTCTGTCTCTCTCTCTCTCTTCTTTTTTCTAGGATTTTCTTTCATCGCGTATCGGTGAACGAGACACTTAAAACCGAGATCGATTTCTATCTCGACGCGATTACGGATCTTTGGTTTCTCCTTTTGTGAACGAACACCGCGGGACGTCTCGTCAAAGTAGTGGTTTGTATCCAGAGTGTTAAACGCGGCTCTTTCAATCTACACAGGAAGCCATTCGCGAAAGATGTATCTCTTTCTCTCGACCTTGCAATCGCGTAGCTCGACGAACGAACGTCGATTTTAATCTGTAAACGTCCCCACCTGGGGATTCTTAAGAGGATTGCGACTGTATCTCGCGGACATTCGTTTCGTCGTCCGACTTTTCATCTTCGAGGAATCTCGCGCGCTCCTCTCGCGTACCTGATGGTAAATTCGTACTTTGAAAACCGATCCATCGATCGTTGCCGCGTAAACGATCGAAGACCGAGCCAAGCAGAGAGTAACGACGAAATGGATCCGTGTCTGAGAACTGTCGGGCATACGCGAACGCGCGCGTGTCGTATTAATCTTGAATTTTGTTCCGGGAACGTCGCGCGTTTTAATAAATCTGCGCGCCGGCATTAAAAACTTTTACGATCCTCTCTTACTCTGCCCCTTTTTTTCCCCTCCCGGTGCAGCCGATATTTTGTATTCGAGAAAGACTAATTACAACTAGTTCTCGGTAATAATTAACGTAAACCCACGGTCGTAAACTTAAATGGGCCAGAGCGGCTCCCCTAATTAATTCCGCAACGTCGTCCCGAGCCGCGGAAAGGAGCTTCATTAAGGACCGGTGAATTTTAGCGCGAGCGGCTCTCAAAGACCACTCGCGGTCAGAAAACGTATGCGCGAGACGTATCCGTGTCCTGCGACAGAATCGAGAAAGGAATTGGAAAGGACCACGGTGACCTTGATACGCTCATCGCGGTGAACACTTAACGATTTCTCTCTCGGCGGAGCTGTCAGTTTGCCCCGTATTCCCACTTAAACGTTGGTAACATTTTGGACGTCTAAACCTAATTGCGTTCCAGTATCGTTGGAACGTGTAAGTGCATCGAACGCAACAGTTACACCTTCGAACCGGCTAGTACGTATCGAACTCGATTCAATTCGCTATTAATAAACCTCTTGTTAAGAAACACCGGCTGCGAGGCCAGCTTCCAACGCCACTTTCGCGATGGCAAGTTCGCGGGTATGTCGATCGAATTGTTCACTTTTTCGTGCATCACGCGATTCCTGGAAGACGGTGTACATCGTTGAATCGATCCAAACCGGTAAATAGTTCTCGAACTCGGCTGTAGCCCGATACGGGTAATTTCGTTCAAAGAAGAACGACTTCGATGCTAGGTCTTCGCACCGACTGTTTCTTTGACACAATGGATGGAAGACACGAGAAGTTGCCACGATGAAACGTTACGAGTTATCGAATCTATTTAGCAACTAATCGTGAAAACCTGATAACCGGTAGATTTGAGAGCAGGAGCTCCGGAGCTGGATCACTGCACGAATTGCTTCTTCGTTGCGACGAAGAAAGGAATCAGTTTCTCGTAAAACGATACAAATCGGTGGATCGAATCGAATCGATAACTGTATATCGAAGTAGAACGCTGATAGTTACGATCCTCTTGCCAAGAAACAGAAATCGACTGCTCACCTGGTATTACGCGTCAATGGAAGGAGTATCACCGGTGAAAGCCATCGAATCTCTTCAAATTAACAACCACGCACCTAACCAAAAGACTACAACCTCTGGTAATCCTATTTCTAAGAAACAAAAGGTTGGTAGTTAAATCTTGACGTTAGACGCTCCTCTGGTACATCCTTGGAGAAAGTATTTCTTCGATAAAACGCTACAAGTCATCGAATCTCTTCAAATTAGCAACCATGCGTCTAACCAAAAGACTACAACTATTGGTAATCCTATTCCCAAGAAACAAAAGGTTGGTAGTTAAATCTTAACGTCAAACACTCCTCTTACATACCTGGAGAAAGTATTTCCTCGATAAAATAATACGAGTCATCGAATCTCTTCAAATTAGCAACCACGCACCTAACCAAAAGGCTACAACCACTGGTAATCCTATTCCCAAGAAACAAAAGGTTGGTAGTTAAATCTGGACGTCAAACGCTCCGCTGGCACGTCCCCGAAGAAATGATTTTCCCGATGAAATAATACGAGTCATCGAATCTATTTAAATCGGTGACTCCACACCGGATCCGAGACGCCAACGCTATTCCTAAGAAACAGAAGCCCCGTAGCTAGGTCTCAACACCAACTGCATATCTGCCGCATCGAAGGGAGGAGTATTCCTCGTTCGAAGTATCGCAAGTCATCGAGTCTATTTAAATCTGTAACCGTACGTCAAACCAATGAGACCCCGGCTACTGACAATCCTGAAAACAGAAGCCTCGAGGGATCCTGAACACCATCCAGTGTCCTGTGCTCCATCGAGAAAGGGTACTCCCGCGACGAAACGTGTTGAAACCTACACACCTCGTTATAGCTCTCGAAGTAACCTCGGTGAGTCTGTTCGAGAGATCATCCTCGAGATTCGTTGTTCGTTGAAACCTACCCACCTCGTTATAGCTCTCGAAGTAACCTCGGTGAGCCTGTTCTCGAAGAACTTATCGAGGTCTCGTTTCGCGCCTAAACCGTGAAAACGTTCGAGAGATCATCCTCGAGATTCGTTGTTCGTTGAAACCTACCCACCTCGTTATAGCTCTCGAAGTAACCTCGGTGAGCCTGTTCTCGAGGAACTTATCGAGCTCTCGTTTCGCGCTCAAAACTGTCAAAACGTTCGAGAGATCATCCTCGAGATTCGTTGTTCGTTGAAACCTACCCACCTCGTTATAGCTCTCGAAGTAACCTCGGTGAGCCTGTTCTCGAAGAACTTATCGAGGTCCCGTTTCGTGCCCAAATCGTGAAAACGTTCGAGAGATCATCCTCGATATTCGTTGTCCGATGCAACTTCAGGCCGCTTATTTGCGCTCGTATCGTTGGCCCGATGAGTCCTCGCGATCCCTCCGAGACAGAAAAGCCCCGAAACCGACCGATGTGTGTTTAAGTGCGCGGTCGGGCCTCGTTTCTATCGACGGGCCCCTCTATTTCTCATTTTCTCTCCCCGGTCGGGGATACCGGCTCGCGTAGCGGGGTGGGGTGGGGTGGGATGGGGGCCCCTTGCTCACTTCCTAGGGATGCTGCCCCCGAAAGTCAGGTTCCCATGCCCTCTCGCGCGCCCTCCTCGTCCAACCGTACTGGAACCGGATCCCTCTCTTTCTGGGCCACGAGGCCCAGTCTGCCACCTGTCCCTACGTCTGGAAGGAGCAACGATGTCTTCCTACATGTTCAACATGCATCTCGCCCCATTGTCTCTTGTTCCGGCTTCTCCTCCTTTCTCGTTCTCGCTCCTCCCGATCCACGCTTATCCACCGTACGTTCCTCGTTCTCCTCCACCTCGTCTAACCTACGCTCGTATTTCGCGCCCCGGTGAGTCAGCTTTCCTCGCACGTTGCTTATCAGCCGACTTGGCCCGGGTCAGGGATTTTCTTAACGAAACATCAGCTTTGCCACCCGATGTCTTCACGGTTGGACGATTCAAGATCGGTCGTCGAGAGGCATTTCGAACATCGAAATATCGGTTCGGTGTAATTAGAAACACAACGAGCTGCGGGATCGTGTCGCGTGTACCTTGCTGGATCTATTGTCTCGGCTTGTTTCCTCGAGCGACTGAACGATCGAGATCGATCCTTGGGTCGAACACTGAACGACGATCCAGTTATTATATTTCAGGGAATTGACTCATATCGCGAGACTCGTCCCGACTTTCGTTTGATGGTTTCGGTTGTGTTGGATGGTAACGAGTACTTGGGACATTAGTCGAACCACTGGTCCAGAACTAGAAATACGGATCGAGATCGGCTTACGAAATCGAGCGTGCGTCTTAAGAGAGTTGTCCTAACTTTCGTCAGGTGGTATCGATTGGGATCAGTTGATTAGAGTTCAGAATTTGGAGGCTGATCGGATCAATTACAACTGTCTCGTATTATTCGAGTAGTTCAACGTGCATTTTGTGAAACTGTTCTTTGGTTCTTCTAGGCTCGGTTTTCGTTCTTGGAAAAATCTTCCTGGTTCGGATATTTCCCTCTATTCGACTTCCATTCGAGGTATTCGTTGTTAATTCGAAACGAAACCGATCGGGTTCCCGGTTCGATTTGGTTGCGAAATATTCGAGGTGTTGCGGACCAACCGAGGTGTCGATATAATTTCCCTAAGTCGTTGAACAAGTCGGTCGTAAGAACATCGTCGGTTCGACTAGCTTGTAGCTACTTGAACGTGTAACAGAGTTAAATCAGGATCGTGATCCTTCTCGTTCCTCTTTCCGCTTTCTTTGCCCGAGCACTTGATACCCTTAGGGTTTCGCTTTTTGATCTTCACTTTCTACCGTGCGCGACTTTAATTAAACTTCTCTGAAGATGTTGTTCATGAAGGCATTAAGTTGAAATTGAATTCTTTCTCTTCGAGGAAAAGTTGCAGCCCTCTACCGTTCTTTGAATTTTTCGTCTTTTTTCTCGCGCGCTTGTAATTTCAGTTGAGCTTCGTTTAAATTGTTCTCCTACCGGCGAGACTAAAGAACCGCTCGAGGAGAAGCTCCTCGCAACTGGAAGCTCCGTTTGCGCAAATAATTTCAACCGGATCGATAGCCTCTTATTTCTATATTCGTTTCCAACGCGCGACACACTTGTTGCATTATTTACGAGCGAACGACGAATGTTTATCGGGCGACGTTTCGAGAAGATTTCAAACTCCGCGCGGAAATCGTCGGTCCTCGTTCGCTGCTGAATATCAAATCTGGACAATTGAATTTCAACGTCCCGCGGTTAGAAACTTGTCGAAATCGTCCTCGTTGAACGTGCATCGAACGAATGAAATTTGAGTTAAACGCATCGAATCTTTGGGAAACGAAACTGTCTTTGTTACGAAGTGTACTCTTTCGTTGCGAAACGTACCGAAGCTTCGAAATTCGAAAAGAAAGCTTTCGATATCGGTCACTTCCAAAGATCTCGTAAGAACGATTACAAAATGATGAGAGTGCGTAGAGGTGACTCGAAATTAAAATAACCCCAAACAAATGTTCAACGTCTAGAATGAAAGGAACGAATGAAATTTCTCGTTAAATAAAAGTCGTGGACGAGCAATTGGAAGCTCGTTTCGGGTCATCTCGTACCTGGTGCTCCAGTCGCGACCTTTCGTCTGGTCCAGAAAAGACTTCTGTATAAAAATGATCCGTTGGAACCGCGCAGGATTGATTTAGCGAGCTAATGACGAACCGAGCCAGCCTCCCACACGAATCAGGAGCGCTTCGACGAGCTCCGCTCCCAAAGGTATTTTTTTACCTGGCTCCTCGAGGGGCGCTGCCGACATCTGGTCAGATTTTGTTTCACAAAAAAGTCCAGTAGGCCCTTATCAAACACGAACGATGCTTTCTGGAGGGGCGAGATGCGCGTCTGTGGGAACTATTTCGAGGCTTTAACGTTTGGCCCTGATTGCCTTTCGCCTCTGGAATTATTTCACGGTGATGTAATACGAGTTACTCGAACGTTTACGCGTCGTGTGTACTTACGGGACACCGTGTGGTTGGAAACGGTTCGTTCGTACGTTGGAATCGATACGGAAAATTGTGACGATTACGGGTAATGTACCGGTTTTTAAGGCGATCGAATGATTTGAGACAAATGTTTACGTAGACACGAATAAAAAAAAATTTCATAGACGAGAATGTATATTATAGAAGTATCGAGCGTCTGTTTAAAACTTACGAATCGTTGCAAAGTCGAAACAAGTCGACTCGAGTCGATAGAAACCGAATCGACTCGCCTCGAGTCCATAGAAACCGAATCGACTCGACTCGAGTCAATATAAATCGAGTCGATTCGACTCAGCTCGATTCAATGTAACCCGAGTCGACTCGATTCGAGTCGATTCAATGTAACCCGAGTCGACTCGATTCGATTCGATTGAATGTAACCCGAGTCGACTCGATTCGATTCGATTGAATGTAACCCGAGTCGACTCGATTCGATTCGATTGAATGTAACCCGAGTCGACTCGATTCGACCCGATTCAATGTAACCCGAGTCGACTCGACTCGACTCGAGTCAACGTAACCCGAGTCGACTCAACGCGACTCGAATGTCCAAAAACATTCTCTTTGCTCACTCCTCGACACATTCTAAACGACATATTTTCACTCCGTGAAACTCGAAGAGATTTAAACAGCGTCGACTTACATCGAGTCGGGACGAGCCAAACTGAATTAAATAAAATACGTCGATAGTAAAACCAGTACAAAAGTCCACACAAGTCGAATATTTCCCACAGCGAGGAGTGACATTTCTCGAAATAAAATCGTTCGTAAATTCGAAACACGATTTTTGAAACTTTCGTTATTTTTCTCGATAAGTGATACGTCTCCGATCTTCAGCCCTTTTTCCAACATTCAGTACGAACTGCTCAAATCGATCCACGGTTAACTGTTTGATCCGTTCGATCCTCTTCCACGAAAAAAAAAAAAACAAACAAAACATCCGAAGGAATCCGTACACACGTACGGAGCGTTTTTCAAAAAATTCCACCGGTGGGCCTGTATCTTTTTTTTTTCTTTTTACCACGAAGGCACACGCCACCCCTTTTGTCTCGCGGTCGCGTGCACCACCCCGCTCCCCCCGTCCGATAAACTAGAAAATTTTTTTGCGGAAGAAACGCGGCAAAGGGGCGAGCGGAGACGCGTGCGAACGGTTTCGGAGCTCGCGTTCCTACGGACAAATCACGGGGCACGCGCGCAGCCTGCGCGTTTTTTGTGCCCCGAAATTTATGGATTTTTTCGGAAATTCGGAAATCCAGGGGATCCATCCCCTTCCGGGTTCCCTCCTTTTTTTTTGTTCTGGTCCAGCTTCCCCCGGATCGGTGTAAAAAAATTCTCGCAGCTTCCTTCCACGCGCCACATGGTAGATTGTCGTTTTTTTTTCTTTCTTCTCTCTCTCTGTACCCCCTGAACCACCCCGCGTCTCCTTATTTTCCACCCCTGGTGCATCGAGTCTCGATTCGGACCCCTTTGTCCTGCTGCGGGCCCTGCCCAGCGTCCGGCAACGTTTGAATTTTTTTTTCCCGCTTGTCCGTCACGTTCGTTCACCTCCTACCCCTCGGACTCGAAGAGGGTTGGATGGAAAAAAATTTCATTGAAAATTTGCCTAACCGTCTTTGGTCGTTCACAATGGACCTCTTCTCCGCGCGAACGGAAAAAGTGACCGGTCTACGTTTTCAAAAAGGTGGTTAGATTCCTTTCGAAGGAAATTGCGATCGATCGATCGTTGTTCAGCTTTCCGAAAACACAACGATAAAATGCATCGTTTGTGCTTCTACCAGACGTGGACAGAGTGGCGGAACAGGTGGCTCGTAAATAATTATCGTTCGGTGTGTTTTATCACAAAAGTGTCGCAATAAGTCACCGCAAGTATAAAAGGATAAATAAATATTACGTACGCGAAAGAAATTTCACTGATTGTGAGTAGAAGCTATTGGGTTGTTTGGAAAGTGATTTCGTTTTCCAAAATGGAGAATATATAATTTAATATATAATTTCATAGTTTATACGCTCTAAAAAGATCGTGTTTCATTTTCACCAAAAAAAAACGAAATGACTTTCCGAACAACCTAATATAAGAATAAGGCTCGAGTAATTGTTTCGTACAAAAAATATTCCTTTCGAAAAAGTATGAGATTGTATGCCTACCTACACGATGCCTCAAAATTGACACACGTACGTACACGTGGCTTGTGCGTACCCACTCGCGAAACTGTGCAACGATTTTTCTCGATATAATCTCCCAATTCGTCCGACAACCCGCTTAAACAAAATTAACAATTTGTTAAACCCAACGGAAAACCGGACCTAAAATCCAGGTCCGAAAGTTGATTAAATTCGCGAATCCTGTTCGCCTTTTGTCGTTCAGCCTTCCGGAAACAAGGGAAAAATAATACGGCTCCGTTTGAAGTCACCACCGTACTCGTTCTGAATCGTCTTTCGTTTCTTCACCGTTTCGAAAATTACCAACTATTATTTTTTCCACCTACGAGCATCGTTTCTAAACGTCCAACCCCCTTTGACGCGGCACGAAAAAGGATTACACGCTCGCGAGTAAGTGCGCGCTCGTTCTCGGTTCGCGCGATTTTTTGAATAAACCATTACAATTTCAATCCATCGAGAGGTGTCATTCTCTCTCTTTCTCGTCGTTTCGAACTGTCATCCCGTGGAAAGAGACGACGCATTAAGTCCGTGGATCTTTCTTCTCTCGACCCTGACCTCGAAAATACAATTTCGCGCAATCGGGGCGAAGAAAAAAGGGAAGAAAAAAAAAAAAAGAAAATCGTGCTCCCCGATCGCGAGATTCCTGGAAAAATCCGCTTGTACGGCATACGCGAGAGTTTCTGCGGCTATTATGCATTCGGTGACAGCGGTCGGAGGGGGTGCAACGGCAGAAAACCGTGGCTTGGATTTTTGACAGCGGAGCTGGGCCCACGTCAATGGGAAATTTGCACGGCTAAACGGATTACAGATGTTTTCGTGCCCGGCCGCACAATGGGAAGTCGACTCGAGCCGATTCCTTGATTCGAGATGAATCGGGATCCTTCCGCCTCTCCGGAACTACCAGGATCGGACCAACGGCCACTGTTACCCCTGTGGTGGATGCAATTTCTTCTTGGCTTTCTCTCGTCACTTTTTCATCGATTAATTCGGAGTGGGTTCGATCGTCACTTCTAATAGGCTCGATGATCATGAGTGAATACAGAAAACGTTTTCGAAAGAAGTGTTGTAATAGGTGTAGAGGTGTTCGTGATAGATGTTGATACGTAGAGAGAAAAAGAAGTCGTAAATTGAGAAGTAAATACGTAATTGATATCAAAGTATAGAAGATTGGTTTTTGATTTTGATCGAAAGATTTTGACGGGTGAAAATTGTGAAAATAGGACGTACAATCGACAGGTGTGTTTATCACACGAATTGCTTTCGCAGGAATAATAGGTGATATTTATCGGTTACAAAATTCACCCATTGTACGTTCTTCGGCAAAAATACACTAGGGAATGTACATGTACAAACTATACATACCTAAAAAATATACAAACACTAAATATATATTATCCGTTTTACAGGAATGATAGATGATATTTATTGCTTACAAAATTCCCCCACTCTACCTTCTTCGACAAAAATACACTAGAGAATATACATGTACAATCTGTACATACCCGAAAAATATACAAACACTAAATGTATATAATTCCTAGCCAGTATAAGTATCTATATAACCACCGAGCACACCTTGCAATTTTAAAACACGTTAGACCCGCAAAAAATTGTACAAAAAAATTGACATTACACCTCGTTTGTCCAACGAAAGAAAGATTCATCTTTCTGAAACTATTTTCCCAGACTCTTCACTTTTTTCACCTATCGTTTCACTTATCATTTCACTTACTTCCCAACAAAGCCGAATAACGATCGTTCGTTCGAAAATTCATCGTCGCGTTTGGCGACCCCGTGCACGAACCTAATTGTCCTCCACCTTTCTCGTGTACGTTGCTGATGACTTTTATTCATTCGATGACTTTTATTTATTCGATCACTATTACTCCGTAGATTCGCCCCTGTCGATCGTTCGTCAAACGAAATCACCTCGAACGATACCGATCGGAGTGCACGTAAATTTGCAGTCTCATCGATGTCGAGGGTTGGTCGATGCTCGGGGGTTGCGAATAGGTGCAGCACTGTCGCGTGTGCAGCCCGACTTTCTTCGTTTTCGATCCGCGTCAAGACACATTCAGAACATTTCACCGGGGTTGAATAATCCGTGGCCTAATGCCGCGTAAACGTCGACCGTTTTTCCATTTTTCCTACCGCTTTTTATTATTCCCTTTGAACCGGGTTCCCGGCAGCTTCCCTCGCACGTGGCCCCGAGGATTCCACCATAATACGCGAAGGGAAAAGTAGGAGGAATCGAATGTTTCGATTCGGGCCAGTTTGCCGAATATTAATCGTCGCGTAACGTTCCATGGATTTTTTTATTGCACCGATACGTTCTCATCCGCGAACAGGTGAGTCGATTATTCGAAAATACGCGAGAACTGGCTCGAAAACCGCCAAAAAGTTCCCGGGAATTGAAATTTTTTTCAATCACTCCGCCGCTCATTTCCGAACATTTTTTTCCTATCGGTTGAAATAACGCAAATATTACATCGCGTTTGAATTGCGCGCAACATGAAACGGTGTATCGAGTGAAAAAAAGGAAAACAAAGAATGCACAAAATTTAAGATTATCGTAATAAAATTATATTAACGAAAGATTCGCAATTTGTAACAATACGAGAAGTTAGAACACACCATGTGCGATCGTACATGTGTGTTCTAGCTTCGAAGCCGGCCCGTACGAAGGGTTGCTGTACGTTGAACTATTGTTGTGTAAAAATAGTTCGATACGCCCCGTACGACAAGACGCAAACGCGGTAAACGTAACCGTTGAAAAAGTCGAAAACTTGGAAACTCTTAATTTTGCTGAACGGGAGCAATTTCTCCGAAATATGAACGTCGTCCCACCGGTCCCGATAAATTCAAATTTCCAGGAGGAAAGAAACGCCAAGTATCGCGCGAGACGTTCTCGAGCGTCTCGTTTCACTTTCATCGGGACAAAAGAAGAAGAGAAGGGATTCAAGAGCTGCGGTACTGACAACTTCCCTCCCACTGGATAATCTCATTACGGAAATACTCGGGCACTTGTGCCACCCCCGAACCTCCCCTCCCCAACCCCTCCACTCGAGCTCGATTTTCACCTAGCGCGTCCAGCCTCTTGGCGAAATCCTTTTCCCAAACATCTGCATTTCGAGCCGTGTCCTTGGATCCGTTTCCAAAGCCGGCTTCTTTAAACAAGGACCACCCCTCTCGCGAAATCGAGCGCGAGGGTGGCTAGAGATCAACGAGCGTGGAACTTAATCCTTGGTATCGACCCCTTCGTCGAAAGAATCGCACCCTCTGTCCCCGCGTCCCGTTTTATTCCGTTGAAAAATCGCGTCGACGCTGGAATACGTACAATCGCTTTCAACGATTCCCACCCGGGCGCGATTATTAATAAAAATCCTCTCTGTTTCGTCGCGCGGCGACCATTAAAGGGCGCGTCGTTAAAGCGGGAAAAATCGCGGCGTGCTTCCGCCCGTGTTTTCTACGAATCGAGAAAGAAGAGAGAGAAACAAAAAAAAAAAAGAAAAACAAACAAACAAACGGGCGAGAAATAATGTACACGATTTTACAATCGTGGAAATTTAACGCCCGTTAATGTATTCCGTTACAATAATATCGGGTATCGTGTCACCTCGTTTACAATCTCGGTGTTAAAAAATACCCGGTGAAAAATCTACCTTCTCGAGGAAACTGAACACCGCGTGCAACAACCTCTGGGTAGCGTCCCGTTTTGTTGCTACGGGAAATGTTGTTGTTCGTTGCTATATTTGGGAGTTGTTTTGTGACACGTAAGGGGGGTAAAAACCGTCGTGAAGACAGTTTACGCGATATTTTGATCATTCGAACGCGACAGTCTTGATATTTTCCTCGATGTTGAACGAACGAAATCGTTGCAACTGAAATCGTTCGTTTCCAATGATCGATAAATTCTTCTAAATTTCTCCACTGTACGTTTCGTTAGAGACTCGATCAAAGTGTCTCTGGTTCCATTCTTTTCGTCAATTGGAACGATACGATGAAATTTACAGGAGCGTGTAGCTTCCAAGCTCGTATATTTATCTTCGGAATCGCGTCTACGTATCGGTCCGCGTATCGAGAAGCTTCGAAATATCGAGGAAACAAGCAGCTGTCCGGTAATCTCGTTCTGGTTCCGTCCCGAAAAGGGAATCTCGCGATTCGGTGGGTCACTTTCGATGGCGGAACATTGACCAAACGACCGAGACAAAATCGGAAAAAGGTATCTATCCGGATGGCGGTGAGAGCAGGTCAAGGAGAAAGACGTCGAAGCGATGCGTGCACTTGTTTCGGAGTCGTCCAGGGGGGCCCTATTTGGGCTCGGCCAGTCCCAACACGGTCCCCTGTTCGGGCCACCCCCGAAAGCCGAGGCGAACGAGATCAAACGTGCCGGAGGTCCAGATTCCTTTTTTTCCCTCTCTCTCTCTCTTTTGCGGCCGACCGCCTCCTTCGTGTTTGTTTGCTTGTTTGTTTGCTGACTCGGGACGCGCGCAGATCATTCCGGGCCCTCGCCGTGGAGCCACGGGACTTTTTTGGGCCCACGTACGTCGTGGAGCCGAACCTCCGCGATCGCGTTCGAGTTTCAAGAACACGGGGAACCGACTTTCCGAGAACCGAGTTCGTGGATAATTGATTTTTCGACGAACGAGAGTTTCTCTGCTCGATCGAGACACGAGAACTTCCGAGATTCTACGGAACGTGCCGAATCGAACCGCTCTACGAACATTTCAATACCGATTTTAACGATACTTTCGTATCTGATCTATTTCGTTCCAAAAGATCAACGTTCTCACAATTCGCGTTGAAAGCACACCTCTGAAAGATCCAACACGGAAGAGAAACATCATTACGGGTAACATTCGCGTCGATACTACCGTTACCAAATAATAAAGTATCGTTTTATCAATTTTGTAACAGCGCACGCCAACACGGTACCGATTCTCCGTACGGATACTTTTCTAAGAAATACCCAATCGGTATCGAACGATCGTTAACACCTCCAAGATACCACGTGCATCCACTTCGACCCGTTAACGTTCTCCTCACCGTACGCCTCTTTCTTTTTGTCTCGCAAGCTACGAGTCGGACTCCGTACAACGGGTTAACCGAGTTACAATTTTACCCGACACTGGCCCCGATGCAATTTTTTACCCCGCCCACGCGTCGAGCCCCGGAGCACTCGATACCCCCTTGAGAGAGAAGCCTTCTCCAGTAGCATTTTTTTCCCCGGTCTCTCTTGAATTTTGTTCACCCAACCTCCCTCGGTTCGTGACAAAGGAATCGCACAAAAGGAATTACGGAACGATCGAGATTCCCTCACCCCCGTGCCACGGAAATTCCTTTTGATATTTCCCCGGTTCTGTAACACCTTCCGCGCGGTTCCGCGTGGCGTGTGCCCCGGGTGCGGGAAGAGGTGGAGGGGGTAGAAAAGGGGTTGTTTGCGGGCCGATTTGTGCGGAGGGCACTGCCGGCATTGTCGCCGGAATCAATTTGGGTATTGAACTGCAATCGAGAAAAAAGGGGTTCCCATTGGCCGTGCGTGTGTACAGATCCACCGCCGATAGCATTGTCGACCGGTATTGAGCCATCAAAATATTAAGGGTGGCGCGCGCTCCTGCTCGCAGGTGCATCGATTTCTCTCTTTCTGTTTTCTTTTTTTCTTTTTTTTCTCTCTCTCTCTGTCTCTCTCTTCCTTTCTCTGTCTCCCCGGTGCCAGGACTCCATTGTGACGACGCGTTCCTTCGCGCCGAGGTAGAAAGGGTTCGCCATCGATTGATCGCGCCTCGTTATTTTACCGATCGATTTCGGCACCCCTGTACTCGCCGAGACTCCTTCGTTGCGGTCTAACCCCCGGTTTACGGGACTGTTCTATTTTCATTCGACTTTCGACCGATCTCGAATCGCGAACACATCGGTGCGTACGAAATTGAGGAAGATCGTTTCGCGATTGTTTCTCTGGACGATCGTATACTGGTATTTATGATTGTTGATCGAGCAAAGTTTAGTGAGAACGATCGATAATTGTGAGCGTTGATCGGTGATCGTTAATCGGTTCTGGACTGTAAATATGTAACGTTTTTGTTACGCAAATATTGTAACTGTGTCAAATATGTAACAGTTTGATGATTATAAAATATATAAAATATCGTGTATCGATTTTAGAGATTGATGTAGGTCATTTCGTTCGCAAGAGTCTTGTCCTTGTAAACTTGTAAACAATAGATCTTTTTTTTCTTTTTTTCTTTTGCTGTGGAATTTATCGATAATGCGAGATGTTCTTAACGTGGACTTTTCGATCGTGAGAACACGATACGAGAAACGCGTTCATTCTACATCGAGTTTTCGGCGTAAGTCGAAGGCCCTGTTCGAGATAACTTTCGTATGGATTCAAAAAATTAACGTAAACGTGATAAAAAAAAACTTAAATTACAGAATTACGATGTGTGCGTAATTACAATTATGATATATACTGTAAGTCACATTTTTTTTTACCACGCGTATGTTAATTTTTAGAATATATACCAAGTTGTCCTGAACGAGGCCTTCGAGTTAGGCCGAAACGTCGAAATTCTACAAAGACGTTTCTCGTGTTGCAAGATAATTGAAACTTACGTACGTTTCATTTGCTTTTATTTACGTGTACGAGAAAGTCTCGCTTCTTCTAAAAATGTAAAAATGCTCCAAACTTCTAGTATTCGTGTTACTTCGTCTACGCGTTCAACGTACATTTCGTTCTCAAGTTATTTTCATTTCGCGTCGTAAGTCACCGTCAACTTGAATTTTTATTTACTCCGAAAAAAATAATTCGCCCCAGAAATGGTTATGCTCCAGGTACGGTTTAAAAAAATATTTTTAATCCATTTAAACTCGTGACACAGTTTCTTGGTCACGAATATATATACGATAACAATGTTAAAAAATAATATAAAAAATGAAAATTTAACGGACGGCGAAGCGTAACGAGCTTTACGGCACGATGGTTGAAAATTGCTCGAAAATTGTGCGAATATTGTAGGAATATTCTATCCCGAGTACGCGTATCCGAAACCAACGAAAGAATACGTTACTCGACTCGATTTGCATCCGGACTCTTTACTCGAACGTCAATGAGCCGTGCGTCGATGAAATTGTGTCGAGTTATTATCATAAAAGGGCTCGTTGTACCGTTCAATCAAACGCGAAGGAGGGCCGCGCGAAGAAAGGCAAAGAATAAGGCAAAGTTAGGCGAATCGATCGATAAATATAGGGTACGATCAATGGATCCGACAACTGGTTCCCTTTGAACCCTTTTCACCGCCGAAGAAAAAGGAAACACAATCGGGACAACGGAAGACCGGTGAAACTGGTGCACTTGTCGATAATGGATCACTTTCCGATCATTTTCATTACGATATATTACGCTCGTCGAACATGTAAATATCCCATCGACGAATTTCACAACGCTCTGATCGCCGAAATCGATATTTTCCTCTCTTAAAAATTAGAAATTTAATTCATACGAACGCCAAGATACGTACAAGACAAAATACAAAACAAGAGGAGTAGAATATAAAACAGTTCGGAGATTCGAACAATCTTCGATAATTCAAACCCGTGCACAAACAACCTTTCGACAATTTACCATTTCCAACAATTAAAAATATCAAACGCAACGGTACATCCGTTCTTAATTACCAACGAATGTAATTAAGAACGACGACTAATTGTCTCGCGCAAGTACTAACTAATGCTCGCACTTTTAATTATACGGGCAAAATTTTCTTTCGGTCGTTCCTCTCCTTATATATTATAGTCTTCTCGTTCTGTTTCGATTCAAACGAAAGTTTCGTTCGTTGCGATAAATTACGTCGAAGAAAATTTACACCTCCAGGCGAAACGTGTCTCTTTACCAACTCTACATTCTCCGTCTATTTTTTAAATAGAACAAGTAACACATTATAATCACGAAATTACAATAATATCAGTATTATTGAAAAAGAACGATATTTCATTCCCATAATTTCCTAACTGACAAAGTTAAAAACGATTCGCACGCAACACGTGTCTCTTTACGAACTCTACAGTCTCCGTCTATTTTTTAAATAGAACAAGTAACATAATCACAAAATTACAATAATATCAGTATTATTGAAAAAGAACGATATTTCATTCCCATAATTTCCTAACTGACAAAGTTAAAAACGATTCGCACGCAACACGTGTCTCTTTACGAACTCTACATTCTCCGTCTATTTTTTAAATAGAACAAGTAACACATTATAATCACGAAATTACAATAATATCAGTATTATTGAAAAAGAACGATATTTCATTCCCATAATTTCCTAACTGACAAAGTTAAAAACGATTCGCACGCAACTGCGTTCGAGCTGCTCGACGAAAATGACTTTCCAAAAATTCACAAAAAATCGAAAGCGTCTCAATTTCCCCGGTGAACCTAATCCCATCTCGAGAGTGACTCGGTTCGTCCCGATGGAAACCATACCGTCCCCGAAATTGTGCGTCCAGTACGGTTTTAAGAGAATACCGTGGTTCCTTCTCGGTCACCTGGCCAGCAATGACGTCAGGAGAAAACACCCCGTCACTCGGCCAAGGTGTAGGGTCGCCGAGCCGGACCCCCATAGGTTCCCATGACCTCCGCTGACCCGGTGCCTAAGGTACTTGTCGAGAGGGACCTCCTTCTCGATGACCTTGGCCCAGAGGTCACGCATATGTTCCAAGTTCTGCGACTTCCTGCACAAGGAGAGAGATTTTTCCCAAAAAGTTCCATCGTCTCTACCCCCCCTCCGTTCGCTTATGGGATATTGAGATAATGCAACACCGTGTTTCTCGGGGAGAGCGTTGGACACGGGGTAACATCGCTCACCGATCCTACGTCGGGTTCTCACAGTCGCCAATTTTCTCTCCGAGATCGTGTCACGGTGACGGAGCATATTTGGGGAAAAAATCGGTCAGTCGGTGACCGTTTCTGACACCGCGGTGACCGTTGCTGACCTCGCGGTGACCTCCGAATTGTGACGTTTCACGAAGTGATCGTTCTTGGAAGATCGCGACGAACACGACCGAGACGACACGTGCTCTCTTCTAGCTTTTTTTTTAGCCAATCGAGTCCAAGGAACCAATGGAGATGGGTACCGTGGGGTGACTTCTCTTCAAGGGAGTACGAGATACGTCTTGCTTCGGAATCTTTTATTTCAAGAGGTACACGGTTAACCGGAGTCTTGGATAGTTTCGTCTCCTGGTTCGCGAAGACTCGATTCGTCGTACGAGGGCGAGAATTCCAGCGACTTGCTAGACCCTAAATTATAAACACGTTACGAGGGGCCTTCTCGGGGCGAGATTGCGCTACATCTTCGGAAAGGTTGGGCCCGGTCGGTGAAAAAATTTACAGCGGAACCCCGTTCCACGGATGCTGTCCGGTGTGTCCAAATATTATTCGTAACGGCGTACGACAAATTACCCTCTCGACAGGATTTTTTTCCCCCGGCCGAGACCGGCCCCGTTTCGCCTAGTCATTACGACTACCCGTCGGACCGAGGAGGAGGTGGACGAAATTTTTTTGCGAAACCCGAAGATTCCCGAAAATCAAGCATAGCCGTGGTTCCCTTCGTCGGGTCCTACGCCGGGGACCGTAAGACGGGGAAAAAATTTGGGGAGGAAGGGAGTGTAGCCGGCGTGGAAAGGCTCTCGACTTCGAAAAGCAAAAACGTCTCTGTTGGCATAGCACGTTCGTGAGACATAAGGCCCAGGACGACCGAACGAGCCCGAGGGAAAAAAAGTGGATGAAAAACGACCGGGCTCTCGAAACTTTGATGAAAAAAAAATTCAACCGATGAAAAAACAACCGAGTCGAAAGTGTTGAATGGGCCTTACGGAAGAGAAGAGGGGGTGGCTATACCAGGGAAAGGGTTGCGCTTGGTTTTACGACACGAATTTTCGCTTTACCGGCTTCCCTCTCTTTTATTTTCCTCGTTTCTTTTTTTTTCCTATTCCTCTTCTTCCTCTTCTCTTTCAACCCGGTTTAATCCTTTCCCTGGTCGGTGAAAGGGGCATTACCGGGCCCGTTGGACGCGCGAGCTACCGTCAGCGTGCGGATTAGCGCGTTATAAGCCAGGATTCGCCGGCGACCGTCGCCCGCCTCGATCTTTCCCTTTTCACCCCTTTCGCTCGGCGAAGAAAGGCGGTAAACTTTTATTGAGGCCCCGACCGCCGAGGTTGCCGCGTAATTGCGCCCTCTCCGCGAGATTATTTCATATTCCGAGTTGGCGCGCTACTCGCCACGCGGAATTGCGAATCAATCGTCACAGTACACGTGACCGTACAGTATACGATACATTTTAGCGGTGATTCATCCATTATTTGAATCGTTTACATCGATATCGAGAAAAAGATTAAAATCTTTTTCGTACTCGTATACATCGCTGGTAAAGACCATGGAAATTGATATTTTCTTCACCAAACGAACTTACGTTCAAATTATTCTACTTTTATATTTTTTTAACCAGGCTTGCGTAATACTGGCCGGATAATAAATATAGTAAATGTTCCAAGGTCTACGATGTTAATTATTTACATTCGATCGCGATGTTGCTCCGAATGGCTTCGAACTCGGTAAGAGGAAATTGGTACATAAGTTAACGCAAAAGATTCTGCGATCGTACGAATCGATAGAGAATCGATCATCGGAGAGTGCGCAGGTACACGGCTGGACACTTCGCGGCGTCATTAATAATTCTAAATAAGGACGTCAGAGAGGCGATTAACACCTATAAATTTTCCGATACAATTGAGAATCGAGTATGTATTTTATACATCGTGGTGGAAGATTAAAGCCCGACGGGGAATGCCCGGATATTCTTCTTCTCCGACTCGGAACAGGTTGCCCGCCCATCGTGGTCTTCCTCGCGGTCGTTCGATGTTTATTTGTCGAACGGGGACAAGAAAAATACGAAAATGTTGATCGGTCGTCGTGTTTTATTTTCAGTGACGTTCAATCGTACCGCGTATCGAAAACAAAATTTCTCGTGTATAAGTCCACGATGAATTAACGAGAAACGGTTACTCGACGGAAATGAAAGTAAAAAAAAAAAGAAAAAAAAGAGAGAAAACAATGAGAGAAACACGAACGGTGAATTAACAGAGAAACGGTACACGACGAAGATGGATGGACGATTGTTCGTCTTAGGTCGGGATAGGCGTTACGAGAATCGAAAGCAATCGAACTAGGAATTCTCGGGCCCTTCGCCCCCCACCCCGCGTCGATTTCGAGCGGTTACCGTGCGTATTTTTAGGTTTCGCCGTGGAACAGAAAAACTGTTGTACGCGTCGCATCCGATCTGTCCCGGTGTTGCTCAATACCGGGTGTCACGAATCCGAAAGGAGCCGGGCCCCGGCACGGTTTGACGCGCGTTCCTAATTCGTCCGGGCGTGGGGTCCGTGCGGGGGCCGGATTCGGGGCGAAAAAACCAGACGCAGTCGCACCGACCGAGTCCTCGTTCGCTCGCTCGCTCGCTCGCTCGCGTTGTCGTTGCGAGTGTTTCGTGACGAGGCTGTCGAGCCGTGACCGCGTCTCGTGCACGACCCAAAATTCTTCCTTTTTCACGAATAGAGACCCCTCTCGCAGAAGCTCGACCGACTTTGAACACTATTCCCGTTCCCTTGGACGATGAACTTCCTCCGGACCGGGGAATTCGTCGCACGGTCGATACGTTGCGCGACTTTCCGCTCTCGCCGCGATTGCACCTTCTCGCGAATCGAAGAGGAGAAACGTTTCGAGCAATCGTGCAACATAATTGTGTACGAGTGAAACGATCTCGACGTACGCCACCCCGCTTAGAAGTCACCGGACACTCGTTTCAAAAGATTCGTACAGTTGTGGATCACTGAAATTATTTTTGTTTCTACTACAATGCTTAGTCTAAAACAAATTCCAATTGCGTTTTGTTATGCTTTCAACGTCTGTAACTTTAAAATTGAAGGGTGATACTCAAGAAATATCTTCAAAGTGACCTCACCTTGGTTACAGTGGAACTTTACAGGTTTGCAAAGTGACGAAGAATAAGGTACAGGTTTTTTCGTTAATTTTGGAAAGTTTAATAAGAAAAAGTACAATCAAACGTATCATGATCAAGATTACCAATATCTTCGAAACTACAAAGATACAAAAATGTGAAAGGTCGGTCAGAGGAAATAAAAAGAAAATGAAAAAATCACTCGCAAACACCTAAGGTGGAAAGAAGGTTTCTACAGTCGTTCGTTTCATAAATGGTTCGATCTTAATAATATTCTTAGTTTGTTTTCGAGACAGTAGTGTGAAAGTTTCGAGGCAGCGATCCTCGTTCCGTCGAAATGGGAACGGTGGGCGTGTTTTCTCCGCGACGACCTTCCCCTTCTGGGTTGAAGATTTTCAAGGTCGTTAGAATCGGCAAAGTCGTTAGTATGGTAAATAATTATCGTAGTTTGTCACAGCGAGATTGCACCCGGAAGCGTTAACGACACGGGAAAGATCGCGATCTGGTAGGTTCTGGGCCGCCGAAACGTCTTCGGGGCGCGAATGCTCCCACGGGGACCGAGAAAAATCGAGAATTAAGTCCCCCCCGTAGTCGTCAGCGTGACGAACTCTCGCGGCAAACGTCGCGCTCGCCTCTCTTTCCGCGGCTGTCATTAATCTCCGCGGTTAAGTGGAGTCGCCGTGAAAATATTTGCATATCGGGTTGCAGGCACAAGCGTTTTCAGCCGGTTTGATCGATCGTCGACGAAGGAACAACGGGGAAACGGATAGAGTCTATCGCGCGTGCGCGCGCGCGCACTCGCATCGCGGATGTGGAAAATCGTCTCGTGGTACCCGCGGGGACCGACGATCATTGTCATTCAAACGACTTTAAGTGCACCGAAGATCGGACGGTTGAAATTAGGGCGGTCCTCTTTCTCCATCCCCCTCTGCCCTCTCCGCGAACGAATCGGTTGGTTCACCCCTCGGACAGGAGCCAGGATCAGCCCTGGAGTTGAACACGGACTCCGTCGTCACGACGTCGACAGAGAGAAAGAGAGAGAGAAAAAAAAGAAAAGAGAGAAACCTCTCGCGAAGGGGATGCTCCGGGCGCTTGGACCGTATGCAGATCAGGGCACAGATGCTAGTTGCGAAGGTAACGGACGCGAGAAATATCCGGTTTTTCGATGGACCGGTACATTGTCCACTAACCTGATCGTTGGCGCTTCGAACGCCCTCTTCTTTCACGGTGTGTCTACGCAGCGATATAATTACTCGGTTTCGCTGGGTTCGAACGACTCGTTGTCGTTGCAACGAAGGTACAAATGCACGAATAGGGGGAAACGTGTATAGTGAGGTACGCGTGTAAACAGAATTTTTACCGAAATGTCTCGGAATGAATTAATCGGTCTCTTAAGTATTGTAGGAACAGTGTTTACTTATTTCTGATGAAAAATTAATTTCTTAGATTAATTTTAACATCGTTACTCTTACGAACGATTGGAAGTGTTTATTTTTTTAAATATTAACTTCGTAACGAAAGCAAAGAATTGAAAGTATTCGGCGAAAAGGAACGAAATTGAACATTACAAAGAGTAAGTTTCTCTTCGGTTCTCGGTTCTTCGACCGGTACGAAACATTCCTTAAACGTAAAAATTCCATCGTCGAAACCTAACCTAGTTTACGGGGATGAATCGGTCCGTCCGTGGGGGAGAGACTGGACGCCGTGACGCGACGATCGGATATTTCCGTCCGGCATTATAAATCGTAAACAGCGTGTATAAGTAACGCGACGAATTCTAAATACGTCGAGCCGCGTTTCACGAGCAAGATTTCGCTCGGCGAGGCGACTTTCTATTGCGCAAGCTCGACGGATCCTGTCTCCGATCTCGCCAGAAGCGACGGCCGAGCTCGAAACCCCAGAAAACCGCGAGACCGTACGTTTCCTCCGGATATCGGCATTGTCGATTTCTCACGCACGAGCGCCGCGCGCCGCGCTGCGGCAAAAAGCAATGGCGGCCACCGGACTCGTCGCCACCTCGCCGATTTCACCGATCATTATCCTCGAACACGTACACGCATCTCGTCACGAGGCAGCTCCCCGAAGACACGGGCTCGGAGACAATCCCCGGTGGCCATTATCGTGGACTTTCGACGACAAAACGGCCACGAGCCACGGTCCGCTGGTTTTCGGTATTGGTGGTGAGGTTAGGCGATGGAACGACCGGCCGTACCGTCGATGTCTGGCCACGCTTGGTTGCTCCTAATCGTAATAAAACGTGCCAAGGTGCCTGCTCGCGCGGACACCTCGCAACAGATTTCTATCTGGTTCTTTGCTTCTTTTTCCCCCCTCTGCCACGGCTCTCGGTTCACTTCCAGCCGTAGCCCGTTCAACGCTTTTCTGGCTATCGTTCGGCGATCGCCCGAGGATTTCGTCGGATCTTTCGGCAACGACACGCGACGATACGTCCGGACAATCGTCCCGAAGAGGACTCAGTGTCCCGATGCGAAAACGCGGACACATGGCGGCCGTGAGCCGCCCCGTTCCCTTCCGCTCGGCTCCACTGGAGACCTCGTTTCCGAAGATCGTTTCTCTCCACTCTTCTGCTCGCTCGCGATTCGTCAACGCTCGCTCGCACCGACGATCAGATAATTATCGCGCCTCGAAACGAATTTTCCGAGCCGTGAAAACGCCCGGTTCGAGTCGTGGACGTTTACCGAATTTTGAGCCGCGTCGAAAGCGAATCGCGCCCCGCCTCGCGGATTCGAAACGTTTTTTTTTTCTTTTGCGTCGAAACGACCATTTTCGGACGAAGACGAACGCGCTGCGCGAACGCCGATTCGGTGTCGTTCGACGTTCCCGCTTTGCGATCTCGCGCGAAGACTCGCGTTCGCACCATCTGGCGTCGATGACGACCGATCGACGGAAATTACGCCAGATGTCATTCGTCCGGATCCAGTGGAAAAAAAAGAAGCGTACGGGGCGAAAAAATCACAACAAGCCGAAAAATCGAATATCCGTGGAACCTCGCAACGATTCCGATCGACGATCCCTCGCGAGCGTCCAGTTCTACGGTTGACCCCTACCCCTGGCCACGGAACAGGAAGAGAAACACGGAACTAGAAAAAATGGAAGGAAAAAACGCAAAGGGGCGAAAGCAGCAACAGCAGAACGTTGCAAAAAAAGTCGGTGAACCGCAGATACGGAGACACGACCGGGGAGAAAGACGAATTGAGTCGTCGCAGTGCGTTCAGCGGGAAGAAAAAAAAAAAACAAACGGCAATGAAAAAAGGGGAGGGATGCACTCGGTGCTATAGTAGTTTTTCTCGGTGGCGCCACGACCGTCCTCGCTATCTACATGCTGGAGGAAATCAAATCCCTCGTTCCATCCGGATTGTACATTCTTTTTTCTTATATTATTTCGACGCTGTCGAGCGATTTTTTTTTTTTTTTATTTTGTTTATTCAATTCACGTCACTGTTGTAACTTACGAGGCACGTTACGATATCCACGTTTACAATTTTCCCGTAACAACGTTCTTGATCCTTCGAAAGCTGAATACTCTCGGTCGAAGCAATCCGCGTGGAATTGTCGCGCGGCTAACGCTCACGATTCGTGGGGAATATTGTGCCGCCAGTGTGAACTCTGTCGATGGAACGTACAAGGCGCGACTGGGTTAGAATTGTAATTCTCTTGCCTCGAATTAAATAATACGAGAAAGTTATTTACGAACGCGTGTGAACGCATCCATTGTACGCATTAATAGTTTTCGCATATACGCGTTCACGGTTTGCACCGATGACTTTTTCTACAGACTTGTACGCGTTCGTAGCATTCGAACGATCTCGCTCGTGTTCCTCTGTAACGGTGTCTCTCGATGGCATCGGAACACTTTTTATCCGAAAGAAAACCTTTTAATGCGTGGAGACGAGAAAAAGATCGAGTTCGTGGAAAAAACCGGTAGGAGCACGAGTTACGTCAGAAACGAAGCGTCGAGTGGAGTCGATTTAAGTCGAGTCAAGTCAAGTTAAGTCGAGTCGAATTAAGTTAAGTTGAGTTGAATTGCGTCGAGTAGTCGAGTCGAATACACTTGAGTCGAGTGTTCGTAAGGTCGAGTACAGTCGAGCACAGACGAGCACAGACGAGTACAGACGATTACAGTCGAGCCGAGTCGAGTACAGTCAAGTACAGTCGAGTACAGTCGAGTACAGTCGAGTACAGTCGAGTGCAGTCGAGTACAGTCGAGCCAAGTGTTCGTACAGTCGAGTACAGTCGAGTACAGTCGAGTACAGTCGAGTACAGTCGAGTACAGTCGAGTACAGTCGAGCCAAGTGTTCGTACAGTCGAGTACAGTCGAGTACAGTCGAGTACAGTCGAGCCAAGTGTTCGTACAGTCGAGTACAGTCGAGTCAAGTGTTCGTACAGTCGAGTACAGTCGAGTCAAGTGTTCGTACAGTCGAGTATAGTTGAGTCAACTGTTCGTACAGTCGAGTACAGTCGAGTTAAGTGTTCGTACAGTCGAGTACAGTCGAGTCAAGTGTTCGTACAGTCGAGTATAGTTGAGTCAACTGTTCGTACAGTCGAGTACAGTCGAGTACAGTCGAGTACAGTCGAGTACAGTCGAGTTAAGTGTTCGTACAGTCGAGTACAGTCGAGTCAAGTGTTCGTACAGTCGAGTATAGTTGAGTCAACTGTTCGTACAGTCGAGTACAGTCGAGTACAGTCGAGTACAGTCGAGTACAGACGAGTACAGACGAGTACGGACGAGTACAGTCGAGTCGAGTCGAGTTGAGTACAGTCAAGTACAGTCGAGTCGAGTCGAGTCGAGTACAGTCAAGTACAGTCGAATACAGTCGAGTACAGTCGAGTCAAGTTGAGTCAAGTCGAGTCGAGTACAGTCAAGTACAGTCGAATACAGTAGAGTACAGTCGAGTCGAGTCGAGTCGAGTTATGGAGACGTTCCCTGACAAGTTTCAACTGTTCACGCGCATGGCCACGTGCTCGACCGAGCTGCGAAAAGATTACCAAAAATTGAAGGAAAACGACGCGTCATTTTGCGCCCGTGTTCGTTCTTGGGTGGCGGGAACAACGGAAACCTGGCTCCTGTGACGTTGCATATTTCTGATAGCCATCCGCCACGAAATTCGAATCGTCCACGGTCCCGAGCGTTTTTCCGAAACCCGTTACGCAACGGTTCGTCGAGTTTTCGAGATTAAAAGCGTCTTCTCGAAGGAAACGTCCACTTTATTTCTTTTCGTTCAACGTCTTCGGAAGTTTGGCGCGTTGCGCGTACAAAGGAAACCTTAGTTCGCCGCGAGTAATAAATAACGAGAAAATACGGTGCGCGATGGATAATTCGGATTGTCCATTTAACACTAACCGATCGCGAAACAAGGATCGTATTTTTCCAAAAGGAACGTGGATGATATTGGAGCATAAATTTACGTAAAGTTAAACGAACGAAAGGAGCAACAATTAAAGCACAATTTTTCATTAAATTTTAAAACGGCCATTTGTACACGGTACGATTAACGTTGAGGACTCTTTTCAATTATTCAAGAAGAATCTTCGCGTCGTCGATTCGACTCAAACTTTACACTCAAATAATGCACGTCGTGTATTATTATACACTATTCTGTACACGACTCACGGAATACGATGTTCGAAATTACACAGTTATACTCGATGCGTACTGACGCCAGAAGCTTAAATAATAATCGATCAATTCCAGCGACACACGTAAGAAAATACTCACCGAGTATCTTTAATTTTCGTAAATTACATCTTTACCACCTCTTCCCTCTGAACCTCCGCAACGATAAATCGCGCGATACATTCGTCCACAGACTCTGTCTTCGAAAACGTAAAACCGAAGCTTTTATTCCCATTTCTTCCTCAATTCCCGTACAATTATTAACCACACCATGGATCGAATCAAAAATTTTCTACAATGAATACAAATGCATATTCTCGTCCCATGCGTCGAGAATAACACCCAGACTCTCGGGTCCCGTTCCTAAGAAACGAAACGAATTTTATCCGTATCGTGTTTGCCCGAGTGACGTTCTTCAAATTATACCAGTTCCCATCGAAACGGTGCTCGGTACGCGCGCAACGTGCGCCAATCTGCGCGCAAAACGGAAACGAAATCGTCGACCAGAACCCGGTATTTTATTTAAAACGTACCGCGAACAAGAACGCATCGTCGATCGGAAATCTCAAGACGAACGCGCAATTACGTAACGGAATTTCGTTCTGATATAACGAATCCGCTACGTGGACAAAAACCCCATTAAAGATTCAAGAGTTAACCTTTTCGCGGCGATATTTTTCGACATTGATTGCGGTAGGTCATCGAGGATACCGTCGAAACTCGGAAGACGGTTTTTCATCGTCGTGGTAGAGAGGGTAGACGATCACCGATTCCCGGTTGTTGCGCAACGACGGAAACGGGATCGCTCGGGTAGTACGTATCTGTTGGCGCGTTTCTATTAAAACCGAGCGGGTACGGTCCCTTATCGTTAACCGCGAAGCGGGACGGGGAGAGGACGCGGAATCGTTTCCAAAGGACGCGAAGATAAGCGGCACGCACGAGGCTCGTTAGATTCCCGCTGCATCGAAAATCTTGTAAACGAGCCGCCTCCGCCGCCTCCGCCGCCTCCAACGCCGACGGATCGCGCGCCGCGAAGAATGGAGACGCGAGGAGGAGCGTCGCTCGTATCTTGAACGTATCTCGAGACGGCTCGAAAAACGAGCGACCGAGCGAGAAACAAAAGACTCGCGCGAGAGAAAGGGGGAAACACGCTCGCTTCGTACGTTCGTACGTTCGTCATGAATTTCTATCGGCGACGTCGCATAAACGCGACTTTTTGGCCAGTCGAGACAAAGTTCGCGACGATCGATCCGGGGAAACAGGTTTCGCGGTGTCCTCGGCCGCGAACTATGCCCGCCCGACGAAACTCTAATCAGGACTGCGGACAAATTAATCCGGTCAGTGTTTCGTCCGATCGTTTCTCGCCCAGGATCTTTCCATCCGCGACGAATCACAGAAACGTTCTTTATTTACGATCGAAACGTCCGTGAATGTTCAACCTGAACGATAATTGTACTCGCATTACGCACAAGTTCGCAGCAAGGGTACTGATTACACCGCGTTCGGTCGAATCGGCCAGACTGGCTTACTTTGGCGATTATTAACTTTTTACTGGGAACAATTACGCGGTTATTTATTCACCTTTTACTCCATCTGTGGCGCGTAGTTTTCGTTCGTCGAAGACGGAGATTCTCGTTGAGTATCGTTCGTGTGTATCGTTTATCTGTCTTCTGTCAAGAGTCAAGAGTCACGATTGAATTTTCCGATCGTCTCGAAACAACGCGTTTTCAAAAAAATGTTCGAAAACGGAGCTCGTCTTCGCCCGTGTTGGAATTTTTCCATCGAGTTTCCCCCCGGTTGGAAACTCCCGGGCTCTGAAAATTCTACGAGCGTGTTACCGCGCACGGATATCTCCGACGATGGAAAACGGGAAAATTTCGTCGTTCGATTATTCCCGCGGGTAAGCGGCGATGGTCTTCACGGGTTTCGTTTGATAAAATAAGCCATCAGCGGACGAAGGGTGAAAAAAGGGAGGTGGAGCATCGGAGGAGACCAAGCCGAGCGAAACAGAAGAGAGAAGAGCAACCGACGTGCCCGCTTAATTAACCCCCTTCTGTAACCCTCCCTCTTATTTAAGCAATATCAATTTTACCACGACGGTCCTCCAAAGCCAATATTGACTTCGTCTCCCGGCTCGGCTGTCGCTCGCCGTCTCGAAATCGGACCCCGAATTTTCCAAACAGGATTCAACGGGCGCGTACGAACCGCGCCGAACGTCGTACAAAAATTCAAAGACCGATCGCGGGCTCCGTTCGTCGTTATCGAATCAATTCGAACGAATATCAACGGATATCCGCCTCGTCCGGTGGAATACGTCGCTACGTCGGTGTACGACGAAAAACACTGTCACCGAAAGAAAAAACATTGGAAAGAAAAAAAAAAAAAAAAGAAGAAGAAGAAGAAAAAAAAGAGAGAAAAAAAACGAATCGTCGGCTCGAAATCCTTTCACCGGCTCTCTCCCCGGGTGTGCACATACGTCGGGAAAAAACTGGAGGGGAAAAAGAAGGAGATTTTCGAGCAACAGAAGAACCCTGCACCCGGACACAAAATAGACGCACCGTCTCGGCGGCCAGGGTAAAAGAGACAGAGAAAAAGAGCGGCTAGAAGGGAACAGAGCCAGCGGAGGGGGTAACGAGAGAGAGGGTAACGGGCTAAGCGACGCGCGGAAGCGAGAGGGACCGAGTCGGAGCATACGGAGGACGCGATATGCCCGCTTAATTATCCCTCTGTGCCCCTCTCACGTATGCGCCTAGTTCGTGCTCGCCTCCTTCTCCCACTCGTGACTGGGCAGGTGTGGTTCTCTCGGTCGCACCGTCGCCCGTAGAGCGAGAAGAGTCGCGCGGTGGGGGATCGAGGCGCGACGAGGACGGACCGAGAGTGGGATCGCGGGCGCGAGTGCGACGCGACGATCTCGTACTCGGTTTCAGTTGACCGGGGTGGGGGTAGTGCACGCTCCAGCCGCTCCGAGGGCCGCCACGGCGGCGCAAAACATTCAGTCGGCAAAAAGTAGCCAAGGGGTGAGCATCACCCTGAGGTACCGGAACGCATCTATCGGTAAGTGTGCCCCGAGAGCTGCCGAGAAACCTTCCACCGATCGCCCGTGTGTTGTCCACTCTCTTCTTCTGGTTCGCGCGAGCGGATAGAAAGAGACAAAACGAAGCCGTCCTCACGCGCGCACACGTAAACCCCGTCGTGGTACGTACCTTTGTCGAGGTTTTCGCCTTATCGAGTGGGTGATCGAATGACACAACGACCGCGATACTGAACGCGCGGTGCACAACACCTCCGTCCGGATGAAGTGAGACCCCGGTGATCGATAATTCGTTGATTAAAAGGATTAACAAGGGAAAGAAATTTAAACAAAAATAATAGAAACTCCCGAAACACGAGTGTGGTGCGAGAAACGTTGTTCGAGCCAGTCGAGACCTCTTCTCGCGGTGTTGGCTCCCTAGCTCCCTTCGGTTGTGTTATGAGACGCGAGATCGTGCTCGACCGCGGCGTCCGACAAGGTCGCAGCTGAGACTTTCGAGAGCGAGGGACGGACAGCTCAAGGTCGAATCTCCACCGAGGTTCGCGAGACCATCACGACGACGGAGACGGAGGCGGAGACCCTGCTAACGTCACGGCAGAGGACCGGTGGTGCGCGAGGGACCATCGAAGAAAGATACCGGGATGGAAGTCCGCGCGATGGAGTACCGTCCCTTGATGCCCACGGGGATGATACCGACCGGTCTTCAGGACTATCACGCGGCCATTCCGGACCTCAGCCCGCCGAGGAGCCAAGGCTCCTCCACCGGTGGCGCTTCCTCGATCGGCGACTACGCGCCCCGCATGTACACACCGCCCACGCCGCCCACCCCGCACGATGACGACAAGGTAAAGGACCATATTTCCTTTATTTCAAGGTTACTGCCTCAACAACGGAAGTAACCGACATCGAGCGAAACGCGACCACGTCCTTCGTGAAATCTTCCACCTTTCTCGATTCATTTTACCGATCAGCCGCGTCTGCCCCACCGATCGATTTTACCATCTCGATCCCCTAACCGAGATACCGAGGACGCTCCATTCGAGGAGATTTTCAACTATCGTACTCTCCAATGGATACGAAATCTACGCGGCTACCTCGAGCAATCGCTCACCGTTTACTCCGGTTTCTCGTCGCCCCGAATTTCGCGCGTTTCGAGCAGATACGGAGATCACGATTTTCAGTCTCGAAGATTATTTTCGATAAACGATCGAAAGCTACCGATACTTACCGAGACGGGTAAAGGAAACGGTACGTCACGTTCGTGATCAATATTTTCGACGATCGACGGTTTTTTCTATTTCGTTAACGAAATAGAGCGAGAATCGCGACTTGGAATTTGGCTCGCGAGGCTCTTGCGATAGTATTCGACACGGTTGAACTTTCGTTCGGTCAACGAGGCAGTATCTAGATTACCGAAGGAGTTGCGCACGATTCGACGCGATTTCGTCGGAGCAGGTTTCGAGGAAATTTCGAGTCAATTGTACACAGAATTCGTACAACACGGATAGGTGCGTTACTCGGTGGAATTTTTTGTACACCCGGTTGTCGCAAAGCGAGCCGCGTTTCGTTGTTAAGTTCTCGGTGGCACACTGCGTCGCGAGGGTTGATGCATCGGCAACCACGTACAGTGGGTTCTCACGTGCTCGAAATATTCGTAAATAGAACCTGTTCTTTCTTGCGTACGTTACGTACACGAGTGTGCCGGGAGAACGTTAAATAATGTATATTTCAGAAATTACTCGTACGACGAGAAGTTAATTTATGTGTACACGCCTCGTAGCTAGTTAAGTAACGAGACGATGTAATTTATAGAAAGTGTCATGTCGCCGGTTAATTACATTTTTCGGCGAAACGAAAAGGGCTCGAGGGTAATTAATAATTCCGATAGAGATAGTTCCCGGGAGAAGAAGAGAAAAAAAAAGAAAAAAACAACGTTTCGCTTCTACCGCGTGAACGCACGATAGGGATTCCTACGAGGTGAACGACAACGATTCTTTTCGAATTTCTCATTCCGTTCGACAAACGGTGAATTTCATCCCCTAATCGTCCCAATGAGCGTTTAGAATCGCCTCGTGATAAATAGCAATTTGTTCGATACGCTACCGGCCTCGAAATAATCATTGTTGCCGTTCGCTCGAGGAACAAGTATAATACGTGAAAGTTGCACGCAATATAAAATGCAATATCGGGTAAAGGAACAATACGCAGAAGTACTTTACCGTTCGACGATACAGCGTTATCGATCCGACATCGAATAATCGGAGTGGCTAAAATTACGAGTACACGTAATCGTAACCAGCGACACGTCCAACGATTTCGGCCATCTTTTCTCGCACGTTCTCGAAACGGTGCGGTTCGATTCGAAACAAAGACCGTGTTGACGATAAACTACAAACCCTATACGTAAAATTAGAAAAACATTTCTCGTATTTATCATCGTTGCGATATTTATCACAAATTGTACCGTGCTGCTCGAAAAGTGACCGCGTAAAGATTTTACTCGAACCTTCGTGCATCGAAAGTAGCCAAACCCTCGAGGTTTCGGACGTTAGCCGAACAAACGCAAGAATCGATGGATTTCTTCACCCACATGGCTCACAGACTTTTAAACTTCCTACGACGATACCCGTGGTTGCAAAATATTTCCGAAATACGCGTTTCGTTGCGTTTCGGTGTCGCAGCAGGTGGTGCGCTACAGTTTTTACCCGGCTGAGACTTTACGAGTGTCTCTCTTTGTACGCGCGCGCGCGCGCGTTTGTGTATGCGTGTGTGTATGCGCGCGCGGCCACGACTTAAACACGTGTTTCACAGAACGCCTCGAGAAACATCGGCATTCTTAGAAATTCTAACGGATATTGCATCGAACCGAAATGCCTAAGCTCAAACATTTGCCGCGCGCGTTTCACAATTCGTGAAACTACGGTTGCGCTTAGATTCGTTAACGAGACACTCGCGAGTCTTCTTCGTTTGGATATGTTCGAAGATGGGTCCCGGTTACCCATCGGTGATCCGTAGGGTTGAATCGTAATCGATACGAGCAGATTCGCGTTGAAATCTGGCCAACAATTTCAATAGGGCTCCACGTGAATTGCACGCACCCTGTGTGTACGCAAGTTTCGGTGCACGTGTCGATGAAAAGGAATTCAGAAACGATTAGAACCGGCACAAAGGTGACGTTGATCGAATATTAATGAAACTTTGCAACCGTTCGATCGTTATTGCTTCTCGAAGCAACGATAGCCTCGTTTCGATATCGTGTCGCGTGCGTGCGAGTTTCTTTCAATTTCCTCGAAGACGATTTCGGAGAAATTCTTTGGATAATTGTCCATCGAATCTCCATAATTATCCAGAATCTCGAGAGGAACGGATAGCAATTTTCCCGACACCCTGTATCACTCGTCCCTTGATTTTCCAGCACGGTTCAAAATTGCAACGCGCGCGAACAATTTCCGTACGTTCTGGCGTGCATTTTGATTTACACCGTATCGTTGCATATGCAATTCAAATTAGGGTCAAAAAGAGTGCTTGTTGCGCGTCATCTTCGACAAATTTACGCGTACTGTCGATTTAAACTATTCTTCGACGAAAGGACGTTGCTATTACGTTTCCACGCAACACGAGACCGAGAGGTTGAACGAGAACTTCGATTCGATAGACGGTGGGAAAGTTTCCCGTGGAAATTTGGCCAGAAATTCGCCCAAGGTGGTCGCCTCCGCGATTGAAACCAATTCGAGGAATCGATCGGGAGACATTCTTGATTTTTCGTCGCTCTTAAAATTGATTGAAAAATCCACCGCCGCCGACTCGAAAATTTTATTCGTCGCTCGCGTTTCTTTATCGCGAGTACTCCTCTCGAATTTCGCTCGCGAATGGAACTCTGTCGCGGATTAAACAACGGGTACACTTAACTCTCGTTAGGCTCGTGAAACACTCGATCTCGAAATCGAGTCGCCAGTTTCGAATTCGATTCGAATCTGCAATTTACGCGCCCATGAATCTCGAAATCTTTCGTGTTTCCCGCGACACGGATTCGATTCGATTTTCGTGACCAATCGCGTTGCATTTTTGAAAATTCATCTCCCAAGAGACTGAAGAACAAACGACGATCGATTTTAACGTTCAAAGGCCCTCGAATCGATCGTTGTTGTTTACAAGTGAATCCACCGACGCTCCACAATTTTCGCTCGTTTGTACGCGCAATGGTCGTCGTTTCGTAGTTCGAAACGGCCTTACGTCAGATTTAGTCGAGAAAAAGTTCGCACGATAAATCTCGCTTTCGAGTAACAATTTTTAAACTCCATTCGAGTAATCATCCCCACCCACCATTTATATTTACGTAGTGCGAACGTTCGAGATAAAACTCGCTACCCACCCCGCTTTCGAGACAAGATTAACCGTACTCGTTTCGTTGCTCGAAAGCGGGAATCACGGAAAGTATGTGTACTTTAGGAAACGAATTAAATTTCAAGAAAGAAAGAACTGTACGTATTATCGCGATAATAATTCTCTTATCGTATTTCCGATTGCAGAGATTTTTGTCGAGAATCTCGTTCGATCGAAAACAATAGATTTCGTCCACGATCTTGATACCGGGCACTACAACGAGCAATTGGATATTTTCCTACAAGAAGTTTCCACAATTTCGAACGAAACTTGTTGTCGCGTTTCAGGTTGTAATATTGTATCGTATTCGATCTTAATTACGGGAAACCCAAAGTGAAACAACGATCCGTATAAACGCGGCAAGAGGTTCGACAGTTTTCGAATCTTCGACGAGCTTACTGTTTTCTCGAATTACAAATCTCTCACCTGGTCTGGAGGCACTTCCCTCGAGTCGTTCTCGAGCTTTCGATCATCGATCTCCGTTTTGCTACGAACGAATATCCGCGAAGCTCTTGAAAACTCGGAATTCTCCTCTCCATCGAAGTGTCTAATATTAATCGTATTAAAAATTCACGTCGCATCTTCGTTCGGTTAATTCTTCGAAAAAATGTTGCAACGATCCCTTAACGATCCTTAACGCGCGAAATCTTTGAAAAATTCTCAACGAAAGCAGAACGAATCGTCGTCTTCCGCGCGCGCTCTCCGAAAGCGGAGAAATCATTCTGTTTCCTTTGGTCGCAATAAAGAAACGTTTCGAAGATGCAAACGAGCATCGAATTTGAAAAAATTCAACTCGCGCGACGAATCGTGAATTGTCTCGGTAGATTGTGTGTCGATCGGCGTGGAGAAATGTTCGAAAATTGAACGACGATTGTGCCCGAAACGAGATCAAGGATCTTAGAAACGCGGCTGAATGAAAGAGGGAGGCGAAATCCTGGCGGTGTTCGATGTCGCGTCGATTCTCGGCGACCTTCTCACGGAGTCTCTGCATAGGGGATCTCGAAGGATCAGAGAGAAGATCCACTGACCCCGGTGATCTTAAAGGCGCATTCATGCCGCGCAATTTTCCAGAAGTGGACGACAATGAGACGCTGTCACAATAAAGACTCGGGCGCTGGCTGCAACAAGGAAAATAATCGTACGCCCTGAAACGAACGATACAATTCGATTTTTTCCTCCCTCTTCGTTTCTCGTCGCGACCTTCTTATCTCGCGATTCAATTTTTTTTAGTCACACCGACCACTTTGTCTTCCGTACGCGCGCAACGTTTCCGGTCGCCTCTGTCCTGCTTCGTCTCGTACCGTTTCGCAACAGCTGCTCTCGTTCCCTCTTTCGATATTTTCCCCTTTCTGGGTGATTTTCGTTTCTATCTTTTCGCCTTGCATCGTGTTCCAAAACTTCCGAACTCCGCTAACTACCCTCGGTCGTCGTACTTTTGTTTGTATCTTGCTTCCGGTTTCCCAGTCGACGCGCTACAGTTTTTTCCAAACTACACCCTTTTATTTTTCTCGAGATACCATTCTGTCCGCGGCGCGTCGTTATTCCTCCGCGTCTTCTTGAAACGGTGGCTTCGAATAATCAGAGTGTCTCGTGTACGCGGATTGAACGCACGTGGCCATAGATTTTTGCTCGAGATCGTTTGCGCGGCACGAGCAGCTTTCAAATTACGCGTTGACGACCGTCTCTTTTTCGTTTCGTGTTTCCGCGAGCATCTGTTCCGGTAACCAACCCTTCCCTCTTGCTTCTTTCTCGTATTTTTGCGATGAAATCGTATCCACCGCGTTCCGAAATCATTGACGCGATGTATTCCTTCAAAAAAATGTATTCGATGTTTAAACTTTGACGCATCGAACCGGATGAAAAAATTCGGTGGAAATTCCTACGATCCTGATCAACTTCGGTCCGATTACGCAATACTTGCACTTTTCGGTCGATGCGAATTAACAAACCTTTATTAACCACAAAGTGGTTAACGCGATGATATTTTTATCTTCGACGGACTTGCCATTTTAACTAATTTTCATACGAACAAACGCTTGCACCGAAGATAACAAGAAATCGGAAGAATCGTTTGCATTCTTAAACGTTTTACATAAATTTTCGATCATATTCTGAATATTGCTCGCTTATCTTGTGTCTATATTATGACAAATTTTGCATTACGATTCATCGCCTTTCGACCGAAATTGCCTGCGCTCTGTATCGTATAAAATAGGTAATCCTATGTTTGCGACATATACCGATTATGATACATTACTGTCTCAGTTGCGATTTCAGTCGTATTTCAAACCCGATTACCGCGCGCAATCTCTTACTGCAAAGGAAAATCGTGGACACGTATATTGTCGTATATTTCGCGTCGATAGCGAACCAATTATCGCAAATGGAACGAATATTTCATTCTACCGTGTCGTCTAAGGAAAGGACGTATCTTTATTCTCGAATTCCCTGTGATCTTAAAAATTCAAACATTTTTCGTACACAGAAATGGAATTCGTTGTACCTCGAACAAGGTGCAAACATTTAATACGTTTTTTTTTTTTTTGGCAACGTTGAACTTAAAAATCGGTGCAAAGCTTACCAAATTTACTCACTCGAACGTATCTTTCGATATTAAAAATTAACGAAATTCTGGTTCGGTAGATTCTCTATGAAACATTAGGGTTTCTATTGCAAGATTTTTACTCCGTATTCAACCGTAGCTGATTTATCATTTGCGTACAAACTAATTAACCGTCACCCTGCGTGTCTTGGTTATTTCACATCTGACACCTTCGTAAATATGTACTATTACGTATACGTGTACAACAACCGTATACGTATCAATGCTAACAAATTTTGTAATATCCATCCATTGAATCTTTCCCAACGACTCGTTTAGGCTATTGTATTTCTCGAACGCGACATCGATTGCTTAGCTACTTCGTTTTATCGCATCCATTTTCACTGTTATTTTTCATGTATTTATGTAATCTCGTCGTACATTTTTTCCTTTTGCATTACGAGCTACTCTTGCGCTCGTTTCTTCGATCGTTCAACGACACAGGAATACGAATCGTTTTAATTTGCCAATAGAAACGTTCTTCGGTACTTTGCGAACGAAACTTCGAGTATGTAATTTATTTTAATCAACGTTCTCTTCCTTTCGCGTGGACCCTCTCCGCAACGTTGAAACGTAACACCGAAAGAAGTTTTGAACAAAATTAACGGAAAAGTAAACGCGCCAGGTATAAAGGAATTGAACCGCGCAACGTGGTAAATGAAATTGAAAAATAAATAACGTGCACGCGTGTGCAGAGACCCGTCGCAGCGTTATCGTTCGTACGTAGAACGAATAGCGAGCCGAGATATTTAAATATTCCTCTCTTATCTCCCGGTGTATTATTCTAATTCGTATTGTGCGGATTGAGAAACCTCGATCGAGGCAAACCAACGTACGAAAATTCTCTTTTCTTTTTCTTAGATACTGTTCAACGAGTGCTCGCGTCCCCGAAGTGTAAACAAGTACACGTTTTCCCATCGACGAGTTTCCGAGCAGCATTCTCGAGAAAACCGATCAGTAATTATTCGTGTAATTATTTCCAGACACGCGGACACCCGTAGTATTTTCCGTGCCCAGGTTCGTCATTTTTCGCGGACGGATCCCTCGTCTCCGAATTTCCTCGCGGCCTCCACGCCCGAGGGTGAATCTTGAATGTCTCCGGCAAGGGCGCGCGCGATTGTGAAAACCGGCGGGGGCGGGCCATTCTTCTCCTCGTCGCCGAGTAATTCCATTTGTGCGTCACTGAGATTCTGAAACTTGACCTGTTAAAAAGTCCTTTACCGGGGGTCTCGTGTTCCACGACGCTCGAGCGAGAGCGCTCATCGGGCTCCGCCGAGAGGAAAATTGCCGGAAAAGAGCCAGTTTTTTCCCATTCGTCATCCTGGAATTAGGAAACGTTCTCCACGCTTGAAAATTAATAACGATCGATACGAGCTTTCCACCTTCTTCTTGGATACGTCGTTCACGCGTGTTTCCGGAACTCGTTCCCTTAGCCTCGATTATTGGATTCAAAAGTCTCGAATCGACGAATCCGAAGATTACGAGCGCCGAGAATTTCGAGCGTATTTTTCCCGAGATTGCTCGCGGAAGAATCGGTGGAGAATGTTCGAATTTCGTTCGTTGGTTCATTTCGGTTACGATTAACTTCGCGATGGGACGAAATTAACAGTAGAAGTATCGATAGTGAACGCATTCTTATTTTTATCAGACCAAATGCGTAACTTTAAAGTTGAGAAAATTAATTTACGAGTACCATTAGTCGTCTATTTTATTAATCGTCCATGAATATTGCAGGCAAAGACACAACTGATAATTGAGTAATTTTAAAAAAGTTTGAAACATGTCAAATTGATCTCTTTCTAGTGTTAAGTTACAAATTAATTTACGAGTACCATTAGTCGTCTATTTTATTAATCGTCCATGAATATTTCAGGCAAAGACACAATTGATAATTGAGTAATTTTAAAAAAGTTTGAAACATATCAAATCAATTCCTTTCTAGTGTTGAGTTACAAATTAATTTACTAGTACCATTAGTCGTCTATTTTATTAATCGTCCACGAATATTGCAGGCAAAGACACAACTGATAATTGAGTAATTTTAAAAAAGTTTGAAACAGGTTAAATTGACCTCTATGGTAGTTCTAGTGTTAATAGAGTCGCGTCAATTCGAGCAACTTAACGCGTGGACTGTCACGATGTCGCTGCACGATGCAATTCCCGTCGCCATTTTTCGCACAGACGCCAGCTACGGGACGGCTGGTTATTTGTTTCAATTTTTTCTCGTTTCTTCGCGAATAATTCAATTCTCCGACGCGTGCTAATTTTCATTACTGTTCGTTATTTACTCGTAGATACTTGAACAGGGATCGTCGACTACGAATCAATTGGTCAACGCGTCAACGTTTTTAAAAATTGATTTTAGACACTCTTTGTAGGAAGATAATATAATTGGCTTGTAATTTGAAATATACGTATATAAAATTGTACCAGAAAAAACGTAGAATCCTAGAGATTCGTTCCTCTTCTTTTTTTGTACGTATAATTCGTCCCGAAATATTCCATGCGACACGAGTACGATGTATTGCAGCGAGAAAGAAAAATCAATGGCGGGTTGAGAAGAACGCGATACCACCAGTAAAGGGAATACGAACAGTGTGGATTAATTTTTACTTAGACGAAGGTCGACAAAAGTTGACTAAAAGTCTGGTCCAATACGACTCGAAATTCCTTTCACGACCGATCTTTCTTTCTTCTTAGAATACATTCGGTGTACGATCCGAGTTTCAAAAGTTGATCAAAGTTAAACAGATCCGTATATACTCCTTTGTGAAAAGGAAAATTAAGAAAGAGAAACTTTATTTAACGTCTAGACACATGGAAATATGTATAAGGATGTAAGTTGGGTCGATCGTGTTCGAGATATTATTTCTCCGAATAGAAATGAAAAGAATTGACAATTTATTTAAATATTTAAAAATTCTCTCTCATTGCGACAGCTACGGAACAAATATATTTGTTCGTACGCTTTGTGATATTTCGAAATGTTATTCGTTTGGCACCGAGTCGATAAAATTACCTACAGAGAATGGATTGATAAATAAATAAATAAATTGTCCCGGTAGATTCCAACCGAAACGTAGATTTTGTAACAGAGAAATACGAACGACGAAAACAATCGTGCGTTAGAGTATTTTGATACGAGAGGCTCTACTGTACTTATGAAATTAGACGTTTTTATGTCATAACTTAATAACAGTAATGACTGTAATTCTAACTTAGTATCCATTGTACAACGTGTTACGACCAATGAGTTTAAATACGATGCAGAGTTCGAACGAACTCAAATTTAAGAAGAATGCCACGTTGCTATTAAAATGATTTGTTAAATTGCAATAGGAAGAGCAGAAGTATTCCTAGAGATTCGTTCTTAACAATACTTTCGAGCAATTTGTAGCAAACGATCTCGTTGAATATTCCAAATAAAACGATCAGTTCTGAGACAGTTCTTCTACGCTCCAGAGCATTGTTTCTTAACATTGTAACTACCGACGGTAAACATGCTTTTATATCCACCAAACTTTACACGTGTCTTCGAAGCAGAAGAAAATACAAATTTCGATAATCGTCACCGAATATTGCGGTCAAAAGCTCGGTTAATAATCGAGTAACTTCGCAAAGAAATACAAAAGAATCAAACGACCCTTTTGCTAGTTTCAACATTAATATCGACACAATAGATTCGCAACAAAGGGCCAAGTTGTTCCATTTTGAAAACAACGTATCGCAAAAACTAGTACCTTTCCCTGTACCGGTTTACCGTAATGTTGCAACAACCGACACAGGCGTAGAGAGTCTCGAAAAGTTACCGGTTCTTTCGATAAAGTCCAGATTAACAACCGAGCAACGTTGTTCGACGTGTTCGCTACCAGCAGCAAAGTGTGTTTCTCGAAGGTATTCGCAATTACGAATATCAAGGATCGTTGCATCTCGAGAACCGAGGATCTCTCCTGTTCTACTTCGTTTCTCTTAAATCACCTTGCAGTTCGTTGGAACGAGAAAACCAAAAAAAAAAAAGAAACTGTATTTATCGAACGTATTCTCGATGATTCGTAAACAAAATTTAATCATCGACTCGTACACCGTTCCGTCGGAACTTTTCCAGTACAGTTCCCGAACGAAACGTTGACTCGTCGTTTGTCAAGAACTCGGAAAATTTGCGGGAAAGTACACCGCCAATGAAGAACCGTGGCTGCATTAGTAAATTAAACGATTATTCGACACCCTAAATGGGAACGGTTAATCGTTGCTCGAGCTCGATGCAACTGTTCCGTCGGTGGCTGCACGGTGCAACGGTGCAACGTTTGTGCATCGCGAAGATCGAACGATTCTTTTGTCCGTCTCGACGAACTCGTCGGTGGAAAACTCGAGGAAATTCACCGTTTTTCCTCCGTGGCCGACGCAACGAAACTTGTTCGTTTCGAGGGTGAATCCTTTCCCGGATAAGACTGGTTGAAAATTTTCACCCGAAGTTTCGCTCGACGATTGGTCAAATTCTGACGAAATTCTCGAGTAAGTTTTGCATTACGTCGTTCGGCAAATCTCCGATGACGCACGACGTTATCGTCCCGATTCCGTTCACATTCGGTCCAGACTTCGATCGGTGTGTTCGTTCGCTACGGTATCGTACTTCTGCTCCGATTTACGAAAGAGAACACGGAATACGGCCCGATTGCGTAACGTTACGCGAGTTTGTCTCGTAACGAGCCAAGGTGTACGCCGAACACTCGGGATGCATCGATCAGGAATTTCGAACAGCGTCGAAGATTCGAAACGAGCACTAAGGAACAACATCGAGGATGGAACGAGCAACGATCGAAGAGGATCCAGAATTATTTCTAATCCGTATCGCTGCTCGTTAATCTTATCGTCTCGTGCATTTCATGGGAACGCGAGAAGAACACTCGAATCGGTTGCGTTTCGTTTCTTTTTTCTTTTCTTTCTTTCTTTATTTCTTTCTTTATTTCTTTCTTTCTTTTTTCTGCCCAAAAATTGCGCCACCGAGTTTTTACACGCGTCATTGCATTATCGTGTTCTCCGTATTGGTTTTATCGAGTCGCGAAAGTTTCCGAAATTATTGCCTAATTGCGCGAACGATTTTTACAAATAACGGGTAACAATAATTACGCGCCAGAGAGAGAAGTGAGGTGGAGGGTGGGGGGAATCTCGTTGGTTTGATCGGAGGTAATCGCCGCGCGCGATTTCTTCGCGTTTCGCAAATTTCGCGTCCCGGACAGTCGGGGAACTTTTTCCATTTGCTCCGCACAGATTGAATAACTTTCGAACTTCTTTTATCACTCCTTTTTCCCCCGTTTGCCCCTGAACGATATTGTGGTATCTGCCGGCACGACAAACTCCGAAATTAACGATATCTTTTCGCACTTTGCGCCGCAATCTCCCCCACCCCCGTTCTCCGCGAACGTAATAATTCGTAACGCAACGAATATCGAGTGTCTTCGATGCACACCGTGTATATTACAAATTGTGATGGATTCTCGGAGAATACATCGCGATACATCGCTCGAGATCGGTCCTCGTTCGTGAAGTATTTACACGATCGACTCGTTCGAATCTTTTCAGTTCGGAACGCGATTGGAAATTAGTGACCAGAACTCTAACGCCCTTCTCGACTCACGTGACAATTCGTAACGCACGAATATCGAGTGTTTTCGATGCACACATTATACAATTCGTGTATATTATAAATTGTGATGTATTCTCGGAGAAGATGCGCTCGAGATTGGTCCTCTTTCATGAAGTATTTACACGATCGACTCGTTCGAATCTTTTCGGTTCGAAACGCGATTGGAAATTAGTGACCAGAACTCTAACGCCCTTCTCGACTCACGTGACAATTTGTAACGCACGAATATCGAGTGTTTTCGATGCACACAATATACAATTCGTGTATATTACAAATTGTGATGTATTCTCGGAGAAGATGCGCTCGAGATCGGTCGTCTTTTGCGAAGTATTTACACGATCGACTCGTTCGAATCTTTTCGGTTCGGAACGCGATGGAAATTGGTGAATCGATTCCGTTGTTCTTTTATCGATGGAAAAATTGTGCAAAGAGAAACCAAAGGTACACCTATCGTATAAAATCCACGGGATCGGCGCGCTGCTCCAAGAAAAGAGAAACTGGAATCTCTGTATTAGCGAACGAAATTAGAGAAATCCTAGCGGGAAGCTTTCTTCGTCGCAGTTTCGAATCTTTCGATCCCTTTGACTGCCGAAATATTCACGTGGAGAGAAATTCGAAAGGAAAAATTCAATCCCGCCCGATAATTAATTCTCCACCGCGGAATTTTCAAATTCGTAGACGACCGTTCACGCGCGCGAACCACTATTTTCCATTTCCGTTTCGTCGTCCCTCGACCCCGAAAAAAAATCAACGAACACGAATTCTCCTTCGTAGTCGAGTCTCCGGATGCGAGACATTTTTTCCGAGGAAATAATTCGCGTCCGGTTTAACGCGCGAATAATCTGCCCGCCGAGAACGGAAATCGGACGTTCGTTTCGGAAATTCACGCAATAAAAGTATTCGCGAGAAACGATCGCCTCGTTCGGAAGATAACCGATCCTCGTGAAGATCGTTTTTCGAGCGTGTCATCGGTATTCCCTTTCGAGGAACGAGTTCGAGCATCGTTTTATCATCTACGAGAACGAACGCAAAACGCTTCGAAACGAGAGGCAGCATCGATTCGCGACGAAAACGTGGTTAGAAATTAGATATTTTTCGAGAACGTAAAATTAAAAGAGTTTTCCAACTTTCTATCGGGTTGCTCGGAAAGTGATTTCGTTTTCCAAAATGGAGAATAGATAATTTAATAAAAGGTTTACACACTCTAAAAAATCGTGTTTCATTTTCACCAAAAATAAACGAAATCTTTTTCAGAACAACCCAGTATATATCATTATTATTATTAACGGAGCTTTCTGATAGAATGTAAAATAAAAATGAAAGTAACAGAGGTATCTCTCAAATTCTACCAAAAATAGAGTCATAGAAATCGTTGGTCGACCATCTGTTACCCACCTGTGCGTAGATATCCACTCTCTGGTTCACCGAGGCTAGATCTCGAACGCCCATTGGCGTGCAACGCACAATACTTACCGATGCACGCGCACAGTTTCCACGCAGCAGTGGTACCTAATCGTGACGCCACGAATTCGTAAACACGACGCGTTGAAATCTCTGGCTCGCACCGGGAACGTTCTCCTAGGTGTGTTCCATTGTGTTCTCGCACCTGCGAGAAATCGAGAATCATTTCCGCTCGATTTGCTCCGACTCGGGGAAAGGGTTAAGGGTGCGCGAGAAAACGCAAACCGGAACGTAAAAGCGAAACGTTTTTTACTTTTTTTTTTTTTTTTTCTTCTTTTCTCTCTCTTTGGAACGCTGCCCAGGGGCCCTCTGTTCGGCTCGTAGGCGAGCTGAACGCGTATTTCAGCCACTTACTTTCGAAGCACCCTGTACACGGGGTGAAACGATGTAAAAGAATCCGGGCCGCTGACGAAACTCGAAGCGGCCCTCTGCTTCGACTTTCATTAAGGAATCGTTAGCGCCACCGTTCTCATCAGCATCCTCTTCCTTCGTCTCCTTTCTCGACCTTCGTTTCGCACCCTCTCCGCTTTATCCGCCCGTGGCTCTCCTCCCGGCTGTTTCTCCTCCCGGCTATCGTCGCTCGCTTTTTCTCCGGTTACACCTTCCGAGCCGCGTTACGCGTTCTTCCTGCTCCTTTTTCTAAAGCGATTCCTCCCACCCGAGTGTTCTTTGCATCCGCGATAGCCTATCTCTCCTACCTCTTTCGCCTTTCTCGCGTAATTTCCTCCGCGAGTATCGGCCGAGAGAATCCGCTTCTCTCGGTTTCGGTGCTCTTCCAACAGCAAGAGACCCTTCCCTACTATCGTCTCGCGACCAATTTTTCGGTTTAATACCTTTAATGGAGAACGTTGCTTTCCACCATGGAAGACCGATCGTTTCTTTCGACCACTCTCGCGACCAACCTTTTGTTTCCACGACGATCGGTTCCCTCGATCGACAAATTCGTCTTCGTCCACCCAACCACCTTGCAACAGATACTTCCAACCCTTTCGAACACCCATAGATCGATTCGTAGGATATTTCGGAGTTTCTGCGAACGTTTCAACCTATTCCCAACGAACCGTACCGAAAGGTCCGTTTGCGTTCGTTCTTTGCTCGTCTCGAGCTGGAATTTCGCAACCGACCTAGAGAGAGAGAGAGAGAGAACGGAGAGAGACGTATGGAAATTAAAATTTGGCGTTTTTTGGCATATCTTCGCGAGAACGTTGCCAACGGATTGGCCAAGTTCTTCCGAGGAGAACGAGTCCAAACGCGACGCGATCTGGGCTATTTTTTTTTTTTTATTGCGTCCGATTGAACATTTTTCAGAAGCGATTATACAACCGCGCGATTACAAGTTAGGTACCGAGATCTCGTGTAACGGAGTATTAATTTCTTTCTCTGAAAATTGTTAATTAACGTTAACCTTCGAATTTGGCAAACTTTTAGGTGAGTGTATTCGAATGGTGTAACGTTCCAACTGATAGTAATGTAGCGTAGTGGCGAGCGTAGGAATTTGGATGAAATTTGTCGTAGAAATAGTAAGAAATATAAACGTAAATTATATAGTGAACATCTCGTGTAAAAATATTAATCTTCTAGAAATTTGGATAAAATTTGTCGCAGAAATAGTAAGAAATATAAGTATAAATTACACGGTGAACATCTCGTGTCAAAATATTACCAATCACCTACGCTTGTTACATAACACTGTTACTCGAGACGTTCTACAACTTCAAGATACCCGATTAAGCAGTCTTTTCAAACATTGCACTTATTCTTTTCATAACTGATTCGTCTGTTACAGTCACGTGGATGTAAACGCTGTTGATATTCGTTAAAATCGACAATAATCGGTACGAACGTTTCCTTTGTAAGCAGAGAAAATTTATTTCAACGAAATTCAGTACTCAAACTTTCGCTCGTGAAACGGTTAGTAATATTTTTTCGATAATTTTCCATTCGACACGAGACAAAATATTCCTCCGGACTTCCATCTTCGTTCCATCAGCCGCGATCTCGACAAGTTCTCCCTCTTTTCGTCGAGTTTCCCTCCCCTTGGACACCCCCCCTGTCACCTTTCGCGGTCTGTATCCTCGTGCTTTTCATTCCTTTTTGCTCTGTTCGTCGCGCTCTCCTTTCACCGTTTACGCACGTGCCGTTCACCTGCCCGTCGTTCGATTCCATCGTGTTTTTTCGTTAAACAATTCTCTCCCTCTGTCTCGAAGAGCGTGCGTGTCGTGGTACGGCTGGTTTCGCAAAAGAATCCGAAGATCGACGGGGAGATCGATCCCGAAGTTAATCTCCTCGAGGGTGGAAAAAAGAACGTTCGATTTCGAGAACTCTTTTCGAGAACAAAGACCGTGAAAATTGTAACCTTCGACGCTTTTCGTGAAAATTTCGATCGTCGATTTCGTTGAAAAGCGTAATTCACGCTCGGGGGAACAATTTTCGCGATGTTTTTTCGATAACGATCGAAGAAGAACCCGAGTGGAAAGAATAAGCGAGGGAAGAGCTTCTTTCGAACTTGGTTTTTTGTTGTTACCGTTGTAACATTTGCGAACTTGCAGGCCCTTTTCCTTAATGAAACAAAAATTACCAACCATCGCTCGTTTCGTTACCACTTTTTCGACTCTTGGTCGTTAATCTTTCTTTTACCATCGAGAAAGACTCCCTAAAAAGAGGTCAGATATGTCGCATTAGAAATAACGATGAAAATAAAGTTCGAGGAGACTTTATCCAAACCCTTCGTTCTACTCGAGCTATTCTCCAAACGTCTCGGAATGTAATTTACGAAAGAAGTGCTTAAGAAGCCGTAATAGGTCTTGCTTAAACACACCTAATTGTGTCACCCAGAAAGCACAGTGTATACAAGAGACGAGAACTAGGATTTCTTCGCAAATGCTTCCAACCTCGAATCTATCGTTAAGCTTGCGATTGAAAAAAAAGCGTGCACAAATGCTTGATAAATTTCATTCTGTATATTTTATTTTCCTACGGATATATCTACATAGGTATTGTCGTTGAGTATTTATGCGCAGTATCGAAAGAGATATCGCAAAGTGCATCATTATTTTCAACAGATTTGGTTCTAATTCGATCTCAACGATCACTCGCGTTCGTCGTTCCGCGCACGGGAATGCGATCAAAGGGTTAAACGCCCCTAATTGTCGCTCGGTATTCGCGGTATTCGCGAGAAAAGAAAAGAAAGATTTCATCGAAAATACTTGGAATCTTTCTTAAAGTATTTCGAGTCTTTCCAAGTATTTAACAACCAAGTACAAAGTATTTAGTACCAAATACATAGCAAAAAGTACAAAGTATTTAGTACCAAGTACATAGCAATAAAGTACAAAGTATTTAGTACCAAGTACATAGCAATAAAGTGCAAAGTATTTAGTACCAAGTACATAGCAACCAAGTACAAAGTATTAAGTACCAAGTACAAAGTATTTAGTACCAAGTACATAGCAATAAAGTACAAAGTATTAAATACCAAGTACATAGCAACCAAGTACAAAGTTTTTAGTACCAAGTACATAGCAACCAAGTACAAAGTTTTTAGTACCAAGTACATAGCAATAAAGTACAAAGTATTTAGTACCAAGTACATAGGAATAAAGTACAAAGTACTGAGAACCAAGTACATAGCAATCCTAAAGAAGGGGTCTAAAGAAATTATTAGCCACAAAATATTTCATCGAAAATACTTGGAATCTTTCCTAAGTGCTTCGAGTCTTTCCAAGTATTTAGCAACCAAGTACAAAGTACTAAGTATCAAGTACATAGCAACCTTTCCAAGGAGTCGAAGGAAATAATCAGCCACAAAAGATTCCGTCCAAAAATACTTGGAATCTTTCTTATAGTGCTTCGAGTCTTTCCAAGTATTTAACAAGCAAGTAGAAAGTACTAAGTGCCAAGTGCATAGCAACCCTATCGGGGGTTGGAGAAAAATTATCAACCGCGCGAAGTGTCGCAAATAAAATCAGGCTCCCTCGATTTCGTGCGTCCAATAATCCCGGGAAAATCCATTCTTTCACGGAAACCGTTAGAAGTATCCTTTGGAGAGCGCAGATGGTCTCTCACCCCCTCCCTCCTTTCTCTCTCCCTCTCTCCCTCCCTCCTTTTCCCGGCTTTTTTTAGGGTGTGCACGCACACACGGCTGCCGAACGACCGTGTCCTAGGTGGTCGATTAAAAAAGGAGAGGAAAAGAAGGAAAAAAAAAAAAATGCTCCCCTAGGACCACTCCGCATCCACGTTAGCATGGCCAAGGGATACCACCCCGATCGAAACGGCCAACCCCCCGGATCCCTCTCCCTCCCCTGTACTCGTGCGTCGATGCAAACTCGAGGAGGTGGATCCCTGCTTTGCACTCGGGGGTTGTAACACACCACCCCACCCCCTTGCCGCCGACGACGGCCTCCTGATTGAACTGCCGCGACACTCTGCCTCATTTTGTCGTTCGTGTTCAACCCTCGATCGCGTTTCCACGACGGATAAGAACCGTTCCTCGTTCTCGATAGCGGACTGGTAATATCGTTAACGCGAAAAGCCCGCGAATACGCTAGCTGGCATCGTCCCGCGTAACATTTTCCAAGGGTAGTTCCGGGGGTGTATCTGTTCGCGCGAACTGTGTACCTCGAAGCCGCCAGTGCTCGAAGAAAACCGATCAACGGAATTTTGAGTAAGTTTCACCGCTCAATGACACCGAGTAGCTGTACAAATTCAAGTCGACACGATTCTCCGCGAGTGAAATTACGATGTTATGTACAACGCGATGTTATGTTCGAAGAACGATTCGGATCTACTCGAGAGTGTCGAGATACCAAGCTTTATTTCGGAGCTGATTTTGGAGTTTAAAAAAAAAAATTTTCAGAGTTTTAGAAATATATATATTGCAAAGATCCGTTCGTAAATGCGCGAAGATCGTTGCATTGTAAACGAATCGTGATACGTTTCTTCCCGGAAGTGAAATTTCCAGAACGATTCGGATCTACTCGAGAGTGTCGAGATACCAAGCTTTATTTCGGAGCTGATTTTGGAGTTAAAAAAAAAAAATTTTCAGAGTTTTAGAAATATATATATTGCAAAGATCCGTTCGTAAATGCGCGAAGATCGTTGCATTGTAAACGAATCGTGATACGTTTCTTCCCGGAAGTGAAATTTCCAGAACGATTCGGATCTACTCGAGAGTGTCGAGATACCAAGCTTTATTTCGGAGCTGATTTGGGAGTTTAAAAAAAAAAATTTTCAGAGTTTTAGAAATATATATATTGCAAAGATCCGCTCGTAAATGCGCGAAGATCGTTGCATTGTAAACGAATCGTGATACGTTTCTTCCCGGAAGTGAAATTTCCAGAACGATTCGGATCTACTCGAGAGTGTCGAGATACCAAGCTTTATTTCGGAGCTGATTTGGGAGTTTAAAAACAAAAATTTTCAGAGTTTTAGAAATATATATATTGCAAAGATCCGCTCGTAAATGCGCGAAGATCGTTGCATTGTAAACGAATCGTGATACGTTTCTTCCCGGAAGTGAAATTTTGAGAACGATTCGGATCATGACGTTGAAATTTACGGAAGATTCGAGGGTTCTGTTCGCGAATCACGAGAATTCGACGAAAGAATCCATCGTTTGTTTCGAGTACCGCGTTATGGGGATCGTAAGTCGGCTGGTACCGCTCGAATATGCGTAACGATCGCGAAACGTTTATTTAACGACGCGTTACCGTGAGAACCATTCAGAAGACGTCGATGCGAGTAATGTTTTAATTGCTATCGCGAACGGTTTGTTCCTCCTTGGAAGCAAACATTAATTATATTCGCCCGAAGGAGCGTGAAAAGCATGGAAATAATTAAGAGAAGAAACGGGGGCGGGGTTGTTCTTCTTTCTCGCTGGAAACGAAAGTGCATTTTATTTCGAACGGTAATATTTTACGGATGCTCGGGTGCTAGAAAATAATTCGACGTTGGACGAAGTTACAAAAGAGACATTAAATTTAATTAAACGGGGCGCGAGGGGTTCGAATTCAACGTTCGGTTTGCCTTTCGAAAGTGGTGGTGAATTTTATTTAGCAATTCAGAACTTAACAGTTTTTGCGGTGGTCGATCCATAAAATTTCAAAAATTGAACAAAGTTTCGTCGTGTACGAACGGAAGCTCGAGCAATCTTCCGCGTGCAACACTGTTTAGTATTTCGGCCGTGTCGTTGTTAGATCCCCCTCGAAACAAATAATTCGGACTAACGTGTAAAGAATATACACGCGACAATGGCGACACGCGCGCGTGCACGGACAGAATAGATTAAATTCGAACAACGAACTCTATAATGTTCCTCTACGCGCGTAATCGTCGCCATTGTTGCGTATACTTCGTCGATCTTGATTAACAATCCCCGTAGGGTGCCCGAAAATTGAACGATTGGAAACGTTAAAAAATATTCACCAACGGTCGTTGATTCTTTCGGCGAATTCGCGAAAGAATTTCGATTCGATGGTACAATGAAATCGCGAAAAGGGTTGTAAAAAATTGATAACAGTGTCGGAGTGTCATCGATGGTAAATCGATTTACCATGGAGGGGCAGGGGAGAAAAAAAAATGGAAGTAACGACGGTAGGTGAAAAACTGACGATGCGTCGGGGAATAAAAGAGTCGTGATTGAACGGATGTCTGGCATTTTATTCGATTTTCTATGCTACCGTTTCGATCCCGCGTTACGTTAGAAAGGAAACGTAAGGAGAGATAAAACCCCGCGAAATATTTCATCCTTTACGCGTTTCGATCCGTGGAATTGTTCCCGGTGCATTATTGTTCCGTAATGGCCGAGGAGCACGGTAAAGGGAAACAAATTCGAGACCGGGCAACGGGAAACTGTGCATTTTCCACCGACAATATTTTCCATTTTAATGAATATAGGTAAACGAGACCGAGCCGCCGTGTGATTTCGTTGCCGGTATTCTCCTTCGTTTCCCGCGGACTTCGTTCGCCTTTGCACCGACGATCTTCGCGAAAGAGAATTTGCATATTTCCTTGTTCGCGCGCCTCGTTCCGCCCGTGTCACGAACTACGGTAATTTCCGTTTTCGAGCGACCATTTTTACAACGGATTCGAGTAACGAAATTCTCCACGTCGTGCACCGCGTAGCGCGAGTCTACCCCGCTTCGAGATCGAAATATCACTACTCGCCCCGCTTTCGAGCGCGTCCAGGTGTCCATGGAGCGCTTCAAAACGGGAACCACCGAGCCTCGTTCGAAGACACCGTAACTAACTTTCGGATCACTGTGAATCGCGATTCACAGAGATCGATAAAGTTTGACAATCTCTGAAACATCTTCCGAAATATCGTTTATCATTGATTTTGGAAAATTAAGAGATACGTAAAGTTTCTCAAATTTTCTTTCGTCGCGAATGGAGAGAGTACATCCACCAAGGAAATAAATCCTCCATGGTGAAACTAATTTCAATAATCGAAGAGAAACATTCGAGTAGTGGATCGAGTACGTTCACCGAATTTCCAACAAGGAAATGATACCCAGAGTTTGGGAATTGCGGAGTGCAATCTCTTCGAATAATTTTCGAACGGTCTTACGATCAATTAATCGTCAGGATACGAATGTCTATCGATGCTTGGTCCGTGTAGCGAGGGAATCGAGCGTTTACAACGAAAAAGGTGGGAGAAACGGCGACCGCGGGGGGAGGGATAAGAGAAGTGGTGTGCCTCGATAAATTTTCACTCGTTAAAACCTCAATTACGAGTGGCCGTTTTTGCCGACCGAGTGCACCGTTGGAAAAAGAAGGAAAAAAAACGGAAGAAAGACGGGAGAGAGAAAAAAAAATAGAAAAATATCACGAGACAGGCTCGAGGAATACAAAAGCGCGCAAGAACGCGTCTACGATACACGGATAGACGATTATTCTCTAAGAACAGTTCCTCCTTTTTCTCCACGTCGAAAAGAGAGAAGTTCTCCGCGCCAATTATCGGGCGAAAAGTTTCGGTCTTTTTGCTCGCGCGAGATGAATTAGAATTTTTTAGAAAGTCGTGTTCCGATGAAGCGATTAATGTTTAAACGCTCGACGAGAGAGGGGAGTGGGGGGAGTGGCTGTAATTAGTCTCCGAACGTTTGGATTTCTGCGACCGATGGTTGGAAGTCGTACAAAGTGCTCCGTGGAGAGATTTCTTTGACTTTCTTACTCGCTTTCGGTCATTTTATTGCCAGCGGAACGTCCCTCGTCTCGACGGTGCAACGGTGTACAGTAATTCCCTGCAACGAAATTCGCCGAGTACTCGCTGGTAAAATTTGTCGCTTTGGAAATTTACCAGCGAGTTTGTCCCGAATTTCTCGCAACAGTCCCTCGCGGAACAGCTGATCGTCCCTGCGGAATCTTTCGAAACGCGCGCGCGGAACCATCGTCATCGAGTGTCCAAAATCGTGCGAAAATCAAAAGTACTTTTGATTCGAAAGGTTCGGCTCGACGAAAATCAACCTCGTTTCGTTTCGAAATCGATCTCGTCCACCGACGAAGTCGAAAAAGAAAACAAATGTAGAAAAGAAGGGGAAAATGGCTACTTTGTATTTCAATCTCGGCCAGAGGAACCAGCCGGGAGAGGTTGTTGCGTTTACGACTGGTAATTGTTGCAGTCGAAGGAATTCCTGCAACAGCGAGAGTCGTTCCACGGAAACGCCGAGGAAAAATGTCTTCGCTCCCTCTTCCTTCGTTTTCATTCTCTGTGGACGTTTGTCGCGATCTGGCCAGAAATTTGTAGCAATTTGACCCGAAATTTGTCGTTTATTGACACTTCGACCACCGAAAGAAACAGCTCGAGTCGTGATTTTGGAACTCGAAGAGTGTCCGAAATACTTGGAACGCGACAGTCTCGGAAATAATCGTTTTAAAATCGTCGCGAACTCGTGAACGTTAAACTCATCGATATCGAAAGTCTTTAATGACGTTTCGTTCCCTTAAATTCTGTTGCTTGTTTACAAAGATAAAACGAAGTGGGTAGAACTTGGATAACTTCTTACCAATTCAACGATATCGAATCGAATTAATTCGTCGAGTAACAACGGAATATTTCGTGTAAAAGTTGTTCAGAGACCGGTCATCGTAAGGATCGATCCACGCTGATGTAATTTCGCGATAACTCGCTTCGCGCGACGCAACATATTCACACTTGTTCCGTCGGTTGGTTAATTTTCGTAGAGCCGCGAACGCGGAAGAATTGATAGGGTAAATAAAATTTTGCTTTCTTTCTGTATAAAGCATCGCTTGTTCGAGACAACACGGCTGGAACACGGAGCTTCGAAACGAAATATTTCAACAATGTTCTCCTCAAACTATTGACCGAGAGATCACACCGCGTTGTCGGTATATCGTGCACGCTCTGTACAATTTATTCGAGCTAATTCGTATAGGAAAAAAAAAAAAAAAAAAAAATGAACAATTGCAACGATCCGAGTTCGACGAACCATCTCGTTCACGAAGAATCTTACCTGTACCTGTTCGAACGTTTCGATAAACAAAGAAAAAATTGATACCAGTGTCGCGACTCTGGTTCCCTCGTTTCCCCCGTAACACGGAAATCGTCTCTCGAAACGATTCGAAGCGTTCGATCTTTTCGATCGTACCGCGGCAAGGTACGTTCTCCTAGCGTCTTTTCCATTCCGTGTCTGAAATCGCGGTTGAATTACAACTCGCCGCGGCCACGTTCTAATATATCAAACGACAAATCGTTGAAACCACCGTGGCAACGCAGAACGCGCAAATCATCGCAAAAGGAAACGATCGTCTCGAAAGAAAGTCCACGGGACTCTTTCGTATCTTGTTTCGAGATAAACGAAGTATCCTTTCGAACGCGAGCGTGTAATTTCATGGAAACTATTTAGGCCGGTTAAAAGGCTATAATCCCGGATAAAAAAGTGCCGGGTGACGTGGTCGTTGATCTCCTTCCCTTCTTCTTCTTCTCCTCCTCCTCTTCCACCAGCTCTCTTCCTCGGCTCGTTTCTCGGTTCTCGTAATCCTGAAGCACCGTTCCTAGGAACGCGGCTCCGGTAATGAATGGCGAGAATGGCCTGTTGGGTCGCTTAAGCTCGATCCACAGGTGCGGACGCTTTGCTCTCGTTTCGCGCCGCTGCCCGCGGAACTTCCAATTCTGCGGTACTCCTTTCTCCGTAAAAGCTGTCCTCTCACCGACCGCTCAGATTCGATTCGATACGATTCGAGCCTCGTCTTTTAAATAATCGAAAACCAACGCGAGACCCTGCCAATATTTACCAACCGCCGCGATCCTTTCTCGACGATTTTCCCGCGATCGGTACGCTCTGTTTTGCGTAACACGCGACAAAAATTCGACGAGATTCCCGTAAATTTCTAGTCCGGACATTCGGTGAGATGACTCCTCGGATCACTTCTTTCGTCGTTTACGACGATCGTATCGATCGATTCGCGATTGTATTTCCAACGAACGAGACTTCTTTGCCCGATCTTTGAGAAATAATTTACTTCACCGAGTTGGTATTCTTTGGAATATTAGACACGTTCGAAACACGTTCCATTAAGAACGCAAATATCGAGAAACGGAGAGATTAATCGAGAAATTAATGTTCAATCTCCGGGAACCTTTTGATCCTCCGTGTTGCAAACACTCGGAAAAATTGTAATTTCTTCTAGCTGTTAGCTTAGTTATCTCTCGCGTTTATCTCGCGTTTTCGAAATACATGGAATCGATGACTTAGGTGATTTCGACAGATCCTTCGTTCCTTTTCTTTCTCCTATACGATTTACCGAAAACACGCTCGCGATTCGAGTACTGTATCTCACCCATTCGATGGGATCTTCCCATCGAACTGCTTGGTGGAAAACTTGTATGTACGTTCGAGCGTGTTTTCCAACCCTGAAACTGTACAACGTTCGGATTAAATCGACGGGGGTTGCAACGCGTTGTTGCCCGCGCGTTTCCCGTGCAGACGATCGTGGATTAAAGCCATAAACGCGGAATACAAATTGCCGGGGAACTTTTCGACGAATTGTAAATTGCGAGCTCTAATGTGATCTTCAATTATGAACCCTGCGTATAAATGACTGGTTTACACAGAGCGCCGGGAACGCCGCGCGTTTAATGAATGGCGGTTTCGCGGGCGGTCGGCTTAAGCCTGTTTCACACCTACGCGAATCGTTGCAACGCTACACGTAGATGGACGCGATTCGCGTGCGACTCGCCGACTTCTGTTGCGTGCAACATCGCCTTCTTGTTCTTTCGGCTCGCGTTAATTGCGAACGAACGATACCTTTTATTTTATTTTCGGACTCGTGGCCAATCACGGTTAAATATTATTTGCTCCGTTTTGTTCGAGCGAGCGAGCGAACTTACGACGCTCTTCCATCGATTGCACGATCGAGTGACTCGATTTTACACGTGGAAATTATCGCGTATGTAAATTGTTCTTCTCCGAATTCTCGATCGATTCGAGTAGAAAAAAGAATATATCTTAGCACGGACCGCGTAGAAATCAACTCGCGCGAGTGAACTCACAATGCGCTTCCATCTATTGCACGATCGACTCGATTTTACACGTGGAAATTATCGCGTATGTAAACTGTTCTTCTCCGAATTCTCGATCGAGTCGAGTGAAAAAAGAAAATATATCTTAACGTAATACAGGGCGCGTAAAAATCAACTCGCGCGTCGTTGATCGCGCGTGTGAACTCACAATGCGCTTCCATCGATTGCACGATCGACTCGATTTTACACGTGGAAATGATCGCGTATGTAAATTGTTCTTCTCCGAATTCTCGATCGAATCGAGTGAAAAAAGAATATATATCTTAGCACGGGGCGCGTAAAAATCAACTCGCGCGAGTGAACTTATAATGCGTTTCCATCGATTGTACAATCGACTCGATTTTACACGTGGAAATGATCGCGTATGTAAACTGTTCTTCTCCGAATTCTCGATCGAATCGAGTAAAAAAAAAGAAAATATATCTTAACGTAATACAGGGCGCGTAAAAATCAACTCGCGCGTCGAAGCACCGTGCGAACACCGCGTGCATAATTGCTTTACAACGGCAAAAGTATGTTAGGAGCAAATTTTCCGTCTACCGGGTCGTTGGACCGTCATCGCCAGGAAACGCGCGTAGAATTGAAGAGAACGCGATCATTTCCACGGAAGTGAACAAGAGTATTTTTACAAAGACGTATTTAGGAAACACGTGTACGGGCGTGTTCGCAACGACGAAATGAACAAAACGTGGATCAGTTTTATTTTTTTTCTTGAATGGAGTACTCGCGTTTGGGGACATCGGAAGGTAACAAATTTATAAGCGAATCTTCGGACGTTCGGTTATCGAATGAAGCTGTTCTTGCAACGATACGCTCCGAGATCATCGATGTGACAAATCATCGTGTGACAAAATAACGCACAATGGAGAACGATTGAACGAACAACGAAAACGTCAAACGAGCCACAAAATCTACTAATAGGTCGAGTCAGCGGTTCGTTTTGCCTGTCTTACTATTTGCTCGAACTAAATACAAATAGTAACGGTAGTGAGTATGTCGACGAAGTTACTCAGCTGCGAACCGATCGATACTTCCCAGAAAATTATGCCAAAGTATTTTCTATTACATCGAAATCTCGTCGTTATCTCTCGTAACGAGTATTCGACTCGACGCGTTACCAATCACGATACGATTCGAAAATGATTCCTCAGAGATCACGTTGCTACGCTTGTAGTATTTTTGCTTAACGAAACGTGTGTTTTTTAACGCGTTGACTGCCAGTCAATTTTCCATGGTCAAGGATACCCCCGACGTTTGTTCGAATTGTAGCGCGAAAAGTAGAAACACTCGACGGTTTAACGGTGTGCTTGGTATTTCGTAGCATCGTTAAGATTTGTAACCTTAGAAGGTTTACAAATGTTAGGGTTCGTTCCTTGTAAACGCTTCATGGGAACTTAAAGCCACCGTGGCACTCAACGCGTTGACCGTGTGAACATAAAACGTATTAAATCGACTGAACGAACATTTTCAATAATGTATCGCGCGTAAATAATCGCAACAGTGATCTACACTTCGTACTTTGTGTAAACAATCGTACATACATATTTTATATATATAAATACAAGGTTCCATGTATCGTATGTAAATAATTGCAATACTGATCTACACTTTGTACTTTGTGCAGACAATCATACATATATATTATATATATATAAATACAAGATTTCATGTATCGTGTGTAAATAATTGCAACAGTAAACTACACTTCGTACTTTGTGTAAACAATCGTACATACATAGTTTATATATATAAATACAAGATTTCATGTATCGTGTGTAAATAATTACAACACTGATCTATACCTTGTACTTTGTGCAGACAATCATACATATATATTATATATATAAATACAAGCTTCCATGTATCGTATGTAAATAATTGCAACACTGTTCTACACTTTGTACTTTGGGTAGACAATTATATATATTAATAATACATATATATAAATACAAGCTTCCACACTTGGAATAGAAAGAACGTCGAGACATCGAACGATAAGTCGGTTGCCCATAAGCGAGTCACTCGGAGCGTATCGTAAAGAGAAATTATTACTATTCCAGTATCGTGTAAGTAAAAAGCTAATTAATCCCAACGGTTTGTTCACGCGGACGTAAAATCGGCGCGATGGTCGTACACGCGTGTACGCGAGGCGTATCGTGTTTATTTGTTCGCGTGGAACGCGTTCGGGTGCTACATTCGATTCGTGAAACGAAAAGTCCCGGTAAACAATTTCAGCAGAGCTAAGAATCGATTAGCACGAGGACGATACGATAGGATCTAAGACACATCGAAAGCCTCGTTCGTAAAGGAATCTCTCGAACGCGATCGAAGCAGAATTCGGCCGGTGGCGTGAAAAAGAATCCGTCGGATCGGGTTTCGGTTTTCGTTAGGGTGGTCGAACGGACGACCAATTAGAAAGAGGATTGTATAATTGGGGAGATAAAGAATCAGCTGGATACTCGTCCGGGCACCTACCAGCTGCCGTGCTCAACCCGAGACGAGATTGTCCGAGGCGGACGGAAAGGATCGAATCATCGTCTTCGTCATCGTCGTCATCGTCGTTATTATTATCATTATTGTAATCGTCGATGATTTTGTCTTTGCTCCTCGAATCGTGCGTCGGTGTTCTTTATACTTCTTGTCCGTCGTCCCTTTTCCACCGAGCGACACTCGGAAGAGAGTGTGTTCTTTCTCTTCTTTGTCTCTATACACAATTGCCTCTTGCGACACGAATGGCGGAAAGTCCGTTTCTCTTCTCGGTACACCGCGATAATTGCTCGTTAAATTCACCGTAGAGACCCAGTTGCAAATTTTATTGGTCGTCGATCGCACGGTGAGCAACGTTTCCTCAAATTTCTACATTATCGAACGTTGATCGCTCGAACGATAGAATTTCGCTGCAACGAAACGGTTTGCAAAGTTGATCAGTTTTTTTCTCCTCCCGTGCCATCGTACTTAACGTTATCGTTACGTGTTCGTCGAAATCGTTTTCTTCGTCTTCTTTTTTTTTTCTTTCTCCCCCGGTCGCGATTTCGTAACTCCGTCTCGTAAACCCGCCCTTCTAATTAACGCAACAATGTATCCGCGTACGTGATTACAAGGCCATCAGTGTTGCTCCTCTTTCTCGCTCTCGAACTTATCGGGAGCATCTTTATGTCCGTCATCGTTATTCGTACACGCGGGCTTCGCATTGTCATCGTGTGTCGGTGTACTCGTAATTTTAACGGGCCCCGGTGGTAATCGATAACGAAAACGACGTTGTTCCCGAGCGTTTCCTTTACATCGCGGTGTATTCGGCGATGCGGCTGACGTCGTTATCATTAGCATCATAATCGTCATCGCGCGCCATTAAAGAAAAGAACCAGTTTTCAAGAGCTCGGCCCACAGAGCCTCGCGAGAAATTGCGTGCGAAATACTGTATCCGTGACTCGGCTTTGCCAATCATGATATTGCGCAATGTAAATCTCCAGCGTTGGATCGTGCGAGTTGATTTTTCACAATCGTACGCTCGGAGATCGGTACACTCGCGGCCGAAGGAAGTGGATTCGCGATCGGTCGGGACTTCCCTTTATTGACGGAAGTCAACGAGCTTCGACTACGCAACTGCTAGGAAAATTCAAATTCTTCGTAACGGAGAATCGAACGCGTGATTATCGATCGCGTTGGATCGTCGTCGTCGTCAGAACATTGCGTTTGGATCGGTAGATCGCAAAGATTGGACTCTCCGGTGTGATGGAATTAGACTTTACGGATGTTGTAAAAATAAGAATCGAAGTTATCGATGGTGTTGGGAGTAATGGATTCTTCGATAGAAAATTACACTCGCCCAAGTCAATTGCCCCAGGTAAACGTTAGATCGTTGAAAAATTAAACTCGAACCAATGGGTCGTATCACAAAAATTGGACTCTTCGCAATAAGGAAATTAGACTTTGTGGATGTTGTAAAGATAAGAGTCGAAGTTATCGATGATGTCGGGAGTAATGGATTCTTCGATAGAAAATTACACTCGCCCAAGTCAATTGCCCCAGGTAAACGTTAGATCGTTGAAAAATTAAACTCGAACCAATGGGTCGTATCACAAAAATTGGACTCTTCGCAATAAGGAAATTAGACTTTGTGGATGTTGTAAAGATAAGAGTCGAAGTTATCGATGATGTCGCGAGTAATGGAAAATTACACTCGCCCAAGTCGATCGTCTCTATAAATATTAGATTGTACGTTGAAAAATTCAACTCGAACCGATGAGTCGTGTCACAAAAATTGGACTCTTCGCAATAAGGAAATTAGACTTTGTGGATGTTGTAAAGATAAGAGTCGAACTTCTCGACGATGTTTAGAGTGGTAGATTCTTCGTCGTCGATAGAAAATTACACTCGTTCGAGTGGATCGCTTCTGAAAAGTAAAACCGTTACCGTGGGAAAATTCAACTCGAATCGCTTGATCGCGCAAATTGGTTTCTTCGCTGTTCAAAGATTGAAGTCAAATTAACGACTCGCGTTACAAAAATTGAACTCTTCCTCGGTGTGGTACGATTAAACGCGAAGTAATCGATCGCGTGGCAAAAATTTAATTTTTCCTCACCGTCGGAACGATCGAACTCGAACCGGTTGCGCGCAAAAATTAGATTCTACGTCGAGGATCGAAATCAGATGGATTATTCGCGTTGCAAAAATTAGACACTCGTCGTGGAAAAATTCAATATCGAACGATCGATCGCGACGCAAAAATTAGACTTTCGTGGAAAAATGAAACGCGAACCAGTGGTTGAAAGATCGAACTCGAATCGATCGTCCGTGAAAAACGGAGCAAATCCAATTGGCCTCGTTCGTAAAAATTAAACTTTTACCAGTTAAAAGATGAAACTCGTACCAGTCGAGTACTTCGTTGGGAAGGAATTCAATCGTTCGTCAAAATTGAACTCTTGGCGATTGGAAGATCGAATTTGTAAAAATTAAACTCTCGACAATTGGAAGTACGAACTCGAATCGATCGATCGCGTTGCAAAAATTGGACTCGTGGTGGTCGGACGATCGATCTCGAACCGGTAATTCGCGTCGCAGAAATTGAATCGAGCTCGGGACACTCGTTCGTGTTAAAAAAATTAGAGTTTTTCACCCCCACCCCCACGCAATCGTTGGAACATCGAATTCACGGACAAAGGTATAGCTCGCGACAAAATTCCTTCCGTAAACGGTAGCGAAGGTAAGTACAAAAGGGTTTCGTTCGTCACCGATCACCGAATTCCAAGCGACCGACGAATTCCGTCACACGCGAACCTGTGATTCCGATTTGTTACCGGTTCTACGATCGTCGGGCCGATAAAGCGTCCCGACGAAAGGCCCACAAAGCGTCACCGCAGAATCACGGAACGAGATCTCTATTTACACTCTCGGTGGCTGTTCTCCCCTACGGACGAAAAAAAGAAATAAAGAAAATAGAAGAGAGAGCCCAGACACCCTTTCAACATTTTCCGTGCACGTGGGTCCCAATAGGGCCCGGATGACGCACGGCAAGGGGTGAACCGAGTAGAATGGAAAAGAAGTATTTTTTCCACGGGACAATCGTGTACGCATAGAATCGTATGGAAAATCAAGTACTCGTTGCGTGCTCGATTATGCTCGCGCGAACAATATCTTCCGGGACGAAGATCCGAGGGGGGATTATCGCGATTATCATAAATACCGTGGATCGCGTGTGTTGGTTTTACAACGCTTCGATCGTCGTTTAATTAGACTTTAAACGTAGGAGAGCGTCGATCGGATCCCCCACCGATACCATTATTCCATTTAACGCGTTCGATCGCCGTGTTCTTCCCTCGTGAATATTAATTTCGTTTCGATTAACATAGAAATCCTCGTCGATCAATTTTTCGATGTTCTGCGTTTCGAAGTGTACAAATATCAATGTTTAGTCGTCGTTTCGCGCGGCCAGAACGAAACGAATCGCGAATAAACTTTCCTCTTGGAAACGTACACATATATACGTATACTTTTAAATCGTCTTGACGAGACACTTAAATTCGTCGGTGAACGTTCGAAAGCGCATCGTATAATCGTTGTACGAATCGAAAGAATCGAAAAAGAGGAATAATGCGATCGTAGCTGGAATTAACGAGTGGTTGCGTTACGTGTATACGTTACAGAAACGGAATTCCCGCTGCGAATCGGACGGTTCGGAACGACATACGCTTTTAACGATGGTATTTTGTTCTCGGTTTCTAGTTTTCTCCGACTTTGTTCCCGAAAGTCAGCTTTTGTACGAAATAATGGCCGGCTGGAAAGAATCGCACGCGTTTCGCACGCATCGCGCGTTTCGATCTTCCGTGAATCGCGGTTCCAGCGTCGCGTCGATTCCCGCGCCGCGCCGCGACGTCGCTCGACGCTCACAAAGAGGTAATTAATAATTCCAGGAATAATTAGCCGGGTAGCTCGAGAACCCGTTCCGATTTCAGTTTCGCGGCAGAATCGTCGTGTATCATTACCGTGACGCTCGAGAAACGCTAACAACTGATAATGGCCGGGGCACGATGGCTTGAAAACCTGTCAACCGAGACCACGAGGCTTGCACAATACCGTTCCGGTAAATCGTGCTTCTGGCCGCAAGAATCCGTTTCGTCGATCTCCGTTTATCCGGAATAAATGTCTCTCGAAACAATCGAGGCCCGTTGCGGGTGAAAAAAAAAAGAAAAGAAAAGAAAGGAAAAAAAAAGAAAGAACGAATTGCAAGAAAGCGTATTGCGTACGGCGCAAAGGACGTAGTCGAAACCTTTAAGGGGATTCTTGAAGCGAATTTTCGCAATTCGGTCGTTTATTGTTTAAACCGGTATCGCAATCGGCCGCGCCAAGGTTTCGAAAATCCGATGGAATCGGTCGGAAATTAATCTCGCGTTTCAACGCGCGAAATGCAACTCAGATGTCCCAATAACAGTTGTCCCTGTAACCGTCGTTTAAATTATTTTATTCGACGACCGGATCGAGTTACGATGAATCGCCAACAGAACGATTTTAATACCGAAGTTGAACTTTGGTTTCGCGCAACTACGAGTAGATATTGTGTATTTGTTTGTACTAAAGACTTGAAGATAAGTATCGCGAGGTGAACGTGCACGAAAATGAAACCAATGTCGGTTGAAGAATTGAGAATCGTCGTAACGTAACAGAGACGATTATTTTTCCGTGAAAGAGACGTTGGGCGATCTTGTGCTCCATCTGGAACCATTTTTATATTGAATATTTTGCGAAACAATTAAAGGAAGTTGACAGGCTTAGAGCGATGATAATCGCGACTGTCCTATCCGTTTTTGAAATCGAAGGTCGATCCACGTTTGCGATTGTGTACGGATATTCGATAAGCGCAAAGTTTGCGAGTAAACGCCTCTTAATTGGTCCGTTTGATACGTGCACGAAATTTACGAGCGCTCGGCTAATTATATAATACAATTAATTATATTTAAACGTACAGGCCAGACTCGATCGTGTCTCAATTTAAATTCGAAAGGTAGTTTTCTTTTTAATTCGATAATATCGCGACTGTATGCGCGTTAATCGTCGTTATAGAACGGTGATTGGTCCCCGAGTTTGTCGAGAAACGCGATAATTTGTATTTTATGGTCGTTGGAGTTTTTCGTCGCGGTTAAAGTTGAAATACAACCGAAACGTTAACAACGTACAAAAAGGAACCAATTAAATCGCGTTTGGACGTAAATTTGACAAATGTCTACACTATTACGGGACTCGTCGTTCGAAAATTGGATAACCGGGAGCAAATTGGTGACTTCGAGATGAAAATATCGTAAATTTTGTTCAAATTGGACCCGGTTCGTTCTCCGAAATACCGTTGATCGTTCGAGGTGTCGTTTAACGCTGAAACAGAAACGTTTCGAGTTCTCGAGGAGGATCGAGAGTGGAGCCGCGAAAGAAACGGTCAAATTTTTTATCAATAAAAATTGATAATCCGGAACATTGAAACGTCACGAAGCAGCCGAACAGGCGGCGAAAGAAAGATCCTCGATACGAAAGAGAGACCGACAAATATTTTCCCTCCGTGGACGTGGAGTTTCACGTCAACTTGGAGAATGACGGATGGCCGGTGAGTCCCCTCGGTCGACGGGCCCTCGTTCTAGGGCCTCGTGGGCCCTCGTCGGGCACGTAAGTGCCTTTTCGAATTTCCAGACTGTTCGACCAACGAGATCTTATATACCGGTAGGTAATCTTTCGATTCTTCGCGAGCAGGAAACATTCGGCACTTTCTTAGCCAAACGCCGTGGGTCTACCTTTTCATCGCACCCTCCGAACAGTTTTCGGCCCGCGACCGCGAAAACCGGAAATTTATCCACGAACCGAGAGAAAAAAATGATCGATCGGGCTGATTATTATTTCGGTAAACGTTCTGGGAAACAACTTCCGCGTGACGCCTGTCTGATCTCGAAAGAGACGACCCAGAAGGGTTCAACTGCAAGAAGACGATAGAGCAGAATTTCGGTAATATCGATATCAAAATTGTTTATACACATGTAGATCTTTCGTTTCTCATCTTGTTTGACCGTGATGATCCTAGCACAGCACGTGGTTGAATTTATCTTTATATACGTTTTTTCCTACGAGATCGAGAAACGTGTATCGTTCTATTAAAAGAGAATAAAAGTCATCTACTCGAAAAGTATTCCAAACATGGACAATTGATATACTGGTTATTGAATACGGTGAAACGTTCATTGTGCACTTTGATTATTATTTTTTCTAATTGAAAGTTTCTTGCTTCATTATTCGAATCGCGTTCGATTTCGTTTCAACGTTATCGAATAGTTTTGACTTTTCGAATAGTTCTCCATTTTTTTCATTTATTCGGTTTCTTCGTTCGGTACAATTATTTTTCGCGGAAGATTGCCAAAAATTTACGATCGAAAGCCACAGTAAACAGGTAGCGGTTAACAACGAAAGAATGTTTACAAACAATAACCGAATATTAATTTATCGAACCTTTCGACCCTAGTCGTGAGTCTTCTTCCAAGTGTACGAGCAACATTGTTGGTACAAACAAATAATATCGTTCCGTCGAATAAATTTCAACAAGATTATTTATTCCCGAAATCGTGAATATTCTCTTGACGTAATCCGTTCGAATGGAATCTCGAACGAGTACGACAATGGGCACTCCGATTTCGTTACAGAACCATCGTTCTACCGTAAAGTGTGCATCGGTCGTAAGGAATGCAAAGGCACAATTAACAACGTTGCGTTCCGCGTCTTTGTCCCGCGGTTTCGTCTTTTATTTTCCCGCTCGGAAGGCTTCTTGAATACGACGAATTAAAACTTGCAGAACGAATGTTACTCGAGTCTTTATTTTCGTTAAATAATCTACAATGAACATCTGGCTTCGTTTCGCGAAGGATCTTCCCGAGTTCTTCGTTCTCGAATAAAACCGCTATCAAAGCCGGGTCGCTTCGGGGCCAATTGTTTGCGAATAATGCGACATAAAAATATAAGTAACCTGAAAGATTGCCCTTTTTACAATTCTTCGGATCACAAAGGTAGCAGAATTCATTATACCTTCAGCAGTGGGATTAAAGGAAGATATAATCGTCGAAACGACCGGACGATACGCCATTATCTCGGAAATTAATTGACTTTCCGTTATTTCGAACGAGCTCGTTCAACGTTGCGTCTCTCTCTCTAACCCTCTCTAACTCTTCCCCTAAATAAACGAGTAAACAATAAAATGCCGAATAAACGGGACGATCGAGCGGATCGGAACCGAGCGTATTTCGTCGAGCCCCGGAATTTCCTGCGTCGCGGCGCCGTGTTCACGCACACCGACGCCGATGCAATTATCTCGCGCGGGCCAGCGACGTGTTTCGTTTTCACCGTACGAAAATTTCTATCAACAGGTTGTCACGGTGGCCGTGGTTTTCGACCTATCGAGGGAATCACTTTCGGTTTCAACCCCCGTGCGCGAACCAACGGGAAATTGACGCGTGCCGGGACACGATATTCGTTAAATAACCGTATCGATTCCGGGCATCGCGTTGGAAATCGTTTTTTCGGGGACCGTTGAAGCGTTGGTAATTCCCTCGAACAGATTTCACGGATTGAAAAACAACCCCCTCCGGTGACATTGACGAGGACTATTCGTTTCGTCCGATAAAACTGACCCTACCAATTTTTCACCAATTTTTCCTTTCCCCGTTTCTCGTTTATCGCCCCGTACTTTCGAATTTACCACACTTTTCGTACTTTCGCGCGCAATATTCGATCTCGAAGCATCGCACTTAGTTTTCCTTCGTTGACACTGCACGGAGATCGAACACCATTTTGGAGCAACGTTTCGTTTTTTATCGAAGTTCGAATACAAGGTTTGAACGCACCTCGAAGGATTTTTCCAAATTTTAGCGTTTGCTTTATTTACACACTTTGAGTGGCGTTCGCGGAAATATTACCAGATAGGTGATTCTTTTACGGTATTACGAATTGATAATCTGTATTACGGAGGAAGAACAAGCGACAAGATCGTATCTTCGAAGCTGTCGGTGACACGGGACGATATTATTGGATGCGTGGAAAAAATTATAAACTGTCGTCCCGAGGTTGACGATGTTGTTCGTTGTAGCGGTAAGGCGAGGCTCCGAAAGTAGGATCGAACTCTCAAATACTTGTACCAATCGTTCTTGCCTTTATTCTTCGTGACAAGCAGAAACCTTATCCAAAGGTTCCCTTATTAGGCACAGTTGGAGGGTTTCAAGACAAATTTATTTTCTTGCACATACACGCTTTAAGAGGATTTCAAGATCACTGTCTTCGCGGAACCATATATCTTTCAGTATGCGTAACTGTAGTCCGCATTCAGACGAGTTCAGTGACCATAATCACTCAAGGTTGATCACGATCAATTTCTTCCCGAGAACTCGCACTATTTTTGCTCCACGGAAACAATATTCCCTAAGGCTGGTTACAAACTTCACAGATTCACGTGATATTTAATATTCGAAAAATGTTTCAGCGGTTAAATTTTTACAAATATTTCTCGCGATCAATCCGCTCTCGTGTGTTTTATGTTATTTTAAACGCGTTGAAAAATGAAGAAAATTTTCTCTCCATCGTGCTTCTTTCCTTTCGAAAGGATAATAATCGAAAATACGGAATAAATAAATTTAGGACGCGTGTAGCGTACACTGTTTTTTTTTATCGTTACAATTTTTACAATTACTTGTTTCTGCGGTCACGCGTGATTTCGAAGGCTCGATTAATCGAACGTTCGACTTTCGTTCATTGTAAAAGTTTCAGAAACGTTTAACAATTTTTGGAGAAGCTTAAAATGCAACATAGCGCAGATCGCGTATTACGTGCTTTCTTTCGTTGCAACTTATCCAATTTTTTCCCATCACGGTCCACGAAAAATTAAACACAAAAACGGACTCGATACCGTGCCCGACTCTCCGGTATTATACCCGATATTAAACAAATTTGTTGCAACTCGGATACCGAAACAGCAATCTCGTTAGAATACAATTTATCGTTCGCGTTTGTTCGGTACGTGTGTGTGCCACTTTTATTCAAATTTTGTTTTCGAAAATAAAATTCATTTGAACGCTAAACATTTGCTTTTCGTCTTAAAATCCAAATAACCGACAGAAAACAAAAAAAAAACACTAAAAAAAATAAACGCAAGTGCCCTACAAATACACGTGATCGATAACGACCGCCATTTCGTAACCGTTAAAATTTCTAGGCGTTAAAAATTACTGCCACCATTGTTTCGCGACATTTATGCAAACTCGGAGCAATCGATGAGCTCGATTGTATTTAGTTGAGCGGAAAAAGTTTAACGAACCGAATTTCTACGCGCTTTTGAAACGCAATGGACGCAAGTTTTTTTTATTCGAATCAGTCATAGCGCGTGATGTAAAGTCGACGTACAAGTTGACGTAAAACAACGTTATTGGAAAAAGATCATGGTTAATAACGAACGATCAAAAGGCTGTAATACGCCCAAAGAAAAAATCTAAGTAAATCCCGTATATTTAAACGTGTTTTAATTTGCGCAAAAGACGTTGCAGGCCACCGCTCGCAACAAACCGTGTATCGTGTGTCATGAAACTTTGATACAAATAAAATCGCATAAAAACATTCCAGTCTCTCGATAAGGTCCGGAATATAGGGTCGAAACGTCGAAAGATAAAAAAAATACGTGCTAAATATATATTCCGAAAAATCTAACAATTTACTCGCCATTTCGACGATAGCGCAACAGAACCTCGCATCTGATCAACTTTATCGCTTACATTTATTTATTAAACCGCGAAAATATTACCTTTCGAATCTCGCGTCGAAAAAGCGACGATAGCTCACCGTGGGCCGAGAGCACGTGAAAAATACGTATTTGCAATCTAATTTAATATCCGAACCAACCGCTGTGTTTTTAAAAACAACGTTGGAAATTAACAACGGTATATTTCCCGTAGATTATCGTTGTTATTATCGATTACGTGTACGCGGAACAAAGCACGAACAAAGACGAAACATAACCGGAGTACGTGTACACGTGAGAGATTGTTCGATAAGTTTTGTCGTTCGATAAAATATTAAGTAATATAAATATAATATATTTTCGAAAATTGTTCATTCCTGCTATTCGAAAATCGTGTTCGTTCGATATAATTGTACAAAAAAGCCATCGAGTTCAATTTCTTCGAATATTTCAAATATAATATAAATATTGTACTCTTCAATACAGTACTATGTAAACGCATAGTACCGTGTAAATGTAACTAGTACCAGTGAACTTATACATGCATTTTGTCGAACGTAAAAACTTATCGAACAACCCGACAAGAGGTCAAAATATACCTGCGAACTTGTTTTTGCAACGTCTAACCTCGATGGACAAACCCCGTCGCACCGTGTTTCAACGGGCGCTGCAAAAGAGAACGATAAAAAAAAAAGAAAAAAAAAACAAACAAAGTGTCTCGTCACGGGACACGCGTCCGGGTTAAATAATCCGTATTTACATTCAATTTCGCGAAAGTTAGAGCGTCCGATAATCGTTATCGTCTGGCTGGTAATTTTTGTTAATTACCGCGTCGGGTCGGAGAGAAACGATTTACCGATAGAGTTTCAGGCCGCGGATGAATCGAGAGGAGGCTGCACCGGGGAAGGAGATGACGAGGGTAGGGGAAACCATGCCGATGACTCGAGACGAGCTTAATCACGTTCGCCGGATAATTTCCTTTAATACAATAAAATAATCCTGGCCGAAGAAGCACGGGAGCGGCGATCGGCGCCGATTAACCCGTAACGCAATCTCATCGAATCAATTTCACCTTTTATTTCTCGCGTTAATCTCTGCTCGCAGCTCCGGTTTCGGGCCGCGGACGGGGCACTCGTTAATCGCAATAAACAATTTCGTGCTTTCGCGGGCCCCTTTATTACTAATTAAACCAGGAGAAATGTCCGGCTGGAAACGAGTCGCCGTGGTCGCGATGCGGGCTGCAAAACGAGAGCGAAAAACCGTCGTTACAGGACGACGCAAGAAGTTGATTGTTTCGGCCTCGGACGATCTTAATACAGCAATAAATAATTGCTGAACATATTTTTAGAACGCGCGTCGCTGATTGCCCGGGAACGGGTCGCGATCGGTTCGCGAACCGAATAATTTCGTTTCTTCCGGTGGGAGAAGGAAGACGAGAAACAACCAGCCAACCAACGAACGAACGAACGAAAAAACGAACATCGTTTTCTTCCCTTCGATCGCACGAATCGAACGGAGAGAACAAGACGGACGAAGAAAAAACGAAGACGACGACCACCAGGGAATTTCATTTTTTTCGGCCCGTTCCTCCAACGACCCTGACAACTACCGAATAGTCTTCCCCTGGCCGAGGCGCACCGTCATTAAGGTCGAATATTTAAATTGAATTTACGAGTCCTAGCCCGAGGCTACGCGTAGGCAGGCACCGACCACGAACGCCTCGGATCCACGCGAAACGTTCGCGCGAGTAACACCAGACGATCTTTCGCCGACCGCTGCCTGGATAAAGGATCGTGTCCTTTCGTCGTTGGATTTTCGCCACTGTTAAACTTCATTCCCACCGGGACCGCGACACTCACTATTACGCCGCTCTCGCGCTTATGGAACCTACGTATTAGTATACCGAACTATTTAGCAACACCGCGCGGTTCGATCCACGGTTTTGTAGCGGAAACGATGGACGTCTTTGGCGAACTTATTTAGTGCGCGTAATTTTTTTTTTTTTTTTTTTTATACGCGGTGTTTATAAGTTTTTTATTCGTTTCAATGATCGTACAGTTTGTAAAATAACGGAGCTATAGTGTTCTAATTTTTACGTCGAATTGGGTGCTTTGTATATTTTTGCTGGAAATTTCGACCGATATTTGAGAGATTTTTAAATTTGGAAGGTAACTTTCAACTTTGGAAGAAATATTCGAAGAAATTTAACTCGATGGCTTTTTTGTATAATTATATCGAACGAACACGATTTTCGAATAGCAGGATTGAATCGAATCACGTTGTCCTTTACCGAACAATTTTCAAAAATTCGAACGATTTGAAATTAATATGAGAATTTATCGGAAAATCAACCAGGCGTAGGACGTTTCTTTTTATTCATCGAAGGAGATGTAATAGCGATCTTAGTATTGCGTATATTTTTATCAGAAATATGTACTTTTGCGATATTGGTAAAAAAAGGACGTGTTATTGGTTCTTTAGGAATATTATATTACTCGAACTTTTATTCTTTCGTCGAGAAATGCGATGAAACGCGTTTGGTTTTCATTTTCGCGCAGCAGTTTCGCGCAACTCTAAACGATAATCGCGAAGGCACGGAATAAAACACTTTGTGCTTTAAACTAATTGCGAATAATAATCTCGATATATTTATCATCGCGCGAAACAGCTGTGCAATGATTAAACCACTCTGTGTGTCAAAAGCGGAAGAAAGTATTCTTGTAAGTTACTCCACAAAGTGTACGATTTAGCACGAAATGGCCTGGTAACATTTACCGAATAATTAAGCGTAGAGTTCAACGTGACGTTTATCGGTATACCTTCGCAGCTTAGTATTATATTAAAACGTTCTCCAGAGGTTCTAAATACATCCCAGTGCATTTGCAAAATTACATTATCCGCGATTCTTATTCGTTCGTCTAAATCTTCCACACTCGTGTTCATCGTTTAATAGACAGAATTTTTATCTAATTTACTCGCGAACTATTCGATTCAGGCGCTGAAATTTGCACAACGGTGCAAATATTTTAAATTTTCATCTCGAGAAGCACCACCGGCAATTGAAGTTTACCCGCTTCCGCGAGTAAACAATCGACGAAGATCGTTCGTTACGTTACGTTGACAAGTGGAAGGGATGGTCACTTGGCAACTAGAGTCGTTGGAGGGGGAACTACCTGTAGTGGCGACCATAAATAGTTGAGATATGCCGCGTAAATGTTTTCTTTCTCATCGGATCGATTACCTTAATTATAGCGTAAACTTCGATCGTTGCGAACATTTTCAGCCCCGTTAACACGGAATAATCGAGATTTTACCGTACATACTAATTACAATAATTCTCACGACATATTCATGAACTATTTGACGAATAAGTCACTTCCAGTGTCGACATCAAGTACTGTTTGACCGGTAAAAATAATGTTAGCAAGCTCTTTGTCATTTTGTGCCGCGAACAAATGATTTTCCGCAGCGAATCCTTACCTCGACTCGAAACGTTAAAAATATCTTTTCTATTTTTTGCCATTAACTTCCAGTTCGATAATCGTGTTCGAAAGAATTTCTAACTTGAGACTTTTTACAAATTACCGAAAATTAATAGCTCGAAATTAATCGACGAACGTTTCACCGAATCTCGAAGACACTGCGTTAACTTAAGAACACCTCGATGCATTGATAAATAATAAATTAACGGTAATGTTCGTGGAAGGGTAAAATGTCTCTTATACACCGCAAAAGATGGATCGCGAGATCGTGCAAAAGAAAGTTTGAGTAGAATTTCGAAACGAATGAAAAGAAAAAAAAAAGCGATGGTTACGCCAATGGAAAACTGACGAAAATACAGAGAAATCGAGTATAATTTGTCGTTACGCCGATGGGTCTTCCAGCATCCTTAAGAATACTTACTACGTGCTCGAGCTGGAGTCCAACCGCTAGACGTTTTTCTGCGTGGGAAGCTTTTTCTATTACTCGTACACGCTTCAAGTTTTTTTTTTTTTCAGGGTTTTCTATTACTCGAACACGCTTCCAGTGTTTTCAGTTTTTTCTTTCTTTTTTTTTTCTCCAATTACTCGCACGCATTTCCAGGAATTTATGTAGGTCGATCTTCGTTCGCTTCGTTCAATCAATCGCGAACTTTGGACAGAAGTAGTTCGGCGTAGGTTGGTCGGATTCGCTTCGAACGAAATTCAAATGGAAGGCCAAAAATTTAAAAAACCAACCGGCGAGTATGGAACTTCGAACCGTTCGATAATTTCGAACACAGAAATTGTAGCTTCCGCGAACTTTTGAAAATCTTGAACGCCGCTGGTTCTTACCGCGGTAACGGAGTATTTTCTTGCGTTTATCTCGCACAAGAGTCTTTGTCTTGGAATTCCACGTGTAACTGGACAATCTCGACCGATTCTGAACATTCTAGGCCACTGAAAGTATTCACGGCCCATTCCTGCTACTCGTTTCTGAGAAGATTTTAAGGCGCGAACGCTATCGTCCAAAACGCTACCGTAATTTTCGTTTCAACTAACCACGAGCGTCTATCGAGAGTCACACGCTTCGAATACTAACGAAAATCGATCGTAACGAGTCTCTGAAAATTTGTATCGTATTTGTATCGCTGGTCGCGAGCATGAAACTCATGGATCGTCGTTTCGTACGGTTTCGAGTCGCGTGTCTCGCGTTCGACGATCTCGAGGATTTTCTGGATCGCGAGATCGTCGCTGATACTTTCTTCTTGAGAAATTTCCGAGACATCTCGGAATTTCGATGAATTATTACGATCACTTCCCGCGCCGCGAATGTAATTTTAGAATCTACGTGTATTATTCACGAATATTCTAAATTCGAGAGTCCCGAGCACATCGACGTCGAAGAATTATTTTATCGAAGGATCGATCGAGGTCAGATTTCATCGGATAATCGAATTTGTCTCGTTGCGCGTACATGCAGCGTCTATTGTCGTTACTCGTTGCAATTTTTCCCCCGATTCGATTTTCTCGCGCGAGCATATTTAACAACAACGTTGAATTTCGTCGCGAACGGGATTATTTTAAAAGAGGAAACAAAGTTAAGAGGCTCTCTTAACGATCGTCGAGAACGATCCGATTCAACAAATTGCCAACAGCGTGATTCCCTCGGTTCCTTGAACGTCCTGCGAGTAAATCGCGGCCAATTAATCAGAGAATCACGGAGGCAACAACGCCGAATGAGTCTCGAGGCCATGGACTCCGGTGTTTCGCAATTAAAGGTGTTAATTTCGCGTCCTTTCTGGATTCGTCGTTAATATATTTCCGTCGAGTATTAATTTCGACACGACGCCGAGCCAGAATTCGTTCGTGGCGCGACAGGAATAAGCGATCGCTTCCAGGGAGTGCTACACGTTGGAAAATACTCGATGAATAATTTCTTTAATATTTATATACGGTACGGAACTGTACTCGTCTTTCGTTTGCTTGAACCGTCGCATTGACGAATCAAGTTATACTTTGACAGCCTCGAATCAGTCGATTTCAACTAAAACTCCATTAATTCCGTTCAATGCGAAACAACTTTGCTCGTAAGGTCTTTCGAATTGTTCTACCGCCACGAGAACGCGGTAGAAATAACAAACAAATACGTTGTTTTTTTTTTGGTAATTTATGGCACCCGATAGTAACGGTAACGCGTGAAGAAACTATAGAAATTGTTTACCGAGTATTTTCTTCGCTGTGTCAAAGTGACCTTGACTTTTTATAAAAAAAAAAGAAGCATTTTTCTGAAAATTTTTAAAATCCAAATGCGTGACCAATCGACGGTCGAATCGAAAATAACTGGTTAAAAAAAGTTACAACTAAAATATTTCTATTCGTAAATTTACCGCCGTGGAGCAATTTGAACAACGTAACGACGAATAGAATCGCGCACCGTATACAAATATTAAAGAAATAGTTTCTCGAATATTTGCCCAACATCGATTCCCTTCGAAATCGATTATTAAGATGACATTACGAACAAATTCTAACGTGCGACGAGCGATCTTCGCCTCGCTTTAGTGCCATTTTGTGTAGTCGCTCTCGACGGTTTAACGAATCGGGCGATTTTTACGCCACTTCCGGTTAATTTTCATTCCTTTCGCGTACGTCCACGTTCGAATTTACAGACTATAAATATATCCGTTTCCCGGTTGATTTATCGTCGCAGCGTTAGATTCTTTCTCGCGCGTTGATTTTCCTTCGCGCAACCCCGATGCTTGCGTCGCATTTTTCACCACCGTTCCCACCCCCTACCCTCCACACCCCCTCTCCCGCCCCTTTTCGTTCATCGTACAGTTTCGAGAATCGTAGACGCCGTCGATTAATCGCGATTCGTTCGATTCCACCGCGACATTTTGCTCCGCGAGGAATGCAAAGGAAGCTCGCGGAGGTCTTTCGATTTTTATTCCGCATCACGGTCAAATTTTATCGCCGCGTTGTCGACTTTTAGCGGGTTTGCTAATTTCGAGCTGCCGGCGGGACGCGACGATTCTCGAAATTCCAGAAACTGGAATCGAAACGACATTTCCTCGCGTCGGAATATTCCCGAAATTTCGTCTAGCGGATCGTTTCTAAACAAAATCTTTCGAACGCTTGAAAAGTGAAAAGGACTCGATTCGGTTGAATTCGATTCTATTCGATTTGGAAAAACGTAAAGACCTCGGAGGAACATCGCGAACACGATAAGAGCGTATGAAAAACACTTTACTTTGTGTGAAAATACGATCGTAAATAACGATTCGCGAACAACTTTCGAATTTGCGCGCGTTTACCGATTTAACGGAACAATAATGAAAAAGAGAAAAAGTAATCTCGGTTAGAACGCGCGTGAATTGCGTACGCCTCGGGCCAGCTAAATATTTTTAATAAACTCCTGATCGGGTGAGCGGTTGTTTTCGAAGTGATGTTTAAGCAACATTCTCGCCGGTAACGATATATAAACACACGTCAATTTCGCGTCTTCGATGGAAGGATTTAAAACGATTCGGCAAATCGCGCAATTCGAACCGTCAATTTTGATCCCCCTCGCGCTTAATTTGCATCGAACAAAGTGAATGCGAAACGTTTTAACGGTCATTCGGCGGGCAGATTAATCGAGTTGCTTCTCGATCGAAATTGAACCCGATTCGCTGATTCGTCCTTAAATCGCAATTAAACGCGCCGTAACCGTGTCCAGTTGCGATAAATAATCACTGGATCTCCCCTCCGCGAGTAAGATTGACAAATCTTTTTTTCGTACTATTCGTATTTTTAATGGGCGCTCCTTTATTCCTTTCAAAATCGTTCTCCTTTTTCGATCGTTCGTCACGATTGTGTTAACAAAGCTCATTTTTCGGAAGTGTTTCTTTCGCGAAACGAATTTTCAAAACGTCCACGGTCCTCGTCGATTTCGGTTCCTCGAGTATTTTTTCTTTTTTTTCCGTTAATTGGAATTTCAACAAAATTCAAGAGAATTGCAACAGACGTTGCGAATTATCACGAAGCAACGCCGACGTGGACCAAAAGGACGCTAAGGCGATTTCGAGTATCCCAGTCAGGGTCGCGTTTCCGCAGTCTCCTATCAATTAAAAGTGTCAATTTGTAACCGGTGACGCGTAATTTGCATCGCGCGGTACGCCAGCCGTGATTATTTACGAGTGGAGCCTTGGGATCCACTAATCGCTCATCCTCGACGACGTAATAATTCGCGAGGAAAGAAATATTTCGTGCAAAAGGCCGTCTCTCGCTCGCGCGCAACTTCATTCGGAATTTTATTTACGCATAAATTACAAGCGGTTTTTTCATCGTCTACGTCGACGCGCGAGTCCCGTCGATTATTGCCCGTCTCGAATTTCCTTTCACCGTGAAGCACTGCTCGCGGGACACCGCGGAGAGACGTTCGGTTAGCAATTTTCGCGGATACGTAGCTTTCGGCGAGAAACGATCCCGCGAGACCGAAAATTCGTGTCCCGCTTGGACGCTACGTAAATATTCCTTCCACTCGCAAACACACCGGGCGCCGAATTCGTCGTTATCGTCATGGACAGGAGCAAAATCCACGTACCGGGCGATAAAATTTTATCAACAAATAAAGCCATTCACCGTCGCGGCCCTTTCACCGTTTTCGATAACCGTAATTGCGCGTCGCATTAACCGCGATCGTTTCTTTTTCCAAAAGGAAACAAATAACGCGTCCCGAATACGAGCTACTTTACGATTTTCTTATCCGTTCTCGAATTTACGAGCACGCGAATAAGATTTTTCTCGAAAATGATTGTTCGTCTCTTGAGTAACTCCACCGCGAGATCGTTCGATCGTCGAGCGAAATTTACGCTCGGAGTCGCGAAATCCGTGCGAATAGAATTTTTTTTAAAATAATTGTTTGTTCCACGAGTGAGTCTGTCGCAAGATTGTTCGATCTTCGAGTGGAATTATTCGTCGAAGATGTGAAATTTACGCGAATAAAATTTTTCTAAAATAATAATTCGTCATGTGAGTAACTACACCGCAAGATTGTTCGATCGTCGAGTGTGGAATCGTCTGTCGAAGATGCGAAATCTACGCGACTAAAATTTTTCTAAATTAACCGCTTGTTCCGTGAATAACTGTACCGCGAGATTGTTCGATGTTCGAGTATGGAATCGTCCGTCGAAGATGCGAAACCCACGCGATTAAAATTGTTTCCCAAAACGATCGTTCGTCCTGCGAGTAACGCTACCGTTCGATCGTCGAGCGGGATTATCGTCGGTAGACGCGAAATCCAAGTGAAAAACGCAAACGAAATTTTGCATCCGCTTGAAATCACCGAGCTATTTCTGATCCCCAAACTCGTTCTCCTCGGGCCTCGAAAAATCGTCGGGAATCTACCGCGGGGAAAAAAAGCGGCAAGAAACGCGAAACTCCCATCTTCATTAACGGGAGGAACATCGTTGAACAAGGAGCTTAAGGAGAAGAAGAAAAAAAGAAAAAGATATCAATTACTACGAAGGGCCGTTTCTTTAACCACAGCTCCTGAGCGTAATCAGCGCGTTGAGCAGCTTTTAATCGACACTCGGGAGCGATTCCTTCCGAGGTGAGTTTCCTGCTCGATTCCTCGATCCTCTCGATTAATCGCCGCCGGCCGGGCCCCGAAAGAGAGAGGCGAGGACGAGAAGGGAGGGAGAACGATCGCGTTACGTGGGCCCGAGCGCGAACTTGACACCGGCAAGGACGCGTTTCGAAAGGAGGAAATAAAAAAATACTGGTCCCAGACCGTTAAAGGACGCGCGGCGAGTCAGCTGTTGAAGACGCGCGCCAACGACGATCGCCGAATAAATCACGCCTAAGAGGATCGCGATCGTCGACGTGACCTCGAGCGTTCGCGATCTCCGCGCGAATTAAACGAGACCGCGATACGACAACGGGACTCATCATTGGGATTATTATTTATTTTTCTCTCTTTTTTTTTCTCCTTTTTTCCCCTCAAGGTTCCACCGTATACGAAAGATCGTTCCACGTTCCGTCGAATAATCGATCGGAGCAGTTGAATCGAGATCGATGAAAATCGCCTTCTCCGCGATTTATTAAACGTAGAAACCTTGAGCAGCTATGACGAAGCGGCGATGATTCATCGTAGATCGTTGCGAAGCGTCCACGCTCGCGAACTCGATACGAACGGATACAGGGTGAGATTTCTCGCGCGAAAATAAATCGAAATTCGCGGGACAACGCGTTCTTTTCTTCTCTTTTTTTTTTCATTTATTTTTACCACGACCGTGGTTGCCGACGTGTTAATTTCGAAAGAAAAGAAATCCACGGCCATTGCTTCTGCTCGATCGTCGACTCCGCGAACGTTTGTAAATACTCGCGACGTAATATCGCTGCGTTTGGAAATACACGATACGGTAATCGGTGATGAAGCGATAAAGGTGTAACGGTTGTAAATACGCGAAAGATGATAGAGAGTGGAGCGGACCTGCGTCCGAAATTATGTAACTCGTGTGTCGGGATAGATACGAATGAAAATTATTATTCGAATCGAGTCCACCTGTACGAAATCACGGCCGTAACAGGCATCCACGCTTTTTCGATGATAAAGTGTCTCGTGTTTCGTGAATATTGTACGCGACGGAGCGAAATGTAGAAACGAGCAAAAATGTAAAAGCGAATTAGGTTCGGGAACGGTGATGTATTTATCGCGAATCGAGTCGGTTCGCGGACCGAAAGGTCGAAGTTGATACAAACCACCATTAGGAGAAACGTTACGCGAGATTTTGCAGCATTGTTAATATCGGTTTCGTTGAAAGAGAGCAACGATTTCCAGAATTCCATCCTCCGTTCTCTCGACCGCTTAGATCTCTTCTAGCTCGTTCGAGTCTATCCTCGTCCACCGCTCGCCCGTATTTCTCCCTTTCCCTATATTTCTCGCCACCGATATTCCTCCGCCCTGTGTCCTTCTCGTACCCTACGACCTATATTTTCATCGCCCTTTCTCCCTGCCCGTTGCAACCTTCCACGATCCTGTAATTCCACCTCGTCCTCCAACCCCCGTCTCGTATCCCTATAATCGTATCTCCCTTCGGTTTACGTTCTCCAGGCCAGCTCGTCCTTACCCGAAAATTGTACACCGATGTCCCGTAAAACACGGATCTTTATCGATTCCCACGCTTTCGTCGGAGTCGTCCGCGTTTCTCGACTCTCCGAATCAAGGTGAGTTAAAAAAAATGTCCCGATCTCTTCGTAACCACGACAGGGTGCTGCAATAATTCTCGAACCACCGGTTGCACGACGAGATCGTTAACCCTGGAACTATCAATCGTGTACCTATTTGTATCGGAGGATTACGAAATGAATTAATCTCGTACGAAATTAGAAGCAGAGAGGGAGAGAGGAGATTAATTCACGTGTACCGTTAGCTCTGTGTTTCAATAACTATCCGCGAACGTTAAGGGCAGAGGCGTCAACTTTCAACAACGTTTGAATAATTTTCAAAAGAAATTCGAAACGGTTCAAATTGAACGACCGATCGTTGATAGTTCTGGTTCGTATCTGGCGATAGTTTCTGGTGATTAAAAAATCCGATCGATCCGTGTTTACTCTCGTTGTCATTTTGTAACGTTTCGCGCGTTTAAGAACCGTGCCTCGATAGTTAAAGCGCGAGTTTCTCAACGCGTTTCCGCACAACCGCGCAATACTTATGTCGTTTCGCGCAGATCCGCCGCATTAATTCGTTCCGCTACGATCGTTTCGCGCGCGATTCGCTCGATCGAGACGAATCTCGCGCTGGTCGAATTCGGTTTCGTAGGATCGTTGAAATTTCGCGGTTTCGTCGATGTTCCGGACCATAACGGTTCCGTTCGTCGCTCATCGATCATCCTCGGAACCGTTCCCGCCGCGACTTTCGTCGATCGGGATCGAAATTAATTTATCGACCACTCTGGTTCCGCCGTAGGGTCCGGGATTCGGTTAAATTATTACTATAACGGTTGTAAATTTGTAACGGTTCGAACGTTGCGCGGTGACACAGTTCCGTCTCGAGAATCTCTCGACGTTCTGGACGAAATTATGCAGAGTCTCTTCGACGTCTCGTTCGCAGGATAATCCGCTCGAGTTTCGACTCGACGCGACTTCTTCGACCTAATTCGTAATCAGGTTCCATTCGAAGACGATTCGATCGCACGGATCGGGGGAACGTTGCTACTACTTCGTGGAAAGCTGCCCGGCCGGCTGTTTTGCGTCTAGTTTCTAGAAGAGACGTCCTGAAACGCCCGCGAGATCTTTCACGAACGCTCGAAATCGTCTTTGATCGATTTCTCAAAAAATCGAACGCTCCGCAACGATGTTGCGAACCTTAAAAATTTTCTTCCAGAATTTTTTGATACGAAATTGTCTCGATCGAAGAAAGATTATTTCCAGTTTTCAATTGAACGATCTTTCTTCCAATAGGTATTTCTTTTTACAATCTGATAGTACGCACGAGTAAGCATCGACTGTATGAATTAAATAAACAGAGAAACGAGATCAAGGACACCGGTTTCGAATCGACTTTTCGAAAAATCGACGCGTTCGCACCGATGGTGGATCGTTCTTGCGGTCGATCTTTCGACAAACCGATTTGTTCGACACGAGGTGCGGCTCGAGATTCAAATTCGAAGCGGTGCGGTTTTCGTCGCTCGATGATATTCGATCCCCGGGAGAGGGGAAAAAGAAAAACACAACGCCCGAGAGCAAAAAGGAATTTCGATGGGAGGAACGACGCGCTAAAATGGTTCACGAGGCTTCGGAGGCGATGATTACAATTTGGCGGATTAACGAGAAAAATCGATCGCGCGAGATGATCCGTCCCGTGTACCTCGAGAGCGTTGCTATTTTTATTTCGTCGCGAGAGAGTAACGAGCTCCCGTGTCAATAATTCGTGTACGCTTAATTATTCGAATCGATCGGTCGAAGAACGATACAAGTCCGGAATTAACCACTCGCGAAACTGCATCTAAAATGCACTGTAAAATGCAAAACTACGCGCTGACCCCGAGAACGATGCAAAAGAAGTGTCGCTATCCACGAGTTTAACAAATGGAAAAAGTAACTATATTTAAATATCTCTAAACAGCTGTTTCCTTGCGTATCGAAAAGAAACAGAATATCCCAATGCGCGGTTTCGATCAATTCTCAGAGAATGCAACGAACGTAAAACGCTGCTCCATTCGAACATCTTCTACGAACATTCGTGACAAGTAAATATCTCGAGCGTGCGCTTCTTGAACTTCTTTCGCGATTCATTCGCAACGGTTGCAGCGAGCACCGATCAACACCGGACCGCTTCCATCGCGTTCCACGAAACTTCGAAATTACCGATCACGGTGATCGAGATCGCCGGGAATACCCGAAAGATCTTCCGCGATCCCTTCCGATCGAATCATCGATCCGCACGTACCCAGACGAGACACGGAGCTTCCGTCGAACGTCGGTGTGGAACAGGTGCATCGACATCCGCGTAAAAGCGTTATCCTTCGTCGGGCGTGGATCGTTTCCACGATCCTGGGGCGTGGCACGAACGATCCGTCGATCCGAGAAAGGAATCCGTCGTTTTACGTAACGATCTCGAGCGATCCGCGAGCGACCGTTTCCCGCCCGTTATCCGCCTTTGCGTCGTTCCTCGCGCGTCCACGACCGTTTCCACGATTCCAGGAGTACGCCGCGATCTTACGCCACGCTTTCGAAGATCGCTCGAAACCGCGCGGTAATTTCCAGAAACCTATGTCTCGCGACCGAAACAAAAAAAAAAATTACCAGTTGCCCGAACGAAAGTTATCGCGCGGAAGAATCGCGAATTAAGAAACCCTCGAATCCTCCGTTGGACGCGATTGGTGATGAAATTGAGAATTTTTCACGCTCGTGAAGCATCCGACGAGGATACACGCGTATTGTCCGGTTTACAAGCAGGATGATCCAACGGTAGCGGCGAGTTTACGAATCGGGGCCGTATCCGGACAGTTATCGCGGGAGGTGGTCGTTCCAGGAATTGTCATCTTCGGATGGGTGAACAGTTAGAGCGTAGACGATGAGAAGAGATCGATTCGCGTTTCTTCGTTAACGTTGAAGTTGTACAGGTTCTTGGAAGAACGGAGACGGAAACGCGGCGCTCGATTCGGTAATCATCGAGCGAGAAACGTTCTCGGAACCGTTGAGGACAAAGACGAACCCTGAACCCGGGACTCGATTTTTCGAAACCGGTCCGCGATCGGAGCGTACCGATTCGCGAGTCCGAGTCTTTTGTCGCGCTCGTGTCTCCCTCTCGAGGTATCGATCCGATCGGACAAATTAGACCATCGGCCGAGTCGATGCATCGACGCGCCGCAGGAAATCGGTAGTCGCCTCGACTCGCCGCCGATCTTTCTCTATCTCTCTCTCTCTCTCTCTCTCTCTCGCTGCTCGCTTCCCCGAGCGGAGAGCGGAGAGAGGAGGGAAAAAAAAAGAAGAGGTATTTAAGGCTACCGACTGAAAGAACGGACTACCGTACAAAGAGAGCCGAGACACCGAGAGCGGCGAACAAAAAGGGGCAAAGAGGAAGGAAGAGAAGGCGAGACGGAGAGCAGAGGAGAGACGAAATAAAAATACGTGGAAGGGGAATTAAGAGCGGAGAAGGAGAGACGGATCTGTATGCGGTAGCCGAAGCCAGTCGGTCGGGTATGCCCGGAGGCTAGGCCATGATAGACAAGGTCATCCTCTCCCCGCCTTAGCGCGTTACGGCTCCGGCTACCGCCAGTCCTCGTTTACATTTATTTATTTATAAATATACCGCGGCGCACGGCTAATGCGCCAACACACACCGAGAGGTAAGGAGGAAGCGGAGCAACCAGCACGATGGAAGGAGACCCGACACTCCAGACGTCGATGGAACCCCTTCACCCGTCGTCGATATCGACTCTTTCGTTGTTCGGTAGATCGCCGCGGTAAATCGTTGCGCGGAAAACCCGCGATCGTTTTCGCGCGGGACTCCGGCGTATCGGTACGCGACGAACTCGATGATCTCTCTATCGGAGCTCGGCCGGGGTTCCCCGCCGTCTTTCGATCGAAATCGAAACGATCTCGAGGATCGACCGGAGACCAACCACCGACGAACGATCCGTACGAAACTCGGTGTTTCGCGTCTCTGTTCTCGGTTAGTCTCGTTTCGCGTCGATCCTGTTCTCGAAGTCGAGCGAGTTCCTCCTCTGCCCCCGCGTCTATTTCAGTCGTATCCGGTCGATCGTGGCCTTTCCCGCGCACCGGAACAAAATTAACCGTCGTTCGTTTCTTCTGGTTGCAGATCTTCGGTAGCAAGGCGGATCTGCAGCTCCACACGCAGATCCACATGCGCGAGGCGAAGCCGTACAAGTGCACCCAGTGCTCGAAGGCGTTCGCGAACTCCTCGTACCTGTCGCAGCACACCAGGATCCACCTGGGCATCAAGCCGTACCGCTGCGAGATTTGCCAACGGAAGTTCACCCAACTGAGCCACCTACAGCAGCACATCCGCACGCACACCGGCGATAAACCGTACAAGTGCCGGCATCCAGGCTGCACGAAGGCGTTCAGCCAGCTGAGCAACCTACAGAGCCACTCCCGGTGCCACCAGACCGACAAGCCGTACAAGTGTAACTCCTGCTACAAGTGCTTCTCCGACGAGCCCAGCCTGCTCGAGCACATACCGAAGCACAAGGAATCGAAGCACCTTAAGACGCACATCTGCCAGTACTGCGGCAAGAGCTACACGCAGGAGACCTACCTGGCCAAGCACATGCAGAAACACGCGGAGAGGACCGACAAGAGACCGCCGATCATCGGTACCGGGCTCAGGCCGTCGATCCACGCGATGGCGGTACATCATCAGGATCACTACTGGCCGAAGGTCAGCCCCGATTCGGTGATCAGCGATCTGCACGAACGGCTGCCGCACCATCACACCGACTACCATCAGAACCAGAACCCGGAGATGCTGTTACCCGGCCACGGGCACCGCGGCGACTCCATAGAGAACGACTCCAGGCAACAGACGCCCCAACCGGGTGCCAATCATCATCCGAACAGCAGCTCGGCGTTCACGCCGATATCCTCGATCTCGATAAACTCGATCTCCTCTATGCAGCACCCGCTGAACCCGTTGAACCATTTGCACTACCCGGGCAGCCATCATCCGGCCTCCAGGCCGTACCTCTACGAAGCCTTCAACTCGACGCAGAAGTCCTCCCCAGCCTCGTCCTCGTCCGGTGTAACGCCCGGGACTACCAGCAACCAGAACGCGACGTCGTTCCCGAATCAACTGATCAGTCTCCATCAGATCAGGAACTACGCCCACCAACCGAACCTCGGGAACCTCGGGAACCTGGGGAACCTGGGGAACCTCAGCAACCTGAGCAACCTCAGCGCGACGATGGAGAGCCACGCTCTCCTCGGTGGACTCAAGGAGAAACAGTAACTCCGGCTGGTCTTGGAGATTAGGAGCAACTGCTATTTCTCCTCGGTTTCTTCTTCTTTCTCGTTGTCCTCCTCGCCCACGTTTCACCCAGTTCCCCGTTGTCGATCCGGACCACTCGCTTCCGTTTCGTCCCGGTTCTTTCTCTCTTTCACACACACACTCTCTCTCTATTTCTCTCTCTCTCTCTCTCTCTCTCTCTCTCTCTCTTTCTCTCTCTTTCTCTCCACCTTTCGTTACCTTCGTCTCCAGCATCCCGGGTCTCCGGCCGGCTCTCCTCGCTCGAGACCCGATCCTAGAACCGTTTAGAAGCCGTGTCAAGCCGGTGTGTGCGCGCAGCCCGATGAATCGCGAGTGACTCCGAATCGTTCCTGTTTTCCCTTCGAGCGCGGTGCTAGGGAGGGTTCGACTGTCTCGCTCCGGGTAACTTCGAAGGTCCCCGCTGCCCGCGTTTCGGGTAAACGCTCAGTCCTATCGTCCGTTTTCATTTTTATTCCACTCGTTGTTTCTTTTTATTTTTTTCTTCGCTAGTTTTTCGTTTCTCTCGGTTTCGGTCCCGCTGAACGCTCACCGAACGTTCGTCGGAACGATGTTCGCGCCACGATACGAATATTACGTTTCTTTTTTTTTTCAATTTTTTTTTTTTCTTTTCTTTATTCTCGTCGTTGTTTTCCGTTTCCGTTCGCAACCGCGGGACCGTTTCGACGACGTCGTCTTTTTTCTTTTACGTTTCGAACCGGTTTCGGTTTCTTTTATCGGACGCAACGCGAAACTCCGAAAAACGATCGGTGTTCGTGGCCCGAGCAAGGGCGAAGGGACTAAGGGCGAACGAAAGAAGGAAAGGATCGTTTCTCTCGATCGGGGAACACCGATCGCTATCTCTCTCTCTCTCTCCCCCCGTCGCCGCGAAGCCACGGATCGTTCCCCCGGAGTCGAATGCAAATCGATCGGGCGACTTTTAATCGTTTTAATGCTACCGGGCATCCATGCATGAAGAGCGAATTATTAGAAAGTCCGCTCGCCGCGCGGCTCGGTATCGATCGCGAGACCTCCTGTATCCGTTCAACGTCGTCGAGGCGCGCGAAGATCGATCGTCGATCGGTTGCTGGCCGCTCGGCTCGCCGCCGGTTGATTAACTTTCACCTTCGAAGTTAGTTAGAAAGTAGCCCGGGAACGATTACCGGGGTAACCACGTTTCTAGGTAATCCGCGGAACGAAGTCCCGCGGCGAACAGTCACCCGAGAGACGAGACGACGATCCTGGCACCGGGATCCATCCTCCCTTGGACGTTAACTTTTTCGAGGTGACTCGAGTTCCTCGACGAACGAACGCTTTCTTCGATCCTTTCACGCCTCCTCTCCGACGATCTCCTTAGGATAATTGCCGTGCCTCCTTTCGCGGTCGAACGAGCCAACCTTCTCCGATGTACGATTCTCGATCGGGCGGTCCCATCGACGAGCAACGTGTAACCACACGCGCGCGTTTCTTCGTATCGATGCTCGTGCATTCGCGATACGTTCGAAAGCGGATCACCGAAGAGGCTACCTCGTACGTGTGTGGCTCTTTATCGACGAGAGCTCCTTTCGTAGAAGGGGGAAGGACTCTCGATGTTAACCGAGCCCTCGACGACCCGACTTTCGACGTATCGGCGATATCGCGAAGCTACCGGTCGAATCGATACACGTTCCTCGATACGACGATTCGGTCGGTGATTCTTCTTTCGGCGTGTACCTTCGAACGCCTCGAGAACTCGACCCTGCGAAGACCACGTCCCCGTGGAGATACGCGATCGATCCCGATGAACGCGAAATTAATCACCCGTAGCTAACCGGGGTAGTACTCGGTCGGTTGAAATTCGAGGATTCGCCTCGATATCCGGTTTTTCTAGCGCCGGGTCGCCTCGAAGCTGGCTCCTCGAGAGGACAGCCCCTACAGAGCCCGCGAAAAAAATCGGAACCGCGGCGGAATCGATGGGACCGCCGGTAATTCCGTTCTTTTCACGTTCCTGCCTCCCAGGAGCACCGTTCGTAAGAGGGAATAGCAAAAGTCAGGAGAAATCGTGCCGTAAAGTACAGCTATTTTCCAAGGGGTGACTCTCACCCCCGTCGACGGGGGTGGGCGCACCTTTCTGGGTCGAGTGGACGTTTCGCTCGCAACGGGATAATTAACGAAGAGTACGAGAGAGCGTGTGTGAGCGCGTCTGTGTACGACAGAGTGTTTGCGTGCGCGTGCGTGCGTGCGTGCGTGCGTGCGTGCGTGCGTGCGTACGTGTGTGTGTGCGTTTGGGAGAGAAAGAGAACGTGTGTATGCGCGCGCGTGTGCGTGTGTGTGTGTGAGCGAGTAAGATGGGTACCGCGAAACTCGAGCATCGCACGCACCTTTTAAATAGTAGTTTACACGCGTAGACGCACACACACACACACACACACATATTACACGAAGGGCACAAATCGTGTGAATATATCGCGAGGTGAGAGAGCGAGAGAAATTTTAGGGTAGGTCGACGATAGTGCCACGAAATAATAAATTGCGAAAGTAACGGGAACGATAGAGAATTAAAAGAGTAACGAGGGCTAGAGAGAGAGAGAGTGAGAAAGAGTGAGAGAGAGAGAGGGAGGGAGAGAGAGGGGTTGAAACGCGAGCAACGCGAAAGCACAGGCGCACAGAGAAAAAAAAAATAACGTGAGAACGGTACGGAGAACCTCCTTGTACATAGCTATTATATATAAATATATATATATATATATATAAATAAATGAATAAATAAATATTATATATTATTATTAATTGATTAATTAATTGATTAATCAATCGATCGATATTCGGTAGGTGCGTAAGCTGAAAGAGAGGAAGGATATAGACTCTACTGAAGATATTCTAAGTACCTTATCTAAAGAGAGTGTGCGTATGCGCGAAAGAGAGAGAGATAGAACGTGTGTGTCTGTGTGTGCGTGTGTGCGGGAGAGAAAGAGAGCTAACGGGAGAAAGAAGCAAGCAATCGTTGCCCAAAGTTAATTACGATAATTCGTTTCGTTTTCGTAAGAGCGCGTTTCCGTTTCCGAGGCCGCGAGAGCAACAACTCTTCGACCGACTTCGACGATCGTCTCGGTTTTCCCACACCTTGTACCACCCCCTCGGTTTCGTTTCTTTCGATGCTCGATCGTCGACGCGATCTTCGAGGTCGATCGTGGACCGCGAGAGCGAGAGCGAGAACGGAGAAGTTATTCTTCTCGCCCGAAAGGGAGAAAAATGGAGAGAGCAGAAAAAAAGAAAAAACAAAAAAGAAATACACACACGCCTAGCAAATGGGGGATAGAGGGAAGGGGATAGAACACGTGTACTGTAGATAATTTCTTGTTACGACGTCATCCGTGTCCCGTTTCGAGGCTCCGTTCTTCCCGGAGGATCTACCCTCCATCTCGGGACGACGCGATCCGAGCAACCTGGGGCAAAATTTCCCTTTCGTTTCGCCGTTTTTCCCCCCACACACCCGAACACCTTCGCCAACCGGGTCCGTTTTTCATTTTCCTCGCGAACCGTACCCGTCCTCCTCTCCCCTGATACGGGAGACCTTCGAAACGTCCCGTAAACGCTGAAAAACCCCTGGAAGAAGAGAAGCTCGCGAGACGCGACACGTCGGCGCCTCCACCTGTGCTCAAGTTGTTTAAAACTATTAGTTCGTTACTAAGTGGGAGAGTAATGGATGCGCGCGAGTGGTCGTGAGAAAGAAACGACGAGCGAATGCGTGAGTGAGTGGTTCGACGAGCGAGTGCGAGAGGGACAGAAAGAGGAACCGAGCGAGGGTCGTCGCGGACCGTCCCCGCGACGATAAACAATAAAATGAGACGCGTTTAAACTAAATGAACGGTAACAGGCGCGGCCCGATCTCTCGTGTTCCGAAATCGCGGTTCGCGTACGCGTCGTCCACGTTTCCCCCCCCCCCCCCCCCCCACACACCCCCATCCGACCACCCACCCACCCCCAACCATCCGCGTGGCGACCGCGAACGACGGGAGGGAACCCGAACGTCGAGGGATGTAAAAAGAAAAAAAAAAAGAAACAAAAACGTACGCGCGCGGAACGAAATTAGGATACGAAAAATGTAGAAATTTGGCGCGACGTTTGTTCGAAAAAAAAAACGTCGCGACGAAACGAGGAGACAACGACCCGATCGATTCGTCGTTTTTTCGTTGACGTTTAACGAAATTGGACCGGGGCGGGGGCAAGATTCGAGGATTTTGTTTTTTTGGGGGTACGGGGTAGTTACAGTGTCAGGTATACCCCCGCGCTTTAATTGTGATCTTTTTTCTGTCTATCTTTTAGTTCCATTGATGATTATTTTATTATTATTATTATTATTATTATTATTATTATTATTATTATTATTATTTTATTAATATTAATATTATTATTATTATTATTATTATTATTATTATTATTATAATTACGATTTCGTTTAATAAACTGTCACGTTAAAAGAAAAAAAAAAAAACACACATACACACAACAACAACAACAACAACAACAACGCCGAACGGAGGAGAGACGTTGGACAACCCGGCGGTCTCGTCGAAGATATTTTCTTTCGTCACCGCCCCGAGAGAAGATTCCTGTTCCCCCTCCCCAAACCCCTCCACGAACCACGTTAAACCCCTCCCCCTTTTTCTTCTTCGCGTCGAAGGCGGTGATTCGCGACGGAGTCGCTACAGCGAGCTCGGTACTGGTCTCTCTCTCCCCGATCTCCTCCGGATGGGGAACGTTTACTTGTTTTTCGAAAATTCTACGCAGAAACGTGTGCAGAGATACCGAGCGGGGGTTTGGAAATCGTAACGCGATCGAAAGGGTTGAATTTTCCGCGCGTGAGAACCAATCGGAAATTCGTTGAGCGCGGTTTTCCCGCGCGGGGCTTCCTTCTCGATGTAAATCGAGTTCGATATATTTTCGGGGCACGCCGCGACTCGATATCGTTCAATGGTCTACAATTGTACCGATCGTTCGTCGATATCGAGCGATCGATGGCGTGCCCCGTGAAATTTTCACAGTGGATTTTCTCGAAAACGAAACCTCGTAGAGGAAAATCGTGTTCCACGTTCTCGTTGTATTTTCTCGCGACGAATCGTGTTCGCTCGCGTCGCGATCTCCGACCTGTCCTTCACAGTGTCACGCGAAAGAACGTTAACGCGCGCTCGACAATTTTGCTCTCGTCGGTGGAGTAGTGTTCGTTGTTACCTCGATCGAGTGCAATTAGAAGAGAAAGTGAAACTTTCGCGCGGGTGATAATCGTGGATTAAAATTTGTTGTTTTTTTTTTGTTTTCTCGGGGAGCGGTTCAAGCTCGTACGCGTTCAAAGAAATATGGCAGTTTATTTTTCGTCGAAGAGCGAAACCTTCCCGAATGATTCCTCTCCCCGTTTTCCTTAGTTTTTTTTTTTTTTTCGTTTTGTTTTACTTTCCTCCTTCTTCTTGTTCTTCTACTTCACCGTGAACCCTTTGTTCCGTTTTGTACGGTGTTTGCTTGTCTCTGTCTTGTTTTTTAATATTAAAAGTTGCAGAAAGATGCCGTCCATTATGCTTTCGGAAAAGAGGAAAGAACGCGAGGGGCGCGGAGGATCCGTTTTCTCTTTTACGAAGGAAAATACTCTTCGTTCTTTACGCTCGAGAACCACCGTCGACGCGGACATCGGTTTCGAATCGTCGCTGGTATCGCGCGCGCGTAAGAAATTTTAACATTGTAACGCTGGACGTTAACTCTTGATCGTTCTGCTCCATTTAGAGGGAAGAGTTTGCAAAATCTTCCGCGTTTCTTTCGATAGAAGAGTTCCCGCGATCGGGACTCGAGAAGTTTCCGGTTTCCTTAAACGGAGCCATTTTTAATCTCTTTCTTCCTTTTTTTTTTCTTTTTTCTTTTCTTTTTTTTCCGTTATCGATGTGCCAACGAGAACGATCAAGGCGCGTCAGATTTTCACTGGACCAGCCGATCCTCTCGCACCTCGCGTGCAATCAGTTCCTTCGTGTTGTAACTTTAATTCGGTTTTCGATAACGAGCGAACGCGAGTAATAGAATTTTGGCGGGAGAATAATAAGTTCGCGCGGCGCGGCACGGCGGCCGGAAACACAGCAATACTCGAGAAGCGCGGGTCTTTTGAAAATGCGAAAAAAGAAATGTAGAAGTTTTCTACGACGATCGCTCCAATTCGCGGCACGATGGAACTCTACGCGTCCCGAACTATTTTCAAAGGACCTCGGCCGCGTTCTCGTACGAGATAGTTTTCGTTGTTGTCTCGCGATGCGTCACTTTAACCCTGAAACGCGAATTTTCAAATTCGGTCTGGAACACGCGTCGCCAGCGAGCTACGACGCGACGATGAATTTACGAAATTTGCGAAACACCGCGATCGAAGTTTCGTTCACACGGTGTCCGATACGTCGATCGTGACGAATATGTAAAAATATTTTGTAAAAGTATACTATCGCAGGTGCGATGAGAAACTTGCGAGTGGAAAGTGAACACTGGAAGTACTCGTTGCTTCTTTCGTGCTTCGTATCGTTCAATTTTCGAAGCAACGTCGAACGATTATTGTAACCAGATCGAGATTGCGAAACGATGATCGATCAGTCGGTGCGATCAACGATCGAGCGATTGCCGAGCGAAATTACGAAAAGCACCGCTTTTTTCCCTACCTCGAGCTACTACCCGGTGAAATATCGATCGATCCACGGGTGAAACCTACTCGAATGTTATGTTTATTTTTGTTAAATCGATTTTTAATATTATCGGATACCTTGGAAGTTTTTTCTTCGGAATGAAGAATTATCGATCGGTCACTGTGGAAGGAAATATAACGAAGAGATCGTTTTTAAATTCTGCGTTACTCGAGATGGTAGTTTATTTCAAACACGGTCAAAGTTGGTCGGAAATTTCGTATTTCCGGTTCGTACACCCCTTCAGCCCAGTTTTCACCGATTGCTTCGAGGTTAAAGTGACTCGAATCGTGTCTACAGGACTCATTGTGTAGCCAGGAATTAAGTAAGAAAAAAAAAAGTGCGCTAGAGAGAGAGAGAGAGAGAGAAAGAGAGGAAAGAAAGAACGACTGTGCGAGTGTTTGCGCGTGCGAATGAACAGGAAACAAATAAGAAGGCAAGAAAAGAACGTTTGCGAGACTGAGAGAAAGCGAGAGAGAACGAGAGAAAGAAAGAAAGAGAGAGAGAGAGAGGTTCACACATAGGCAACGTAAGGAAAACAATATATTGATTATATTGCGTGGTACGAACAGAACTGTGATATTTTATTGTATAAATTTACGGTAAAAAAAAGAAAAAAAATGAAGAAAGACGAAGAAATATGAAGAACAAATTCTCTAAGCGGATATACTTACGTAGAAGCGGGATATTACTGTATTTTACAAAGAAGTGCATCCTTAAGCTATTCAAACGCAATCGTACGGAACGCGTGCGCACGAGTGGCCGAGTATCCCTTTGGAGATTGAGTCCTTTTCGATTTAAAACAGAACGATTCTCACCGTGGAAGCTTCTCGTGGACGTGGAGTCTGTCGACGAAACGATCGAAGCTTTCGACGATGATGTTGTCATCTGCCCGGTCCATTCTCAACTTCAAACGGAACACTCGGCTCGGTTTTTTGGGGGGGGCAATCGCGGATGCCCTAGTGTCTAATCGTTTCCTGTTTGTAAAGTATATATATAGATATATAATATAGATATATTATATACGAATTAAATGTTTGATAAGAGAGAAAAACACCGAGAGAAACTGAGGAAAGGAGTTACTTACGATAAGAGAGGAGAGGTCTCGTTTGCGACGTATTCGGAACGATTTTAAGAAGCATACACAAACGCGCTCCCGCGCCTACCAACACACGCGTACACACGTACATGGATACATACCTACACTCCATACGTACACGCGTACAAACATACGTACAAACATACGTACACTTACCTACACGCACACGTATACATGTACACGCACATACTCGGTTAATAGCTAGACAAGTAAGTAATAACGCTACGTCTGTAAAGTTTCGAAGGAAGATCACTTTTTCGCGCTACTGATCGTCCCCTAGCCCCCGTGAATAAAAATGGAAAGAACGTCGAAGAAAATCGTGTTTCCTAATCCCTCGCCGATCGAGAACGAGCGACAGGTGTGAATTTTTACAAATCGAGGTGCGAGCGAACTGCTGGCCAAGTTGCGACGAGTGCCACTGTAAAATATTACGATCGGTCGTCGATACTCGTAACTAGTTCTCCTTCCAAATTATACAAATTTTCACGTTTCGGTTTTATCCAAATCTGCGTCTCGTAACGATAGATTTCCCGCGATCACACGAAACTTCGTCACGAAGACTTTTAACGCGCTTGTTTATTTCGTACGGAAGAGTTTCTGTAAAATTTGTTCACGATACGGTATTGTCGTTCTTAACGAGCATCGACACGAGGTATAAATATATTGAAACGCTGCTGCAAAATATCGTAAACGACACACCGAGATGGAAAGTATCGTTACGAAATATATTACGGTGTGAAAATTCGGGTTAATTTTTTTTAGAAAGAGATCCGAACATTGGGATTGAAATTTTTCGTCCGTTCTTTGAGCAGCGAAGAAAGAAACGACTTCGACGTATTTTGAACAATTAACGAGTCTCGAAAGTCGTGCAAAGTCGTATTGGAAAAAAAAAGAAGAAAAGACGACTTTGCGATACTTTGCAGCAACGTTTCACGAGAGTAAACGCACAGCGAACGAACAATCGTACGGTGAATTGTCAAGCAATACGTAACTCTCGAAATTCAACGTCGAAAGTAAGTGTACTCGTATTCGCGGGTGAATGCTTTTATTTCGTCGTGGCGACGTTTTACAGTGGCATTCTTTGGCAAAACGAAGAACAGGAATTATTACAGTTAGGCGTCACTATACATTATGCAGGAGAGAAAGAACAGTAATAAAGTAGACTGCGACCGGTGAATTCTCTGGCGACGAAAGTGCCATTTTAAAAAAAAAAGGAAAAAAAGAAAAAACTATTCGATATACGTTCGGGAAAATGTTCTCGAGCACCGAGGCACATTCCGACGACGACTCCCGCGATAAAAATTACGTCGTTGAAACATCACGCTCGAACTACGAGAAATTTGAAAAAAGATTCCCGAAGAGGGTCCGAAACCTTGCCTCGAAGAGTTCAAGTTTGCTAGATTGTTTATCAAACCGTCTAGTCGACGAAGAGACCAACGATTCCTTTCAAGTTCGATAAAAAGATCAAAGTTAAATGTTTTCAATAGGGAACTCAAGAAAAATCAGAAACCAGATTTGGTTACCGTTTAATAGCAATTTCTTAACGGGAAAGTTTCTCCAAATTTCTCGAAATGTCTCCCTCGTTGTTCCAAAATTGTCCGTTTCTCTACGGTAAAAGGAGCAAGTAAACGAGAGAGCACCGAGCGAATCGAAAGCAATCCGATCGAAGCGTTCTCGAAACGTCCTCGAGTGTTCAACGAAATCTCCGAGCTTGAAAAAATTGCTCCGTTTTCCATGAAACCACGAGTTCGTCGCGTCGCAGTCGCCAGAACGCGCGGCACTACACTCGCGGCAGAAAATATTGGTCGCTCGAGGTCGCTGCGCGAGTGGCAAGCCCCCACCACGCGCCGTTTAATTCGCCTCGTCGCTCCAACTCTCGCCTATGTGCACCGGCGGCGGGCCGTTGTCACCGACGAACCAGTAAACGCGAGCCAGCGGGCACGCGAGCGATCCGCAATCGGAGCGGTGACCGCCGAGCGTTCAAAATTTTCTATACCGCCACGAGCGCACAGTGGTGTGTTTTCCATTCTATGTAACGTGTTGCAACGTTAATTAGTCGTTCGGATGTCGTTTCAGTGGGAATACATACCACGATTCCTCGAAGTCTCTCTCTCGACCGATCCGGAGAAATCGTGACCGAGAGGAGGAGGGGAGGAGGAGCGACGAACGTTGCGCGTCCAAGTCGCTAAAATTTATTAAATCGTCGGCGTCCACCCTGAACGCGATACAACGAAACGACGATCACCGTTCCGTGTGTGTTTTCGATCGCGAGTCCGCGAACGCGGAACGTTGGTCGTCCCGAACCGAGTTTTAGAGAACAGAGAGAGGAACGATCCGCAGACAAATAAAGAAATAAACCGTGCGTTTTTCCTTTTCCTTCCTCGATGCGAGCACGACAACGGTACAAAAAAGAAAAAAGAAAAAAAAAAGAACAAAGTAACGAAACGAGGAGAAAACGAAGTAACGAAGGAAAGGAGAAGCTCGAGCGCCCTTCGCTTCGAATCGCTCGAAATTCGAACGGGAGCCGGATTCCTTCGACCGATCGGACGATTCCACGCACTTCCGGAACGGACGCGCGCGCGAGTGCGCGCGCACTTCGCTGCAGTCTTAGATTAAGAAAGGTTCCCGAGGAAAAACGTTTTCTGTGTGAATTTCGTTCGGTCGGAGCGAGGCCCGAGCACCAGAGGAGGGGAACGACGATCTCCGAAGTTTTGAGGTTAGGGAAATAAAGGAAGGTAATCGGAGGCGTCGTTCTTGGTCCTCGCTCGCCTTGGTTTACGGTCGAGTAATATCACGACGAACGGGAACTCGTGTTGTATTTATAATCGATTTTCAGAGTTTTTCGCGACCATTTCTTCTTGGTTGCCCCACCACCCCATCCCCTACCCGCCCCACTCCCGCGCGGACTGACCTTGTAAAAGAAGTCCCGCCCCATCATCGACACTAACTGTTCGTCCTTTTTAACAAATATAACAAAACTTACGTCTTACTAATTACGAACGGCGTTTCGGAAAACCAGTGCAATCGACTCGATCGTAGGGAATTGAAACTTCGTGCAAACGGAATTTGGATGGTTCGTAATTTTAAACGTAGGAGGGATTGCCTTGGCGTTCTGCATTCGCAAAGTGTTTTGTAATTCCTCACCGAGCTGCTTTTCATTTGAAGTTTTCGCAGACGTGTTTTTCTTTCGGACGTTGAACGCATTAGTTGCTTACTTCGGTCGAACGAATCGCAAAAGTTTGAATATCTAACGTTGATGGACAATGGAAGAAATTAAAATTCGAACGATTTTAATTTTCTTAGGTTTTATAGCTTATGTTTTAACCGCAACAACCTTCGACAATTATAATTAAAATTAAACGGACAGCAAGGAAGTTTCATTCGCGTTAAAAAATGAAATTGAATAATTCAACATTCGATAGATCAGATGGCGTACAATTCTGAATAGTCTACCATCGACACCTATAAAATTTGCACGAAACGAATGAATCCGATACTGTCGGTATTGTAGGAAAATGCATCTGCTTATCCGAGGTGATCGATATAGTAGAAAGATGCGTTTCGTTGTATCCATGCATATCGGTAAAGTAGAGAAATGCATTTTGTTACCGTCGATACGTACCGATACGGTATGTATACATAGTTTTACCACGCACGCGCACTATTTCAACATATCGTAATCAGCTGATCGGATGCGGATGAATAGATGGCAAACGTACGGTTGACTAGTCGGTTGTCAGACAACTGTCAAGAAAAGAACAGCGCAAACGAGCGCTTTTCGTTCGTGACATCGACAGAATTTTTTCACAAACGTGTATCGTTAACTAGTTGCAATACATCATGGCATTTCTCGAGGTCGGTCCGACACCTCGCTTTTTGTTTCAACATTTAGCATCATGTTTTCCATGATTCGTATATAACCTCAATTTCGATGCCTTAAAACAGAGAAATACGTTTATTTTTTCAGTGGAGACGCATCAACTTCTTCGACCTTAAGAAAGAGGTCGACGACGGAAAAATAGCCGAGGCACTCGGAGTGAGTTTCCTTCTATTTGAATCCAATTCTTTGCAAAATGACCACCATTAGAGGTTATGTTAACGTCTACAATACATCGCATATTCTGTTTAGAGCGCTCAAGTCACAGTAGCTACAAGCGGTAACGGCAATTTAGTTTTCGGAGATAACATTGGCACTGTACATTTAGTAAATAGAACTTACGATGTTACCACTTTTCGTGCGTACGAAATCACGTTAACGTTAGCTCAACAGGTTCAACATTCGACTTTCTTGTTTACCATTGGGGTATGTATCGATTTCAATTATTATGCGCTCATAGTTACATGTATCACTCTCGAGAAAATTACATCTCTTTAGGAAGATGAACCAGGTTGTAATCCTACGTTAAAAGTTTGGAATTTAGCTAAATTGAACAAACATGGCAATCCTACGTGCGTCCGTATAAGTAGAGCTATATCTGGCTACAAGGCAGTTCCTGCGACTACTATGTGTGTGCATACTAGTCTTACTTTAATGGCTATTGGTTTTGCAGATGGCTCGATTATGCTTTATAGGTAAAAATAAATTGGGTACTAACTCTTCTTTGTATGAAACTATCTTGTACGTAAAATTTTGAATTTTCAGAGGTGATTTAACTAGAGAAAGAAAAAACAAGATAAAAGTGTTAAAAGATACCAATGTTTCTATCACTGGACTAGCAATAAGATACCCGGGCAAACAAAATTATTTGTTCGTTGCTACGTCTAACAGTGTCTTTATATATAATATTACCATTAAAGATAAAGAATTTAAATTTCCCTTGGACACAATGGGTTGCGCCCCAAAGTGCAGTGTCCTCGCAGAATCTAATCAGGATAGTCACTTCATAATCGGTCGCACCAAGGTAATAATCACGATAAGATTTAGTCTTGTAACACACGATTCGCGTGTTTGTGTCGATACGTTCGTTTTATATTAGGCAATCTACTGTTATACATCGGATGGTAGAGGTCCTTGTTACGCCATAGGAGGTGAAAAAATAATGTTGGAATGGTTTAGAAGTTATTTAGTAATTATAGCGAAAGAAGCTGCCGATGACCAACAATCACCAAGAACAGCAACCACCATTTCTGCAAAACCAAGGTTAAAATTTTATGTGTATACTTGTCGTATTAGATTAGAATATTTTTATTAACAGCTTATATTTATTTCTAGTACTATAGAACCAATACCTCCAGGTGTAGATAAACATATAATCACAGTACTCGATACCCAGAATATGTTTATTGTCTTTTCCGCATCTATGTTGTCTGTACAAGCTGTATTATCAGAGTGGGGTGGATTTTTTATACTCAGTGGAGATAATAAGCTTTATTACTTGGATGAAAAAGATTTGCAGTCAAAATTGGCATTACTTTTTAAAAAGAAATTGTACGATGCGTCTATAAGGTAAATAACAGAATTTTAATCTAAAGTTATGTTGTGCTGCTATTTCATTATGTAGGTATAAGGTAAATATCGATATGACTGGATGTGAATGGTTTGGGACAGAACGAACGATGCCGAGCGGTATATTATATAGTGTGATAAGACAAACAAAGTAGTAGAAGAAAGGGCTTTGTTAAGTGTGGACGTATCGTGGTCAAAATATGTAGAGTGAAGAATTTCATTTTTAAATACATTTTACATCTTTATTATAAAAAGAATGCATTATTGCAACCTGCCTGAATGCCTAACATTCCTCCACAAATATTTTTAGGATAGCTAAAAATCAACAATACGATGCTGAAGGGCTCGTCGATATATTCCGACAATACGGAGATCATTTGTACTTAAAAGGAGACCATAATGGTGCAATAGAACAATATATAAAAACTATTGGCAACTTGGAACCTTCGTACATAATCAGAAAATTTTTAAATTCTCAGCATATAGATAATTTAACGACTTATTTACAAGCTTTACATAAAAATGGACAGGCAACGGAAGATCATACTACTTTATTGTTGAATTGTTATACCAAATTGAATCATACGGATAAATTGAAAGAATTCATCATGGTAAATAACCGTTAATTTAAACCCGATATTAACGAAAAATGTATACATATGTATCATTTTACGTGACAATTTTAGACGAAAGATAGGGAAGTCGATTTCGACGTTGAAATTGCGATAAAAGTCTGTCGACAAGCATCACCGGAAGATGCCTTGTTTCTTGCTCAAAAACACGGTCGACATGAATGGTATCTTCGTATTCAAATAGAAGACAAACAAGAGTATGAAAAGGCATTGGAGTACATTGGAACTTTGGAATTTGAAGAAGTGCGTTTGTATATTTTCTCAATTTATTATTCATGACTAATTTTTAACCATTTTTTAGGCAGAGTCTAATATGAAGAAGTATGGAAATATTCTTATAGAAAATGTGCCAAATGAATCTACACAGTTTTTAAAAACTTTATGTACCAACTATAGACCTTCTAACAAACCACTTGTAGATCAGGTAAAACCAATAATACTTATTAAATCAGTATTCATCGAAAAATAAAATTAACTTAAATAATATTTCTCGTTCAGGAAGCGTTAAATGGTACTGTGGAGCAACATGTAGACAAAGCTAATCCTGAAGATTTTATTCATCTGTTTTTGAATAATTCAGATTGTCTGATAGAGTTCCTAGAACATTTAGTAAAAGTTGATACCAAGTTAGTACGTCATTTTAAAAGTTCATATTACGTTTTACAGTCCTTAATTTAAATATATTAATACAGATGGAGTACACTGGTGTATAATACATTAATAGAACATTACCTTTATGTGTGGTCAGCCCTAGACAACGATGTAGCGAAAGTGCAATACGAACAGAAAATTATTCGACTTCTGCAATATTCAGAGGCACGTTATGCTAAAGATCAGATATTAATCTTATGTCATCAGCATAATTTCAGACGCGGTCTGCTCTTCCTTTTCGAAGAAAGTAAACTGTACGTTAAAGTAACATGTATAATCAATAGGACTATCTTTAAAGATTTGATCTTGTAACTTATTTTGTCAATAGATATCAGGAAATATTACAGTTTCATTTACGAGAAGGAGATAGCGAACAAGTTTTAGCTACTTGCAAACGATTTGGTCATCAGGATCCAAATTTATGGATACAAGCTTTGTGGAGTGTTGCCAGGAATAAAGAAGTTTCACCTAAGCTCCTTGCAGATATACTAGCTTACATAGGTATGTTTGAAGTTTGACGTCATTTCGTCTTCTGTTATGTTGTGCATTTCTGTTGAATGAAATATTACTCGCAGAACAAGAGAGACTTTTGTCGCCGTTGATGGTAATCGATGCAATTTCAACTTCACTCTCCTGTACCTTGGGTGATGTTAGAACTTATATAAACAGTGTATTGCGAACACAGAATGAACAAATGCAAGCAGATGTAGAATTGGCTAAAAAGTATCAAGAAGATACTTTAAAAATACGAGAACGAATAGAATCTATAAAAAACGACACAATAATTTTCCAAGGATCACGTTGCAAAGCATGTTATTCTCAGTTAGAGCTACCATCGGTACATTTCATGTGTCAGCATTCATATCATCAACAGTGAGTTCATATTATACATCACATTAAGTGCAACAGTAGCTCATAAATTATACTAACAATTCATTATTTTGTCATTTGCTAGCTGTTTTCAAAGCTTCTCTGAAAACGAGAACGAGTGTCCAACTTGTTTGCCAATCAATAAAAAGTTGTTGGACATCATAATAGCACAGGAACAATCGAGGGATCTCCATGAAATGTTTCACAGTCTACTTGATCGTGCGGAAGATCCGTTTTCATTGGTTGCTGATTATTTTGGCCGAGGAGTTTTTAAAAAATTAATGGTGATTACCGATACCGATAAACCATTATCTGCTGCAACGCAAAAATTTGAAGAACCCAAGCTGAATTATGGACCAGGAGCGGAAGCCAGGATCAGATTAACAGAGGGGAAGAATTCCACGTTAGGTAATCATAAATTTTAATAAGGCAATTAGTTCTTTTTTAAAGTGCAACATAGATTTAAAACCTGTTGACTCCAAAACAATTTCCTCGATCTTTCCCAAAATCTAAAATTGATTTTTCATTGTTAGAAGCAAATGTCTCTGCCGCGGGCAGCAGCAACTCTACTCCTCGAGGAAATTCGAGGAAAGTTTCACCAGTGCCCATAAGAGAGGCTCGGATTTTAAATAGTACAACACCGAAATCGTCGCCAATTCAAAAGTCTTTCGTGCCTCCAAAAACACCAATCGCACCATCCAATCCGTTCAAAGTGAACGAATATGATGAATCGAAAAATCCATTTTTTGAGGGCAAAGACAACGACAACGATAAAAATCCCTTTAAGGACGATGATGATGATGACTATAACAAGAATCTGAATCCTTTCAGTAGATAAACTGCATTTGTTTGGTCCAATTATCTCGACTATCAAACTCATGAATAAATAGTAAGTGAATTAAACGTTATTACACAGATCAAGAACTGTCGAGGCTTGTAAAAAGAAATAGGCACCGTACACATTATTATTACTAATGATTCTGGTCAGGAATGCAATTATTGTTCTTTGTTCTAAATGTATTATGAATTTTATATTATTTTTCACTTCATACATGTACGTACAAGTCATTCAACACGAAGTCAGAGATTTTTTGGAATCATTTATCTCAAATTTTTCTGAAACTTGAATATGTTATAGCCTTTAGCCATATTTAAACGTATCTTGAAAAATTTTTAGAAATTGTCAATTTTAGAATTGTTTGAAATTAGTATGAATAACAAGCTTCTGAGTATATAAATAATGAAGATATAGGAGTACTAAGTAAAAATTATTTATTTTAAACAAAATATGTTTAAGCGTTAACTGTGCAACGTTAGCTTGAATAAATTTTTATATAGCCAATTTTCAAGTCGTCGTATTTTTGAACATTCCTCTATAATGAAAATAAGCAGATTTGTACTTTCATTTTTTCAAATTGTTCGATTACTGCTTTTTATTAAAAAATCCCATTTGTTTAAAATAATTGAAAAAAAAATTATTAAATATTCATTTTATTAACCTGAAATATATTTTATTTAAAACTCTTACATCTGCATTTTCCTTGTACCCATAAGCCCATTCTTATTCGTTTGCTAGTTTAATAGTTGCACTTTATTGATGAAAAGTTATCACCATATTTCAAACAACTGTGAAATAAACAATTTTTCAAATTTTCAGAATTACGACATACACAAGTTTCAATAAAATCGGAGATGATATTCCAAAAATTGTTCGACTTTGTGCAGAATGAGCCATACATCAAACGATAGCTAGATTCTTTAATGCTTTAATTGATGGAAATTTATTTGTATAAAGAATAAGGCCCATATATGAATTTATTATAAATATGAACAATTTATTGTATATATTGCTTTGTATCATATTTTACATTATAACATATATTCGCAAGGTATCTATTATGGTTATTCATTTAACAATTATTATTATAAAAAAATACATCATATTTTATGAAATGATTCTTCTACCAAAGTAAGCGTTTTCCAAATAGCAATTAATAAATAACTTATGCATGAAAAGATGTAGAATTATATTATACATGATCCAAAATGTCTTTCCATTCAAATATCTTATCACTTATTTTAAAAGCACTCCAACTGTGTATAGTTTCTGGAGTCCTTGGTTTAATAGAAACAGGAGTACAATACTCTTCAGTAGACACAGGTGTGAAAAAATGAGATAGTACGGGTACAGTGTCTCTCTGCCTTGGCTCTGGATCCTTGCTACGTGTCAATCTGCTTGGCAATTGTTTTTCATCTATGGATAAGTCCACTAAATTTTTATAAACGGCTTCATCAAGAGGGAAATCTAAGGCACTAAAAATCTGAAAGTGAAAACATATAAAAATATTTCTGGACTCGATTTAAAAGTAATATTTTCATTAATACCTTTGCATTTACAAGATTCTTATAGGTCGCTGGTAAATGCTCGATATCAGTTACAACTTTTTGCTTTTTGATTTCATTCAATTTATTGATTGTATTCATAATTGAATTGTATTCTGGTCGTGCTAATTTTTCACCAGAAGTACATGGTTTTACACATGCATTTTCATTCATTTTTGGAATCCTGAAGTCATTTTGCTTCTTACGTTGTACGCCTGGACCAATGTAAGGTTTGATTTTAGGACCAATTATATCACGTATAACAGTCTTTTTAACTGAAGAAGTTTTGATATTTGATGCAACTTTACTATATTTATGACATGGCATAACATTTGTAGGAATAAATTTTGCATTCAGTTTTTTAGATCCAACTGAAGCAGTACATGGTTTAGATGTAACATTTGACTTTCTTTCATTAGAAGTAGTAGAGCAGGATTTAGATTTACAATGCGTAACTTTTAAATCTGAAGTTCTTTTAGTTGTATTCTTAATATCCTTTTTAGCAACCAATGCATCATTTTCTTTTCCCCTTTTAGCTTTCATGCCATCTCTCTTTAAAACTTTGGTTTTAACACAGTTTTGAAACTTAGGTACTTTATTCAAAACATCATTTTGTGCAACAGGAGATACTGATGAAATTACTACTGCGTTATTTGAAGATTTATTGGAAACACTGGATGCATCAGTTTCCTCGGAATTTATTTTGATATTTTGAATATTATTAACATCGCTTAAAGGTTTCAGATTTTCTGTTTTAACCAAATTGTCATTTGAAATAGATGTAATTTGATCTGTACAAGGAGAAAATGTATTGCTACATAACGTTAATGATTCAGTCTTTTGTGCTGTATTGGTAGATTTAACATTTTTATTTTCTTGATCCTTAGATGATATCTTATTTGATTTCAGTAATATAACAGGTTTATCTAGAGTCACAACACTTATGATTTTCGGTTTATTTGACTGACCAGTACTTTTTTTATCTGTTGAGGGTTTTAATTCCTCCTTTTTCAATTTGCCGGCATCAGTTTGACAAAATCTAACCTTTGGTCTAACGAAAAATTTAGAGTCTTTAGACATTACGAAAAAGAGTGACAAAAGTTTATAAATCGAAACTTGTGGAAACTTCTGCTCAAAAAGATTGACTATTATAACAATTTAATAACATAGCCTCTAACACAGAAGCCTCGAAAGTTGATAATTAAATATCAGATTATTGACGATGCTACAAATTTCCTAATAAAATCATTACGTTTGTTTCTCGGGATTACCCGATTTGCAATTTCTTTAACTTCCAATTGATAAATATAAGATCAGTGTCTCGTGAAATTGTGACTTCGTAAATAACGGTATAACGCGCAGTTTCTCTGACAACTTAAATATGCTGTCTAGGGAAAAAAGACGGTTTAAAGAAAAAGCAAAATATGAGACAAATTTTCAAAAATTTGTATACTAGTTTATTTAAATTGTCAAGGTTTTGATATTAAATATGGTTATTTGAATGTTCTTTAAATAAGTGATGTTTTAAAGAAGGAAATAGAATAATTATATATTAGACATATTAATGTATCATTTGTTTAATTTATATCATTTGTACACACTGCGGAAAAGTTGCATTTTTCACGTAAAATTTTATTCGTAAGAATATCATTTTTATTTTATAGTTATATATAAATTTTAAGGATAATAAGAATTGGATACCGAACGAGAAATGATTTCTCTTTTGTTAAAATAGTTATAATTCATTTTACATAAAATAGGGAAGAGTTAAATTCAATTAATTTAATAATCGATTATATTTACATATAACAAGATCATTGTTAAGTTCAATTCAAATTAGAAATGGATTTAAAAATTTTTGCGTCTAAAAGAATATCTAAAAAAGTACATACATATTTAGTCACTTCTATTATTATTTATTAAATACGTATCACTGCATATTAAACTGTAGACAAAATATTGCATTTATATCTGTTACATATTGGTTATATGTATCAAAAATCATTCTCAAAATATACTACGAAATTACGGGACACAGTATTCGTAGCGATTCATGCCATCTGTCATATATAGGTTACGTGTATCGGAATTAATTTTCGAAATGCAATAGTGGATGCATAATAAATAATACTTTAATCCTAAAATTGATAACCTATTTTAAACTTTATATATTTCGTAACGATTAACAGATCTTTATACATAGGTTAGTCGCGTCCAGGTTAATGTTCACACGTTCAGTCGCAGGACACTAAAAATTTGTTGTGAAAGAAAAGAGAGTGCATTTGGTGTTTGGTATTCCCCGTAAACGGCACGAATTAACGGCAATTAATTTATTTACGATTAGAGCTATTTAGTGTCGTTTAGCATTATTTATGACGGAAAATGTATCGTGTGAGAACATGGAGCCATTCGAGGTAACATACTTTTAATTATTCACAACTTTCTTCAATATAACAATTGCTAATTACGAGAAGTTATAATAATTAAAACGCGTTACATTTTCATTTGTTTAATAGAATCCTGACCTTCTGCCCCTGGAAAAAGTAAAACTAAATGTCAAAATTGATGGTGTTATTGAGAGTATTGATGCTTTGGTATGTTTATTTATAAAAATGTCAATTAGCACTGCATGATTTTGTTCAATCTTTGATAACAATTTTCAATTGTTTTTTTATTATTTAACAATGCTCTGCAATAAATTTATATAAGGTTTCATTTTTACAAAATTCATGACTATCTAAACTATGAATGTGCCCCTTTGCCAATTTCTTTTAGAATAAAAGGTGGGTGGATGATCATTATTTTTTGAATTATGAAGCCCCTAAGTTGTACAATGAAGATGGTTCTGAAATTATGGGGGCAAAAGAGCATTGGATGACAGTTGTCAAATACATGATAGATGATATAAAATGGTTACTTAGTCTTCCATATTACAGGTACGTGTAAAAGATAATTTAGCATTAAGAATATGTATTGATATTCCTATTGCAACATAAAGCAACAGTAAAAATATTACTACTTGAATATATATCTTCATTATATGACATTTGTATATTATATGTCTGTATACATTGTTTATTTAGATTCTGGTCGAATATTGTATTCAATACCTCAATAGTAAATGCATTGGTATCTTTTCTACAAGAAGCACCACCATTTTATGCTTTAGAAAGTTTTCCAAACTGTCCAGATATGTTGGAACTTCTCGAAACTCTTCGTCGCTATGTACTTGTGATTTTTGCACGTCTTATCACAAACAAAGAAAGCCCTGGAGAATACATAAGCCGTCCATTTCTTGGCAACTTGCTATATGAAAATTATATATTTACGATACCAATTATCTTTGATCTTTGTCAACTTTATGGCAGGGAAAATGAAAAAATAATGGAGAAAATTTTAAACTGTTTATTTATATTAGAACCACGGTACAATAATGATCTTCAAAAAGCTGTTCCTTGTCTTATAGAGGTGATGTATCAATGCATAAAAAGTAAATGTTGTCTCAAAAAATATAACTGAATATGAGTATTGTTAGTATAGGCCCTTGAAAATGTTGAAAGGAAATTCAATGGTTATTTTATTCATAATCCTAACGAAGCAGTTTCGCTAACGAAACAAAATACTGGTTCTATAGAACTTACATTATTTAATTTAGAGGATATGATATTGTATGTGTTAGATATATCATCAACAATTAATGTGTTTCTAAAAAATTACCCTCCTGCAGTGAGTACATTTCATAGGGAGGATTTTATGAATAAGTAAGTATATAAATTCATAATATAATTTGTATCAACTATTTTTGGTAATTTCTTTTCTTGTTTATCATTAATTAGAATTGTTTCCATATATGAGGGCACAATACCTGAGATGTATAACAAATTAGATAAGTTAGGGTATAATGAAGCAAACTTACTAAAATATACGGAATTAAAGTATCGATTGGATGTGACAAGAATTGAAATGTTACACCTTTTCCGCATTATAATATATGAACCAGTTCGAAATATTCAAGAAAATTTGTAAGTTATATATTTGAGTAATATAAGTTTATCATTTACTGTGATAAAAATATTATTATGAAATTGTGTTTAGAAGTCAAACGACAGAAGCTGAGATAAAAGAATGTGTGGAAGAATATCTTACATTTTTAACCAGTGCCATTTCTGAGAAAGAATTTATTACAGATTACGATCAATTTTATCCAGTTAAGTCGGATCTGAAAATATTGTCAAATATTTGTCCTGAAGTGTATCCTTTTTAACATAATATGACTGAAGTCATTACAATTCAAAAATTAAAATACTATCAACTCTTTAATACTTAATGCATATTCAGTGATACGATAAAATGTAATTACATATTGAAATCAATCAGTGCAAATGTTGAAAAACCCAGTGCACCATATACTGCTCTCTCAAATAATATAGCTGTAAGTAAAAAAGATAAAGAAACATTTTTATTTTTATATTTCTATACAATATTAATTTTTTTAGGATGCTGTAGCTGGACCTAGTGGTGTTGTGTATCAGTCAGAAGCAGTTAATGATAACATAAGTTCTTTGAATGGAGATAACTCTTTTGAAATGATCTCTCTTATTTCTGAAGTTAAAGACATCTTGTATGATCTAGACGAAAGTTTCATTGAGGTAACAGTTTTTACATAATGAAAATATTGCATGAAAAAATATATTTAATAAAATTATTTATTTAAATAGATATGTTTGAAACATTATAATTACGATACTGCGTCTGTGATAAACGCCGTATTGGAGAATACATTACCACCTCGACTAAAAAATTTGAAAGACCAAAAACCGGCAATAGACGATACATTACCAGATTGCACGGTATAAAAACATTGTTTTTGTAGTATTAATGTAATTAACAATTTCTTAATAGGCAACATAAATACTTATATGTATTATTCTTGTAGATGCCGATCAATGAAGATCTAGCTCTTGGCATTGAAGAATTAAACATGTTTAGTGATGACGACGATGAGGTTCACGTTATGACTCGTGAAATCATCGAAGTGCCCAAAGATTATATAACAAGAAAGTAAGTTCTTAGGAAATGAAATAATTCACTTCTACATATATATATTTTCATAATATATAAAATAATATTTATTTGCAAATAACCGTCATATTCAGTAACATTTATAATATTGCATTATTCTACAGCATTTAACTTAACACTTGTTGCAGTTACAGCCTTATAACAGATGATTACGATGATGAGCATGATGATACATACGATGATATAAATATACGTGGCACTACTCAACTTGATTCTATTGAAATAGATGGAAGACCCTTTGGTATACCAAGAGTGCGTATTCTCATTTAGTTTAATGATATCGGCACATTCAAATACATAACAATTGCATAGACAATTTATATTATTTTAGGTACTTCGTGAAAAGCAAAAAATTGAAACTGCTGATGAATCGGAATCAGAAGCCGAAGATGTAGAGGCCGACCAAAATGGTAAAGATCATTTTATACGGAACCCGGCTGAATTACGGGCTAAAGCTGAACAACGAAGGCAAGCTAATCGAGGCGGAAAATGTTCAACCAATATGACTGGTAAATTGCACAAGTTATATTTATTAAAACATTTGTCAGTCCTATTATTATACCACCATTTCTGTAATTCACGAGAGGAACATAGAGAACATTTTTTTGCGTGTTTTCTTATGCATAGGTAAATCCAAGGGTCAAGGACAAGAGAAAGATACCTCACATAACAGACAGCAAAAGAGAACACGTACTAATCACAATGCTCGTTCAGGTGCTCAGTGGAAACGAAGTCAAGGAATGATTCCATCTTAAATTTACCTATACCTTTACAATATTAATGTAAATACTGCCATGTGATAAATACATTCGTACCTATGATAACTCCGCAGTATTCGGTTCCTTTGTATTTTCATCAAAACGTTCATTATAGAAGTGCTACTGATTTTCAGTGATCTTTGACAATGGTAAGAGCTCTTATTCGGTTCATTTCATTACCTACCATTTGTTGATATTCATCTTCAGGTACCATGGCGCTAGACGGTGATCCCAAAGCATTTGAAACTGGCATTAAATGTGTGAATAATTTAGTTGTGCTTCCATAGTAATCTAACTGCACCATAATCAAAGCATGTATGCTAGGCTTTATATATTCTAATCTCTTGTCTAAAAATGTGGGTAATTCAATGAGTAATTGAGCATGTACAGTCTTCAAGTCCTTTGCAGCTGCTTCTTCTACTCTGCGTTCTCTTTCTAGTTTTGCAATATGACTAGCCGTTCTGTCCTTTTTTTCTTGTAATTTTTTGACACGGTTATAACAATATCTCCAAGCAATTAGTAAATCTTCGCGTTTTGTTAATGCTGCAGCTATTAAGGCAAACTCTTCTCGTAATTTTTTTAAAGGTTCTATAAAAGTTTTCTGGCAAAGAGCTGCCATTTCTTGTACTGTTTTTCCAACCTATCAAAACCATAACAATTTTTATTTTATTGAATATTGCAATATAGTAGTTTATAAATGTACCTGAGTGGTAACAGAATGATAATCTTCCACTATTTTTCGAAATTCATCATTGAGATGTGCTAAACCACAAGTGGTTAAATTTAGAGTTAGTCTTTGGTCTACACGATCTAAGTTTACCACAGCTTCTATGTACTTTTTCATTTCTTTTGTCAGTTTCCTAATTGTATCCTCAACACTTAAAACAGAACAATGTTTCAAATATAGAAGGTTTATTGATACTTTGAAAAGTCATTTATAAATTATAGAAAACAAATGACAAATAATATGTGTAAAATACATACTAAATAAGTCTCTGAACTGCGACATCCAGCTCTCTGTCCTCTGCATGAGACAATAGAGGTGATGCTGGTGTGGGTCTCTGTGTTAAGTAATTTCTTTTTAAGGGCTTCCTGTGTGTATTACAATGATTTTTATAAAAATTATCGTGTTAACCTCTTCAAATTAATTAGTACTTATAAACAATGTAATTTACTCACCACGTCATATTAGATACTAATTTCAGATATTTTCATATTATGTTTTTATGATTGGAGTCAATTTATATAAAAAACTTGTTGCGATCGTTAATTAATTTGTTGATCATTACGTAACTATTATTTGCAATTAAGTAGAGACAGTTTATGGTAAAGCGACTTACAGATTCCGCAGTTAATATATTCCTTTTTATGTTTTTTTCCAATCGCATATATAAACGTTCTGCAAATTTCGACACACAGTCGTTTAAAACATTTAAACTTGACGTAATATTTTCTAATCTTTAGTAACTTTTTTTATCAGTTGTATTCATGAATCTTCCAACTGCTTCCAATTACTTAGATCAAATTCCCAATTCTCCATGTCCACAGGACTTCTTTACACGACTGATTTCCCTTCCACGTGTCATTGCCAATAAATAAAGAAATCAATGAAGTCTCATGTTCCCGTTTTTGTTCATAAAGTAAAAGACGATGCACCAATTTTCATAGGAGACATTTGTTGCAGTGTGTGGTACTATGGTAAATGGGCAGAGTGGAAGAAAGTGCCTAAGCTCCAAGATTTATGAGGGAAGGATCAAATTTATTTGTTTTTAATTTTAATCTGCTTTTATAAGGTGGTAGATTAAATTTTCCAGTTACTGTATAATTTTTAAGATATAAATAATTAAAATTACTTATGTACTATGTACTGCAATGTATAGTATAAATATCAATCTTTGTAATTTTCTTTCATTAAAGTAACTGTGGTATAGATGATAGAAGCAGTTAATATGTTGATGGTTGTGGATATTTGAATTTTATTTATCCATAACTATTTTTTTTTTAAATAGAATTTATTTACAACTGCAACAGTGTGCACAATGAAAAATCATAATCATAGATTCCTTCGTAATAAAAAATTCCAAAAAATCCATCCTTTTATGATCAAAAATTTATTCCTATTTCTCTAAATGCATTAGAAAGTAACAAAGATCGATATTCATGGTACAAGATATGTATTTTTAATTACTTATACATCTAAAATTATTAAGTTATTACACCTAATATTTTAAGCATAGTAACAAGGACATATAATGTCCTACTACTTTACAAAAGTAGATTAAGTATAGGAACTAATAAATTCAGTGCTTTCCTTAGTAATCTGAACATACTTACTACAGTTAGTCTAATTTTGTATACTTTATTAAAATGAGTTACATAAATTCAATGTTTATTATTTATTCTTTTTGTACAAATACTTAATGTATAGGAATTGAAACATTATTGATATAATAAATTCCAATACTTCTTACACTATCTTAGAAAGTTCATTTACATATACAATATCCACCTAAGTATTAATGGTCTATTATGATTAATTCATCTATACCCCAATCTTCGTAACTGTTATCAGGTAAATAACGTCTGATTACAATCGGAATTTTTCTTTGCTTTAATTCTTTCATAGCAATTTGCAATGGATCGGTTTCACCCTCTAATTCTACCATTACAGGAGCACACATGGCTATTTGCAATGCCCTTGTCCCTAAAACCCTTGCTCTCTCATACCTGTAAATATATAATTAAAATGTAATATTCTGTATGTTCATATGTTATTTAATGTAAAGCTTTTATTAATATAAAATATTTAAATAGAATGGTTATCAAATTAATTTTATCCACACAAAACAATTATACTCTTCAATAATGTCAATATTATTATCTTGGATATATTGTTGTTAGAACTTCAAAGTTACTTGCTTTGTCATATATCTTGTTGTAATCCTTTTTGATCTTTGCACACCACCAGTAGCTTCACCAGCTGCTAGTAATTCTATGTTTTCTCCATCTTCTTCTTGAGGTTCCAATTCTATATTATCATCGTCGTCAACATCATCAAAATCATCTGCGACCCTTTAAATGATAAATTTCAATGATATAATTCACTTATAATATGCAATACTCTATTTATTTAGCATTTATAATACTTTTAATTATAAATTGTTAAAATTATTTGACAATATAACAGTGATAGGTTATGTTTAATTTGGTTATAAAAGTATAAAAATTGAAACAATCGGTATGATTTATATATAAATATAACGATTCTACGATCAGACTTTACGACGTTACGACGAAAACAAATTTTAATTAATATTTACGATTAATCACAAAAATTACTCACTCGTCTCCATCAAAATCATCGTCTGCCATTTTCCAACAATTGAATAAACTTTATTGATATAATGTATTCCTTTTTCAGTTTATCGTAATCTTTAATAATCCCACGATGTTAAACAAGCGGTAACAAATAGTAACAAACATAGTATGGTCGTAGATGAGTAAGAGTTATATTTTAGTTTGCCCGATGTTGGTAGAGAACGTTAATAGACATCGCACATCTAGAACGGATCAATATCACTATGTACTCAAATATTCAAGCATTGGTGAAATTCAGTAAAATTCAAACAAAAAATTTTCAACAAAGTAATTTTTATTAATAGTTCTAATCATATTTTGAAAGTTGTATTATAAGTAGTATAATGTTACATTATTTTTCTGTGATATAAATTAGAAATAATGTAATATATTTATAGTACCAGTAGAATTACTTTATTTATTTATACATTATTTGTTTATTTTGCAGAATGTATGATACTTAGAAAGTGTTATATTAAGGGGTATGTGTAGTTTGAAACACACACAGTTCACAGAATTTCTCCACCTCATAACAGAAAGAAAACATTACCTAAAAAGGATGCTGGGTACAATAGATAATATTAAAGTTTCATCCATCTCATTTACTAAATCCTTGTTATTCCTTATAAGATGTTACAGAAAGAGTTATAAAATGTGTCCATATCGAGGATGCTTATTATATTGATTGTAATACAGATAATATCAGAATTTTTAAGACACTTACAAAATATGTTATTTAAAAAAAAAACAAAAAAAATAAAAGTTTCTTTTTCCTTTTAGTAGCATCTGTAGAGAATCTTATAAACAACACCGATACTATGCTACATTTTATCCTTTTAATATGGTAGGCTCGGTTAGATAGAAAGTTATTTAACTTCCACAATTAATATTGACTGCCTAATGTAATATTCCCATAAAGGTATTTCCGCAGTGTATTTCTTCCAATAATAGATTTTTTAGCATGTCAGAGGAGCCATTGATTCCAGTGCATGCTTGTCAAAACATGCAGTTACATACAAGATACATTGCAAAGAAATGCATTATAAAAATCATTAATAGCCGTATTGTAAAGAGATTTTATTTACATATATTTTAAATATTTGTTCGCAAAGTTGAAATTCTTAAAATGTCTATCAATTGTATGCATACAAGAGCTTTACTATAAATAATTGTTACACTTTCCAGATTCTATTGAGGTCAGCTGTTTTGAGCAGTAAGTAATCTAAGAAACAAAAGCAGTGTCAGTAATATAAAATTGCTTATTTTTATTAGATGGATATTATTATTTCAAACCTGGAGTAATTAAAAAGTAATAGAAAGTTTATTACATAAATATGATATAATTAAAAATTTTTCATTAAAACTTTTCATTTAAAACAATTACATTTTTTAAACGATAGAAATTTTTTAAATGTGTTCATCCTTTTCTTTGTTTAGGTTTCAATTTGTAACATGTAAGATCAAACTATTTGGGTACCCTTCACTGCATTTGCGATAAAAGTAATAGCAAATGCGAATTAAAACGCATACTTTTAAATTCTAGCAGTGTTCTTTTAATTATTTAAAGTAATTTCATTATCTTAAAAATATCTTATTCAATATATATTATATTTATTCGTGACACCTCGTGGCTCGGAACCGTCGCGTACTATATAACCCAAAGAAGATACGATAGAGCAAAACAAAGTGTCAAATGTTTCGTCTGTCTTGTATCGTTCCTCGTTCACTGATTTTCTCTTAAGCTTTGTGAGGTAAGAAGAATAAACGATGGTAGGAAAGCTCTCGGCGTGTACGTTGAACCTCTAAACAAATAAATGATAGTTCTGAATTAGGAATAATAAAAGTACATAACTTAATTGCGGCAATTTATATATGTATATCTTTTTTGGCTCAATCGCTTGCAGTCCTTGTCTAGAAATACTATCATTTTATGTTACTGTTAGCGGCAATGCATACCTAACAGGAGCATATAAGCAAAGCCTCTTGCACATTGTTTCGCTCCCTCTTTAACTTTGATCAAAGACCTCCACCTTCATTTTATGTTCCTGTTATCATCAAACCAGATCAAATACGAACTGATAACCGAAGTTAGTAACTAGATTCTCTATCCTTCTCTTTTTTTCGTTTATAGACCTCCATTGTTATTCTACGTTCCTATTAATAGCGACGTATCTCTAATAAGTAACAAGTCATTTATTGTTCATTAACGGTTTCGACAATGTGTTTGTGGTAATCTTTGAAGCAAGAAGCGCGTAATACTTTACAATAGAAGAAAAAATGTGTCTACAATACAAGTAAACGTTACCACGTTTGAAAGTAGAAAATCATTTTTTAAAGATAGGAATCGATACAATAGACTTGTCAAATGCATTGCAAATATTTTTTACAATATTTTTAACGTTCCTTCCTCTTATAACGAAACTCTTATAACTCGTTATAAGACGTAAATAATATCTATCACTGTCCATCCTCGATACCAATTCTCAATAGAACTTTCGATTCAATATATATATAAATTTGATCGTAAATAATCATTTACAATATTACGATACTATACGGGAAAAAAACTGGATTACATTGTTTATCGTCTTAAATGAAGGGGGTACCGATACAGACATCTATTGAGAATTCATCAAAACTTTTGTCCGTATCGAATAATATTGCGTTGTAACTTACGTAACGCTATCGACAACCTCGGGATGGTGTTAATTGCAAAATAGGAAGTGCAATGCTACCGATCAAATTCTAACAGTCATTTGACAACGAATGCAAAACACACGACGCAGATTACAATCGTCGCATCTGCACTTAATATTTCAAAATACGATTTGATTACGTACACGTATACTTAGATCGAGCCATAGTGCGCGCAAAAATGCCAAGGGCACAGGTGTACCGTTACCATTTCCGCTTTGTTCTTCGTTAAAAAAGGTAAGAAGAAAGTAATCGGTGGATACATTCATATAATTATTCCACGAGGATTTTGTCCAAGTATCATTGAATATTTAAGAGACTAAATTAAGTATCTGAACACAGTCTATAACCAGAGATCGAGAGGAAAGTATTTCTTACGTCATCGTTGGTGTGTCAGATTTCTTTAAAATATCTACTATTGTTAAAGGCTACAAAAACTTCCAACGCATCTTTTTCAACGACCACCGTAGTTTGTCCAAGTTCTATTCATCGAACAAAATTTCGTTACGCATCGAATTCCGAAATCTTCTCACCTTTCCTCCCCAAAAACTCTCCTATTGGCTCCATAGATACTAACGATCCGTTGAGTAACCTTTGGAAGGATTGCTTTCTTCGTTAGAGGCTTTAAAACCGTATACGAGTTTCCGGTATTAAAATTTGCTTTCCGTGTAATGGGTTCCAAAGTTCACCACTTGAAAAACAATCTCTTCCCACAGGTACGTCGAGCCCCGAAGTATACTCGCCTACTACTACCTTTCCTCTGAGTGTCTCACCGAGTCGGCGTTCATTTTTCTTTTGAACTTTCTTCGAAACACCCTCGAATAATCAACTTCCAAACATTCTCCAGGTTATACGTATCTCCTCGCCCGATTTCGGGGCCGTTCTGTTCGGTTGGCGACTATTTTTACAGCGAGGGTACACATGGGAACACAGGAAAGGAGCAAGGATGGTTAACCGTACCCTGTTTCTCTCTTCGTGGACTCTTCTCCGCTCCGATTCCGTAACGGAGCGAAAGTAAAGGCAAGGCTTTCGTTCTCTCTATGACGGCCAAGCAATTATCGTCCACCTGTGCGGTTGGATTTCATCTCCCGAAACACGTTCTCGTTTCAAGGCCAAGGACACACCGAAGTAGTAGAGGGAGGTCAGTGTTCGGCGTGTCGATCTTCCTCCGCATCGTCAGCGTGCTCCGCTATCGACAAGAAACAAACAGAAATGAAAGCTACACTGTCTATGCACGATCGAGAAATTCTCTATTCTAGATTCGATCCCTCTATTCTCTATCCGTTACACGCTATTCGGCATCTCTCGATCTCTGCGCTATGTGCCACTCCATATCCCTTATTTCTCAGCACGCGTTACCACTCAGCTGTTATTCGCTGCTCGATGTTCCCTAATATCTGCCCTTTATCCTTTTTATTCAGGGTCTCCTCCATTCCCTATTCACTGGTCCTTGGTACCTACCCGCTATTCCCTATGAACCTATTCTTCATTATTCTCTATTCGTCATTCTCTACCCTCGAGTCTCTGAGCCTGGTCCACTATCCCCTAACACCTAATCTCTTCTCTTCTTTATCTTCTGTCCTCTATCGTGTGTCCTATGGTCTCGTATCTTCTTATCCTCTGTCCTCTGAACTCAATTTCTAACCCCTAACAACCCCTTTTCAATATATTTTGTAGGTAAATTTACAAACTTGGACATCACTGTTTCACGTATTTTAAATTCTTTGCAGTTCCAACAATCCCTACCCTCAATTTGCTAGTTGCTGTCCACAGATATCTACACGCTACTTGCTGTTTTGTAACGAAGTATCAAAATTTGGTGAAAGTAGCCTGGAAAGCAGTGCGATTTAATCGCGAGTTAAACGTTTCTGACGGGTGTAGCGTGCATTTTAAGAGAAATGGACGAGGAATAAAGATAAACGACCGAGAAAGTGGCGCGATGCGAGCAACAGCACGAAGAGAATACGTCCAATTTATACCTCGTTGAGCTTGATTTGTATTATTTACTTTCGCAACTCGCTTCAATTGGTCTCGAATTTATATAAAATTCTTCGCTGGACCGGCCCGTTCTACATATCACGGTCGAAAAATTAATATTGAAGTCCACCGTTGATTCGATCGATCTCGTTCTATCTCGTTCGAGTATTAAATAAATTCGAAATCGAAAAAAAAATACGAAGCTCGCGATAATTAACGTTCGTACAACACGATCCCCTTAGAGTGTTCGTTGCTCGCTATCTTCGTCGAGATACAATCGAGGTTAAAAATTTGTATCGGATTACGTCGGTAAATACCGATAATATCTCAGCCTGCGTTTTTACACGGGGTGGTTAACTTAATTGCAAAATTTCGACTTTGTCCGTAAATAGACCGATCGTTATCGACTGTTACAAATTATGCGATACTTTGTAGATATTCGAGCGATACATCTTTTCGCGAGCAACGAGTGCAATCAGTGTGGCCAGAAAAATAAAGCAAAATCCAATGTCTAAGGAGTGAAAGAAGTAACGAGTGTACTTATTGTACTGGAATACCAGGTACAAGGTGTAACGGTATACCTAACTACGATACAATAGTAACACCGGTTACTTCGTTCACTCTGCTGCACGATGCTCCCCTATTCTTTACGCACGAGCTAGCTGGATGCAATTTTCTTATTTAATTATTTATGGTTACAAAATTCGCGCGAATAATCTCCAGCATCCGGAACAACAATACGAGCGAATGAATCATTCGGGAAGTTTCGCCAGGTGACGTCGAAATCTAATAATCGAATCTTCTCGCACGTATGCGACTAAGAAAAGAGATGATTTAAGGGATGATTAATCTGTCGATCGTCTTAATCCGTTTCAATTTAAGGCGCACGTGTCACAAGTTGGTCTCCGATGTTCGAAAAGAGACGTCGAGAACGAGATTGACCTATGACTCGTACTCCAAGGCCTGTCCGATCGAATATTATAATCTGTCACTGATGCAATATCATTGCTTCTCGTTGACAGCGTTGAATCATGCAGACGGATAAGACCTACCCGACGGTGGACACATCTTGCTACGATTGGTACGTTTCGTTCGTTGCATGTTTCGAGGATCTGATCTCGTTCAAGAGGGTTTTACATCTCTCTCTTCCCTCTTTTACATAAGGGAAACGATTAAAGTTCTGGATCTGGTCTCGATACCGGACCTCGAAACTTGTATCGAAAGGATCGAACTTTATGGAAAATTATAAAATAGCAAACGATCGAAAGTAGCTGCAAAAGAAATTTACACGCAGTTGCCTTGCACAGGGAGAATATGTTCGTATTTTGAGATCGAGACTTATTTCAAGACGTTTGAAGTTCATGGGAAATTACAAATTAACGTAAGATCGATGAAATTTATTTGAAGAGGATCGAACTTGAGAAATTACAAATTAGCGCAAGAACGAAACCAGCTAGACATTTACATAAAATTTTCTTTTATAAAGAAAATATCCAGTTAGGGTCTCCTCTCAATTTGTCCATATTCAAGGAAAGCTCGGAATGGTCGAATACAGCATTGTCACGTTCACCTGGAAACTTCAGGAGTATCGAACTTTATGGTAAATTAGAGATTAGCGTGAAATCGAAACAAGAGATAATTCTATCACCTTGTCCGAGAGATAAAATCAAAGTATTCCACCTGGTCTGTATCTTCGGATCGCATCTCGAAACTTATTTCACGGGAGCGGTACTCGATAAGAAATTACAAAATTGCCACAAACTCGAAACCGGTTAGACATTCACGCTCTTCTCTTTCACTAGAGAGAAAAATTGGAGTATTCGATCCAGTCGATCCATCTATCGATCGCTCTCTACTCGAGGACAACTGAAAATACTAAAACTCGGTAAACGTTTACCTCTCCTTTCTACACCAAGGTAAATTAGAATACCCAATCGCTTTGTACGCGAGAGAGAAGAAAAGAGAAAAAAAATCATCCATCGAGCAATCTAATTGAACGCATCGATTTGGAATTTTTCCTGCACGCGTGCAAAGGTTAAGAGGATCGAGTCGACGTACGCCGAGATTTATCAACGCGACTCGCCTCACCCTCGAAACGTCCCATGTGCATCGATTCGCGTGGCTCGAACCGTCGCCGAGCAGATTCCCTCTAGCGATCTGTCTTCTTTATCTGCTGGAATTCACCGGTCTGACACATACGTGGGTATATATTTCTGGTCGGTCGGTAGTCGTCAGACGCGAGATATCGCGACACGACCGCGGATGCGAATGGTCCTCGACGATCGGGAACGAAGAAACGCGCGTTCGCCCGTTGCAGATAAAACCAGACTTGCGTTCAGTGAGTAACGAGTCTTTGAGTGGCAGTTCCGCCGGCTGCGACTGCATCCGCCGAGTGACTTTTCGACGTTCAACGGGGACCACCGAGTACGTAAACTTTCGACGAGCTGAACCCTGAAAACACGCTAATCGAGCAACGAACCATCGCTGACGGAAGGTCTGTGCCCACATTCGACGGAAAAGAAACACGTTTCGTTTCGCCGATTTTTACCACCGAGGCTTTTATTTCGGTCAACGACACCGCGAGTGGGTTTTGCGGGGAGTCGCGAGCAAGTATCGGGAAACGAGACTCGAAGTCGAAAACAAGTTCGATATCGCGCCGAGAGGAAGCCGTTTTCGTCGATTGTTTCGCGCGTTGATTCTCGCGGACCAACGGTGGTTCCTCGATGAAAGGAAATTCGAGCGATTGGGAAAGAATATCGATCGTTCGTCCGGTTTGAAGATCGTGACGGGCTCGTTTCAATTTGGAAAATCGCGTTCGAGATCGAAGTACAACGATAGGTACAACGATAGGTTTAACGGACGATATTTTGTAATCGAGTTTGGAAAATTGGGACAACGATCGAGGGAAACATTACTTTTCAAATTCGAGGAGGAAAGGAAGTATAATATATGGAAAGTGAGTCACGAGTCGCGAATTCGAGTAAAACGGATTCGTTAACGACGAAACGTTCTCGAAGAAAATTCGAGACGATTGTAACAAGTTTGCTTTCAGATACACTGGAAACGAATATATGGAACCTGCTCGGAGAATTTGAGAACGGAGGTCTTTATCATTGCAAAAGGGTAGACTGGTTGCTTTGGAAGCAAGTTTTCTTCGTTTGTTTCGGAGACTTTTGGTTGATGTTGTTTTTCCAAACCATTTTGGAAATACTCTTATGGGAGGAACTCGAAGCCATTTGAAACCTCGAACGATTTATCTTCTCGTCGAATCGTATGCAACTTCTGAGATAGTTGGATAAAGGATTAAGTTTTCTCGAAAAAAGAAAAGAAAAAAACACTGAGAATAAATCCGTTGGCAAACATTAATCAATCAAAGTAATAGAAAAAGAATACGGACGTTAATCGCTAAATCGTGAAGAAAAGGTGAAGAAATGTAGATAAACTACCGATTTAACGTATCCAGTTGTATCTTACTATATCTTCGCGCGAGATTAATTTGAACAAGTCTTTATCGGAGAAGCAAAAAAGAGAAAAGGACTAAGTAGTCAATCAAAGGATTAAGCGTCGTTGGATCGAGATAAAAAAGAGGTTATCGCGATAAGAGGCGATTTCACGTTATACGATACGAAATTACTTGAATATTTTACGTTGCGACGCAACACGTTTGAGAAAATTCCATCGAAATGGGTCTCTTGAACGGATTGAACAATTCGAACGGGCTTGTCGATAAATATTTGGAGACCGAGGTAACCGGTCCGCAAAATATTTTAACAAAGGTGCGCATGTTACCGATCTTAATTCTTTATTGACTCATCGAATACGTTTAATCTGCCCGAGTAGATTTCCCTGTATCGGTGCTTATCAATTTACGTATTATCATTTTGATACCACAATAACGCGAAATTACAATCTCGTTTGTTCACGAATTACCGAATCTTACTTTTACGTTTTTTAAATTTCGTTCCAAGATTTTGGAAGTTTTTATTTTTGTTTTTTTTTCTTTCTTTCTTTTTCGTTTACTCTCGCTCGAGAGAAATTTTCGCCGATGTTTTCTTGCATGTTATTAAGCGTACGAGTGTTAGGGAACGATTATCGTTATCGCGACTTCTGACCATCGCTCGGTGGGTACTTTTCGTCGCTGAAAGAAAGCACACAGTGTTCGAATGTCGTGACGATCGTAACGCGTCAGAATTAATACCAAGAGCACGTTTTATCGTATGAGAAATACTTCGATCGTGTTTACCGGGCAAAACGGTTTCGATGTTTCATCGTTGAAAGAATATAAATTTGGGAAATTATGTCTCAGACGGAACCTGACCCCATGGAGAGGAAAAGGCGAGAGAAGAAAGGTGTTACGTATCAGGTAAAAATCATTTTTGTCCGGGACGTTCGTCGGTTTTTCGATTAATATCGCGTTTTGTAAATTGTGTGGAGACGACGATCTTTGAATAACAATTGCAGATACTGTGTGTTTGAGGACAGATGCGTTGAGTTTGCAGCGAGATACTGGATACAATAAATCAAATGTCTCGACCGAAAGTAAATAATCTATTTTGTAATCAAATTTACACGGAGTTGTGGCAATTGGAAATAGGAAACAAAAACAGAAAAGGGAAATACATTATTTAGTATCGTTACTCAAAATCGTTTCGGGATTTACGCTTTGATAAATATATTTTTTATCGAAAGAAAACTGTACGATAACGTTAATTAACGTGAAATTGTTGTACAATTCATTTTTCTTTCTTGATACGCATTGAACGCGAGCACAATGGAACTGTAGTATGAGAATCGTTGGATTTTATTGAAATTGTAGCTTCGATCATGCGGTATCAATACTATTACCTATATACATCGAATAAGTTATTTCGAGAGCAATTGTTTGTTTCTATAGCTTTCTGCGGTCGAGTGTCGCGTTATTACGACACAATACGATAATTAAACGAAACTCATTTTTATTATTTTCATCTTCAAAATTATTCGAAAACTGTCCGAAAAAAAATCTTTTCCCATTCGAAGTCAGTTCCAACTGTTTGGACAACTGTCTAAATTATAATAATTCGCAAATATTCTCTCGATTACATAATCGTAGTTATCAGCACCATTTATTTATTTTAAACTGGATCGAAATGCAGAATTGTAGATTAAATCTAGAAATATTTACGATTCCACGTACTAACCGTTCGCAACTTATAGGCGACAGATTGTAGGTTGTTCACCGTCGTTATCAAAAACGGACTACTGAATTAATGACTTCGTACTCTATATAAATAATCGTTACTTTAACTGTAAACTACTTTTAGAGACGACTGTGTTTCAAATATTCCGTTACATCACAATTCGTATTATGATGTATTAATTACGCGACTGTTGAAGGTTGAAGGGTCTTGTCGCACGGGCGAAAGAATTCGAAAAATTTCGATAAAACAATTACAGAGTCGATCGTGTACGTTTATATGGTTTTCGAGACGCGAGGGCGAGTTCTGTTGAACCTTACCTAAGATCGAGTTATGTACGATCGTCGATGTTGTGTAAAAACAGAACGGAGGATCGAGCTGTCTTCGCTTGCGTACAAAAATTCCAATGGCTAGTCTGTTATCTGCGTAATCAATTACACGAGGTGCCTTATTTCAATTTCTTTTCCCGCGATCGTCTTGAATAATGCTCGCATCGACGCGTTATTTGTGAAAATAAATAAGAAATCTTAAATAAAAATTAATCTCTCGTCTTGAATCGCGCGATCGTCTTGAATAATGCTCGCTTCGACGCGTTATTTGTGAAAATAAATAAGAAATCTTAAATAAAAATTAATCTCTCGTCTTGAATCGCGCGATCGTCTTGAATAATGCTCGCTTCGACGCGTTATTTGTGAAAATAAATAAGAAATTTTAAATAAAAATTAATCTCTCGTCTTGAATCGCGCGATCGTCTTGAATAATGCTCGCTTCGACGCGTTATTTGTGAAAATAAATAAGTAATCTTGAATAAAAATTAATCTCTCGATAATCCACGGTCTTACCTCGTGAATATTTTAAACATTAACCAGTGACACCGATCTCGAGAGATTCTATTTGTATAAACGTAATTGTAAATTGTTTACCTTAAAACTCGTACGAGAATTCCTCGACAGTTACCCGAAAAGTGCATTTAGAGAGATCATCAAAATGTAGATGTTGGTCCGGGAGAGATTATTAGAAAAATTTGCATAACTCGAAATAACGCGATGTTATAGAACCTTTGACGCTGTTTTACGTAAACCTTGCGGTGACACTTCAAGGCTTAATTTAATTATTCACCGACTGTCTTGCTCGTCTACTCAGTGATCCTTCCCAAACCGGTTTCGATATTGGCCACATAAGAGGAGTCGAACGATAGCGGGGTTGTTAAAAAGTCCCTTCGATTTTATTTCGGTGTTTGGTCGACTACCCCTTCGTATTTATTCATTCCTCGATCTGTCGTAGAATGTAACAGATTTTCCATCGCGTCGAAAGAACAATAAGACCTTTTTTCAGAGGAGCTAAATATACGAAATATTGTTCGTAAAATCGTGATCGTAAATTCAAGAAAATGTTACTCGCCAACGTTATCGATTTTTATGAATTTGATGAATCGTTCGCAAAATCAAACCGTATATTCCGCGTAATCTTATCGTTTGCCAAGATGACCAAAATTTCTTTTCATTTTACCAATTACGAAAAGAAAACTTGTATTTGTTCAATGGGCCGATATCGAGTGTGCAATTGAAATTCAAACAATCGTGGATTTTATTGATCTTGATTGCGATCGAAATTAAAATAAAAATACATACTCAATTCGCTTCTTCTTCGTTGACTATTTCATTGAAAATGTATAAATACATTTTAATCGATTCATGATCTATATTATTTCTCGATATCGATTACTTTGCAGATTCGATTTGTGTCTATGTTTGTCGTTTTATCGGTCGTGATTTTTATCGAAGATCCGTACGAATTTTCCACTTGGAATCGTCAACACGTAACGCCATAAACATGGTCGTTTTTGAAATCGGAATCGATTATCTTTTAAAACAATTATTCCGATTTGTAGCAATTATTATTTCTCGTTGTTTTGCATTTAGCTCTTGCATCTGTTCGTAATCGATGCCGTCGATGTGTTTCTTCACGGTGATTGTTAATTATAAATATGTAATGACGACAATCGTAAATGTAAAGATAACCCTTGAATTCTTGCATCGCGAGCGAGAGTCACGAGATCTTTACGTAACACGTTTATGGAAATTGTAATTTCCATAAATGTGTCGCGCACATTTATCGTGCGCGATTAAGGAAAGTAGTTGGGTCTGTAATTTCATCAACGCTTTCGTCACAAATAAGTCCTTTACAATACGGAGCTTTCGATTAAACAAAAACAATTATATCCCGTGACTACATTTTGTTATACGACACGTATACGGTTTGCAACAGCGAAAATTGTGCAAAATGCTGCCTTTGTTAACCCCGGGGTAACAGGTTATCGTCCAATTAAGAGATACCGAACGATTTTGTCGTGTGAATTAATTCCAGCGATAAGACGCACAGAAGATTACGCGCTAAATCGTAATATTTAAACGATACAAAATACCGAAATAAAATTTCTGAAACGTAAAGACAGAATTAACGATAGAAATTTTATAAGATTCTAGTTGGACGTAAGAACTATGTTCAGATTTTGTTTAAATTACGTCGTTACGTCGAAGCAACGTAAAGTTCGCTACGATTACTGTGCGATATTTCTGAAAAGAATTAACCAGTGCTTTCTTTCAGATAATTATGTCCTTGTGCGCGAATTCCTCCGTTCTGGGCCCTTCTATGGCTTTTGGTTACAGTGCAGTGGCACTGGGACCATTAATGGCACCCACGAGCGACGTCAAAATCGACAAAATTCAAGCAAACTGGATAGGTCAGTATCACTCCTGCAATTCTTTTGGATAAATATCCATGTATACAACTTTGAGTTAATTAAGGTTATTTGGTACTCTAAATCGTTGAGTGAAAATGCTAAAGATTCAAAAGTTCCTTATTCCTGCGTAACTGTTATCGAATCTAGTACCGTGCAATGTTTCTTTTTCCGGATTGTATGTATTGTCCTTGTAAAATTTAAAAGTGCTCCTTAGCACGTAAATAAAATAATAGTAATAATAATAATAAAAAATATTCAAGACTTTCAGATAGAAACACTTACTTGCGAGCATACTCGTTGATTCGGGGGTTGGTACGGTCCCTCGCCAAACTTCACCGAAGACACTCGCGACGTACCGACTGAAAATTTTACGCGAATTTGCAAGAATTTCTTTTCGTACATTAGAATTCTATAAACCGTGTTAACGATTGTAAATTAAAGGAACGATTGTCTTGACGTAAATACGAACGCCTAAAAATGGCGATTGTAAATTAAAGAAACTATCGTATCGACGTACGCGTTGAACGTTCGAAAATGGCGGGAACAGTGTAGATTAAAGAAACTATCGTATTAACGTACGCGTTGAACGATAGAAAATGGCGGGAAAAGTGTAAATTGAAGAATCTATCGCGTTAACGTGTGCATTGAGCGCTCAAAGTTCGATAGTATCGTACGTAGAAAGACACTAATAAAAAAATGTCACGCGACTGAAGGTATTCGTGAAATTTGTTTTCGAGCCGATCGTGAGAATCGCGCGAATCCGCTTACGGCGAGTTACCAATCCGTAAGCGAGCGAGCGTGTCGTCCATCGCGGCGTTCTCGCGCTCCAATTAACGCTCCAATTAATTCACAGCCACGGTCACAGCGCTGGGAATTCCGTTTGGCTGCGTGTTGTCCATTTACACCATGAGACGCGGAAGGAAACTGAGCCTGCTGATAACGTCCATCGTCTCGTTTCTCGGTTGGCTCGTCATTTACTTCTCCGGGACGTACGAACAGATCCTCGTGGGCCGAGTAATTTCCGGAATCGCGACCGGTTCAGCCTCGGTCCCGGCGACCGTTTACAGCGCAGAAGTCGCTGCTCCGAAGTGGCGCGCCACAATGGTCACGTGGACCAGCGTGTTCATCGCGATCGGTGTCCTGATTGTTTACATTTTCGGCTACCTGTTCAAGGTAAGAGTCTTGAGAAAAAAACAAAACACCGAACACTATGCTACTTGGCGCGTTAACCCTCGTATAACCGACCGAGTACTCGGATTTCTACATTTCTTAAAACAACGAACTCATCCCCACTCTTTGGATATACTTGGATCGATCGATGTTTCGCGATGAAAAATACACGCGAACAATTTTTAATTAGTTTCGAAGTGTACGGTCGGTAAATGTTTAGCGCGATTTCATTAGGAATTTAAAGGTGAATGTCTTCCTTTTGCAACGAGGTGTTCAAAGTTGTACGATTGTCACCGATTTATCGCACTTGGAAGAAAAAGTATACATTCGAGCCACGTGAGTCACTAGGTACCGATGTTACGGAGTTTACTCGCGATTTCTTCGTCTCTCGTGAGTAATCTAAGAGGACGTTGATGTAAGCTTGTCTCGTAGAGTGTATTTTATTCAAAAGTTTGATTGCTGTTCACTGTGGAAACGATCCAGCACGGTTAGAAATCGTTGCTCGGTGATCTTGTTCCACGGTAAGTTCAAAACGGGACAACGATCGATTCGAGGGAAAATTGTAGTTTTAGTATTTTTGTACGTCGAGTGGGACGCGACTTGCTCGTTCGAGGGTTGAAACGCGACTGGTGGTCGTTCGCAGAGAGGCGAGACGCCGAAATAGGCCACGTGGATCGGTTGTTTGTAAAAGGTTTTCGATTCGGAACTTTTGACGGCCACCTTTCCCTTCTCGATGAAAAATTACACTTCACGGATCGCGGGTTAAATGGATCCTCGTCCGGTATGACGAGAAACCCTCGAAAGCGAACGATAATTCTTTCAAAGTAACGGGCAAACAGGTTAAAAAGTCCATCTGGTTTTGAACCTTCAAATTCGACATTTGAGATTTTTTTTCGAGAAGACTATTCCACGTATCAATTTCATACTTTGCGCGTACATTTACTTAAATCTTGCCAGCTTGTAAGAATTTTCTCGTTTATAAATAATTAATCTCGTCGAAATGATACGCCGTTAATGATACGCTGGATTTTTGGATGCGTCGAAAAAGAGACTTACAATTATCGAATTAATTTTGGTTCGAATATTGATACATACAAAAATTTCAAGCGGTTAAGAAAATCTTCTCGGTATAATATTTTCAAAACTCGAGTCTTTAAGAAAATGTAATATAAAGATTCTCGAACAATGATCCGTTGCGCCAATGCACAATTATATCGTACAATTTTAATATAAAAAAAAAACTGTGTCAAAGTAACGTAGTTAAAGTGCACATTCAAGTGCACAAGTGCAAGTCCAAAGCTTTGTATATTCTGACAACAATTTTCCTTTCTCAAAGAAAGTGTTACCGATCGTTTAAAATCGGTAAATCAATTCTGGAGCGCAATCTGAACGCGCGAGACGTTCCCTTTGAAATGTCGTCGCCGTTTTATCGGTACATAATTTCTGTCTGTTTAACATTGCGGATCATTTCCGTCAACGAAGAAGAGACGCCCGAACAACTCTAGTCAGGAAGCGAGCGACTCGGATTTCTATCTGTTTCGCGTTACTCTCACCGACAACGCGAAAACATGTTTCCTAACGGACGATTCTCACCCATCTTCCCTTACGAAGATAACGACCGACTTCCGTGCGAACAGATTACAAGAAATTGTAATACCGATCACCGAAAACCCAACATCCTGACCGTGCCACCCCGTACAAAGAAGCCAAGCTTCCCGAATACTTACCGGTGTTTCTCTTCCAAAGGACAATTGGCGATTGGTGGCTCTGATGTGCGCCCTGTTTCCGTTGGTCTCGAGCGCGATGACCTTGGCCGTCGTCCCAGAAACCCCGATCTGGTTACGGGACCGACGTCGTCTAGACGAGGCGCTGGACTCCCTGAAGAGATTCCGCGGTATTCCAAAAAATGAACCGCCCACGACGGAGCTGCTGCAAGAACTGCAACAACGTCCGCAGAAGAAGAAGCAACACCTGCTGAAACATCTGCTGAAGAGGAACGCCTTGATACCGTTTGGCATCATGCTCGGTTACTTCTTCTTCCAACAGTTCTCGGGGATCTTCGTGGTGGTCTACTACGCGGTGGACATCATCGGTAGCGCCGGTATCACGATAGACCCCTATCTGGGTGCAGTTCTGATAGGATTCACCAGACTCGTGGGCAGCGTGTTGGTAGCTTGCGTGTCCAGGAGATTCGGTAGACGGATACCATCGATCGTATCTGGAACAGGGATGACGATCTTCATGGCGATACTGTCCATATACTTGATACTGGAGGACAGACGTTACATTCTGAAGGACGGTAGTGTGATACCGATGGTCTGTGTGCTGATATACATCTTCGTGAGCACATTGGGCTTCCTGGTGGTACCTTTCGCCATGGTGGGCGAGATTTATCCCGCGAAGGTAAAGGAAGTACTCACGGGACTCACCTCCTGCATAGGATACATATTCAGCTCGGTCACCGTGAAGATCTATCCAGACATGAAGACCAGCATGGGTGAACACGGTGTGTTTATATTCTTCACGGTGTTGTCCCTGGCTGGCACATTGTTCGTCGCGTTTTTCTTGCCCGAGACCAAGGGCAAGACCCTTCTAGAGATCGAGGAAATGTTCTCCAAGAAGAAGAGCGTCATCGATCTTCAAGGGAAGGAGAAGATGGTGCATCTCGAGAACGTGTCCACGGAAACGTAGACTTCCTCTTAATCGAGAAAACGTGGAAACTGATTTGGAAATTAGCCACCCGTTTAAACGAGAGGTCCAAGTGTTTGCGATTCGTCGCGAATTGAGCCTGAAAGATTAAAGGAAATTGTAAATACTGCTCAGGAATGTTTGTCATTGATGTAGTTTAAGGAAATGTTTGAAACGTGGTTGAGAGTTGTCTTGAAATATTTGGTAGGGTTCGATTCGTGTCCGTTCGAGGAAAATCGAAGAAAATCACCGACGAAATTTCGAGCGATCTTTCACGAACGTTTTGCTCGAGATTTGGCGGTCGGTTAGGACGAGACTCTGAAAAAATTGATGGATGGTTGGACGAATTGTCCAGAAATATTGGAGATTTAAAAATAGTAAATACGCACGGTTCAAATTTGTTTTACGAAGATTTGGAGAAAACGAATTTGGATTCGAACCAGTTCAGTATTCCTTTGAACGAAAATTGTACTATCTCCGTTTCACTTGACCAAAGTATTGCCACACATACCGGTAGCCTTTTACTTAACAATTTAATACTAATAAGCGAAATTATCACGATAAGCAATATTATTCGCCGTTTGTGTTCACATACATTTAATATAATTTAAGACTTATCTATAAACGATCGTTGAACATTTTTGTAAGAGAGCGTTTAATATTACAAAAAGAACCTTATAGTTTTGTATAGTGCCACTTTTGTCTAATATGGATAATGTACGATTTTTCAATCGGAGAGACGAATTAAAAAATTCCAAGTAAATGAGAATAGAGTTCTATTTGTCGAGAAACTTGTTCACTTTAGATCGTCGATTTACCAGTTACGATTTATCGATTAAAAGTTTGCACTATTTTCGAAACGGTCGTAAGATCAATCATTTTTAAAGTTTTGAAAAATCCACGGAGACTCTGTTAAACAGTGCGAAAATTTCAATTAAAACGAAAGTGGTGCTTCCGATTTAGCGAGTAATGATCCACGCGATGATTTAGCGAGTATTTATCAAACATATTTTCATACCTCGTAAGTTTATGCTTATTTGGCAGATTGTGATACAAGTTCTTTAAAACGTGAAATAAGAGTATGCGTGTATTTTTATTTCAATAACGATAAGCCGAAGTATCTTATTCCTATAAGTTATTATTCCGAGAATTAAAAGATTGTTTTCCACTCGCGCGTGGAAAGAGCTAACCAAAGTTTATCCTGCGAATCCAAGTGTACTTTAAGTATAAGTATTTTTGAGTGTAAACTCCCTCTTAAAACCCTCCGCCTCTACAAGAGGGTTCCACGTTGTGAAACGTTGTTTCTTAATTGATCGATTCATCGAATAAAAGATTATTTGCTAGTTAATCTCGAAATGACGATAACGAATCGAGTCGTTTTCTTGTGACAAAAATATGCTTCATTGAGAATAAAGTGCTGATGTAAGATCGATGTCGTGCATTTGTGTCAATGTCAGATAGTCATTAAGCTTCGGTAAAGAGTTTCATTCGATAACAGTTCGAACGATCGATATAAGTTACACCGTTACGTTCGACACATTTGTGTCAAGACTTGTACACAAATGGATCTTTGCGTAAAAAACGAATAAATTGAATTAAAAAATTTCCGATCTTTCCTCGAGTTTGTTCGACGTTCGAGTAATAAACGTTTTGTCACAAACGACGGTTATTCCACGTAAAGGAACGTTGAAGATACCTTTCGTAAATTGTTCACAATTTAGATTTTCCATTTCGTAAACTATTCTCTTTAGATTCTCTACTTATTTTCTATCTTATTGGGTCGTTCGGAAAGTGATTTCGTTTTCCAAAATGGAGAATGTATAATTTAGTAAAATGTTTATACACTCTAAAAAAATCGTGTTTCATTTTCACCACAAAAAAAAACGAAATGACTTTCCGAACAACCTAATATTTAGTCTATCGAACTTTGGGTCGATTATTCAGATCGAAGAGCGAAAAATTTCAATGTTCACTTTTATTATTAAAATCTTAAATAATAAATTAACAAATGTCGTAACAATCACGGTAATTAAATAACAAACACATAATAACGTACGAATGTGAAAGCATGAAACGGGGAATGGAGAACGTGATGATAAAAAAGGTGGGATGATGCTTCTAACTATTGATAATAGTGATGATAATAGTAGCAAGCGATAATAATGATAATAATAATAATAATAATATAATAATAATATAATAATAATATAATAATATATAATATAATATACTATAATATAATATAATAATAATAATAATAATAATAATAATAATAATAACATAATAATAAGAATCGATGCTCGATCGCAGAAATAAATTATTATCCGCGAGGATGGCCCGCGCGAAAATACGACTTTTCCCTTAAAAAAGAAAAAAAGCCGTTCAGTCGTGTAATAATTGATATTACAGTAAAATCGATTTCTCGTCTCGGCTCGGACTCGTCCGTCCTTTACCATTTCTCATCCCTTTAGGGCAACCACCTTCGCGCCTCCGTGAACGTTCGATCATTATTTTCCACCACTAGAAAAGCGGAGAAATATAAATTGCTGGAATTGGGGAGAAGATGGGAGTTGTGGTGGTTACGGAAAGGAAAGGAGCGCGTCGTGGTTCGTCGTCGAGAAACGAGATAAACAAAACGATCACGTTGTACGTCACGGTGCGATTTCCTCGCTAAAATTCTCTTATCTCGATATCTCTGTCGCGCAACGTCGATCCAACGTGGCGAACGTCCGCTCGAAATCGCGACGAGTCGACGCTACGACGTGACCCGATTCCCAACGTATTCGCTAAACTTTGGTCTTCGTTCTCTTCTTTTCTAAAATTTACGCGAGAATCAAAAACGATGAAACATCGATTCCTCCGTGTTCGACGTATCGCGAGAAACGCGATCGTTCGATCGATGGATCGAACCGTTTCGATTTCGTCGATGTTTACCGATTCGAGAGCGATTCGTGGAATCGAGCACTCGGAGCACCGGGAACGTTCGTACGTTGAAAGTTGCGTCTGTTCGACGAAAGTGGGCTGCGCGAGGCGTCGTCGTTCCCCTAATTTGTTCGGGATCGAACGATCGACGCGACCTAAAACGTCGCGGTTCGTTCAGGTACGCCGTACACGTTCCGTTGTCTCGTCTTTCCAACGAGTCGTTATCGAACGATAGTCGGAACGTGATCGCTGGATCAACAGAGGATCAGCGAGTCTCGGCGATTTCTGATCCGTGGATCTCGACACGAGCCGTGTGAATCATCGGTCGATTCGTACGCGTCATCTTCGAATCGATTCGTCGCGAGCGAAACGAACGAACGATACGATACGATTTCGAAGTAGCGTCTACGTAATCGTTGCGCGCGTTTTTCATCTTCGAAAGCGATTCACCGAGTGTTCGGTTCGGTTCGAGATCGACGCTCGACTCCGCTCGATGACTCGACGAGATGGATTGGATCAAAGAGCGATCTGTGAGCGCTCGCGGAGTCATTCGTCGTCGTGGTCGTCGTCGTCGTCGTCTGTTCAGTCCAAGTCTTCTCTCCTGTAATCGCGGCTGATCGTCTTCGATTCGTTCTTAGGAGAGTGCACGCGTCGATGGACGATCAACAATTTGCTACCTTAAACACCTAGTAATGTCAGTAAAGCTCTCGTTGCCGACGAAGGTCGAATCCTCGTCGTGGGCCCGTGGCATTCGACCTTCTCCCGAAGCTTTCGCGAAGCTTCGTCCAAAACACGGGAAGCCTCTCATCGGCCGATCCTTCGTCGCTCCCGGTCCACGTCGAGCTTCATCGACGAAAACCTAACCGTCTTCTCGTCTTCGCGCTCGAGTTTCGTTCGGCCCTTTGAAGCTTCGATCGATCCAACCGGAGTCGAAGGTACGACCCTATCTTCGTGGCCAGGGTTCACGTTTCTCGTTGACCCTACCGTCTCTTGAACTGGACTTTGAAGGTGATCTCGGGCAACGCCAGATTACCGATAGGGATCGTGTAGTCCTCCTTCTCGAGGGGGACTATCGTGTAATTCTTCAACAACGTGGCCAGAATCGAGAAGCTCAGGTACTGGACCAGCTTGTACCCCATGCAGGATCTCCGTCCACCGCCGAACGGAAGGAAGTGCTCGGGTTTCAGTAGCCTTCCGTTCTGCACGAATCGATCGGGCACGAAGTCGTCCGGTGACGTCCACAGGTCCGTGGACATGTTCAGCTCGTAGTTGTTCAGGAAGATGAACGTGTCCTTCTTGATTCTGTAACCTGAGAAGAAAACTTTCCAATCGGTAACCACTCCTACGAACTGGTACGGAAGTTTGTACACTATGCGAGAGTTAACTTACCGGCGATGGAGCTGTCCTGATTGGCCACGTGAGGAACGATCGGGCTGGCGATTATCCTGATGGTTTCCAAGATGATGGCCTCGACGTAGGGCAACGATCCCCTGTTCTCCAATCCCACAAAGTTCCCGGTGATGCCAACAGCGTCCAGTTCCTCCTGGGCGGTTTTCTGTACCTGAGGTCGCGTCGCCAGAAATCCGAGAATCTTCACCAGGAGGTTCCCGATGGCCGAGTGTCCGCCGATTATGTCCTCCATGACGAAGAGGGCGGTGTTCCAGGACATATGGGGCTCCGCGTCCGTCTTCACGTGATTCACCAGACAATCGAGGTAATCTTTCTCCGGCATCGGGCCGTTCCACTCGTTCACCCTCTCGGTGATGATGTTGTCGATGACGAATTTGCGGATCGCGTGGCTCCAGTGGGCCATCCTCGCCATGTTTCTGTGATGGAGCGGCATCAAGAACGGTAGGAAATCGGCCGCGTAGCCTTGGTTCACCTCGTAGAACACCTTGTCGAAGTTCTCGATCATGTTACGGAAACCGGTGTCCCCCAGATCGAAACTCTTCGAGCACAGATAGGTTATGAAGATGTTGGCGCAGCTGTGGAGGATCAACGGTTTCACGTGCACGTCCACGTTCGGGAGAGAGTCCAGATGGTTCACCAGGGACTCCATCTGGTTGCCGATTATCCCGTTCAGCTCGTTGTAGCGCGAGGAGAAGGCGCGAGGGAACGTGTACGCTCGCAGCATCTCTCTTCGATTCTTCTGCACCTCGGACCAGTTGCAGAACGCAAGAGCTGCAACAAAGGATCGTTCGATGAGTTTCTTCGCGATTCGTGAGCTATCGACGTCTCTGTACACGGTGTTTCGTCGTTGTTCTCGAAACGGTAAATAAACGAATAAATAACTTCATCGTGGAGGGGCAGAGAGGACAAGAGAAATATCGATCGTCGAATTCAACTCGGTTCCATTGATACGCGCGGCAAGGTGAAACGACTACATACGCGCGTTAAACTTGACCTTCGAAAACGCATTTCGAAATATCGCGTCAGGCGAAATGGAAAAATTCGTCGACGCGCGTTCTTTCTCCTCTCCCTTTCCGTTCTCGCGCCACCTGTCGTCTCTCCCACCTCTTTTCCCCGGTCGGGGAACGCGCCACGCGGAAATGCAAGCCGGCGCATGCCGATCGCGCGTACTCGGCAGAAAATCGATTCATCGCCGCGCGAGCCGCCGCCGCCGCCACCGCCGCCGCCACCGCCGCCGCCACCGCCGCCGACTCGATTTCAAATCGAAGCGGCCGCGAGCGGACCAGAACAGGAAGTGACCTGGTTTCTGCCCCGTGCAGGATACTCGACTCCTCCGCGTGCCAACGGAATCCACCATTATTTTTTTTTTTGCCTTTTTTTCTTTTTTTTTTCGACTCGGTTCGAACGTTCGCTCGACGCGATTTTCGAGGGAACGCAACACCGAACGGTACCAAACAAATTCGATGCCCGCGTGTATGTATATCGGTTAGAATTCGAGGCGCGTCGGATTTTACGCGGACTCGGCTTTCACTGTGACGCAACGACTTCGAACGCGTAACACGACGAAACGAAACGAAACGGAACGGAACGGAACGGAACGCGAGTTATCGTTAATTCACGAGAAAAACTGGGGAAGATCGGTCGAGTGTTCGTCTATCGAGGGAACGGTAGCTATCTAAGCGCGAAATCGTCGGTGGAAGAGGAAGAAGATCGCGGTTGCGAAACGAAACGAAACGGAACTCGAGTTATCGTTAATACACGAGAAAACTGGGGAAGATTGATCGAGTGTTCTAAGCGCGAAATCGTCGCTAGGACGAGACGATGGAAGAGCAAGGAGATCGCGGTTACGAAACGAAACGGAACGCGAGTTCTATCGTTAATTTACGAGAAAACCGGAGAAGATCGGTCGAGTGTTCGTCGATCAACGTACGGTAGCTATCCAAGCGCGAAATCGTCGTTAGAAGAGGAAGGAGACCGCGGTTGCGAAACGGAACGAGACGCGAGTCTCGTTAATTGACGAGAAAGGTAACGTAGATCGAGTTTTGGTCGATCGACCGGTCCCGAACTATGGCGATCTAAGCGCGAAATCGCCGCTAGGACGAGGCGTAGGAAGAGAAAGGAAGAAAGAAAATCGCGGTGGCTCGTGTGTCGGAATCGCCTCCGGTGGATCAGCCTTGATCCTGTTTGCCGGCTGCCAGGTGAGCCGGGAACGCGTGAAAGTGGTACCGTGACCTTTCCGGCTGCACTTGGTACCGCTTCGACGTTGACCTTAGCACGAGTTTCGGCGTTGCCTGGACGAACGAAAGCACGAGCCGCGCGAAAAATAAACGGGCTGGCGTTTGTGTGGGCCGGGCCCGCTCACGTGTCGCGCGCGATGGCAAGGTCGTTAGCATGGGGAACGAGTTTTCAGCAGCCGTGACGACGACGACGACGAACGACGACGTAGAGCTGTCGACGAATTCGATTTTCGCGCCGGCTTCGAATCGCGACCGCGAATCGGTTTTCGGTAGGAAAGGAAACGAATCGAATCGAACAGAAGGAAATAACGTCGAGCGAACGGGAAATCGACTTTTTTTTCGAGCGAAGCCGAGCGAGTCCGGCGCGAGTTGAATCGGATCGAGGATCGTGTTTCGAACCGCGTTCGTTGCAAAATTCGTGGACCGTAGGAAGAACTCGCGACGGGGATTCGTTGTGCACGGTGTGTTACGCAACCGCCGGTAGAGCTGTCGCGAATAATCGAAAAGGAAGATGAATGGATCGAGACGGGCGCGATTATCACGGTGAACGAGCGATACCGACGCGACGTCCGATTTAACGGTCGATCGTCGGGAATGGTTACGAGTTCGTCTCGAACGAACCGTGATGCGACACGTTCGCGATAGATCGAGGAAAGAGGTAGGAGAAACGTAAAAGAAAGTTCCTTACAGTTTTCCTTGTTTCCACCGAAGAGTAGATGGTATCTGGTGAAGTTCGGTCTGGAATCGAAATGGTGTCCCTTGATGGTGAGGACCTCTCTTATGTTCTCCAGGCCGTTGACGACCACGCAGGGCATAGATCCCATCTTGAGCTTGATCACCTGGCAGTCGTAGTCCCTGACAAGGTCGGCGAAAGCTTTGTAAGGTACGTCGTAGCGTCCGAGTAAATGAAGGGAGCCCAGAATCGGCCACGGTTTGGGACCGGGCGGTTCCGGTAGGAGGTCGGTCCCATCGTCCGGTAGGATCTTCTTGGAGGTTTTCTTGGTCCTGAGGTGGTCCAGTAGGATCAGAGCGAGCGCCAGGAAGGTAACAGCGACGAGGAAACACGTGGTGGCTGTCAAAGGGATCATCGTTGCAGGTGGTCGTTCCTCGATGCGCACTCGCGGTGTTCCTCGGTTCGAACCGTCTAGAGAATCTGGTACCCCGACCTACGGTACTCGGGTCACGAGGAAATCTCGGTCGGGCGAACGAATCCCGTAAATCTATCGGCGCGTGTGCGTACGACGCGCGAGATCGGCCGACGAACCGTACGCGAGTACTTTAGCCGAAAATGTACCGAGCGGAGCGTAACGGAGGAACCGGGTACCTCGTCCGTATCGGTCTCAACGGTAGCCTCTCGACGAAACCCGTCGAAACCGAAAATACGTAAATCTGTACGTGTATCACTTTCTCCTCGGTTCGGGATCGAAGGAATCGTTCGGTAATCGTTGCGATACGCGTCCGACTGGAAACGAGGATAACCCTAAAATCGGGTGGTCGCGATTCCGTTCTCGAAAGGATGTGTCGTGTCCGTATCGGTAGATCGGTTCGTTGGTCCGTCTGTGAACGGTCTGCCGATCTGGCTCGGTCTGTGGGGATAGGATGGTTGGCCGGCTATCTTATATAGCGGCGTGGTAATGTAGTCAGCACATTTGCGTTGCCTGTGCGCCTCAACCCCATACATATGGATTCGTGTTGAGACGAGGGCAGAAGGGGGAGGAGGTGGTCTCTGTCGTACTCTGTCGTAAGTGTATACAACCCGGTGTGTTGCTGGTGTTGCTGGTGCTGCTACTGCTGGTAGAGAGACGAATTTCAAGAAAGCACCGAGAGAGCCAACTCTCCAACTCGCGTTCGTGTGTGGAACGGGAGAGCCCGAAGAAGAAGGGCTGGAAAGGTGGAGGGAGCGGACGGAGGGATGATAGAAGGTGTGGAGGGGAAGGAGGGAGATCCAGAAAGGTGAAGGGGCTGGAGGAGCAGGGGAGTCCACAAGAGATACCGAAGAGGTACGGGGAGGGGGTGGACGCGGGCTGGAGTGGGGTCCAAGTAGGGCCCAAGCTGGGCCAGACTGGGTAACGAAGGGACGCTTCTTGCCCTTGACTTCTCTCCTTAAGGTGCCATCGGGTTTTCTGGCAGCAAGGTGGTGTGCCTCCAGTCCAGCGAGCACCTCGTGAGACCGGCTGCGCTCCCATCCAGACACGCTTTATTCCGCCTTTATTTCGATGTACTTGGCGTTTATCGATTCGGGACGCTACTACGGTTCATCATGCTTCCAAAGTGGCCCTTCGCTCGCGGCAACGGCTACCGAAAACGCGATCCCGGCCCGTGCTCCTTTCGAACGGGGGCCTTTTAGGGCCATCGGGGTGACAGAGGGACGCGAGACGAGAAAAACATTCGCGAAACCACTCGCGAGCCTTTTACGACGGAATTTGACCAACTGGAAAACTGGAGTAAGCTACGCTTTCGCCTTCTGTATCTTCGACGATTATTCGACAACGCCTCGATACTCTCCGCGTGCATCGTACTCGATATTCCTACCGACTTCTTTCTCGTGCAACGTTCCTACGTATCGAGGTCGTTTGTCTTTTTTTCAATCTTTTTCCTTCTCGAGAACGCACGCTCGAACGCCGAGTAGTCGAAATTCCGTTCTGAAAATTCGACCACTTTCTCGAGGCGACGCGACGTTTCCACTTTCGTCCTTCTCGTCGTCCTCCTCGTCCTCCTCGTCCTCCTCGTCCTCCTCGTCCTCGTCGGCGTAGAAAATCGATCGATCTTGAATCCGAAATTTCTTCCCGCAGGATGTTGAATGAAAGTTACGCAACTCGATGACGAGCCTTCCCGGCGAATGCGTTTGGCACGATCGACCAAAAGGAGGAAAAAGAACGCTTCCGCTGACGTTACGCGTGACGCAACCGGCAGAATTCAGACGGAATCTGCGAGCGACGCTCGCTACTATAAATATTAAGCAACAAACCGAACGTCGCGTCGGATCGATCTCGCGCGGAACGATGGAAAACACGAAAACGAATCGAAACTCGTCGTTCGTTTCTCGATGGGAAATAATAAACGTTCGACGAACGTTTACCGACCATCTCGTGTTCCATAAACCGAGTTTCCGCGACATTTTCAAATCGAAGACAAAGTTTTCGATCTTTCTTATCGTTCGATCTGTTTCGAATTTACAATCGACCGACTCTTACGCTGGAAAATCGAGTGAATGGGCACCGAACGCGAATCGAAACGAATCGATAGATTCGTCCCGATACCAGCGGGAAACCGGCTGCCGCGTTCGATCGACCACGAAATACGGATATCGGTGTTTATACGCTCGATAGTTGTAAAAGCAATTCTCTAGCGAGTTCGAGAGACGTCCGCGGCTCCGCTGTCACCGTCGAACGCGGCGATCATAGTAGGTCAGTTCGGTTGAATCGAATTTAATCGAACGCAATTACGTCGAATCCTCTTCTCCGTTCGTAAACCTTTCCCTGGAACGACTTTTCCCAATCTCTGAAAAAGAAAACGACGAGAAAAACCTATCGTCGTTGAACCTCCGGTTCTCCAGGTATCGAAAGTATCTTCCGCTCGGGAGAAACGATCGAAATACTTCGTATCCGTTAGCGAAATTGTCTCACGAAATCGAGCCGGTTATTTTCCCTGGTAACGCGTCGAACGGATCGAACTTTGACGAATTTACGCAAAAGACATAATATACTGTGAACGAACGAACAAATTCCCCAAACGGTGCACCTCGATTTTGTTTCCATACGCTGTTGGAAAATCTCGGTTATCCTTCAGCGTTTCGCGTTTCGGATCCCCGGTTTCACTTCTCGTGGGCCAAGGATCGGGTGCGGTGGTTACTCGAAAATTTCTCCGCGTCCCTGAACAGGGTGCGAAGCTTGGTAAGCTCTCGGGACACAGATCGAAGGACATCGTCGCGTTATCGGTCCGCGATGCCGATGAGGAAGCGCGCGCGATGAGGAGTACACCTCGAATTCGTTCGAATCGATGAATAAAACATGAGCCCCGGTGGTGTTGGCTATATGCGCGAGTTCCCCCCCAACGGCGGACGATTCCCCACCCTCTGTCGCGGGGCAGCCTTTTTTCCCCTCTCGCGGCGGTGCGACAGTAGGAGATTGCTTCATCCGTATCGAGAGGCATTATCGAGCGTCGATTTCTGGGAAGCTAGCGGTACCGGCCTCTGCCCGGCAGCTCGAAATCGGCTTAGAGAGGAGGCGCATAACGGGAAAGCTCTCGACTCTCCTGCTCGACCCGAAGCTCCTTTTTATCGGGACCTCTCCTACCCGCGCGCCGCGGAATTTTTCATTTCGCTTTCGATCGGCCGCGCGACTCCCACCGTTCCTCCTTCTCGCCACTTCGAATCTCTTTCTCTACAGTTCTCTCTTTCTTCTTTCTTTCTTTCTTTCTTTCTTTCTTTCTTTCTTTCTTTCTTTTTTCTTTCTTTCTTTCTTTCTTTCTTTCTTTCTTTCTTTCTTTCTCTCGCCGGCCTCGAATAGGGTAGGTGTACCAATTAGAGCCACTTCGAGCTCACCAGCAGAGGGTTTACTCGTTTCGGATGTTATTTCACCGGAAAAATCGTTCCGCTTCGAAGCGCGATATCAACCATTCTTTCGTAAGATTCTTTTTACAGGGAGAGTAAAAGTACTGTAAGATTCTTTTACACTTTTAGGTACGACGAATCGGTCACCGACTGATCGAACATGCACAACGAAGTCCAATGTCACGATTGTCGCTTTAAACTCATCGTGTTACTTTGTTTTATCGTTTCGGATAGTGCTTGATCTAAATTAGTTTTAGATATTTATTTCGGATATTATTTGACCGGAAAAATGAACAACTCTTTCGTAAGATTCTTTTTACAGCTTAGACACAACGAATGTTGAATACATGAGTACAATGTCACGATTGTCGCTTTAAATTCATCGTGTTAGTTTGTTTTAGCATTTTAGATAGCGTTTGATCTAAACTAGTTCTGGATATTTATTTCGGATATTATTTGACGGAAAAAATGAACAACTCTTTCGTAAAATTCTTTTTACAGATTAAATACAACGAATGTTGAATACACGAATACAATGTCACGATTGCCGCTTTAAACTCATCGTGTTACATTGTTTTATCATTTCGGATAGCGTTTGATCTAAACTAGTTCTAGATATTTATTTCGGATGTTATATGACCGGAAAAATAATCAACTCTTTCGTAAAATTCTTTTTACAGCTTCCATACGACAAATCGGTCACCCACTGATCGAACACGCACAACGAAGTCCAATGTCACAATTGTCACTCTTCGAGTTACCTTGTTTTATCATTTTAGATAGTATTTGATCCAAACTAGTTCTAGATCGAACCGAGACGTACTTTTGTCTATTTGTAAACATTTTTGTAGTTCTACCACCGTCGTCGAGTGGACACCATTCCTAGGTATTAGCACTCCAGTTTGCGTAACGGATGCAAGACGAATGGTAAAATTATCGTCTTTCCCACATTGTAACAATTTTCGTACTTATTACTTGTATTACGTTTTCTACGCTCGTGTTCGTCTTTTGATACTTATTTTCCAGTGCGAACAAGTATGAAATCTCGCGAGTTCGAATTTGATTGAGAATAAAATAATTCAAGCGACAGTTGCAGGGACACTGATCGTCTTAACCCGCGATTTTTCGTTATTCCGCGGACTCGCGTTTCGTCTCCCGATGGATCTCGATTCCGCGGAGACGTTTCACGAGGGAACAAAACCGAGCAATTGGATGAAAATGAAATTTACCCGCGTAGCAAGGTGACCGGATCGCTCGGCCCTCGTCAGCTGCACGCGAAATAAAATTGCTCGCCAGCTATTATCTATTAAAATATCCCGAGTCACGCGAGGACCGACGTCTCCGTGCGAACGCGGACCATCGGGAGATCACCGCGAAAGTGCCAAAAAGTTCCCAAGGAAATTTTTATACACGACAAGTGCGCCACGATGAAAAACAAAGACTAAACAATTGCTACCGAGGTTCTCAATCGCCGCGAGAGAAACATCGGACGTTAATTCCGAGACTTTTCCATCAAGGATCCTCCAGGCGTGGGTGGACACTTTCCACATGGTTCTGGTCGATTGACATTTTCCTCGAGAAAAACGCGCTTAAAGTTTCCAAAGATACAGAAATATAGAAAAGTTTGTCAATGATACAATTCTACTATATACTAATACAAATTGTTCATCGCTGGTAAACTCCTAGTTACAAAGTAGCGAACTAGAAGAAGGTATTTAAAAACACCAATACTGGGTCGTTCGATAAGTTATTTTTCACATTGTAAAGAAATACGTGACTCTTAAACGTTCGAACAACTGTAAATAGACGAACGAGTCGACGGATGTACAAGAAACTTCACACGTGTTCATCAAACGGTTGTACCGTCTTTCGAAAAATAAAACGAACCTAATAGCTCCGTTTCTTATCGAACGACAAAACTTATCGAGGGTTATTCGCTGATGAATCGACCGCGTTCGTGAGAAACGCGAATTTCTCAGAAAAAGTAATTTTTCCGGGGAAAAAAAAATGAAAATTAATGCCCCCTTGACGAAGGAGGTAAGCGAGGACGATGAACGAGGGGTACGGTACGAAGTGGCTCGTGATTCGTGGGAAACGCGAGACGAGAAAAAGTAATTTTTCCGGGAAAAAGAAAAAGAAAAAAGAAACGAATGCCCCCTCGAAGAACGAGGTAAGATGGTGAACGCGGGGCACGGAACGAAAGGGCTCGTAATTCGTGGGAAACGCGAGACGAGAAAAAGTAATTTTTCCGGAGGAAAAAAAAAAGAAAAAAGAAACGAATGCCCCATCGAAGAACGAGGTAAGACGGTGAACGAGGGGTACGGAACGAAGGGGCTCGTGATTCGCGCGACGCGAGATTCGTCCACGTGGCTGGTCCGGGATTAAATGGAATCGCCGGTTCGATTCGCAGAATACGGCCGTGTTTTCTCGCGATCCAGGCTCGATCTTGATCCCACGCAGCGAAGCGCCTTGGGCAGACGGAATCTCAAGATCGCGGCGCGTCCGCGAAATGCGTATCGGCGACGACTCGTGGAGGGGTCGAGAGGTGAGACGGATCGATTCGATCTGTTCTCGACGGATATCGGGAACCGGCCAGACTCGACGAAGGTCCCGCGTCGGCCAAAATCAAGGCTCCGCTTCGTTCGACAACGAAACCGATACCGGATGTCTCGGCCTTATCCTTTATGCCGTGCCGCCGACGATCGGATTTACGTAGCGCGCGAGCAGGTTTTATTTTTGCCGATCGCGCGAAAACGCGCCGGTTTGTACGGCCTGGAGTCCTTAATACCGGGACTTTTACGATACATGGATCGCGGTCGCGCCTTTCCACGCTGCTCTCGCGTATCTCGTTCCCCGCGAATCGAACGCCTGCAACTCCGTCACGGAAGAAAATTCAAACCGGGAAAATCTTTTCAAGTTTATCGGAGTTAGACCGTGGACGGTGTGCCCCAAACGCGACGATTGCACAGATTTCGGAGAATTTTTCATACGGAGCCGAGTTTAGAAATTTTTAGAGATTAGGACCATCTTTCGAGGAAGAAACTATACCACGGACGGTGAGAGAAGTTAGGATTTCGAAGAGTGCCTTCTCGCACCGCGCGAAATCGAACACTCGTGGTTGTTTCGCGGGGAAAGATCTCGACGCCCAGTAACTTTACAAAATTTTGGAAAAATTCAGAAATTCTTTTTCTCGAGATAGAAAGTAGAGAATTTTTGTGCTGTTTGAAAATTCCTTTCTCGAGACAGAAAGGAGGGAATTTTTTGGACAATTTGAAAATTTCTTTCTCGAGATGAAGATGGAGAGTTTTGGAAAAATTCCGAAATTTCTTTCTCGAGACAGAAGGTGAACAATTCTGGAAAAATTCCGAAATTTCTTTCTCGAGACAGAAGATGGAGAGTTCTGGAGAAAAATTCCGAAATTTCTTTCTGCTGATGGGAAGTGGACAATTCTGGAAAAATTCCGAAATTTTTTTCTCGAGACAGAAGATGGAGAGTTCTGAAAAATTTCAGAAATTTCTTTCTGGAGACAGAAGATGGACAATTCTAGAAAAATTCCGAAATTTCTTTCTCGAGGCAGTAACTGAACGCGAAGTGCAAAGGTAAGGTCTCGTTCGCGTGGCGAATCTAGAATACAACAAACCGTCGATGTTGGAAGCAACGTCGATTGTTCCAGCGAAAAGAGCGACTCCGAAGAAAGTGAGACAACCGAGGTGACTCGGTGACACACTTTTCCGAAAGCCGAACGACAACGCGATCGAATCGTCCCGCAATTAAATCGCTCGCGTATCGTTCGTCGAGGAACTCCCGAAAACTAAGAGTCACGCGTCTCGCGACCCTTTCACGTATCGAAAGAAGCGGACCAGGTATTTCCCGATCGCTTCCTTGGCTCGAAGACGCCGAGGTGTCGGGGAAGTGGAAATTGTAGACCAAAAGGGGATCTCCGCGTTTATTTTTGGAAGATTCGAACAGTGGTACGCGTCGCCGCTGTCGTAGATAGATGGCCGAGATAAGGGCCGCGTTTGGTATTCGTATTTCTCGATACGAAGGCGACCAGTTCCAAAAATCAAGGTTGTCCGGATTAGCCACGAATAAAACTCTTCTGCTTCGAAAGCTGGACCGCGAAGCTGCCCCTCCTCGACAAGGATATCGCAGGACTCGAGCTTAGCCGAGTCTCCGACACGTCCAAGGTGGATGCGTATTCCTACGAATCGAGATTTCGACCAACACTTCGAAACAACGGATCCCGAAGGTTTAAGAATCTGAGCTGGGTCTACACCGAAGCAAAATCTAGCAACATTTTCCCGTGCAAATGTTGTTGTACTTTGCAAAAGGTTTCCAACATACGACGACTTACAGAAACATTCTATTCGTATCGAAGCAACGCAATGCGAGGAACAGTTTGAGTTTCGATGTCGAGGTTATGTTGTAAAATGCTCGTTCTTTCCGAGTTGCAAGTCTCGTCGAATTTCGAAAATAATTATCGCTACAAAAAGATATACGATATAGACCTCGCGTTTCGGTAACGGAATTTTCGCAGAGACTGTTTTATCGGCGGTGGATAATCGGCGTGGGTCACGAAAGACCCCATTGCTGTCAATCTGCGATTCTAAGAATCGGACGTCAAAGAGGGGACTCGGGGCAGGAAAGAAACTACGTTTCTTCGGGTACGATTGTCGAAAACGAGCCAGAAAATAATAGGAAAGCGAACATCGAGCTATCTTGCGCAATTTGTAAAAATTTTAAGCAACTTTCGTTCAACTTATAGGAAGTTTCCGCGGTATCGGTTCGTGCGGACGAATCCTTCGATCGTTTCGAGCAGCGCGAATTACCAACGAACTGTGACCGCATCCATAACGCAATGAGTAAACGGGAGCAGATATTCCGAACGTTGGAAATGAGCGCTTGCAAAATTCACGACGGATACATTTATGGGCTCTGTGGTCCGCCATCGATTCGTTCGCTCGCGGCTTTCGCGATCGGTGAATCGTTACGGGTACGCGAGCGATGCTAATGTCGATCGAAGGTAAAAGTTTTTTCTGTCTCGCGACCGGGATACAGGAAGTCTTTCGCGTTTCACGCCGCGCGGAATTGGGACGTTGCGTAACACGGCGCCGAACTGCACCGAGATCGCGTTTGCACCGGTAAATCGATCATTAGGATCTATCGAGGTTGCCGAGTCCGTGATCGCCTCTCCCTTGAAATCGTTACGATGCACGACCGGCTGCGATGCGTTTCTTCGCCAATCGTTCGAACGACCATCGATCTGTAATATTTAACATCGGTCGATCTATAATATTATATAATAGACTTTTATGTAGATTTTTCATACAATGGATTTTATAATAGATAGAATAGATTTTAATATAGATTTTTGTGCAATAGATTTCATAATAGATACAATAGATTTTAATATAGATTTTCATACAATAGATTTTGTAATAGATATAATAGATTTTAATATAGATTTTCATGCAATAGATTTTATAATAGATATAATAGATTTTATAATAGATTTTCATGCAATAGATTTTGTAATAGATATAATAGATTTTAATATAGATTTTCATGCAATAGATTTTGCAATAGATATAATAGATTTTAATATAGATTTTCATGCAATAGATTTCATAATAGTTACAATAGATTTTAATAGATTAATCGATCTATAATATCGTACAATTCGTAAATTTTGCAACGTGAATACGACCGGTAAACTTTGCAACGGAGAACGTTTCGAGTAAATTTTCCATCGATTCGTAAACTTCGCAACACTTTTATGAACCGAGAAACTGAGAACACTTTTACGAATTTTGTAACGTCGAACGTTTTCGTGAACTTGACAACGTGAAACGATTCAAGAACGGTTAGAACTGAGTACAATTCGCGAAGTATGCAACGTGAAACGTGTTCGCGTTCAAAGGAACGTTGCAACGTAATTTGGGATCGATTTTCGTTTCGGTGGACGATCGAGAGTCGAATCGTTTCCGGAGCGAGCGAATGGTCGCGTCCGTGCGGTTCGTAATGGACGAGATGCAAAGGTATTTGGTTCTAGATCGAAAATTACCATCGTCCGTAACGGGGACTCGAGCTCGTTCGGCTCGGAGGGAATCGGTAAAATTGGGAGCAAGAAAAAGCGACAACGGTAAAAAGTAGTCCGTGCATCTTTGCTCGCGATGCGCGTGCATCCTCCCCTCCGCTCGTTCTTTGGCTACCTCGTCCTCTGGTTCGTCGTTATCGAACCATCGGCCGAGATCCTGCTGGCTCGCGAGGACGATACGGACTCTCAGATAACGAAGGACGCGATTCTCCGCGATCTCGAAAGAAAATCGCGAACGAAATCGAGTCTTTTCGTATAATATTCGTACGATTCTTCATCGAACGACTTTTAAGAACGAAACGCGATACCTTTCCTCGAGAACGACGAAGACGAAATCGCATTACGATACGAAAAAAAGAAAAAAGAAAAAAAAATATCGATCGAGAGTTCGGTACGTAAGATCTCGAAAAGATTTTATCCGTGGGTAGAATTAGCGTCCGATCAAGGTTCCCGCGGGATCTCGGCGCGAGATTCGTCCGAAAAATTGTCGCGGTACGATCAAGGTTGGCGGTGAATCGGTGGACCCGACGAAATTCGAGATAAAAGTGTACGCGACTCTGCTCGGTATCGGGAGGCGTCGCGAATACGTTCGCGAGATCGGTGACTAATCAGGAATACCGAGGCGAAAGAAGAAGAAACGACGTAAAAGGGAGAAAGAGAGTATAGCGCTGTTGCACCTGCGTCACCCACCACGTGGGGTACCACGGTACCCCGGCCCCGATTACGACACTCTTCCGTGTCGATTTATCTCGGTGCCGACCGAGCGACGATACACGGGTGGGACGAAGACGACCGCGACGAGAGCCTCGGAACCGGTTTTCGGGGCCTCTTTCGTTCGAATGTCGCGCCGTTTAATTTCACCCGGGGACGAACTTTCGCGATGAGCGTCCAATTACTCCGGCCGCTCGATAAAAGGGAAATCAGTTTGGGTCGGTTTGGTGCGATTCGTGCCGCTTCTGTCGAAAATCGAAAGTGGGATCACGACGACGACAAAGACAACGTAGACGATGATGATCTACGAACGCGAGGCGCACCGACGATCGTTCGATCCCCGTCTCGGTGATATTTGGGCCACGGTGGTTTCGTTGGAAATGAAACTGCTCGCGAGCTCAGCTTCAATTTTACTCGACCCACCTTGGTTCGCGATATGCGGTTGAAAGTATCGATGTCGGAGGATTAGGTAGTATCAAGATCGTACGACTCGGAGGCGTTCGGTAGATCCCCGAGACCCGTTCGAGAATTTCAATTTTCGCGATCGAAATATTCGTTTCGGATTCTCGTCATCGGTCTCGCCCGGACCGGTCGCGGCTAACGAGAATAATTCGCTTTCTAATGGCCGGCTAGGTCTTCGACGGGCGAACAAGTTCACGCGGATTTGCATCAAGGTGGTCGAGTCTGGCTCCGGAACCTAGGACAAGAAAGCAGTACCCCGTGCTCGTCTATCGAACGATCCGAGGTCACGATCAAGCGCTCGTACGTTCGAGGTGCCAGTCGTGTCCGTTTTTTACCATCGATCGGATTTACGAAACGTGTACGACACGAAAACGGATTCCCGCGCCAGGAGCGTGTATCCCGGCGCGCGATGAGCTTTCGATGAATAGCTCACGATCCCGTTTCAAGGCGACCGCGGCCCTTTTTATAGAATCAAGGCCGAGACAAAAATAGCGACCATTATCTTAGCCTGCTATTAAGATGAATCGGTGACGGTGTCGTAAGAGCGATTTTCGTCGCCCGGAGGATAATACAACGTCGATGCGTCCTTAACTCTTCAAGGTGGTCCTCGTTGCTTCCTTCGAGAACCTACGACAAACGGGATTTGCATCCACCGGTGATCTTTATTCGGATACTCGGAGCGATCGTAGACCATCGCGCGAGTTTAGCATAACGTTCGCCGCGAGATTCGAGCGGATCTCGTACGTCATTTTCACGCTCGCGATGAACAACCTCGAGGTAACTCTACGATCATCCCGGTTACCCAGCCCGCGGGTAACCCGGTGAAATCGACCAGGAGGAACGAACGAATCGGTTGGAACCGGAGGAACGCAAATTTATTCAGCGGTGATTTTGATGCAGCGACACCGATCATTTGGATTTCAAATCGTACCTGGCCACGGGTGCATCTGCCTAACTTTCGGGGGTCTAGCCGCGAGATCACGATGTCGCATCGTTACACGGCCGAGCTGCATCCGTAAAGATACCGAGCACCGCTCGGCATATATTTCGATTTCGATTTCGCCCGTTACCCATCGAACTTGCAAAATTCCCGTAACCGTTCCGCCGAGAATCGAGGTTGTTCTTCTACGTCCACGGATTCGAGATACGTTTGTTTCACGGATCGAGTCTAGTGCTCGGTATACGAGAAAACGGTGCGTATCGAACGAATTGTTCCCGTGACGCGATCGTGGTTCGATGTTTGATTCACTTTCTTCGAAGCAACGGTATCCTGTCGTTGTCACTCTCGTACGCTCGATGTACGCGAGCCGATACCAGGTTTCGAGTACAAGATCGAACGAATTTCGACCACCGTTCCCTTAGGTTGTCCCGGCGCCGCGTCGATACCTCGCCTCGCCCTCGGTGAAAGATCTCCCATCGAGCTGGTGAGAGAAAAGAAATTACAAACGAACAAACAAACATCGTGGCGTCGAGATAAATTTATAACGATTCCGAAAAACAGAAATACAGAAGGGTAGGAAGCGACCTCGTTAAGCCGATAACTGTTGTTCGGTGTTCTCTATTTGGTGGAAAACCGAGCCTCGAACTCGTTCCCGGGCTCGGTATAAACCTTCGCTGCTTAACCCGTATTCCAATTACATCTTGACGCGTAATCAGCCGAGTTGAACTGCATCTCGTCGGAAAAATGACGGCACCCAGATACCACGCCTTATTCGAGATCGAGTTAACGACGCGGCCGTAGCCGTGCTATAATCAGGACCGTGGCGCTGTAAACTCCGCCGTAAAGTCCGCCGATTAAATTATGCATTAGGTAAGTGTTACTCGGGAGAAAACTCAATTGACCGTTCCGCTATCACTTTTCCTCGAAGAAAGCGATTTCGTTCGTTTCTTTTTTTTTATTTATTCCCCGGAGGTGGTTACAGGGGACGGGGTCTATATATCTAATATATCGCGCAACGAAAATTCGCGATCGGTCGACAAGGATCTCGCGTGTTTCGGGAAACTCGGGAATCCGCTCGCGAGATCGTTTCTTTCCATCGATCGTCGCGAACATCGGGGATGAAGAGCGTATCGCGCGTTCAAGACGAACGCTCGTACAACGAACGGTCCCCTTAACGGAATATCGATCGAATCGGCGATATTTATACGAAACGGTGCGCGCGACAAAATCCTTTTCGATTCTATTACATTTTAAAGAGGGTCTAATTCCTGTTGCGGACGATTCGACGTGACCCTCTGACTGGATATCGAGCACGATCGAAGGACGCTTTCGAGTAACGCGGCTGCTCGATAGAGACCGTCGATATGCAACCGTACGATGGACTGGATACCGAACGAAAAGAAAGAAAAAAAAAAAAAAAAAGAATAAACGCGCGTGTAAGTGCGTTTAGGTGGATTCGGAACGCCCACGGCACATCAGTTGCGCATCAAAATGCACATAAATCCCGCGCGGGATCCTGTTGCGCGGGCAACCGAATTCGAATCGCAGGATCGAATCGCAGGATCGAATCGCGGCGTGTTACTTTCGTAGGATCGTTGCGATTCCGATTCCACGTGCGCTGTGACCGAAACTCGGCGACTGTCGTAGATTTTCGAGGGCAGAGGGAATTCGAGTCGAGCGAGTTTCGCGTTGGAAAAAATCTCGAATCGGCGATCTCGGACGTTTCGAAATTTCACGATAGGGAGTTTTTCTTCGCGGGGCGATCTTTTGGAAAATCTGGCGATTCGACGGTGCACGAATTGCACCGAAAATCTGGTGCACGATTGTTCCTTACTGTAGTAGAACTTCAGGAACAGGAAAGAATCTCGGATCGAAGATCTCGGATGTTTCGAAATTCCATGTTCTGGAAGTTTTCTTCGCGGAGCGATATTTTAGAAAATTTAGCGATTCCATGATGCGCGATTGTTTTATTTTTTAATGCAGTAGATTTTCGGGGAGAGAAAAAATCTCGAATCGAAGATCTCGGATGTTTCGAAATTCCACGCTCTGGAATTTTTCTTTGCGGAGAGTTCTTTTGAAAAATCTAGCGATTCGATGGTGCACGATTCTACTATTTTTTATCGTAGTAAATTTTCAGTGACAGAAAAAAGTCTCGAATCGAAGATCTCGGATGTTTCGAAATTCCACGCTCCGGAATTTTTCTTCGCTGAGTGTTCTTTTGGAAAATCTAGCGATTCGACGGTGCACGATTGTTCCGTTTCTCACTGTGGTAGATTTTCAATGCTGACATAGAGAATTCGAGGACGGAAAGAAATCTCGAATCGACGATTTCGGACGTTTCGAAATTCCACGTTTCGGAATCTACGCGGACGTAGCTTCGTTCTCTCGGAAAATCCAGCGAATCCAGTGAGTATAAGCGTTGAAATTCCGCAAGATGGAGCGCGTTAAGGTTGAGATCAGTCCCCGCGCATCAAGCGGAGAATCGCCGATCAGAAATTGCGCTCGGATAGAACGGACGTCGATCGCCTTAAGGAGTAGGACTTTTATTTTCCCTGCTCGAGGGATTCCTGACGCAGCGGTGCGCTTAGAAGCCTGGCTTCTATACGCTAGCTGAATACACTGACTAGGAATCCGGTCTCTAAGCAGCAGTGCTGGTGCTAGATACGACGTACTAAAACCTGTAAGTACGGGTAGTGCCACCAGACCTTACGATAGTCCACCACAAAGACATCGAGTTCTTCTACGTCGCACACACGCCCGATTCTAAGCAGCGATTCGTGACTGCGAGCGAAATCGACGTTTAGTTTCTCTATCGCGGATGATGGAATCCTGCCTGGACAGTACCCGGCAAAACCCTGAAGATTCCGAGGAACGAAACGTCCATACTTTGTTTCGTTCCACGGGAGAACAAGGTACGATTACGTATCGCTGCGCGTTCGACGTACTTTTCGCGGCGAGTCTACGTTAATTGTCCTGTTTCCTTCGAGCGGAGGAGAAGGGAAACCGATTACGCAACGTGGAATCAAGGGGTCGAGAATCCTCTAAAATGAAGTTCAACGAACTGCAACTGGTTCGGTTCTCCTACGAATGGTAAGGTATTCCTATGACGTCGATCGTCGGACACGATGCATTTACCAAATCCTTGTCCATCTCGTTAACCTTTCCAGTGACGTAGTCGGTGTATCTGTGGCACGGTACTAACGTCAACGGGGCCTACATTTGTAATCTAACGATGCTAAGTAGCATCGACGTACAGAGTTCAACGGACTGTTCGTTCGTGTTTTAACTACCGATCGAAACAAATCGCGACCAATTCGATCGTCGTCATCATCGTCGTCGTCGTCGTCGTCGTCGTCGTCGTCGTCGTCGTTGTCCTCCCCCTCTTTCCTCTTCTTCTTCTTCTTCTTCTTCTTCTTCTTCGTCTTCTTCTTCCTCGTCGTCGTGGTCGAATTCCCGAATTGGAACGTAAACATCTCCCTCCGTGCGAATTCGATTTACGAGGGGTTTCGTGGAAGCTGTCTCGTAAATTATTCGTACCGTCCGAACGAAATTTGTCGCGGCGACGATTCCGAGAATTCAGGTATACGATCGCGAACTCGGGTACCGCGAGTTCCTACGTTTCCTGGTTTTGAGAACCTCTGATCGTATCGTCGGTACGCGAACGGACTACGTACCATTTATTTCGTCCGACGCGTAATTGGATCTACGAGCCGGTACGCTCGCTTCCCGACGATCCAGAGAATTTTGGCGACGATCGAATCGATCGTTCATCGGTTCGTGTCAGCGTTCTACGCGCAGGTGGTTCCCGAACGTCATCCACGACGTGCCCTCCGTGGATCGAAATGCCGATTGCGTCATTGGGGTAACAGAGATTCCACCAAGGTGCGATGAATCACTGCCGGGTTCCCTTTCTAGTCCGCACCTGGAATGTTTTACCACTGTTAACGTAACAGTTCGTCCACTCTTCGATCCCAAAGAGTTAACAACCATTTTTCAACGGATCGATCGTTTTATTTCGATCAAAGTTTCGGTGGTTATTCGCTAGATTCCCTTTCTAATCTGCACTTAAAATATTTGACCACTGTTAACGTAACAGTTCGTCCACTCTTCGATCCTAAAAGTTAACAACGGTTTTTCAACGAATCGAAGTTTCAGTGGTTACTCGCTAGGTTCCCTTTCTAGCCCGCACCTGGAATATTTGACCACTGTTAACGTAACAGTTCGTCCACTCTTCGATCCCAAAGAGTCAACAACGATTTTCCAACGAATCGATCGTTTCATTCCGATCCAAGTATTCGATGGTTACTCGCCGCGTTCTCTCGCCGGTTTCGTACGCAAGCTTCTCTTTCGACGAAAAAAAGAGAATATTCCTCGAAAAAGTTCGAATTCACGTACGAACCGCGAGCAATTACGTCCCGTGGTACTCGGACTCGATTCCAGCAAGTTCTATCGAGACGTTCCGGCTCGTTTCGAGGAGGTACGCCGTCCCGTCCCGGTGTTATCAACGTCGATATCGCCTTCCTCGGGGCGTTTCTTTTTCGTCGGATGTGCGATCGAAGCCGAACCCACGAGAGCGCTTCCGGGGTAATGGCCGCCGACCAATGGGAACGAGGATGCTGGCCTTGACATTCACCGGCTCCTGCACGAGCATCGGAGGAAACAAATTAACGACTACCCAGAACCTCGACGTTCCGGATTATTTATGGGCCAACGTCGGCGAAGAACCGGGGGCAATTTGCCCCGCAGAATTCTCCGATGACAACTGATTCGCCGCTCGAAATAAATCGCTCCGTCGTGGCGCGCATAGGAGGGGAGAAAAAAAAAGGCAATTTTGCCGCGGAAAGAATTTTACGAGCGATTCGAGCGTAGACGTTACGAGTACCATTCCCCGGGTTACGTTCGCGAGCTGCTCGCGAACCACGATCGGAAAACATTTTCGGGACACGAAGCGAACGATGAACGTGTTTCGACGAACAAAGAAGAGAGAGGAGAACGTTCCAAAAGAGACGGGAACGCGGAGGTGAGACGACGCGTTTCGAACGAGGACAATGTTCGGTTTACGATCCACGGAAAAATTGGATAGACGATACAAACGATGAGCGAAGAAGAGAGAGGGAACACGTTCGAACGGAGATGGAAACGTGGAGGAGAGACGCGTTTCGAACGGGGGACGAGTTCGTGATACGATCGTTGGAAAAATTGGAAAGACCGTGGAAACGATCAACGAATTTTGATAATGAAAAACGGGAGCGTTTGAACGGAGAGAGAAATTTAAGAAGTAGATTCGAGGATGAGGTTTGCGATACGATTGAACGAGATCGTTGGAAACATTTTAAAGGAGAAACGATAAAGGAATTTTTTTAGGGAAATAAATTGAAAGGAGTTGCAAGTATCTTTTCGACAGGGACAAAATAAAAATTAGAAGAGATTACTTTTTATTTTGTAGGGTGTTCCAGGCGGAAATAATTCGATATATTCGGTAGGTGGTTTCGAATCAAAAAGGTAGTAAGCGGTACGGGACTTGTCGATTCGTTTTCGAGATAATCGTTGTTTACTTTGCTCGAGTATCGCGCAAAATGCGAGCCAAGGGCGAGCCGCAGACTGTTGCGAGCGACCGCGTCGGAAATGAAATTACTCCAACGGAGCGACAACGATCGTTGAAACTTCCATAGGATTTTACGTTTACGGGACGAGTCGCGTCGTTTCGAACTACTCCTTTGCTCTAACGAGCGGAGAAAGACGAGATACGCGCGAAATGTAACAAACTATTGCTCCGTTTTCATCGCGTGCGCCTTGAATCTATTTCTCGAAAGAAATAAAAAATAGAAGAAAAACTCATAGTAGGTATGTATTTTTTTTAATCGAAAAGATTCAAAAAATATTCCGATAAAGTTGTTCCGTTTGCTCCAAAAATAGATCGAAAACTCATAGTAGGTATGTATTTTTTTTAATGGAAAGGATTTAAAAAATATTCCGATAAAGTTATTCCGTTTGCTCCAAAAACAGATCGAAAACTCATAGTATGTATTTCTTGTAATCGAAACGATTCAAAACATATTCCGATAAAGTTATTCCGTTTCCTCTGGAGACAGAAAGAGAACTCGTTGCAGGTCTTTTTTTTAATCGAAACGATTCAAAAGATATTCCGATAAAGTTATTCCGTTTGCTCCGAAAACAGATCGAAAACTCATAGTAGGTATATATTCTTTTTAATCGAAACAATTTAAAAAATACTCCGTTAAAGTTATTCCGTTTGCTCCGGAGACAGAAGGAAAACTCATAGTAGATGTGTTTTTCTAATCAAAACGATTCAAAAAATATTCCGATAAAGTTATTCCGTTTCCTCCGGAGACAAAAGGAAAACTCATAGTAGATGTCTTTTTCTAATCAAAACGATTCAAAAAATACTCCGTTAAAATTATTCCGTTTGCTCCAAAAACAGATCGAAAACTCATAGTATGTATTTCTTGTAATCGAAACGATTGAAAAAATATTCCGATAAAGTTATTCCGTTTGCTCCAAAAACAGATCGAAAACTCATAGTAGGTACGTCTTTTCTTTAATCGAAACGATTCGAAAAATATTCCGTTAAAGTTATTCCGTTTGCTCCGGAGACACCTTGTATAATACACGCGCGCAACTACAGCGTACGACTGATTTCTTAGACGAGTGATTTTTAACTGAAAACTCGGGAGACCAGCCCGGAAGAACTATGTCTCGTTCGACACCCAGACTTTTCCAAGACGAAGGTATCGATTTAATCGAAGTTCCACCGTATCGTGCGAACGCGTATCGACGCGAAAGTAAAACGACGTTGGTAATTCCGGTCGTAAAATAGGGAGGCGTTTGCGAAGGAAGGCTGCCGGTAGGATCCAGTTCGTTGTATAGAATTTCTTTCCCCGATTCGTTTCGCCCGTTTTTCTTCCTTTCTCGCGGTGCTCGCGGTGCTCCCTGAGAACGGTCCTTGGATACAATAACGTATTCTTTCTCCCTCTCTTTCCGAATCCGTGCCGCGGTGGTATGCACATTTAATGCGAACGTACACGCCCATACGTTTTTGCGAGATAAGTGAATGAAACTGAGCGCAAAAAGAACTAATGAGATGCGGGAGATGATGTTGGCCTTGACCGACCAGGAAGGAAGAGTAGGGATGAACGAGTCCCGATCGTCTGGGTCAGGTAGTACTTCGGAAACTTCCTTGCTGAAGTTTTACGCGGGGATAAACACGGTTACATTTTCTTCAGCGAGCACCTCGTTCGTTTGCACAACTATATCTCCTATTTGTTCCTAGCTCGGGTCAACTCGTCTCGATTTTTTTCCCGGTCCGCCACCTTTCTCCTCGTATCGTCTGCTCGCGTTTCTCGCGGTCGGTTGCACATTCTACGCGAAACCTCGAACTTGGCCGCGTACGAAAATTCTCCGAAGACGATCTCAGTTCGTTCACGATCATCGTCGATGGATACGATCGTCGAGAACGTCGCGAAAATATTTCTCTCCGAGTCTCGTCCACGCAAGTACCGCCACGATTCATCGATAAAAGGAGCGTTCGTCCACAGGGAACGATAGACGACGATTCAACCCCTACGATCGCGAACCGAATCGAAAGATCCGTTAATCAGGTTCGATCTACCAGGTACCTCCGACACCGTGAAAACGTTGTGTCAACGATTGCGGCTTTCGGTCCAACCGGTCTTCTGTAACTCTACCGAGCGATCATTTAATCCGGAATGACCTAATCGTTGAGAACTTCGGGGCGACCGTATCGCTGGTAATTAAATGGCGCAAAAATCAACGACTGACAGCCTGGTACGGGAGTCTCGTGGCTTTCCACACACTCGTTTAACGCGTGTATATTATTTACGCGCGTAGGCCTGCTCTAAGGGTAAAGAACTGGGTCTCCGTGGCGGTAGGAACGAGATGCGAATCGTTGCGGACACTTTCGAGAACAACGACGGTGCTCGATGTTTGCAAACGCGAACCAAACGTTTCTGTGTTACGTTTGCCCTCGAATCGTGGAGAACGACGCATCGAGAGCGAATCGATGCGAGTTTCGAGAGCGAAACGATGATTTTGCGAGAGAGAACGAGAACAAGACCAAGGATCGGATAGAAGGCACTTTGTTTTAAAATTCTACACCGAGGCTTGTTTCTTTTTTTTTTTTTTGAAATGGTACTCGTTCGCGCGTCAGAGAAACAGATTGTCCAAGTATTTGGACCAATGTACCGTTAATTAACGTCCTTCGAATCTAGCTTGTCAACAACGGATCGATGACGATCTTCCGAGTCACGGGATTGCGTCATCTTCGTAACGAAAACATGTTTGTTTCAACTGTGTCTCCTAAACGGTAGCTCGAACGCGGGAAAAATAATACAGAACGGCTTCCATTCAAGAAATCGTAGCAAGTAGTGTTGCGATAGTGTGCGCGTCGAGTGTTGCATTTCGCTCTGCAACTATAAAATATATATACATAGATATAAAGGGGACGGGTTCAATCGAAGGCTGAATGGTTCGATGTCTTTCGTAGAAATCGTTTCGCAACGTCTGATATTTCCTAATCGTGCAATAGTCACGGAATATTATTCGGTGTAGTCGCGAACGTTCGCGAGATATTGCAGAATCGCGTTGATCCGCGATTTTTCTCGAATTCTCGATATCGTACGAGGGAAAGGCGCGAAACGTTTCCGTTACTTCGTTCAAAGTCAAAAACGTCCCGAATGTGTCGCAACTCGTGTTTTTCATTTCGTAGAATGGCAATCAATTTGAAGAAAAATATGTCCTTTGAATTGTCAAAGCTTTAGAATACTTTGTCGAACAACTTAACGAGAAACATTTACGATGAAAGAGTCCTGTCTTTTTGCAAACGTCGTACGTTCTGTATCTTCGCAAATTTTCAAAATTTCTTGCCTCGTACGATCGAGAATCGGTTAGAGAATTTTTAAACAATCTCGAAGCCGAAATCACCAAGACCAGAGTACCCCGTACACCGCGGACAAGATCAAGGCCATTTTGCTTCGTTCGCGTTCTAATGCGCGCGTAAAAAAATTCCCTTCGGAAGCTTATCGCGCGTTTCGTACGCGTTACGAATTTCGTTTCGATCGAACGTAGAGTATCGCGATGAAAAATTCGCAAACACGTCCTCTGCGTTTCGTCGTAGTCGAGGTAGCGCGACCACTGGACGATCGATGATTTTTCAGCTTCTCGCGAGCCTCTGATTACTATTTTTCAACGCGTTCGATGGTTCGCTCCATTTTGGATCGACGTATCGTACTTCGTTGCTCCAGATGATCGTGATCCATTCGATATTCGCAAACCGTGCCGTGAAAGTTCGATAAAAATGTTTCTTCCTTGAACGAACAGCGAATATTCGACGAATCGTTCAACGAAACGATCCTGGGAACGTTTAGAACATCCATAAAAAAAAAGAACACCAAGGTAGTCCCGATGGTTGCGCGAAGCGAGTAGGACGAAAGCTGGGCTTTTTTGGGGTTCGATTAATCGCGTGTTTCGCGATCGCAGGAGGATCGTTATTTTCTTGTGTAAACGGAACGGAAAGTAGTAAAAGCCGAGGATCTGAGTTCGTTGGACCCCAGGTCGATCTGACGTAATTTGCTTCCAGGTCGTCCACGGGTGGATTTCCTCTCTGTTCAACGCGCGTGTTGTCGGACGAACGTTGTGTTGGTTCGAATTTCACCGAAACCAGTTATGCCACCGATGAGACGGGTTTACAACTGCAGTGGAATCCTCTGGATCTGGGTGTCGTCGACTTTTGCTGCCAAGATTTGCATGGTGACACAGATGACTGCCCCTTTTTTCCTCATCGCGAACCTCTCTGCTCATTACCACGTCTTCCGCGGGCTCTACTTGCCTCCCGATTACGCCGATTTTAACCATCGAGCTTCCACATCTCGATCGAACGTTTCGCTCTGCCCTATATCTACGAAAATTCACGAGCGTCGTCCTTCGCGAGCCGAGCGGAATTCTGTTTCCCCTGTAGAAACGACGATACGCTCGCGTTTCGAGACGCTTTAATGGAACCGTCTCGTTCTACGTGAATAAACTACCAAAGGTGAATTCTTTCTTTATCGTCGAGCAGGTGTCTTTCTTTATCTCTCTTTTTCTTTCTCTCGAAACCTGTGACGTGTCCGTAGCCGCGAACAACATTTCGATCACGTTTGACCGACTATTCTTACGTCAATGGACGTCACGGCGTGTTCGTCGGTCTCGTTTACATCGATCTCGTCGCGAGAAACGAGGGAGTAACGCGGATCGAAGAAACGGCGAGCACGGGCACGGTATCGATTACCGATTGAAATATTCAAATTTCGAAAATCGAGGCGTCGATATCATGTGCGTACGCGTGGAAGGAAAATCGTGCGGTTCGCCGTAAGTAATTCAAACAGGAAGGAAGAGTCCTCCATCGGAGAGGAAACGAATGCAAATGAGTCGTTCGCTCGAAACTCGTCGGCTCGGCCTCCGTCTCGTATCGGCCTATGGGTGAATTCGTGGCCGAGCTGGAAAATAAAGACCTGTTCTCGAACGACATCCGCTATATAAGTTCTATTGCTCTTATCGAACGAGAGGAATAACGCGCGTAGCACACGATATTCGCATAATATGAAAACATCTTCGTGTCCCGGTAAGTATTATGCAGCCGCTGCTCAATGCGAACGAAGAAGCCCTGCTAGCCCATTGACAGGCTTTTCCTCTCGCCGTTAACATCGAATGGGTAATTCACGATCGACGATAGCGACCTTACCCCACATATTCACCGGCGATTCCCTACTTCGCGGGGAACGACGAAAATGCCACTTGCTCGCGAACACGATCATTCTACGGGGTAAATTTAGCATCGACGTGCACCGAGACTACCGTGAAACGCGGCGGCCGTCTACTTCGTCGGAAGACGCGAGTGCGGCTTAAATTCCGTGCAACGGAATACCAGTCGGGGTATCTGGGTGATCGCGATCGTCCAGAGACGACTTACTTCGACGCGAAAATCTTGACGAAGACATCGACGCGTTAGAGATGAACGATTTACACGTCCGGATGAACGTATCGTTAACGTGGTTTCACCGATGGTAACCCTTTCGTCCGGTAGTTCTCGAAACAAGGACAGGAAAGGACAGTAGTCGAAGTATTCAACGAGCTGAGCCACGTCACGGAGCAAGAATTCTTTAGGAATTGCTTCGAACTCGAAACGATTGCAAAAGTAGTTCCTCGGATCGATATTTCGGTAATCGTCCTTTGTTCCTACCGTGGGAAGCTGGTAAGTCGACGTGTCCAAGGAGGGCTGTTGGATTCGGTTTCATCGCGTTGAACGATTACAATTTTCAGAAACGATTGTTCTTGCGCTTTTCTGCATCGCTATGTTGTGTTTGTGCCTTCGTCGACTCACCAGCTCCCTACGGTACACTTCTCGTCGTGAACTTATGGCACAGCGCACGAAGAGGTCTGGGTTCGTTTGACAAGTAGGATCTTAATCTGTATCGATATAATGCACGTATCGTGCAGACAATTACCGAGCTTGTTACCTGTCTCGTGTGCACTTAGTACATTTGCCACGTACTTGGAAAGAAGAATATATAGAAGTACTATACACATACTATACACCATACGCTCTATAAATAACAAAAGATCTCTTCGAGTACTCTTCTAAATCTCTTCGAGTACACCGAAACGACCGTAGATCGTCCCCAGTTGCTTTTTCGTCGCCGTACGACTAATTCGCTACATTAATCGTCGAAGATTACCAGTCGCGGGCAAGGGTCGCGGGATCAAACGACGATAGGGGTCGTCGATGCTTCGTGGACGACCCGATTATGCCGGGCACGAGTAAAGGAGCCATCCAAAAAAAAAAAAAGACCCCCCCTCCCGCGGAACGTATTTCAATCTATGCTGATGTTGAATCGAAGCGCGATCCGAGGTCAATCCATGCATAATGAAATTCCCAGTTGCATACATATCCATTCGAGGAGTACGCGCTCGGAGCAGGTTCACGCTTATTCGAAGTGGTCTACTAGAGCCGTGGATAACGCTTGGTTTCGTTCCTCTCGTCGTTACGAGGGTAAGAAGACCGATCTCGATTTCACCCCGATTAATCGCTCGAAGAACGGACCGTGGACGAAATCATTGAAAGTATCGTGGTATCGGAATTTTCCGTGACTACTCGGGCCTGTTTCGAGCGCAGCCCTAGAAGAACGCATCGCGTGCACTCGAGTGCAGCCCTGGAGGACACATTGCGTGCGAGAGGACCTGCGTTTCGGTAGACATTTAGCGCCGGTCTGTTGCCAGGTCTCCCGAAGGGCACGAGCGACCCTTCACAGGGGGTCCTGCCAGTCGTATGGAAGTGCATTAGAAGGAAAGAGAACGAATTCGCGTAGGTATGTAGGGTGCGAGGTGCGTTTTGGAAACGGTGTGTGTATGAGTATGGCCGCGAGAGAAGATTGGTGAAGATATCAGAATGATACGAGTGAGAGTACGAGAAAGGACCAGTGAAGACGTGGTAAGAGAGAAGAGTTGGAAAGACGCGCTAAGACGAGAGACTTGTAAAAGACGTAAACAAGAAGAGAGTAAATATATTTTATAGATTTTAAATAGTTTTATATATAATTGATCCATCTTTAGCGAAAAGAGAAATTACCAATACCGTGTCTAGTACTGATAATACTGCACTGCAATAATAACACTGTAATATATAATATATATATATATATATATATATATATATATATATATATATATATATGTGTGTATATATATATACAGCACCCATGAGCAACACACCGCAAGGTGCAAGAGTATCGGTCTCGTCTCGAGTGAAACTAGGTCCTACCGAATTCGGTATGATTTTTCCATCTCGTTGGACGTCGGACGTCCGAACGAAACGATCAAAACACCGGCTCTTTTCTCGCAGAACGGCATTCTTCTTTCCAAGTACGAGGCGTACGTCGAAAGAAGAATGCAGTTTCTTCCTAGCAGCTGCATCAAAGCCGAGCCGGGATTCCTCTTCCTTTTCTGTGCTCGTCGAACGCGGCCGAGGTGGCTTCGCAACGGGAGGATCAGTCGGGGCGTCCTTGAGCACAGAACGACTGGAGCCCTGGGAAGGGCGAGTGTTTACTTTGTAACAATCTCGGGACTCGGTCTCTCGGTCGGCTGCATTTTTATGCGTCTGCATTAGCCTTAATCGCTATATTATGAGCATCAGGTGGTCTCGAGTCAGATGGATTTCAAGGGTGAACCAGCATTTCAACGTTTCTTCTTCGGTGTTTTTCTCTTTGTCTTCCCCGGGAATGGGTACTACGCTCGGTCGCCTTCGTGCGGTCTCCCCGTTCGTCTCTTCCCACACCCTTGACCTAGCCAGACGTATTTGAATATTCAGGAGGCGACGATCTCGGACACTTCGTTGCGTTTGAACCGCGGTCCCCGGCCACCGTCGGTATAATTTGTCGTTTCTTCTCTCCCTCCCCCCCGTTTGCTCCCCCTCTTCGTCTTTTTCCCTTCCCCGGCCGAGCAGCGTCGGCCGAAGCGCTACCGAAAAAACTAGTCGTGAAAATTGGTGGTCTCCTTGGGACCAAACGAGCATTCGTGAGCAGCTTCTCAATTTATTCATACGTGCTTCTAGGACGATCAAAATGCAAAACGTATACTTTTGATCTTCCTGCCAGCCCGATTCGGAGATTCGGAATTAGATAGACAACGTTCGATTGAAAACGCTTAAACGGCCCCGTAATTGCGGCGTATTAAATCGCTATGTTGTATAATTCGATTCGCTTATGCTAAATATATTAGCATATTTCACATACCGTTGCGGGTACCCGGGTCGTAATGTATTTAGGCGTCTATCCGTTTGGTAGTCGTCGCTTCAGCGTAACGTACCGTCCAGTGTATCTGGCTCGTAATATATTTATCAGACTAGAACGTACCGAAACGTTTCTACGTACCAAGGGCCTTGTTTACAGATACATATCGTACTCCTGTACATCCACCGTTCGTTTTCTTTCGGCCAGTATCCGAGCATCGATGTCTTCGATTACGATTAAATTCGATTACCATTCCAGCCACGAGTACAACCAGATTCGATCGATGTTAAACCTTTCGTGCGCCTAATTACAATTTGGGTATCGGTACAGGGGAGCGTGCACCGACAGGGCTGCATCACCGCCTCTGTGTTCAGCTGCATCACCGTACTCGAGCACCGGTGCATCCACGCTGCACTCTGTTTCAACGTTACGTAAATTCGATCATTATTCTAGCCACGATCACAATTATATTCGATCCTATTTAACGATCGTGTAGCTAATTGCAATTCGAATATCGGTGCAGAGAAGTACAAGGATGCATTACTATTTTCCAAGTACACGTTCAGCTGCATCACCGTACTCGAGTACTGGTGCATCCACGCTGCACTCTGTTTCAACGTTACGCAAATTCGATCATTATTCTAGCCACGATCACAAGTATATTCGATCCTATTTAACGATTATATAGCTAATTGCAATTGGAGTATCGGTGCAGAGGAGTACACGGATGCGTTACCGTCTTCCAAGTACGCGTTCAGCTGCATCACCGTACTCGAGTACTGGTGCATCCACGCTCCATTTTGTTTCAACGCTACGCAAATTCGATTACCATTCCAGCCGCGTATTTAACGTTCGATTCGTTTAATTTCAGTTCGGTTATCGGTAGAGATAGGCTCGTGTTTTTCGTTTTCCTTCAGCCTACATCCAGGCATCGATGTCTATGCAAATTCAATTACACCTAATCCTCCGTATCCACGGCTTCTGTAACCGCCGGTTTCGCGTATCCGTGATTTCGATCGAGTACCATTCTACAGGCTCCGAAAACAGTGGTCTACGGAAGTAGAACGGTTCGTCTACGCGTCGAAAAAAGAAACGAAACGACCTATCGAAGGTCGCGTAGAAACTTTAACGAACGACGAATTATAAGGATCGATCGATCGTTTACGGAAAACGAGAAAATGAAAGGAGAAACCGAAGAAGAATCAACAGTGAGGACATTGGAAGTTTGTCAAAGTGTTCCGACAATTTGCAAACCTTCACGAATAGAATTATCGAAAACGAATTTATCACAAAGGAATTGAAACATCCACAACACGTATAGTAAACCGATTAAAATGGAGGAACAACAGATTCTCGTTGCAAAGTTTTCAGAAAAAGTTTCTGCGAATTAATCTTCCACCATTGAGGATCCTTAACCATCGTAATTCTCGTCGCTCGATGAACCAGGATCGTTCAAAGTCGAGGAACCTTCAAACGATTAAAGTGACTCTTGAAAAAAGAGCCAGCCATCCGTACAATAATTGATACATTTAATTCCTGATTACTTTTACCATCAGTTACCTCGCAGCACCTCGTAAGTGAAATTCCATGATCGATACTTGCGTACATGCGCACATATATCGTGTACCGTGTACACATACCGTATACATTATAAATTCGTTAGAAATCTACTATTTCGAGTATTCGCGAAAGGTTTGAAACATTAAACTCCGTTGACACAGTGTTTCGGAGCTTCGAAAGTTTCATATCGTTACTTGTTTTTCCAATTCGTCCAATCCACTCTTGCGAAGACACTCGACACCGATAATCTCGAATCTCCTAAAGACGATTACATCGAAACGTTGCATCGGTGCTACTCAATCGTTAACCCCGAAACGCGATCCATTACCATCGTCGCGAACGTAATACAATTTTCCGATTGCGTGTAACGCTCGATTCGCCTAATTCTAATTCGGTTACCGAATACGGACGAGTATTCACCGGTGCGTTACTTCCATTGGCGTCTAGACGTCGGTGTGGTCGCGTGGCACCGCGTTTGCCATCCAATGTGCCTGTACACCAGTATTATTAGATTAATAGAACGTGTCGGGTCGTACGGTAAACTGGGTCTCGGGGTCTCGGTTTCGCACATAATCGAGCGATCTAAGCCGAGCTGGCAGCCACGACGTCACCGGAGAACGCGGTGCACCGGGTGAAAGTCTCAGCTTGCGGAAAATGTGCGGTCGCAACGATCGCGGTTGCGCGAGACCCGGCGTCGATTGCAAGAGAACTCGAAATTGCCGATCGGGGCCACCTGTTCTGTGCCACCTAGACGACCGGATTAGCGCTGACCGTTTCCCCGTGCAAGAAATGCCCTGGTTCCAATGCTCTCTCGAAACCGATCGACGTTCCCGAGCTTGCGTCTCGAGCTGTCGCGTCGGCCGGCTCGAGGTTGAATTGAAATTCTCCACGCTCGATGGAAACCCAACAGCCTGTTTTCAACTTTAGGCAATTCCACTGTGTGTCGACAGACACGGTACCAACGATACCGACGTTTCTCGTTCGATAATTAATCGCCTTTGCAACGTAAGTGCAGGTGTAATTGGGGGAAGTTCAACCGGTGCAGTGGCGATACGTTTCGTGTTTAACGCACGAGGAGCTGGTCGATCGAGGATCGTTCCGAAGAGAAGAAACGAAAAAGACGGTGTACGTTGTTCTTATCAACGAACGGAATCTCAACGATACGATTCAATAGCCCTTTGGACTCGAGAGGAGATCCTCGCTCGACACCTGATTCGGTGTACTGTTTTCGATCGGGGAAAATTTTGCACTTTGGAATTCAAACTGGAATTGAAATATCACGTTCTTGCAGAGTGTAAACGCGCATACGCGAAGTATATAAAAATGTTATTCTCCGGATCAATTTTACCACTCGAAGGATTCTCTCCAGGCGTCGATTTCTGGTAACGAAGAAGCCTCGAGTGTGAAAGGTTAATGGATGTCGTCGTGGCGTTTGTTTAACGTAAGAAAACGCTATAGAGTGCAAAGGGTTGAAGTTTAAATAGGGACAAACGCTACCGAGTGCATCCATCGAACCGAGCGGCTAATTTGAATCGATTCGAGCGCGCGAACCGCGCGGACTTTTAAATAGAGCGCACTGCGTGCAGAAATCGATCGCGGACAATCGGAATCACCTACTCCACTAAACTCTCAGCCGTATTGCAAATCGCGTTCGAACGACACGCGTGTGCGCGTGTACGCTCGTTACCGGACTCGCGACAACGCTTGGTAACGAACACGAAGACTGTACGGAACGTTTTCAACGATACTTTCGATAAGAGTTACTCCGGAATTACAACGAAGCACCGACAACACGGTAATCGTATTCCAAACGTAAGAGTTTCCCTAGTGGAGAACACTCGAGGTTTTTTACGAGAGAAAAATGTAGGAGACGTAATATTTATTCTCGACGGATCGATCGCACGTTAATAGCAAGAATAATAGAAACTATCGGTTATTATAATTTGTAACTCGATGCAACATTACTCTTTGCTACACGATCCTTGACCCATTTTGACGGTTTGCTCCGATACTCGCAAGAGTAATGTTATAGTTATTAGTAAGTATAGAAACAACGAGTGACAATTACGCGAAATCGGCTACTAATACTAATTATGAAATTATGAAATTATGAAATTATGAAATTATGAAATTATGAAATTCCTCGACCGATTGTAAATTTATAATATTCTATCCCGAAAATGGTTCAATAGCGTTGTTTCATCGTTCGACGATTCTTGCTAGGAGATACGTCACGAACGGTTAACAGAAAAGGGAAACGGAAAGACGAGTTCTCGTTTGGAAATTTAGCTAATCGGCGATTTAACGAAGAATCTGTGAGAAACGGTGTGTCTCGATATGTTCGATCTGGGTCACGAAGTTTGCAACGAGGGACGACCGTAGAACGATTCGACCGAACGAGATGCAATTTAAAAAAAAAAAAAGTGGAACGTGACGCGGATTAGATCGAGCACGTTTCGCCGTGACACTTTCTCCTTCGTTTCTGAATTGCGATCGATAAGCTACTTCCCTAGAAAGCTCGGTCCTACGGGCACGGCCCGACGAACCGACGTACGTTATTTGTCCCGTGCGTTTGTCGCCCCAGCGATTTAACTTCGTCCCGCTTTGCACAATCATCGCGGGCGCAAAGATTCCAGCCGGTGTTACTTTCTCTTTCATTTCGCGATCGTGCACGCCGATCGATCGCTTCGGAAGTCGATGTATTTTTCATCGGTTCTTCGAGCGCGGGAAAATTTTATACGTTTTTCATCGGTGAAATGACAATACGTCGAATTTCTCGCACGAGACGTTTCATCGGTGTAAAGATGTTCGTGGAATCTTTCTTTGGAGCTTTCGATCGCGATTCAAAGAACACGGATACAAGGATTCTTAAAATCGATGCACAAGTGTATGAGAATTGAAATGAATCGTAATAGAACTATTCGTAGAATCCTTATCTCGAGCTTTCGATCGCGATTCAAAGACCACGGATACAAAGATTCTTAACATCGATGTATAAGTCCATGAGTCGCGAAACGAATCGTAAAGGAGCTACTCACAGAATCTGTATTTCGAGCTTTCGATCTCGACTCAAAAATCATGGATCCAAAGATCGTTAACGTCGATGCATAAGTGCACGAGTCACGAAACGAATCGACGGACACTTCGTAAAAGAGCTACTCGTGGAATCCTCTCGAGCTTTCGATCTCGATTCAAAGACCATCGATCCAAAGATTCTTAACATCGATGCACAAATATACGAGTCGCGAAACGAATCGTAATAGAACTACTCGTAGAATCCTTATCTCGAGCTTTCGATCGCGATTCAAAGACCACGGATGCAAAGATTCTTAACATCGATGCACAAATATACGAGTCGCGAAATGAATAGTAAAAAAACTACTTGCGAAATTCTTATCTGGAGCTTCTGATCTCGATTGAAAGATCCCAGATGCAAAGATTCTTAAAATCGATGCACAAGTGCACGAGTCGCGAAACGAATCGTAAAAAAGCTACTTGCGAAATTCTTATCTCGAGCTTCTGATCTCGATTGAAAGATCCCAGATGCAAAGATTCTTAAAATCGATGCACAAGTGCACGAGTCGCGAAACGAATCGTAAAAAAGCTACTTGCGAAATTCTTATCTCGAGCTTCTGATCTCGATTGAAAGATCCCAGATGCAAAGATTCTTAAAATCGATGCACAAGTGCACGAGTCGCGAAACGAATCGTAAAAAAGCTACTCGCGAAATTCTTATCTCGAGCTTTCGATCTCGATTCAAAGACCACTGATCCAAAGATCGTTATCGTCGATGCATAAGTGCACGAATCGCGAAACGAATCGGCCATCGCTTCGTAAAAGCGCCACCCGTGGAATCCTCTGGAGCTTTCGATCTCGATTCGAAAAGAGCACGGATTCGGTGAATGTTAAAGTCGATGCGCGCGAGCGGTCGACGAGTCGCGAAACGAATCGCGGTATCTTCCGCTCGGGCGCGGTTGGGTTAAATCGCAAACAGGAATCGAATCCAAGTGGAAATAAAAAAGAAAGCAATCGGTTCCCTTCCCCCGCGAATTCTTAACCCGTGGGCGAAAAAGACGAGAGGAAAAGGAAAAAGCGTCCAATTAAACCGTGGAATCCAGTTACTTCGGATAATAGCCATTCGGTTGAAATCATCGGAGAGTTAATGTCTAGCCGGATCGATCGAAAGCTTCGAGCCGGTGACTTGGACTCGATATTCCAGCGTTTAACATGCAACCCTGAACCAGTCGGATATTTCTCGTAGGTCTACCGAATCGTCAATATGTATATATGCTACACCCGTAGGGGGGACACAGCCTTAGCACGCGTGCACGTACAGAGAGACACACGCTGTTCGTAGGAGCTATGGCTACGCGAGCACGTGGTCCGTGGGACACACGTGCTGTCGACGACGGGAGCTCAACTTCGCGCTGATTCTAAATTTACCGCTGGAGAAGAGGCTAAGCCAGTCATCCCGGTGTCCTCTTTCGCCTGCCGCGTTCGCGATTTCGCAAAAAATTGCAGCCGAGTCGACCGGAGCGCATTTCGAGGCCCTCGCGGAAGCGGCTGCTATACGCCCGGCTCGATCTGGAACGTATAACGGCGGTGGTTTTCTAACCATCTTGCACCTTACGGATCGACCGTTTCGCGAATACAACGAGAACGATCGCTCCGGACGGATTTACCAAACTCGGAGACCGTGTTTCGAATTCCGTTGGTAGAACACCAACACCACTACCACCACCACCGCCACCTCGTTTACCGATACGTCTCGGGGCCTACCAGGGCCCGATGGTCTTCAAGGGGGTATTCGTTCTTTTTTTTCGGTATGAAAATAAGTAATCGTGACTCCGTTTTGGAACAAATTGGGTCCGAGGATTTTTAAGGGGGGTATTCGTTCTTTTTTTTTCGATATGGAAATAAGTAATCGCGACTCTGTTTTGGAACAAATGGGGCCCAAGGATCTTTAAGGGAGTATTCGTTCTTTTTTTTTTTATCTGACAATAAGTAATCATGACTCTGTTTTGGAACAAATGGGGCCCAAGGATCTTTAAGGGGGTATTCGTTCTTTTTTTTTCAGTATGAAAATAAGTAATCGTGTCTCCGTTTTGGAACAAATGGGGCCTGATGGTCTTTAAGGGGGAATTCGTTCTTTTTTTTTTTGTATGAAAATAAGTAATCACGACTCTGTTTTGGAACAAATGGGGCCCAAGGATCTTTAAGGGGGTATTCGTTCTTTTTTTTTTGGTCTGAAAATAAGTAATCGCAACTCCGTTTTGGAACAAATGGGGCCCAAGAATCTTTAAGGGGGTATTCGTTCTTTTTTTTTCGGTATGAAAATAATCATAACTCCGTTTTGGAATAAATGGGGCCCAAGGATCTTTAAGGGGGTATTCGTTCCTTTTTTTTTCGGTCAGAAAATAACTAATCGGGACTCCGTTTTGGAAGAAACGGATACTTTGGATGAAATGACAAGCAACTATCGATGCTTGCATATTTAAGATACTGGAGTGCAAATTGACTCTGTAGTTCTTAGCGCGAGAATTGTGATTTTCGAAAGGATAGAGATTCCCGAGGGAGTCGAGAACTCCGAAAATTTCAAGAACACCGTTCTCATCTTTGCAATTAAGTTCCCAAACGAAGCTCTTCGCGATTCGTTTCTTCGAGTTCTTGGAATTTTCGAGAACACCGACACTCTCGAGAATCTGGACATTCTCGAAAATTTTCACCATCTCGATAATCTCGAATATTCTCGAGAATGTTCTTCCGCGCCGAAATATGGTTCCGCACACCTCTAATATTCGCATCTTCGATATTCCGTTCGAAACGCAACATCCGATACAAAACATCGTACTACCATAAGACTGTACCCCAATTGAACGAAAATTTCAACCGACCAATCTACACGATAAAAATGAACCAAAGGATAAAAGAAAGAATATAAAATTTTCTCCAATCGACATCTTCTCTCATCCTTTGCATCTATTTTCTTTGTCCATCGAATTTGTTCAGTTGGCGCCCAACCAAACTCGGAAGCTTCCATAGATCCGTGTTTCCATACGACTTTTCCATATCGATCGAAATGCAAAGTAGTATTTCCACGTACGAGAAACTTCGATCGCGATATGTAAACAGAGACAAAATGAATAATCGCGTGTCCACGCGTGTAATTCATTCGATCGAACAACAACTCTGCCGCTGTGCGTTAAATTTTTAAACACAGCTGCTGAACGTTTCACGGTCCACGGAGATGAATTTGCACTCTAACGCATCCGTGATCCGCGCGTGCGAACAATTATGCGGCCTTGGTAAAGAATACGACCAAGTTACGAATATCATATCGCACGAAACGGGTTTAGAGTTCCATCCTTGAACTAAAAAGGTGGGTCTGGCGCACCGAGTCGCTGCTAACTTTTCTTTCGTATTTCGTTTGTTTACACCCCGATAAAAGACGAACGATTCGTACCGCCGATACAATTACACTCGTTGCTAATTGACCGAATACCTTCCCGCAACGAGCGTTATCGTTCGATCGCGACCAATCGGATTCAAAGCGGGAAAATTATGTCACGAATGGCGCAACGAGACCGCGTTATGCCAAAAGGCCACCATTTGCGTCTACTTGAATGTACGATCGCTCGCCTACTACCATTTGAATTTTCAGGTCGAAAAATTTCAAAGCATGGTAAGAGAACAGTGCCGCGAAACGCATCGAGGACTTTACGGAGCAATTTAATTGCATCGATCGTTATCAACGGGAACAATTACGACAATTCCCTCGATTTCTTTAGCACACGTGCCACTTTCGGACCTGGTCACTTTGCCGTGTCGTTTACCTATACACAGTTTCCTTTCTATTTCTTTTTACGCGTACGTTCAAGGATCCGTGCTCGTAAATAAATAAATAAATATATATACATATACACATATATATCGACTCGATCAGGTCCGATACTTACGACAGTTCGATCGGAATCGTTCCCGTGTACGAAATCACGAGCACGATGTGAACACTTTTTCGAAGATTCGCGCCGATGGAATAATTCTAACGTTGGTCGATGCCATTTTTAAACCACCGGATATTCGGGTCGTCGATGTTGTTTGCGTTCCCGATACTTTTAGGCGGGCGCGCCCCGCGCGAGCACACGGTGCTCCAATTTTCCACGAGTTACGGTTTTCAACGACCGTTGAATTCCACGTAAAAAGACATTACCGATACAGGAGGAGCCCGACGATAAGGATCGCGGAGGCCTAAGAATAGCGGTACTTTCCTTTTGCTCCACTGACATCGCCCAACGCGCAACAGGGCGCTCGTGAATAGTGGCACAGATTTTGTTTTGACATCTCGCGCGTCATCGGTTTGCAGCTTCGGATCAAAACAATCGAGAAAGCCGGAAAGAACTGGAAACGATCCGTCGATTTCGATTCTCCCTACCCGTGAACGAGCAAACAGAATTCAGCTCTCGAATTCGTTTGCTCGTGGACTCTTTATCGATCTTGAGAATAAACCGAATCGCAATTAACGCGAAACGGGTGTTCGTGTATTGATTACTACGGTGTGTATTTTTTTTTCTTTTTTTAAGGAAAAATGAATACACAAGACCCTTCTCGAATCTTGAGTAAGTAAAGTTGCTGACGCAATATTTACACGTACGGTCGATTAACGCATTGACCGTCGGTTTTCCATATTTGAGAGTGTCCTCGATATTTGTTCAATAGCGCGAACAGTAGAAATATTTGATAATTTATCGGTGTATTTGTTATTTTACTTCACCAGTGACCACCGTCCCGTTCGATGAAACAACGAAGCTTTTCTCGGAGAAAATCACGACCGAACCGAGTCTCGCTCATTTTTTTCAAATATTTGCAAAATTACTGGTTCAAAAGTACAGATACTAGGGAAACTGGTTTAACGTATTCGTTACGCATACTGCATACTCTTTGAATATTTGTAACTTAATTTCACGAATACGAGGAAATCCTTTGGACGAATATTTCCGAAGGCGTACACCTTGAAGAAATATTGAAAAAAGAAATTAATCGGAATACCTTCTTAATTTTAATTCGCGATCAACGCACGTCTCAAACACAAGGTAAGTTTCCATTGGTCGGAATTCTTCATCCAGAGATGACAATTACTCGCTCTCGACGATAAAATAAGATAAAGTATAGACAAGGTAAGATGTAGCAAGGAGGTAAGTAAGGATAAAGTAAGACGAGGATTCGTATCGTTCGATCGCGATCGGAAAAGTTTGAGAAACACTGGTTTGGGGAACCAGGGAGTTGTGTCTATTTTCCTCGAGTCGCAAGAAAGAAAAGAAAAGGCACAGGAAACGGAACGTGCACCGTTCTCCAGGACCGAAGCAATCACGAGCCCGCGCGCTAACGAATCTCTCATCGTAACGTTCAAACGGCACCGACGATGAGTCCAGCTTTTGATCCGAGGAAATAAAAGTTTCGTCGTGTCGCAAAAAGTTGTCGGCCTTACTCGGCGTACAGGTGTATTCAAAACCTTCGCCGTACGAATTGTAGCTAATGTTGACGTGAATATGGAATAACGCAAGGTCGTGATTCCGAAAGCAGCCTCGAGGAAGCGGCGCGAGATCGATCGTAAATAGTCGCGAACCGATCGTCGAAGAACGTTCCCTCGGTTATCTCGTCGAACGATTCGAAGAAGAGTCGAAACGACTTCGTTGTCGATCGCGAATATTCCCACAGAGTAACGACGATCGATCAATGGGTATCAATGTTTTCAACAACCGATCGTATTCTCGGGTATATCGTTGTTCTTTTCTTTTTTTTTGTTTTCAAATACGCGCCGATTCCACCGGGCGAGAATAGCGTACCGTAATTTTGCATCGAGTTCTGGGAAACGTGGTATTCCGCTACTACGATGAATTCCGGCAAAACATAACGGGAAATCACGAAGACAATGTCGAAACGCGGAGGCCAAAAGTTTAGGAAAAAACCCAGAACGCGCGCACGATTCCGCGCGTATGCTAATCCTTTTCCGGCAAATCGGTTGGATCGATTTTGTTTCGGTGACCTGATTCCGGGGGATCTGGCTCGTGCCAGGACGAGATTCGTGGTGTCCTGAGCGACCAACGAACGAACGAACGATCGAGGTACTCGTGATACGACCATTTCTCGCATCGATGATTTATCGTATTGTTTATCCGCGATCGAGTGAAATTCTACAATGACGAGGAATCTATGAATGCGTCGGTCGTTCGCCAACGAAATTGAGATCGTTCTACGTTCCGTGCCTCGATTACGGTAGACGAGGTGTACGATTAACGAGGTTTTTCGCGATATCGCGATTTATTGCATTTTTTATCTACGATCGAGTGAAATTCTACAATGACGAGAAATCCGTGAACGCGTCGATTGTTTACTAACGAAATTGAGATGGTTTCTCGTCCCGTGCCTCGATTACGGTACGTCAGGTGTACAATTAACGAGGTTTTTCGCGATATCGCGAGATAAATGTTCGTACCATGATCAAGTGAAATTCTACAATGACGAGAACTCCATGAACGCGTCGATCGTTCGTCAACGAAATTGAGATCATTTCTCGTCCCGTGCCTCGATTACGGTACGCCTGGCGTACGATTAACGAGGTTTTTCGCAATATCGCGATTTATTGCATTCTTTATCCGCGATCGAGTGAAATTCTACAATGACGAGAAATCCATGAACCCGTCGATCGTTCATCAATGAAATTGAGATCATTTTTCGTCCCGTACCTCGATTACGGTACGCTAAGTGTACAATTAACGAGGTTTTTCCCGATATCGCGAGACAAATATTCGTACCACGATCGAGTGAAATTCTACAATGACGAGAAATCCATTAACGAGTCAATCGTTCGTCAACGAAATTGAGATTGTTTTTCGTCCCGTGCCTCGATTACAGTATGCTAGGTGTACAATTAACGAGGTTTTTCCCGATATCGCGAGACAGATGTTCGTACCGCGATCGATATCGATTATCGACGACTCAGTGGTAATCGTTGTATCGATACGACGTGGAATCGTCGAGCAAACGTCGAGCGAACGTCGAGCGAACGTCGAGCGAACGTCGAGCGAACGTTTCGCGAAACTTCTCGCGCGTGAAATCGATTGCTGATGTTTCGAGATACAGTAATGCCGACAGCAATTGCAATTCTAGCACGTAAGTGATCCTTACCGAGAAAACGGGTATCGCGTTCGTCGCTGCATAAACTCATAGGTCGCGAAGAAAGAGAAATGGCAGGAGAAAAGAGGAGAGGGGGCACGCAGTGGTGACGGTGGGGACGGGATAGGGGGGGGGGCTCTGTAAAGGTGATTCACGTGTTTCCTTTTACATCCGATACTTAAATGCGACGTGCACCGTTAAAATCGTCCACCCCTAAATAGTGAACCGGAACCCGGCTCTCAGCGCGTCCAACTTTGCAAGGATCGTTGTAAATTTTCAATGAAATAAACGAGAAAAACTGTGATGTAGGTAACGGAAAGTAAAGAATGAAAGGAAAAATCGAACGCGTTTATCGTTGTTCTCGATGAGTAAACCTGAAACGTAGCTAAATATCTTTTTCAATATCCATCTTACCGGTTTATCCGATATCTAGCAAACAAAGTGCAATAAAGTTTATCGATCGCAAATAAATATCGACATCGAACGGTCGACGTGTTGAACATCTCGTGGACTTTTCGGAAAATATTCCGTTCCGCAACCGTAATGTTTTAGATAGGATTTTCTATAAATATTCTAAATCTATCGACTTCTTTTCCATTCCTGCCAGCGTTAAGTACCGATCGTTCCCTTGTGCATACACCTACGATCGAGCGCTACATATATCCACGTGTATTCCAAAGCGGTTTATCGTCCGTGGATAAATAAACGAGTGAATAAACGAGCGTGAAACGCGCTCGTTCACCGCTAACGTCGCAAGAACCAGACAAGTACACGTTGTCGCAACGAAGCTACCTTAAACAGGTACCGACACTCACGATCGGAGGATACTCTTCTCGCTTCGGTGTTACGATCGGCTCGGATTCTAGTTCTCGAAACAAATGAAATCCTTTCCGCGTAAGCACGTAGGTCACGAAGAAAGAGAAATGGCGAGAGAGAACCGCGAGGGAGGGGTTCACCGGGAAACGGATGGGGGTACGAAACGAGACAGAGTGGTGGCAAAAGGTGATCCACGTGTTTTGCAGATTTTTCTCCGCGATCGACTTTCAAATCTGTTTAAACCGATGCGCTGCAGAATTTCGTCGAGGGGCCCTATTAGAATGCGAAACGGGACGTCGATTTGCGACCGTTTCCGCGTGATTTCGGCGTACCGTTTCAACTTTCCAAACACGTTTTCCAGGAACCACGAGGCTGGCCCGGATCGAATAACGAAATACAGCCAAACGCAACGACCGGGCGTTGCACTTTTTTTTTTCTTTCGTTTCTTCTTTTTTTTTCTTCTTTTTCGGCTCCGCGGCTCGCACGTTGCCCGCGCGTGAATAATTCCGTGACGAAATCTCGATCGTGCTTTCGCGAACTTCAATTCGAGCACGACGCGAACGATGTCTTGCTCATCGAAACGACCGAGCTCGAAATCCTATAGATCGTTCGCAACGCGTGGAGTCTTTGGTACGGAAAACAATCCGAGAAAGGGATAATCATCTCGAAGGATAATCGATGAGCGATCGATTGGGAATTTTTCTATTTGTCATTCTAAAAATGACAACATTCGAAAAATGTCCTCCGCGAATTGAGAGTTCCATTCGTGGGCAATTAATAGTCTTAGGATACGTCGTTAAAGGATACTCCAACTTTTCAATTAAATATTGTACACTCTATTGGAAGCTATTATTCTATTTTATTTGTCAGTTGGCCGGTATATTCGGTCTTTTCCATACTCTTGCGTCGATACGCGGTCGATCGGGGATTTTTCTATTTATCTTTCTACCGAAAAATGTCCTCCGCGAATTGAGAGTCCGATTCGTGGGTAATTAACAGTCATAGGATACGTTGTTAACGGATAATCTAATTTCGTAATTAAATATTGTACACTCTATTAGAAGCTATTATTCTATTTTCTTCGCCAGTCGACCGGTATATTCGCTCTTTTTCATACTCTTGCGTCGCTACATCGATTTTCGAAAAAAAAAAACGACAGGTAATGTTGTACGGAAAATAAAATACTTTTCGTTCGAAACTCGTCAAACGTAAATTTATACAATTAGAAAATTTAATCCAAAAAGATGTCCATAAATAGCCTTGCTCTCCTCTGTATTTTTTTAATCGTTTCTATTTACAATTGTGTGCTTTGGAATTTTAATTTCTAATCAAAGAGGAGTATTGATCACTGTTGGGCAATCGTACAATAACTATACATTTTGGCGATATGCAACGTATACTTCGAATCGCTGTTTCGAGCTAACAATGTACTCTTTTTCGTTTGAAATTTTTCATTCGTTGGAATATCGAAAAAATCGTACCTACACTGTACAATTTTAGTCGCGAGATGTTTTTCTGATCGAATCGTGTTAACTTTGTCTATTTTTTATTCAGTTCGATATCATTACACAATATAGACACGTACATTTACAATACGTACTTACATTTTCTTTTAAATAATCCCAAAACTTTTTAACCGTACAAAGCGTGTTTTTATACAAAGCACACGATTTCGACCACGACTCGCTCTTCTTTTCGAATCACGAATGAACCACGAATCGATGGAAGAAGCTAATAGGGTTAAAAGAGTTTCGTTATTCGCTCTCGAGGAGTACAGTTTGAATTTTCGGTAACGATTCTCCGTTCTCTGTTTACGATTCAAGGGTGCAGGTGCTCAGGGCCATTACGGGACAATAATTATTCTCGGTTCGGTAGTCCGTATCTCGGCTAAAGCGTATCGGAAGGTGAAAAAAAAAAGAAGAGATGAAAATCGATTCGTCGGGCTAGAGCAGGACGCGGTGAGTCCACTGTAACGAGATAGAGAAAGATGTGGCGTGAAACAGCTACGAATAATAGATACAAGAAGGATAATAGTATACGACATTCGCCTGAATAAAATGCAGAATCCTTCCTTCTAAGGGCGAGGTCACCGTAACAGGCTTATCGTTGCTCGCGTAGTCGGCTCTGTCTGTCTCGCTGGTGAGGGTCCACGCGGTAACGCAGGAAGTGAAAAATGTTATTCAAATTTATGGAAAACTCGCAGCCAATGCAATTTATAGTTGCCTATATCACGGCGGAATCGGTGAAAATCTATAAACAATAAACGAATCGGAAGTCTCGGGGACGCGGTGCAACAACGTCGCCTCTTTGTTCCGTATCAATTATTTATGAATTTTCCACGAGACGATAACACCGCCTTTTATCGCAAAAGCAGACACCGCGGACTTTCTCGGAGCGTCTTCGTTCGCCCCAAGTAACCATTTCCCGTTCAAAATTACAATTTTTCATTTTCTACGTTCGTCGTTTCTAAAATTCTCGATTCGCGAAACGTGAACGTTGAACCTTTCCATCGAAACGTTTCGCATTAATCGTTCACCGTCGAACAATTTTCAACGGCGGTGTTCGCGATCGTTATGCAATCAATCTCGCCACGAGTGGCCGATTTCTTATTTCGACCGTGTATCGGATCGCGCTGTCCTTCCTTTCGCTCCGATCGTTTCGATGGCCGAGTAACTTTGTTGCATATCGTTACAAATTTGCTCGATGTTGCGCGAAACGTTCCCAGCGAGCGGTCACGACTAAATCGATCGATCGATCGACAAAATTACGTATCCGCGTGCACGAGCGCGCGTAATCGTTTTCACGTGTACGATGAAATCGAACGATCGATTCTTTTTCCAACGCGATCGAAATTTATCGGGATTTCGACGAACGATCGAACGATCGACGAGTCTCGATCGCGATCCACGCGCGTCTCGGGAAATTCTCGTCCCTTTCGACCATGGTTTCGTTTCGAAACACTGAGCTTCCCTTGGCCTACAAAGTAGACGAACTCCGTTTTCGTATGACACGTTGTCATAGGTCGGTCGATTGTTCGTTATACTTACCGATACCGCGGGCCCGTTCGTGACACGATGTCCGTGGATGTTCGATAATTTATACAAAATTACGCCATGCCCTTAGAACGATGACAGGGTTACGTTGTCATAGGTCAGCCGACGGCTGATTATACTTGCTAATTGCTCCTTTTCCCTTTCCTTTTGATCGTGCTCCTCCACCAGCATCGATATGGTAGCTGTCCAGTGAACACGTGTCACGACTCGGAGAGATTTTCGATTCCACGTGAAACTTTGTTGCACAAGATCGAGGCGAAAGGGAACACCTTACCGTACCCTGTGTATTTCGATCGAGTTATCGCGCGCGACAGACTCGACGGAATTGCTTAATTCGTCGTTACAAAATCGATAACCAGAGGCAGCTAATGCTACTACGACCGACACGCTCCGGTATTATTATTACCGATTATGAGAAAAAGAACCGAGAGGAAACGAAGAAACTATATGTGCAAAATACGACGAGACGAGTCGAAAGAATTTCTCTTAGTTCTATGATACATTTCCCGATATCTATTAACGTTTAAGGAAACTTCTTAAATTAAAATTTCAAAAAGTTAGATTCTTTGTACAATTTTTCCAAACGTTTCGTTTCTCGCGAAAGATAGAAGGAACTCTGGTACGAAAGCTGTAACGATGCAATAGATAGTAAGTTTCTGCGAAACAGAAACAGAAAGAAAGAAATAAAAGAAATATCTTCTCGATTCAAAGACGACGTCTCTCGACGATTCGTCAATTGTTCAACGTCAATCGACGATTGTTTCGTTGAACGCACCGATCACGTTTCATTTTGTTCGTCGAATTACGACACGCTCCGAAAGAGCTCGCGAACGGATCGTATAATCGTCGGTATAGCCGGATAATCAGCCGGCGTTGAATTACAATTTAAAATGTGTCTCTAGTTTCGTCAATTTACAAGCGCGGATGGATCCCTCGTGGCTCTTTAAATCGTCGAATTTCGTTCGCCGTGAGGTTGCTGCTCACGGTCGATCGCGAATTCAAACTACATTCAAATGTCATTCCGCCTCCTCCGCCCTGGTCCTCTTCGGGGCTTAATTCTCAAGGAGAGGAAGCTGCCCACCTACGGCTACTTTGCTTTTCAAAAGCACGACCGGGAGCCGACGAAATTTACACCGGTGGGGGCAAGTTGTCAATTACATAATGTATTCGAATCGTGATCCATGCGAGAGCGCCCGGTACGTCTCGGTGTGCGATCCTCGAGGTCACGGTCGCCAGGCGTCTCGCGGACAACGAATTTAATCTCGTACAAATATTTCGGCTGTTCCTCCTCTCGAGGCACAGCATCACGGATACTTCTCTCGAGCGGTTAGAACAGTGTCGAACTCGTACACGATCGAGTGCACTTTTCGAGTATTCGTGGACAGTGGACGAGAAATGATGTCACGAATTTGTGTCAACGATTCGACGAATCGTTCGAACATCACTTCGCGATACATCTTTCCAGATAATTGATTTCAAATCGTAATTTGCTATCGTAATTAGTGTTAGAGGAAATATTTCGTTCGAGATAAGCTAGGTATCGTTTCTTTTTTGGGGAACAAATTCGATTCTACGGTCGATACTTTATTGGATTTATTCCGGTATACTTGAAGAAGTTGATTTTAAAGATTTGACAAATTTTTATAAGTTTCTCCGATTCGAATGTCGAACATACGTTAGAAAGGAAAGTTCCAGGGGTAAATTTTCAATCGATAAAATTATTCTAGAAAACTTTTGAGAGACATGTTCGAAATCAAGGTCCCGAGATATCGTTTAAATATTTTTCTCGCTTCGTTTCTCGAAATTCTAATTTCTCCGGTCTTTTAATCTTCTCAGTTTATCGTGGACACTACGATAATTGAACACCGGAGCTTGGTAGGAAATTATTCGGCCGTTAGTTCGCGAGGCGATCGTTCCTCGAGATGATCGAAACAATCGCTACGAGGTAACCGCGATGTAAACGTTCACGGTTGTACAAACGGCTGGAAAAGATTCGTTTTCCCGTTTCCAGGAGCTCCGCGCCATTATCGGTTTTTGCCGAGTAACACGGATGCCGGACTGGTATCGAGCAGACGCGAGAAAAAAGTGATCGAAAGCTAGGTGAACTCGGTTTAGAGGCGCGAGACTCGGATCGTCGAGGTCATGGTCACGCGCCGGCTCATGGAAACTAACCCTGCAATGGCACACTGGGGTCTTTCGTAGCACCGGCAACATTTCTTGCATAAATAAATAAAGAGTGGTTTGTTTTACGAGGTTATCGCCGTATTGTAAAAAAAAAACAAAAAGAAAAACACTCACGATTAATATACACGACTTGGATATCGACATCATTTGTAATTTCATTCTCGAGTAAACTTTGAACAGTAGCTTCGAAGTGCTCGTAATAATTCGAGAGTTTGTCTCGCGATAGGTGCGACACTTGGAAGTATTCTTATTTAATCCTTCACGATTTTAAAAGTCTGTACGCACTTTCGACTACCCGGAGGGACATTTAAAACCCGCTGTTAGGGTTCCACGGGCATTTAAATACTACGCGAATTGTAAAAAAAAAAACAAAAAGAAAAACACTTACGATTAATATACACGACTTGGATATCGACATCATTTGTAATTTCATTCTGGAGTAAACTTTAAATAGTATCTTCGAAGTGCTCGTAATAATTCAAGCGACTCTCTCGCGATACGTGCGACACTTGGAAGTATTCTTATTTAATCCTTCACGATTTTAAAAGTCTGTACGCACTTTCGACTACCCGGAGGGACATTTAAATCCGACTGTTAGGGTTCCACGGGCATTTAAATACTACGCGTAGAGATAAAAGTAAGAAAAATTCTCTCCGTTCCGGATCGTTTGTCACCGTTTTTTACACGATTCGATTCCGTTTCAAATCCTCTCCAAAAATCGAAATCGCGAATCTGTCCATTCGGTTGGCAAGAAAATAATCGTTGCGCAATATTAACGCACCAAAAGCTCGGTATCGCTCGCGTCGCGATTGCTAGAGCGAAAAGTGTCCTATTACGCGGCGTCAAATACACGTGTAACTTCCTTGTAATCTTCTCGGCTTTCTGTGTCAGCAGACCTCAAACGTTCCAGAAATACTATCTACCAGAAGTGCACTGTCACTAACGGCGATCGGAATTTCGTGACGTCTACCAACGATTTTCGGACAGTCGACAACAACAGTAATACGAACGTCGATTTTTGCAAAACGCAAATATCGCCAGGAATCGCGACCCGTTGTCGTTTCAAGCGCGAACAAAAATATTATTTTCATACTCGTTACGGATTTTAAAACTTTCAGACGAACCGAACGAGAACGTTCCATTTGTTTTTACGAGTATAGTGCGCGTCATTGATCCACCAATACCCTTGGAAGAAGTATCTTTAATATTTTAATTCGCCGAACGAATTAAAAAGCGTCAATGTTGGATAACCAGCAACGATCGACAAGTATAATGCGATTAGTTTCATTATTTAAAAAGTATTTGCAACGTAATCAATCACTGCTCAACTTCGTCCGAGCGATCGATCGATCGCTATGCTGGCTTTCGATTTGGATTCGCTACAAACGCGGGAAAACTCGAGAACGACATTTAGATCTTTCCCTGAATCTTTATGTCGCATAATTGCATAATCTACGTGAATACATATGTTGGATAAATAATGTAACAGTTTTTACAACTTCCGCGTACGTTTGTTACGAATATATGAAACATACGAGTTCACGCGTCTTTGAAACTTTATGCCTACCCCTGTTGCGAATTTATCAAATTCAGAAGATCGTTGAAATTTGTGAATTTCGGGAGTTCGTAACAAACGTACGAGGGACTGGTGGAAATACTGGTGAATTGGTAAATTCGACGAATACGTAAGATAAGTGAAACGATACATTTGATAAATTTGTACGAAACGTTCGAAGATTTACGTTCGTAAACAATTCGTAAATTCGATGAATCGGTGACGAGTCGCGCGCGAAACTTACAAAAATATAGATAAAGGGAGAATCTGTACGCAAATTTTACAAATTCGTAATGAACGTACGAAAATCGAGGAACGAGCTCAGATCGATCCGAAAATAATCGACGACGCCGAATTCGATCGGATAGAAGAATCGTTGTTCTAGCTCGCGAGCTTATTTGAATTTTTTCGTAGGAAAGTTCGTAACGAATCTCGTAGCTTCCCGGTAAAGCTCCGGTACGGATATCGGGTGATTCGATTACGTACAATGCACTATCGGGTATCTAATTTCCACACGATTTGAGATAGCGACGTCGAGCAGCGAAGAAAACTGCGCAGGATGCCGCGTCTGAGAAAAAAGGAGGAACGCCTCGAATATGGAACTGTGGTGCAATTTCCCGTTTCCGTCGACCCTGTGCCGAGTTGTCTACTTGTCGCGGCAAGAACGAAATCTCGTATGCGGTAATACGGGCGTAATCTATTTTAATTCCGGCCACCTGATATTTTGCATCGTGCTCCGATGAATAAAACAAAAGGTCGAACAGAAGGAAACGCGCAAGATTAATATTTGATTTTTCACTTCTTTTTCTCCGGTTCTCCTGCTGACGTTGGCTCTTGGAACCTTGGCTTGATTATCCCGACACGGTAACACAGAGAATCCTTGACTCGAAGACGAAGGTGACGTGGAACGAGGAAGAATTAAAACCGAATAGGGTTGAATAATTCCAACGAACGAACGGAGAGCTAAATAATATTTCATTCTCGTAAATCGAACGAGATGGAACTATGATAGAAAAACGAGGTGACAACCGCCCCGTAGAAACGTTGATAAATAATTGAAGAATCGAGTCGAGGGATCGCGTACTTGGAGAGTGAATCGAAACAATGGTAATCGTGATCGGATAAAATACGGAGTCGATGGTCCGTTTTTGAATTTCTCATACTCGATGACAATACGCGAGGGTGAGTCGTTTTAACGATGATGGTTAGTCGAGTATTCCAGAGATCCAGTTAAACGGATCGTTTTCTTTTTTCTTTGTTTCGATTGTGCGAAATTTGCATTAAGATCGTTCCTTATACCTTGAGTTAAACTCGATCGGTTGGTCGAACTTTGGATCGTGGAGTAAGTTATCTATGTTTCTGTGTTCGAGTACGATGCTATTGTACAATTCGTTAAGGTCGTTGAGGTAATTTATAGTTTCGGGGAGCAGTTTCCTCCTTCCTGGGTTCGAAGATTGGAATCTTTTCACAATTTTCCACGTTTGCGACAAGCGTGCAAACTACGATGAAACCGATGATTTTCTGGAGAATTTCTCAATGGTGGCGAGGAAACGCACACTTCAGGATTTATTTCCTAATTTTGTGCGCGGAAATCCGAATAGATGGCGAATTTTTTACAATTTTCCACGTCCACAAATTTTTCCCAATTTTCCAAGTTCGTTACAAACGTGCAAACTACGATGGATCCGATGACTTTTTGAAGAGTGTTTCTCGAATGTGGCGAATTTTTTCCAATTTTCCAGGTTTTTTCCAAATTTTTTCCATTTGACCAAGTTCGCGAATTATTTTCAATTTTCCAAGTTCGCGACAAGCGTGCAAACTACAATCGCTCCGATGATTTTTAAGAGAGCGTTTCTCGATCGAGGCGAGGAAACGTACACACAGGGATTTATTTAGTAATTTTATGTGCTGAAATCCGAATAAATAACCAAATGTTTTTCCAATTTCCCACGTTCGCGAATTTTTCCCAATTTTCCAAATTCGCGACAAGCGTGCAAACTACAATCGCTCCGATGATTTTTAAGAGAGCGTTTCTCGATCGAGACGAGGAAACGCACTTACGGGTATTTATTTGTTAATTTCGCGCGATAAAATTGGAATGAACGACGAGGCAGAACGCCGAGCGAAAAGCGAAATCATCTGTTATCATCGGGGTAGAAAGACGAGAGGGACGAAGAAGGCTAGCTGCGCAGAAAGATGCGTCTTGGTAAGCAGACGACCGAGGATCGCCTTGAGGGAAATCGGAGGATGCGGGTCGACTCGCTGAACGCATCGAATCCATCGATCCCGATTCGTCGCGACGCTTGCGAATCGGTGTTGAGCCTTTTCCGCTGAATTATGTTAATAGCATTCATTCACGAACATCATCGTCGGCTCGGCTTGAAACCGAGTGGAAAAACAAATGCCAATGGGGGGCACCCAGACGCAACGAAAGCAAAGCGAGGTGCCCGAGGAATAGATAGGAGACGAGATACCCTATAAACAAAATAACAAAGTCTAGCCCCCTGGCAATCAGGTGTTTCTTGTCCCCGAGGAAGTTCCGAGCGGGGACCGGGCCCCGGAGAATTCGTCCCGTGTGCCCCGTTTCGCGAATCTTTCCGGAAATTCAGTCGAAAGTGTCCAAAGTTACACGTGTATTTACCCACGTCTCGAGATACTCGGTATTTCGAGTTTCACCGCGATCGGAAAATATTTCAAACGTACCGATCGAGATACGACAAAATTCTAAACGATCTTACGCAAGCAAATCTCGCGTTTCTTCACCGTTTCGTTGTTCGTTGCGAATTTTATAGGGGAAAACGCGTATAGTTTCGTAGCGATAACGATTGGTTCGAGTAATCTGTATTTTGAGTTTTGTGGCAATGCGGAAACGTTTAGAAAAAGATTGAAAAATCGTAAACGATTGGTTCAAGTATTCTGTATGTTGAGTTTCGTGGCAACGAGGAATCGTTTAGAGAAAAATTGAAAAATTGTAAACGATGCGGGTACAACTCAATCCACACCTCGTCCCTGAACATGAACGAAATTGTCCGCAACAGGTTCGTTTGAAAAAGAATACTTCCGGTCCACGTAAATCGCAGAAACTTCAAAGTGTGCACTCGAACCGCAAGAAGGAGGATAAAGAGAACGATACCGTTAAATTGTACAATTTACTTTCGAGTAGAAATTTTACTTTCGGTAAAAGGTACACCGAGCGGTAAATATCGATCAAACGAAACCCGAACGACTCGCGTTGCCACGACGATCTTCTTGTGTCTTCGAGTGGCGATCATGGCGAAATACGAGGTTTTGCAAAAGATTTTATTTCAGTAACGTGTAATTATCCTTGAAACATTAATATTCTTTGTTAAGATGGGAAAGATGCTTTCGACGGAGACCAGGCTCGATGTTTCCGATACGAACGTCTTCTTGCCTGAAACAGAGGTAAACAAATTGGTTAGAATCGCTCGTTGCGCTTACTCATCGAACGGATCGAATAGTTTTCCAATTTTGCGCTCGCGTTTGTAAATACAACGACTCGTAAATACAGAGAAACGAGATCGACATTGTCCCGTGTGATTCGCGATACTCAATTTCCGAGTATTTTCGTTCATTTCTTACGTAACCTATTCGTCGTTCCGCGAACACTAAAAACAATACGCGAGACAAGAACTGCCCGTCGTATTTTGGCAGTTAATACGAAAAGAAACGAAATTGTCGAACGATTGCGAAAACTCGACCGTGTTTTTCCTTATTCTCGAAGGAACCCAAGGAATCGTCGATGGACTACGAAGTTCTCGCGGCCTCGTCGTTGGACATTTTCACGAGGATGGAATCGGAGCTAGAAAAGGACAAATTGTTGTCCAAGTGTCGAGTATCGAACGATAAATCCGTGACGGAGCCGATTCCGGAAACGGACCACGAGGATAACCTTAGCTGGTTGTTCGACTTGGATCGTGACTCGATATACACGAACTATCGCGAATACAGGGATATCATGAAGGAATTCGAAACAACTTTTAAGCGATTGAACGTGGCAGAGTTACCGATCGACGAAGCGACCGATACGGAGCTAACGTCGATAGATAAGCGTGCAGAAGATCGGGATACAACGGAGGAAAGAATCGAGGAAAAAATTGAGGAAATAACGGAGGAAAAGATAGAGGAAAAAGCAGAGGAAAACTGTACAGCGGAAGTGTGTCCGAATTGGGACGATCGAGTCAAAGATACGAAGCAAAGGGAAGCAACGAAACCCGTGGAAGTAACATCGAGAAATTATCTGGAGAAGTTGGCCGAGATTACAGAGCCGAACCATCCAAAATCGAAGGAAGAGCTTCGGGAAACGTTGCAGAAGATCGCCGAAGAAAAGGCGAATATAGAGGGCAGAAAGAACGAGGCGTTGAAAGATCTCTCGATGGAGTTCAACGAGGTGGAGAAACTGGTCGCGGAGCAGAAAGTTTTCGAGGAAAGTTCACCGATCGACGTAAACTCCGTGGAAGAGGGCAGCAACGAATCAGACGAGAGCGTCGACGAAACGAACCTAGACATCGATACGTTCGATATGCCTTTAACGAAGGACGAGGTAACCGAGAATTTTAAGATCGAAACGATGCGAAAGGATCTCGCGGACGCGGAACAACGACGCACGGTAGCGTTGCAAGAGTGTTTGCAGATGGTTTCCAAGACGGAGAAAATCGAGGAACGTGGTTCTAACGAAGAAGTGGAGTTTCAATCGACAGAGAACATCGAGGAGAGAAGCAACGTTGCTCGATATTTCACGAGTTCCGAGCAAATAGGCCACGATGAACCAGAGTCCGACACTACGATCGACGAATCGATTCTGAAAGAATTCGATTTTTTAGAAGCGAAAAAATTCGATTCTGAAGAATTCGATTCTAAAGAATTCGATAGTTTAGAAGCGAAAAAATTCGATTCTGAAGAATTCGATTCTAAAGAATTCGATACTTTAGAAGCGAAAAAATTCGATTCCGAAGAATTCGATACTTTAGAAGCGAAAAAGTTCGATTCTTTCGAAGCGGAAAAATTCGATTCTTTAGAAGCGAAAAAATTCGATTCTTCGGAATCGATAGAAACCGATTCTTTGGAACCCGGAGAAACCGTTTCTTCGAAACCGACGGAAACAATGATCGGTAGCATCGTCCAGGACATCATCACCGACACCGAAGATTCCTTGTTCTGGCAGATGTACAAAGAACCGGAGAGAACGTACATCAAAGGAAAAGTTTACAATTTCGACAAGAACAAACACGGCATAAGGTAGAATGAGAAACACACTGTCGTCTAACAACGGTTGTCTAACGACACTTTCGCGATGTAAGAACCGCGAGGTTTGGTAAAGTAAACGCTGTCTGATTGTAGAATGACCGAGAACTTTCTGAAGAAACATTGCAAATTGAACAAACTCTATCAGACTCCGCATCTGAACGACGTGCTGTATCTTCACTACAAAGGTGAGTCTGGAACTTTATTCTCGAGATTGCTTTTGGATCTTCGTAGAGATTCGAAGCTTCGAATTCGCGATAGAAAAATCAGCTGGAAAAAATATCCCACTTCGTCGTTTTCGTAACGATGACGACTACGTTCGCTGATTCTTCGGGATCGTTGGAAAAAAAAAGAGTGGAAAAACAGTGACATTTGATCGTTTCAACGAAAAATCTCCGTTTTGCAGGTTTCTCGTTCATCGAGAACCTCGAGAAGTACACCGGCCTGAAGTGTCTATGGTTGGACAACAACGGGATCCAGGAGATCGCCAATTTGGAGAATCAGAGCGAGCTGAAGTGCCTGTACCTTCAGAACAACCTGATCGGGAAAATCGAGAACCTCGATCACCTGACGAAACTCGACACCGTGAATCTATCGTACAACAGTATACAGAGGATCGAGAATCTCGGTGATTCGAGTCAACGGCGGGTATCCTCGGTGACCTTGACCTTGACGTGCCTCTGCTTTCAGATAGCCTGAAGTTCCTGAATACTCTAAACCTGTCGCACAACTACCTACGAGAAACCGCTGACATTGAGCATCTCCGATTGCTGGACAGTCTCTCGATACTGGATATTTCTCACAACAGGATAGAGAGCGACCAAGTCGTTAATGTAAGTCCGTTATGTTTCCATAATCGTGTGCCTCTGGCGGCACTTGAACGGCTGCCTCGGGTGCCCACTCGGGACGCGAGTGATGTAATTTAAACTTTTACGAAAGCGGTCGTTACATTTTGTAACGAGACGCGTCACGCTTTTAGCGCTGCGAGCGACTCGTAACGACGAGGATGTAATATCGTTCGATTATTGATCGTTGAACGCTCAGACGCGAAATAATAGGGGAACGCGATTTTAAAAATAACCAACGTGACACCACGACCACACCGATTCACCTTTTCGACGATGTTAATATCAAACGAACGACGATACAAATTCACGAAGAAATAACTCCGTCCATTTGCGAACTATTCGAACGCGATTCGAACGAGTTGGAAATTTTCATTTCCAATAACGAAATCGCGCACGATCGAACTCTGTCTTTCGTACAACCGACGTAGACTCGCACCTACAACTCCAATTAGCATATTTCGGACGAAACCTAGTAACAGATATAAGGTTTTATATTCTCTTCAACGTCCACGACGAACCGTCTCACGAGTCAAACGTCTCGAGTTTACAGATCATGGGAGACATGAAAGGATTGCGGGTACTGTCTCTGATGGGGAACCCGGTGCTGAAGAGGATTCAACTGTATCGAAAAACGATGATCCTGAAGTGCGAGAATCTGAAATATTTGGACGACAGACCGGTGTTCCCGCGGGACCGTGCTTGCGCGGAAGCTTGGTAATTCGTTGTTCGTTTTCACGATTAACGGCCGTGTGAATATTCACCGTGACGTAACGAGCTCGAAACGACGTTCACGTCCTTTAATTACCCGAGACGTCGCGAACGAACGACTCGAGCCACGAAGAATTTTCGTATCGTTACCGAAGTGTAAGATGCCGACGTTAAACGGAAACGGTTGATGTTAGAAGCTAACAAAATTGTCACCAAGACAGGATGCGGGGAGGACCTGACGAAGAAGCGGCCGAGAGGAGGCGTTGGATCCAGGCGGAGCAGAAGAAAATCAACGATAGCGTGCAAGGTGAGTAAAAATCGAAAGTTTCGACGATCCTCTATCTTCACCCTCCGTAGTGTACAGGATGTTTCTAAACAAGTTGCGCAAAATGTTGCAGCCGTACTCTGCGCCTCGAATCTGAGAAAATAGTTTCAACGAGTCTCGCTTTGCAACGCTTTTATCTTTGAAACGAATCGATCGTGTTTCGAATCGTCTCGATCGAGCAAAGGATCGAACGAATCTCGTCGTCTCGTAATATTCGGAGCGTTCGACGCGCGCGATCCTGCGAATAAAAATTCAAGAAACGTAAATCGGACGATTATTCGTTCACCCATCTTCTGCGAAAGTTACGTCGTGCACCGATCGCGTACGTTTGTTCTTCTCTTTGGTCGAAGATTTTGCAACAAATTGCAAACGACTGTCCCCCCGTTCGGGCAACGGAAGCTTTCTTTTTTTTTTTATTCGTCGAAACGCCCCCTTCGGGGATTATTTCGATCGAAGGTGCACGGTGGAACTTGAAGCAAGTTCGTCTTCAGAAGTTCGCGGGCCCGTGTTCATTGGAGTTTTTTCTTCGATTCGAGACGGACGTCGTGCCGGTAAATTTGGCCACGCTTGTTTCGTAATCGGTCCGTAGATCGCGGATAGTCCTAGGGAAACGATAAATCGAGCTAATCTATCATCCGTTCGGTCTATCTCTGTTTACCCGTGGACTTGCGTCCGCCCTCGAAAGCCCTGATAAACAAAAGGAAGCTGTACAAACCGGTCGGGACGTCCGAAAAGGAGGCGGAGGATAAGAAGAAGACGAAGGAGGACGAAGAAGTAGCCAAGCTTGTGTGGACGAGCAACGAACTGGTAAGAACTAGTTTTGTCAAGGTCTGGTACAGAATTCGTGCTTCGAATAATATCACCCATCGGCCCCATCGACTATTTGATCATTCACCACGTGAAACCCCTCGTGCCGGCTTGATGAACCTTCAAGCTCAACCTGGAGAAGAAGAAAAAGTCGGACGTCTCATCCTCCTCCAGCTCCTCCGCGTCCTCGTCATCGGACGAAGAGGTGGAGAACGATGGAACGGGGCAAAAAGGAGCCGAGAAAAGTGACGGAAGGAGGCCAATGGCGGAGGAAGAAAGGAAAGCCTACGGCGAGATCGCTCCCGAGCTTTTGTTGCCCCGGACCACAAAGGTATATTTCGTCTTTGTTGCAACATCGAATTAGATCGCTCGACACTTTCGAGCCGGGACCGTGTTCACCGTTTTTTTTAAACAACGCCGAGCTAGCCGGCGCGATCGTAAACTCGTCGGTTTCGACCTGTAAAACCGTAACCGTGAACCTTGAAAAATTTCGTTCCTTCCATCGAACGTCCCTAAATGCCACGTTACGCGTTTCGATCGTAAAAGAACCCCGTGGACACCCTCGCACTCTGGACGACGTGGTGGTACTCGATCGACTCGTCAACGCTCCAAATTTGCTCGTTGAAAATATTGAACATTTGCTCGTGAAAAAAAGCAAGTTGCTTTTTCTCTCTCGTTGAACGCTCGCGAAACGATACCAAAGGACCATCGATTTCGAGAAACGAAAAATCATTAAGGTACATCGTGCTCTTGCGCTACCTCTGCGAAACACTCGCCATCGTGTTCCTATTGCTTCTCTCGAAACTATCCAATACAATTTTTCCACGTTTCGTTGCATACGAACTGACGACGATCTGTTCCATAAACGTTCTACGTTCACGACTTAATTTTCACGATTGTTTACCCTCGAGCAGGATCTATAACCATCGATGTTTGTACTCGAGGTTTCGAATAGTTTCGTTACAACTGTCTCGAAATTTTTCAACTTTTTAAACTCGACTGGAAACATTTAGGAACGCTTCCTCTGTTTTATTTAACATCGTGAAACGATCGTGCGAATCGTATGTTCAGAGTGATCATCGTGGCCTGTATTTTTATTCGAATCGTCAACTTTGTTTAGAAAGCAACAGCATCCGTTGATATTGTTTGTTCTATTGCCGATTGTGTGTCCACTGTGTTTAGAACTTTAGAAGTCATGTTTAGAACTCCATTTGTTCTGAAAAGAACAGCATTCGTTGATATTGTTTGTTCTATTGCCGACTGTGTTGTCCACTGTGTTTAGAACTTTAGAAGTCATATTTAGAACTTTACTTGTTCAGTAAGTAATAGTATCCGTTGATATTGTTTATTCTATTGCCGACAGTGTCGTCCACTGTGTTTAGAACTTTAGAACTCGTGTTTAGAACTTTACTTGTTCAGAACTTTAGAATTTGTGTTTAGAGCTCCACTTGTTCAGAAAGTAACAGCATCCGCTGATATTGTTTATTCTATTGCCGACTGTATTGTCCACTGTGTTTAGAACTTTATGACTCGTGTTTAGAACTCCACCTGTTCAGTAAGTACCAACATCCGTTGATATTGTTCGTTCTATTGCCGAGCGTGTCGTCCGCTGTGTACAGTTTGTGCAACGATGCAATTTCTAACGTCACCGAGTCGCGCTCGATCGTTCCTGAGTCTCGTTTCTTTTTCCAAGGTATCGAAGACACCAGCGAAGTTGGTAGAAGAAATAACGGAGACGAATGAATATGTGACAGGCGACGCTGATCGAAGGAGGCAGGGAAAGAAAATTTTCGACGACCGAAGAACCATCGACGATCCACCAGGTGGTTACGCTCTGGGAAGAGAACTGGCCCATTACGACAAACTTGTCCTGGGAACGGCCAACGAGGCCGAAATTACGCCTGGATCTTGCACGACCGACCAGAAGAAGAACGACCATTGTAAATTACGTAGCAATTCCGAATACAATTACCACGACGAGAAAAACTTCGTCGCGGCGCACGAAATATTTCGGACGATACAGAAACGGCACTCGTTGCGTTTTTATTCGGTAATCGGCCCGGTGTTCCCTCCGCTGATATTATTTTTTCCTTTCAGCGAACGAACGAACGAATCTTTACAAAAATTCCGCCGTTTGCTGCGACATTTCGGCCACCGAGGACACCGTTAAAAAGAAGGAAACGATGAACGTTACGGACCGAAAGGAAAATCGAGGCCGGTGCAAGGACATTTTGGACGATTATCGAAGAAGGGACGACACACATCCTTTGAACAGTCAATTGAGCAGCATTCGTAGGGACATGAAAGAGTTCTGCGCCGACGTGGACAAGTTCGTCGAGGATAATAAAATCTGCTTCAAGAACGGCGAGGTCAAAGGCTTCTGGGGCGAGAAAACGTCCGAGAATCACGAACACGGACCCGACGATAACGACAAATCGGCAGAGAAACGATCCACGTTGTCGACGAGAGTAGAGGACGATTTTAAATGGTGGATCAAAAAAGATCGAAAATTGAAGGTGATCGAAATTATGAAAAGAAGGGAAGAAGAAGCGCGAGAGACCACGGTCGACGAGGTCGCGATAGATATCGAGGAAACGTACGATGACAAAGAGATCGACATCTCCGTGGATGTTCCGGAAAACGTTACGCAGGATAAGGAAGAGAAGGAGGAGAGTAAAGTTTCGTTCTCGCAGGGTGTCTACGACTTGTTGAATTTGAAGACGTGTCCCGAGCCTTTGTTGCACGATACGAACACTTACCAAGAGGATGAAAATAATTCCGCGCTGTACCCCGAAGAAACAGAAAAGGAGAACGTGGCTACCGGTGTGTTTCATTCTCTGTTCAACGAGCTGGACTACAAGAATCCTTCGAGAAACGCAAAGTTCGAGAGAACGTTGAAACCGTCCAGTTCTCACGAATTGTTGGCCATTGAGGAAACGGACGAGACCGTCGAGGAAACTGCACGAGAGAACGATAGTGCGAGACGTTGCGTTTCTGTCGACACGATTCGCGCGAACGCGCCGAGTATAAAATCGGAGAACGATCGAGTCGCGTCCAAAAACGTTCAAATTGCGAAAACCAGCTCCAACGTGAACTCGACCGACGACGACGAATCGGACAACGAATCCGTGAAAACTGTGATCGATCTTTGCGAGAGATCGACGAAAATCGACGAGGAAGGAGAACGTTACGATCCGAAGTTAGAGATTACGGACAGAATCGTAAGTTCGCCGGAAGAAAACGAATTTTCGGACGAATACGATATTCAGGCTTCGAACGAATCGACGAGCCCGTTGCACGTGGACAAGTCGAATCACAGCTCGAAATCGTGCAAAAGAGCTCACGATTGCGAATACTTGCACGTGGCGAACAAAAAGACGCATCTGATCGAAGAGATCGTTTCGAATGCAGGGACCAGCGAACGAAAAAATGGCGGGGACGCGACCGAAAGGTGTAAACGTCACTTGATGAAACAGGCGAGGAAGTTCATGAAAAAGGAATCGCCGTTGATCGATCGATGTATAGAGAGCTTGATAACGAACAAAGACCCGGAGGGGAATTGGAAATCCAACAATCATCGAGGGAACGATATTTACGATTTTACAGCGGTCGGTTTGATCTCCTCGGAATTTTCCTCTCTCAGAATTTCCGAAAACTCCGGGAAAGTCGTTTCATCCGATGAACAATGTCACGGAGAAGAATCCTTAGGAAACGTCAATGGTAAATATAACGTAAAATACTGGAAAAGGTGTGTCAAAAAAAAAAATTCTCTTTCGAAATGTAAAACTTTCGGTAAGCCATCGACGATGATTTAAATTTCAGATGTTCAGTCGCTCGCGCAACTCCTGAAACAGTCCGGAACTGACGAGAAACAAGATCCGGCGTGCCTGGAGAACGGTGTGAACCTCTACGAAGAGTTTTGTCAGCAATTGGAACGGATGAGGAGCGAAAGGAAGCTCCTGATCGAACCAGACTTCATGAAGGGCGAGCGTACAGAACCCGAGGGAAAGAAACGCGACACTCTATCGCCCAGGGAAACCAAACAGTCGAAGAAGAAACAAACAAAGCCATTGATCGAGGTGATTTCGAAGAATCCAACAAACGTGGACGACATCGAAGAACCTGAAGAACCACCTGTCGGCCCTGAAGAGCCTGTAATGGACGCTGCGTTAAAAGACAGGATATTAAAGTGCATAAGTGCACCGAAAAACGAGGAACAAATGGCGAGAGCGAAACAATCGGCCGAAAAGTTGATGAGAATCTCCAGGAGTGCCATGGCTGCTGGAAAATCACTCCTTCGAGAACCGTGTCCCACCGCCTGCAACAAGCAAAGAGTTAGTCATTGAAATTTATTTATTTTATTTCGTTTTGACACCTTCACCGTATACGCGTCACTTTAGTCGTTCGAACTGTAACTAAAGTTAACGGAGTATGTTCATTGCGGTACCTACGTTTCCTACGAATACCTTATAGTTATTGTACAATTGTATGGTTGTGGTATCTATGAATACCTTATAGTTTCCTATGATGACAGTTCACTTCGTGTGTCTTATTGGTCTACAAACGTCGATCGATCTAGAAAGCTGTTTTGAAATCGATAGGTTCGATCTTTGGAAACAATGTTCAATTTGTTAACAAATTTACAAGTTGTAATAGCAATTCTCAGTTCGTACAATCTTCTAGTTTTTAATTATTCTGTAATGTATGGTTTTGGATACTCCCTCCAATATGTACCACGAGCTATACCAATGAGTAAAATTGATATTTGTGTAGTTTTATTTAATAATAAAAGTATGTAGTGGTAATGTCTATAAGATTCTCGAGTTAAACATTTTTGAAGGAAAACACAATTGGAGGGTTGGATCGAAAGTCGTCAATGTGTTAAGGTGTTGCACGTTATTCGTTGATTACGCTTACCAATTTTATCGAAGATCGTAACGTTCTTTATCGCTTTCAGCAACTCGACGAGAGTAAGAAATTCTTCAAGAATCTGATGCAGGAGGATTCTGCACAGGATGTCGAGGATGTTGTCGATCCCGTGCAGTGCGTCAACGATAAGGACGAATTGGAGAGAAAAACTGAAAAAGTCAGAGAAGTTTCAGAGGACGGGGATGCAAAAGTAGGAGAAACGAGGGAAGCACCTTTAATCGATAATGGTAACCAGGAAAACGGAATTGTGGACAAAGATTTCGGAGAGACGAGGAAAAGTTTGGAGATGAAGATCGTTCAAGAGAACTGAAGAAAGTTTGAAAATATGGCGGGAAGTGCCCGAGAAACGTTGAACATAGAAACCGAACCGGTGTCCTTTGATATTAATGGGAAAAAGGAGTATAAAAAAAAAAAAAAATTATTGCTATTTTGTATGTTGTAAAAAACATATCGTGCGAGTAATTATCGTAGGTTGTATAAGTTAAGTTGCACCGAACAATGTATTTTTCTTCCGTGTATCGAAATAAAATCGTTTACGTTCCAATATTCCGTGCGTCGAGATTGTGAATGAAAAAAAGATCGCACTCGGAAAAAATTCCAATCCAACGAGTCAAAGTTGTCCGACCTCGAAAGATGTGTTCGTTCCTCGCGAAACGTACGCGTTTCGAAATCTCGCTCGAATCGTCGAACGTAGCAGAGTGGAATCATAATCGACGCAATCGAAAGAAGAAACGGAATCGTTCGTGGAAGAATGAATCCAAACGACAGATGGCAAAGTAGATGGAGTACTATGTACTTCTACTACGTACACTTTATTTTTTTCTTTTTGTCCACACTCACATCAATTATATAATAATAATAACGATGATGACGGTGATCTGGTGAACTGTAATTAATAGTAAGAATAATTAATCCGTAATTATGTGTAATGACGATCGGTTGCTTGCAAACGAAACAATAGTCTCCGACGTTCTTACGTTTTTCGTCGTTCTCGAGGACACCGGATGTGAATTCTACTCGAATCGTCCGCGTCCTCGTAAAAGCTTGGCAAAAAGCTCATGATACTTTATACGTTTATATAGGATGATATTGGAACGAAATTTTTTTCCGTCGCATCTCGCGTCACACCATTTCCCTCCGCGTTTATTTCCTCCTTATCGGCGGTCGTTTTTGCTCCTTCTCTCTGCTTTTTTTTTTTTCTTTTTTTCATTTTTTTTTCCCCCCCCTTTTTCTATTCTTTTTCCTCGTTTCAATTCGACCATTTCCCTTTCCGACGTTTAACACGGTAATACACGTCGTACGATATTTTTCTTTTCTCGTGCCCTTAAGAACTACGTTTTTACTGCTCTCTGGCTCACCGCAGGAAGTAAAGAAACGTACAGATACATTATACTCCACTGTCTCTATAATTATTACAATAATAGATTTATAAATGTTCACTCTCCCTCTCTTTCTCTCGTTCACTCGCTCTGTCTCCCACGCGACCAAACATTAATCGAACGTGCACACTCAGTCGCAGAATTCTTCGTACAGCGGTTTCCCTTTCACACATGCACGCATTCGGTTGCTCCCTAATTGTAAGTTATTTTCTGGACTAATATACCGGGTGTCGAGATAGTCCCGATCGACGATCGGAAAACGCGTACACGAGTGAAGAATCCGTTCGGGAGCGATCGAATCGATTCGAAGTCAGCGATGGTTGCAACGAGAGGATCTCGATACACCGCGATCGTCGACCGAGACGTGTCCCAGCCACTTGTATACGTCTCTTTGGGCTTATCTTTGCTTATTATCGTATCGTAATAGTGTTGGTTTGCCGTTACTTCTGCCGCGGTTAATTAATTATGTGATGCATGACAGCCCTTACACGTTACATTACAGAGAAATTACCTTAACGCCTACGCTTTTTAGTATTAAAGAGTTTCTTCATCGAACTCGCTGAAAAAGTGTTCGGGAAGCTCGCCGCTCTGAATTCTTCTGTCTCTTCGCCCTACCACGGGGAAGTTCTGAAATTCTGTTCGCGATCCAGAAGTGTGACGGCGACTTCGCGGTGGGAAGAAGGGGGCCGTGTGGGCCGCGGGACCGATCGAGATCGAACAGCGTTCAAGACGGAACGGAACAACGGTGTATGTGCGAGATGGGTCTTGCGTAAACGCGCAACATACGTCGAATTTGCAATCACGTCGGGAGGAAACGAACGGAAAAACCACGTCGGTCGGGAACACGTCTTGCGAAAATTTCGAACACCCATCGTTCGAGCGCTTGTCAGTCTTCATTTTATTCTAGTCCGTGAAAAATAACGTCGTCCTCGTTGATTCTTCGCGTACTCTTGATCCCTATTTTTAGACGAGCCTTCGCGCGTCGGTCCGCCTTTATTGTGCAAAGATAATGCAAGCGGCTCGTGCACTTCTCTTCCGGTCAAGTGCAACGAGCTTCTCACGGTCCCCGTGAAACGTTGCTCGTCTTTGTACTACGATCGTTACGTGTGTGCCTTCTTTTTTTTTTTGTTCTTTTTTCTGGTTTTTTTTTCTTTCGTTTCGTTTATTTGTTTTTTTTTTCTTTTTTTTTTTTTTTTTTAAGGATTGTCATCGTGCGTTGGTGTTCTCGCGTTGCCGCGTGCGCAAGGTTCAACGAAATATTCCAGAAACGATGCATCGAGATGCGTAATGCAATATTAAATGCTTCCCAGAGATATGTTAACGACGTAATGTCCGATCGCATTTTAAAAACGTTTCGTGTCCGCGGTTCAACGTTTCGGTCGGAATTGAAACTAACATCCACAGGACGGGAAAATCTCCGTTTAAGGGAGGATACCAACGATTCCTGAAACGCCGAGGGAGAACATTTTTAGAACGAGGAGATCTCGATCGTTACCGTTGAAAGGGATCCGATCCGAAAATCGCAATTAAAACTGTCGTAGGTGTGTTTGAAGTTCCGATGCGAAATCATAAACGCCGTTACAAATTGAAATTCATATGCACAAAACACGGACTCGTCGTGATCCTTGTGCGACGATGATTTTACGGAATCGTCAGCATGATTGCAAATTCGATCGTGCATGGCGGGAGAAATCAAAGTCACGCTGCGCTGTGCGTACGATTCGCGACGCGTTGTGTAAATGTTTCACTCCTTCGACGAGATGTATTTACGAATGAAATCTGTAGCTCGAGAGAACCGTTGTTCCTCTGGTGCAACGTTTCGGGTGATGTACGAAGAAGAAAAAATATTTGAAAGATTCTCGATGAAACGCGTCGCTCTCGATGCGCGAAGCAACCAATTTGCGAATACCGTATCGAATCGAAAACCATCGTACGTTCGCGCACAAACTTGCTCGGAATTGAAACGATATTTCATCTGATCGAACACCGTGTACAATTCTCCGTCTCTTTAATAGTATTCTCTCGCGAATCTCTCTGTTTGCTTCACCAAACGGTCGTAAATGTTCAAAAACCGAAGTCGAACCGTCGTTCTCTCGCTCACGGTCTCGAACGTAATCGTTATACAAAGTGTACTCGTCGTTGAGTGTCTACAAAAGATGTACGTACGAGAGCGATTATTATGCAAAAACGTTACGTTGTAAACGGTGTGTTGGCCCGTCGACGTTATTATTCGGTCGTCTCCGAGTTCAATATTTCCCGCGAATGAGATCGTCGAACGATCGATCGAATTCAACGTTGAATTTAATCCTTCCTTCTTTTTCTTTCTTTTTTTTTCTCGCGTACACCGTATCGGTGGACAAAAATCGAATCTTCGCTCGTCGAGCATGCAAATTATTCCAAGCGAAAGTTTCAACGTTTCTTTCCCTCCGATGGTCCAAAAGAAATAAACAAAAATGATCGCTCCGACGCGCCGGAACGGACGATCGTTCATCGTTTAAACATCGAAGCGTCGTTTCTCGTTTGTGCGCGTTCCCTAGAAATTTCGCGACCGATTTCTCGAGCCTGTCTGCGCGCACAAGTCGACAACTTGGAAAATATTCCCGTGGGATTGTGCCGATCGAACGATACCGTTTAAAAGAAACAAGACAACGAAAGTTTGACAAGGACAGACGTTGCTAACGAATAGAAGCTTTAACGTTTAGCGTCTCGACAAATTGTTTCAGCGAGCAGACCGATACAGTTCTGCGACATTTTCTACGAGTGTCGTTACTCGAAGAAAAATACACGTAGGGAAACTTTGAACATAAACCGTACGAAAAATACCGAAGATCCACGGTCACGTCCGAGAGGACTCGAGTCAACGTCAAATCTCTTACTGAGATTTTTTCTGAGAGAACTTTTTCCAAGTTGTCGCGTCGCGCATCGTTTAATCGACAAAATGCGGTGTGTATCAGCGTACGAGTTTTCCGTGGCGATCGCAGACGCCTTGTGTGCGCGTATGCACGGACAAACAGAAAAGAAAACATAATCAAAGAGAACGTGAACGAATAATAGTCTCGCGTAGAAATCGTGCGAACGTCGTTACGGATCGCTCGCGTGGCATTGGTCGATTCGCGTTGCGTGAATTTCTGGGCACGGTTCCCCCGCGAAACAAAGATAAGAACCAGAAGAAGAAGAAAACCATAACGATGTACCGATACAACCACAGCGATACATAAACGTACGGAGAAACATTCATGGCACGATATCGTTAACCGCGATTTTCGAACATACGCGCTGCGCGTTTCCTCTCTAAATCGATTAGCTACTTAACGGAGCTCCGCGAATCGCCTCCGGAATGTTCCGAGCTCCGATGAATCGTCACGAGACCGTATCGTTCTTCTTCCTCGTGATTTTCATTGAACTTTCGACGACGAGGAGAGACCACCGCGGAGGAACTCGTGCCATTACTTCAATCGTGCATCGGTCCCTCGGTGTTCCGATCGCTCGTCCCGGCACCCGTCCTCGTCTTTTCCATCGCGATCCAAGAGACATCATCCTCCTCCCCCACCTCCTCTCTTCACTCTTCCCTTGTTTCTTTTATCCGGATTCATGGAAACGATTCACTCCCGCGGCGTGTCCCATTTGCGACGAGAGACGACGATGATCCGGTGAAAGGGCCCACACACCCACTTGGATCGAAACAGTGTCGCGTCAAGGACCAAGCTGCTGCGCTCGGTTGTCGTCCGGTCCGTGAAAAAATCTACGCTTTCCCGGAGGAGATCACGGACTACGAGGACAGTAAAAACACGGGAATTACCGTATTCGCTCACCGTGGAACCAACGTCCGCGAAGGATGATACTCGAATTAGTTAGTCTAACCGTCGATAATAATGTATCATTATTATTGTTGTTATTATCATTATATATGTATATGTATATATACATATACATATATATATATACATACATATACATATATATGCATATATTTTTATATATAAAAAAGTGATGAAATTCTTGTAACTATCTATCGTTTAACAGAGACGACGCACGCCTCTCGGTTGTCTCTCTCTCTTATTTTGTTTTCTCTTTTTGGTTTTCGGGTGTACGCATCGATTACTCGTCCCGTTCTATTTGTTTCTTCTCGTCGTTCCTTTCCGACTTTTAGTCTTCCGTGTCGTTTGGATACGTCCTGGCATTCGTTTCAACAACGGACGACGCGTCGTTCAGATATGTCCATTCACGTACGCGGTACAGGTATCCCATGCGTATTGTTCGCATCGTACTTTTGTATTCGCTCGTGAACTCGAATAGAGGCAGTATTCCTGATGGCTTCCCGTCGTCCATCGCACAACAAGGGAGTAGTCGGGTCGCAGTGACTCTTGTTGCCGTCACCCATTTTTCTCTCCGTCTGTCGCGTAACCCGCAGTGCACGACCACGCACTCGTCGTCGTACGATTTTCCACGTTGAAATAGGACCCAAGAGAACCCCCGTCGGTCTCTCACCGATCGATCGTAACGGAAATGAACGGGAACGGAAGCCGAAGAAGCTGTGCGTTGGGCACGCGTGTCGTTGAAACGACGTCGGGGTGACAACGAAAAGCCTAGCAGCGGTAAAAAAAAAAAAATAACTAAAACGCCACGTTTCATTTTTTCCAAGTACTTTTATTCACCTTATGCTCTTACGATTTTCAAAAAAAAAAGAAAAAGCTGATTCCTTCTTTTGCTTACTCGCCGCTGTTTCTGTCGACCGCTGATCGCGTCACAATCGATCAATTGATACGCGTGTTCCCGTGCATTCAACGAATCGTAGTTGATGAACCAGCTCTCGCATCCTTGTCCCTGGACAAGGGAAGCGTCTCGAAACGAAATGAGAACAAAGCAAAAACTTAAACGAACGACAATGCGAGATCGGTTCGCAAACTTCTCGTCTCTCCTTCCTGTTTTCCATTTTTCTTTTTTTTTTCTTTTTCGTTTTGTTTTCTCTTGCGCGTGCCGTTGCTATGACTAGAGACTTAAGAAATCGTTAATTTTGCGTGCTACTCGTCGACGGTGTATATTCCATTTTTTTTTCTTTTTTGTATTCGTACAAAGAATAAGAAACGATATTGCTTCGGTGGCTCGAGGCTTCGAAATACAAAAACGAGAAGCCCCCTCCGAGAGGCCACGGAATCGCGAAATGCAAAAAGCACAGATCTTCTGTTTCCATTTCACCCCCGAAAGGTGTCCTTCTTCCTTCGTTTCGAACACTGCCCGGATACACAGTTCCGTAGGTCGAAGTACATTTTGTTCTCTTTTTATCCTGGTTTCGAGAATGTCACCGAACGTATCGTCGTAACACCCGAAGGAAGAAGGCTTTCCTTTTCTCGTTTGGCGCAGAGAAGATTGTTCGTTTTTGCCTAATTGGTCGCTAGAAGATATGGAGGCGTGTGACACAAGCGAGATTAGTCGAAAAGAGTTATATCAAAAAACTGATTATAAATGTTACTGTTCAAGAAAGTGAAGTTTTTCTTCATCTCGTAAGGCGTAGTACAATTAACATCTTTAGAAACTCGCCAGAGATTTCTTGGTTCTGCTCTTAACGGTTCTTAGTCAGATTACGTACTTGTTCTGTTAGGAAAACAATTGTTGCTATTCGCATTCCGGAAGCCACGCTTCTCTTTGCCTACGATTCGACTCTTCCCCACCAATTTATATATATATATATATATATATATATATATATATATATATGTGTAAATGTATATCGACAAGAATCAACAGCTAGAATATTCGAAACAATCTACTTCGAGTCACCTAAGAGCGTAGTAATAAACAATCATTGAAAACAAAAATCTTACAATTGTTCGCTTCATGAATATCGAATGGAAATACCATGCAATAAAATATATATATATATATATATATATATATATATATATATATATATATATATATGTATATAAAAAAGAGCAACACCGTTAGGAAACCGAAGAAGAGTTCGGTAATAAAAAAGATGGCGAGGCAGCGTGGTCGCCGGAAAGCAATTGGGCCATAATCCTATGGTACTGAACAAGTGGATTCATCGTTATCTCCTTAGATACTTATATATTAAATATTAATAATTATAAATTACAATCATCATTAATATTAAACATTATCATTAATATTATTACTTTAAATGCATACACAGTTTAAACATCTATTTTTTTGTTTCGACAGAAAGGGGGACAGAGTAGGTGAGGGGGGAGGCATGACGAGGGAGTAAAGATAGATGAACGGGGAATATCGACGGTGTAAGAAAAAACACGATCGTACGAAAGAGTCGACGAAAAAAAAAAAAGAAGAAAGAAAATGAAACTTCTAGGGAGAGGAGCTAAAGACAGAAAAAAGAGACGAATACGACGAGGGTGAGAGAGAGTTTGGCCTCGCGGTCTGTAGCTTCGATCCGTGATTCTTTGGGTCCTATTTCAAAGGAACTTCAGGGACGACATTTTCGTCGAGAACACGTGCCTTCCTCGTACGTTCGAGGATTCTTCGGTGTTGGACCGATACTGGAAAAAGGTCTGGGACTCTGCTTTGGCGAGAGTTTAGGAGGAACTCTTCTCGGTCTCGCTGCTTCTATCTAGAGGAATATGGAATAGAGGCTACAAACTAAACGATTACACGTTACATTAAATATTCCCGTCTCTTCATACGGTCTTATGCTGGTCCCTCGCGTGCGTGCGTAGACCCGCGGCGAGGCGAAATACATGGAATTTAGGATATATTCGTTTCAACTGGCCTTATCGTGACTTTTTCTTTTCAACGATGTGCCCTTCGTGCGTGACGATCCGAATTTCGACGAAAGGTGTGTAACAATCGGCTGAAGGAACAACTTAGGAGTATCATCATTCTTTGTTTTCTTTTTCTCTCTCTCTCGTATGGATTCTCATTTTGATTGGCAATGGGCCGCGTCTTCGAAACCTTTCGCACATTCTTGCACATCCGAAATCGTTCACTCTTTAACAATATTTCTTAACCCGAACATTCACTCAACTTCTCGAAACAAAAGAAAAGACAAGAACGTATAGAGTGGTCTATATAGCAGAGGTCTATACAAAATAAATAATGGTACATCTATAAAAATTAATCAAAGATATTAATGCAAACTCGGCGGATACAGATACAAGAAACGATGCAATCTTTGCCAATCCTTTATCCTCCGTTCCTTTTTTGTTTTCATTCTTCGCTTGACCTAGCCGTCCGGAAGAAGGTGAAGCTTACGAAAAAAAAAAGAAAAAAGAAAAAGAAAAATAAGAGAGATCGAAATTTAAAAAATAAAACGAAACAAATAGTACAAAGGAAAAAAATTAACATGATCAAGAGATAGTGACTTATACGTCGGGGTTCGTGGTTGACCCATTTTGTGTACTTAATGGCAGATGCCTTTTGTTTACGATACTTCGCGTTTTTGTGCAAATGTATGTATGTAGTTTCCTATGTACGTATTAATACACGTGCGTACGGTGTGCGTGTAGGTTGAATGCAATATGCGAGATTATCGTAACCTTGGCTGCTCGTCGTCGACATATATAGTTTTCACGATCGTGTTTGCTTTTGTGCCGTGCACGAGCGACTGTTTTCGTTCTTTCGTGAGTGTCTCGCCTGGTACGACTTGCTTCGTGCGTGTCGAAAAGAACATAAAATCAACCGCCGGAGCAGCCATGTCGGCGCTTCATCGGCAGTGAACGCTCGGAACCTTTTGTTCGTAATGAAACGCTTCCAACGACACCCGATTCACGGCAGTGTCATCATCGATTTCTTGTCTCGACCGTCGAGGCAGGAAAAGATCTTCGAGGAGAAGCTATCAAGGTGTATAACAGCACGTGCCCTTCGAAGATTCGCCGAGTGATCCTTGAGAAAGGGGAGGAGAAAAAGGAAGTGTGTACACGACAACGGAGAGATTTGGCTGTCGGCCTTGGTGCTTCTCTCCGTCCTGCCGTTCTTCCTTTCGCCACGCTTCTTTCTCGATCATCGTTATATACGTTCGAGTGTCGGACGAACGATATTCAAACTAGAAACGTTGGTAATCGCGAGTGATTTTATCGCCAACCTTGCCACGTCGCCAGCTCAAATCGACGACGCGCCTCCGGTAGTCTTTTTTACCACCACAACCCAAAACGTTCTTAAATTCGCTGCTGCTGCTGCCGCTGCTGTTGCTGCTGCTGCTGCTGCTGCTACTGCCGTTGTCGCCGTGGCCTTTCTTACTGCTCTTGTTCTTGCTGTTGCTGCTGCTGCTGCTGCTGTCTATTGGATGTTTAAACTTTCTGATCAACGTCAACTCCGGTGAACCTGGCGAGTAATTCGCCTCCATCGAGGATACGGACACGCCGACTTCGGTGGTCAAGTGGTGGTACTTAATGCTTATACTGTATGCTGATTGGCTGCAGTTGGTTCTTTGGAGGAACGTCTTGGGATGAACCTCAAGTTAGTTCCAAATACGCAGGAACGAGTCCCAGGAGCCCGTTGCTACCGCCATACCATCCTCCGTAACGCCCAGGCAAGACACGCGATTATCGTGGCCAGCGAGAATTCCTACAAAATAAAAACGAACCACTTCGAAAATACCTGTATTTCGTCCCTTCGAACCGGTGCAGGACATGCCTAAAATGCGTGGTGCCGTACACGAATAAATGACTGAAAACGCTACCAATACTCGTCGAGATGTTAGAGCGATAAGGAAAGAGGAGTATTTTCCTGTAAAAGTGCAAGTTTAGAAGGTACCGTAAAGATAACAAGATATTCGAACAAGAAACTAAACAATGGGAGAACGAACAGAGAGAGAAGGGCTTGAAATGAAATTGTTCTTTCTCTCCTGAAACGGATCTTGTTAATCGAAGAAAGAACGCACCAGCTCGCTCGGCCTTCATGGAATCCCAGACGTTGCAATTGAAGTCGTCGTAGCCGGCCAACAACAATCTACCGCTCTTGCTGAACGCTACACTCGTGATACCGCAGATAATATTGTCGTGGCTGTACATCGCCAGTTCTTGATCCGCCCTAATGTCGAAGAGTCTGCAAGTAGCGTCGTCCGAGCCCGTCGCGAAAGCGTATCCATTCGGGAAGAACTGTGCACGATAAAATATTTTCATATTGGACTGTGTCAAATTTTTCAAAGTTTCCCTTCCAGCACGAAGGGCGGTTAGTAGGTACTCTCTCTCCCATTATTCGGGTCAAAGGTAACGACCGAAGAAGCGGTGAACACGATGAGAAGCGAAAAGGAAATAAAAGCACGGTATTAAAATATTCAAGCCCTTACCGTAACAGCGTTTATGTCGCTCTCGTGACCCGGGAAGGTTTGCTTGCAAGATCCCGCGCGAATGTCCCAGAGTTTTGCACTCGCGTCACACGCGCCGGATACGAATGTGTGCGTGTCTGGTGCCAACGAGAGGGACATTACGTCGCCCGTGTGTCCAATGAAGGAGGTACACTGTTGACCACTTTCTATGTCCCACAGGGCGCTAATCGAGAAAAAAAGTATGCCATTGCGACCCGATTTATACATTTCTACGAACGATGTATAATTACCAATAGGAGAAGGAGTATCTGTGGGGAGCCAAGGGAAAGGATGGGGGTGTACGAGGTATACTTTTATTATACATTCGCTTTAATCCTCGTTACTGCGCAGCGCTACCGAATAAAATTGTTCTCATCGTTTCGATGCTTATCCAAAAGTGATCGGTGTATAGACAATAGGAATCAGAAGCGACTTCTCGCTCGCTGGAGAATTATACGTACAATAAATGATTCTTACCAAGTCATGTCCCCAGAACTAGTGACAATCTGGTTGTCGTCATAGAATCGACAGCAGGACAAGTACCCAGTGTGACCCGGGAGTTCTCTGCTGACTCTTACATTTCCTTCTCTAGTTTTAAGACTATAGATGGAGCAAATGTTATCCAGCCCACCGCAAGCCACGTAACTACCTGACGGTGCATACGCACAGGTCATCACCCAGGAGGAGCGCAAGGGAATCGCATGGACTTTGTTGGTGGTGTAACTGTCCCAAACGATCAGTTTTCCATCTTGCGACGCCGATACTAAATTTCTGTCGATAAAACGGAACAGAAATAATATAGATTTATATATAAATATATATAATTTTTTTTTTCGTTTTCTTAACGTGCGATAAAACGGTTTTACTCAAATCGTGTCCCATGCGTCAAGGTACCTTGAGTCACTGCCCCAGTGCATCGCGTAAATCTTGGCTAAGTGACCGCGAAGCGTGCGTCTCGTGCGCATCTGTATCCGACCAATGGGCTCCATGCCCGACGTGGCCTGGACCAACGTCGTGTCGCATGCCGCTTTCCTAGCATCCTGGAAACCAGAAAGAAAAACGGTATAAAACATCTATCGTTCCGGTTCGTCCCTTTGTACTCCGTAAAGTGGGAAACCGTATTTTCCATCGGCTCTTGAACCGAAAATGCGGTAGAGATTCAACGTGAACTAACAGTTCGGGATGTTATTTTCGAGGTGTGCGTCAATTTGGTCGGTTAACGAGTTTCACGTGGAAATTTCGCTCGAGCTCATGGTGCGCGTGCACGAACCTCGTCGGAGTAAGGTCAAATGTCGCATTTAAACGAGTTACGTCAATGAAACGGGCAAAATGTCACAAATTCCATACATTAGCCGGGAATCGAAAAAGAAATTCACGATCCGGAAAGGGAGAGAGAGAGAAAGAGAGAGAGAGAGAGAGAGAGAGAGAGAGAGAGAGAGAGAGAGAGAAAAACGGTTTCGAGGGAGTCAACGACTCTTCGGATTGACCTTTCCGGGCAACTCGGGAAGCAACGCGAGCGGAACGCTTATGAATATTTTCTTGCCCGTTCGCATCGTATTGTCTCGGATTTGCAAGTAAACGCAAACTGAATCGAAGAAACGCGGTAATCGTTGAATTATTACCGCGAGATGTTAAAAACGGTTCGTTCTATTTATCGCAGCCGCGTATTACCGTGAACGCCCGACGATGCGTGTAACTTCACGCACGTTAAAAGAAGGGAGAAAGAGCGGAACATGCGAAGAGAAGAAACAAGACGGAAAGCTCGCGCGCGAGAGAGAGAGAGGGATGGTGGCGTATTGATCAGAGAGAAGCGACGGTTATGCCGCGCCCTACCACCACCACACACCACACCACTACAATCTCCGGCTTCCACGTTTTCACCATACAGGGAATCTCCACCGATTGCCATCGATGAGGACTTTCCGCCGGTAGAAAACCTCTAATTCGCGCTAAATCCTAACTGCCGTGCGCAACAATGGCCGATCGATGACTAGAACAGTGATAAAACAAATTGATCGAGAATTGTCGGTTTTTCGACCGGTTTTACGCTCGATGCGGAGAAGAAAAAACAAAAATAAGCTCCGAAGGGAATTACTCTTTCGAAGCGGGTACAAAGGAACGGTATCGTTCGAATCTTGCACGGTATCTCGAATAGGATAAATGTCGCGCGTCCCAATTTTCAGAAAAGATTCGACCAAGATACAGCGAACGATGTCGTAACATTATTTATAAAGGGATTCTATCGTAATAGGGAATATTGATTTCACGAGTTCGGAGAAACGAACACACTGGCCAACACTTGTCACGCCTGTAACAAATATCGTGCGACACGATTAAGGGAACGAGATTGACGAATAAACGAAGCAAATATCAGCGATGGGTACGAGAACTGCGTCAAGAGCTGAGAAACACTTGATACGAAATGTGTGACGGAAATTTTTCTTTCTTTTTTTCTGTTTTTTTTTTTTTTTTTCTAAATAATGTTTACGATTTTATTGCAACCTCTCAAGGGGGAGCACGGCGGTAAATAAAAAAAATTGCTGACTCGTTCGGGGAGAATAGGGGTCGGTTGTTTAATGCCAAGTGCACTTCGAGCCGAGAGACGCCCTAGACTTTTTTCTTTTGAGACAATACACCGCTGTTGCATGGAGAACTGTTGCTTTGTCCTCGATGTTTCATAGATTGCCAGCAAATAAGGGGAATGTGCGAAACTCTCGGTTGATTTACAGCAACGGATCAGCATGTCTGGTAACAGTAAGTTAAGAAAATTATTAAGAAACCAACGGTACGAAAATCGTACGGAACGTTACCGGGTAATATCGAATGCGCCACGGCTAAATGCTTGCGAGAAATCCCTATCGTGCACGGTTTGAAGATAATTCATTGACAGGAAACTGTTGCGATATGGAATTCCGCGTCGCGCGATGAGGTACCAACGAGTCGTTGATAAACTTCGACAAATCGCGCGCGCCTAAGAAAACTTGTATTCTATCCTCGATACCATGTTTCGCGATGAAAAAACCACTGCGAATGATAAAAACATCGCCCGATCGAGTACAGCTTTATCGGTAGGAAAGTTTCGGTACGTTACGCGAGTCAAACATTCGGTGAACTGTACAGTAACGTTCTCGACAGACAGCTCGAGAGAATCGGAGGATCGATTTATCGCTCGATAAGACATCCATCGTTTGAAAAGCTAAAATATCAGATTGTTCGGAAAGTCGTTTCGTTTTATTTTTTCCGGTGAAAATGAAACATGATTTTTTCAAAGTGTACAAACATTTTATCAAATTATATACTCTCCGTTTTGCAAAACGAAACGACTTTCCGAACGATCCGATACACGTCACGTGCACGTTGCATTCGTTCATTTCGATCATCGAGCGTTCCCGTAATCGTTCCAACATTCTCGACGTACACGAACTGAAAATAATTTGAACATCCAACGGAATGTAGAGCAATATAATCGGTTCGTATTTTTTTTTATTTTTTTTTTTTTCACGAAATAATTGGAGCCAACTTACTCGTATGGCATTCTTCAGCGCGTCCGCCTCCTGACGAAGGTTTTCGAGCTCGCTCATGATGGCTGTCTAGCGATACGCCAATCGTGCGAGCACCCGGTTAAGAGTGTAAAAGGGTGTCTCGTGAGGAGAAGGAGATGGAGAAGGAGGTGATGAACCTCCAACGAAGCTTAAAATGTAGTTCTTGAGGGATGAGTGGCTTCTTATCTCGCTTGCCTTCTCGCACGAAGGTGGTCGGGGCCCAGTGTCACGCCGTCGACGTTTCTTCCGGCGGCCAACGGAGGTCCTCGAGCTTTCCACCACCGGGAACGGGAATAAGAGGAAGAGGAGCGAGAAGAAGATCGAGTCTCCACCTCCGGCAGGTTCCAACGGCCTTTCCCAGTCCTTCTCTCTGATCTGCTGCTGTCGCGGCTTCCGTTTCCGCCGCTACCACCGGAACCAGAGCCAGGCCACCGCTGACTCTCCCACCCCTCGCGCCAGCTTCGACACCTCTTAGCGAGACCGTTGCCACCCCTGATAACAAATTCAGAAATTATTCCAATTGGATGCTACGGTTCGTTCCCGCACACCTTTCTCTTTTTTTCAATTACGCGGATCGAAGTTAGGATCGACCGAGCGGATCGTTCGATCGGGATTCGAATCCGGACTGGGATCCAAAATTGAATTATCGAAGATCACGCGTATTATTTCTTCTTTCCGTGGAATGAACGTTTGTCGATCGTCGCGATGTTCCCTATTGAAACGTTTCATTCGTTCGGTACAATCGCGAAACGCGATACAGTGAAAACGTGGGATGATATTTCGCTGGTTCGATCCGAGATTCGTATTCGAATCGTAATACGTAGTTACGCGGCCGAGAATCGAGTGTAAGTCGTGTAAGTTCGATTTGGCATACGCTTTAACAACGATATAATTTGTGCGATTTCAATTGATCGCGATTTCGGGGTACTTCGCACAGCAAGAATTATAATATCGATTAGGTTAGAGTAGTTTTTGTGGAATATAATTTTCATTCGAATAACTGGTAACTTTATCGATGTAGCGTATTTTTTTTTTTAAAGAGTACAAGGTATTTTAAGGTATACACGAAACAGTACCACAAATACCATTACATTTTTACTGTTCTATTTTCATCCAACTTGGCACATTTGTGTCACGGACAACGTATTTTTTCGTTTATGGATTACTAGAACACCATTAATCATTCACCGCTAGAGAGAAGGAAACAACGCGAAACTCGGAAGATTCTACGAATATTAACCCTCGGTCTTCTATTCTTAACTTTTGAATTCACTCGTCTTACTCTACGGGGAAAAAAAAGAAAAATATTTTCCAAAACGCGTGCGCGAGAACATCGTGCTAAACTTTTGCGTGCTATTTTTAACTGACAAAACGATCGCGTACGAAGCACGGTTGATTTACGAATTTTCCGGAAACCTGTACAAAAAAAATCGAGGCGTCCCCGGCTCTGAGAAAACCGAACTCACCATCTTCCTATCGATATCGAACATATTTTCCACGGGTTTTTCATCGACTTATAGGTACGCGGTATTCACTCTATCGAGTAAGTAGCTTCCCCACTCGGTTAATTTTTCAGCCTGCATCGGAATTCGGTGGCAACGAGCGTCCTTCACCTCCAAAAGGTCTCACAACCCGGGGAATCCGAGGGTTGTCGATCTAACGCAAGGTGTTCTCATTTTCCGGAACCGAGAGAATCGCTCGGCGCATGAGCGAGCACAAAACCGAGTACAATACCGGGTGTCTCGACGGGAAGAAAATCCATCACCCTCGGAAACATAATTGTCCTCTACCCGGAGTTCGAGCCGTTCGATGAAAAGAAATCGCAGGAACCGCGCGTTTTAACCGATCTGTTTCGTCTCCTCGATGAACTCGCGAAACAATACGACGTATTTAGGTCCCCTTAACGCGGAACGTCCTCTGTCACTGTTCCCGTGTAACTCGCGCGAGAGAAATTGAACGAAAATCCAACACTTACACGCACCGTCCGTCTTCCACTCTTGTCAGAGCGTCATGGGTCTCGAGCGAACATAACCTCTCTGCGTGGAACGTTCCTGCGGAGAGCGAACAGCAGCCTCTCTAAAGCCAACTTCTACCGCCAGATTGCGCCGCCGATGGAATACCAGAAATTCCCGCAATAGATATCCAGGCAAAACGCCGAAAAGGATCACTTCTCTGGCACAGAGAGTGCACACGCATGCACACGTACGAGGCACCGGTGATACGCGTCCATTGGTGCGAGTTCTCTTTTCATGCCGCGTTCACAGAACCGTCGAAGCAAAGAATCGATGAACAGTCGTGGCTCGCCCCACTCGTCCGTCTCTCTCGCGCTCTCGCGCTCTCGCCCTCTCCTACTTCTCCTCTCCGTCTCCCTCTGACGCTCGCGCTCTACCCTACTCTCTCTCCTCGTCTGTTGCTCGCTACGTACGGCAAGGGCACACGGGCAGCGAATCAGCGTACGTTCGACGACGCATTCGATCGGACGCGTTCGAAATTTATCGCGAGAACGCGGAACACACGCGCTCAAAACTGGACACGATCTTCGACACGGTTTAGAACCACACCCAGGGAGGACGTGGTTTCAAGAGAAGACCGCCTGGGCGGATGAAATCCAGAGGGAAGGGATAAGCGACACTGGCGCCACGGCGCCCGCGTACCGGCTGACTACCGGCGTCGGCAAGACGCCATTGTCGAGTGTGTGACAGGTTGCTGTTGGCGGCACTGTACCCCGATACGACGATAACCGTTCCGAGTCGAAAGCTCGAGACAACGAAACGAACACGGAGCTCGAACGCCGGAGTTTGTTTACGAACGTAAAACTTCGATCCCCGAGTTCACGATAGAAGTTGGGTCGCGAGTCGAGCGTTACTCGACGAAATTTTTGGTCAACCTGTTTCTCGAAATAACCGAAGAATTATCTCCTCGGATATTCCGAGCCGATCGCGTTACGCGCATTAACTGATCGTTTCACCGTACCGAGCGTACGATACTTGGTCCATTCCGCGGGCATTACGAAATTATTTCGAACGGTGTACTCTTGCTGTTCGCACGTCGGCTCGAAATCAAATCGCTAACACTTCGATGCGTTACACTCGGGGCTTGAAATATCGTTCGTTGCTCGAAAAATTCTACCGATCCTCGAGAGTCATTGGTATCGCATCGTATCGACCGTTTCCCGCGAAGGAACGATCTCGGGAAAATGTAATTAAAAGGAAGCCAACGTGGCTTCTGAAAAATTTACAATCGTCGGAACTAGGTGTCTCCGAGTGGCACGTCGAAAACTGCGAACGTACTCTTCGCGCTCGATCTTCACAGGCGGAGAAGAGATCCGAGGAATGTGTAATTAACGAAGTAGAGTGCGCTCACGAGATTCAACATAGAAAAACTCTCGGTCCTAACGCGTTCTCGACCTACATTCCGCTTATCGCCCTTATCGAGGAAGAAGAAGAGTACGATTCCCGTGTAATATCTCGGTGAATCGTCCGGCTCTGTCGTTCCCGAGGCATTCGAGGCCGCCGTTGGAGGTTCGCGGACCTATCTAACAGAGGACTCCTCTATCATCGGGATCCCTAGACTGTCCTACACGCGTTCCCGGATGCACGAATGGGAGCAACAGTTGAACCACGCGGGTCAACGTCCAATACGATCTCTCTCTCGCACTCCCCATCTGCCTCGAGCCGGCTGTATACAACCGCGAGGCTGCCAAGTACCTCACACCAAGTGTGTACTTCGACCAAGTCTCTGGCACGGCCCAACGGTCTTTACAGCTGCGAAAAAGAATGGGAGAAGCCACCAAAGGTCTACATAATGTACAACGTGCCGACGGTTGTCGTTGGACGCCTGTTGGAGAGCTGCACCTGCCAAGAATCGGTTCCAATGAGCGACTCGGCTATATCCGCGCCTCTGCTACCTAACCTCTGTTTATCTATCCATCTCTGTGTTTCGATATTTCGAGAAGTTTTCCTTCCGTGAGAACCACTCTCGGCCGGCGAAGAAACGAGAGTTCAACGGTAAGGTAAACCGCGCCTAATTTCGACCTTAACTTTCGTTTACTTTCTCGACACGATTATTAACAATTTAATAAAAGCATCTTACCCAATTTTTCTCGCAAACTTTAAATTTTCGACGCTTCAAATTTACGAATACCGAATACATCGCGATCGTTGTTTCGTTTATTTCGCTTTTCGACGATCGAGACGTTTACCTTACCCGTATTCCGTCGACACTCGTTCCCCGAGAAAGAAACAGTCAACCGTTGCTCTATCGACGATAGTATCGGTGTTTCCATTTTAAAAGAACTATAATAATTATACATACAACTATTACGCACTGGTTCGAACGAGTGACCCGCCGAACCCAACTCCGATGTAACAGCGTTACTACGTATTACGTACATCTTTGTAAGTGGATATTACCATTACCTAGAATCGAACCAGGGTGTCCAACTGTTTCGGAAGAAGCAGCTTTGCCCCGATACTTGGAGCAATTCTAGAAAAGTTCTACCGCACGATCCGGCCGAGCAACGTGGCGGCCAGTTGAATGTAAAAGACGATCGAATGGATACTAACGATATTAATTACAAAGTATTCTTAGATAAAGCGGCTTCGTTACTGGGTGCTGATTGTGTCTAAAGAATGATATAGTAGTATTACAGCTGATGACTGCAATTCACATCAGCACGACCTACTTTTGAAACGCGTAGAATCGGAGAGGATCAGCTTCCAGTGGCAATACCGAAGTGCTTGGCTTTTAGCAGTGTTAATAAACGATTTGCCGATTTGTGCGAGAACGGTAGAAGTAACCGTTGAGAATTGCCCAAGAACCCAACGACGAATTCCCCGATCGGTCACCATCGGCTCCCGGTCTCGGGTTGCGAAATATACCGAGCGAAATATTCGACAATTCGTAAGGAAACACTTTCCACGCGAGTCTTCGACTTTTGGCACACGGTCTCTCGGAATAGGACGCGCATAAAGAACACGTTCGCTTAAAATAAGCCGTGACGCAAAGCCGATCGATCTATCAATCAATCTGCAAACTGCACCGCAAAGTGAAACACTTGTTCGTTTCGTTCGACGTCTTTTCCCATTGGAAGCATCGATCGCGAACACGGAGATAAATTGTACCAGCTACCGCGTTAAGTCCGCGAAAGGTACCTAATCCTGGGTGCGTTTCACGCGTTCCCACCGGGACGTAACACTCGGTAAGTAAATGCAGCTGTGGTTGAAACCGTACTGTCGCTACTGCAGTCGATGAGTAGAAAATCAATCGACTCCTACTTGGAAGTTCAAAGAACGGTGTTTCTTCCCGAATGTTTCCCTCGAACGTTACTCGCGATACCTTCTCGAGACTTTGCTTATTTATTTACACGTACTTCCTGGAAACGTATACCTTCTTTCGCGAAGAAATATTAATTTATCCAAAAAAAGCGAGGTTATTTTAAATTCGGGAAATTCGAAACAGGAAAAAAGTATACTTTAGCGTGACCGTGGTCGGGACCACGAAGACGAGAAATATTGAAAATCGTCGAAGCAGCCGAGTAATCGCAGCGAAATTTTATCGATAAGGATGGAACATTTTTCTAAACGGAAAGCGATCGCAGATACGCTGGTCGGTGATCGAGATAGACTTGTTTCAATGTGGGAAATTTCGAGCAGACCGGTTCATCGGTGTCTTTAGGAACGCCGGCTAGGAGAAAGTACTTTTGAGAAACACCGAGCTGAAGTTGGATACCGCGACACGCGACGGTTCCATCCGTGCGAGCAACTGTACACCGTACCGTACCGTGGTAAAGTTCGCTAGTGAAATTCAGCGATTAGTTCGATCGCGTCGGCGACCTTCGTTAAATGCGAACAAGGATTTCAAAATTAAATCGCGCCACCGTTACACCCTCGAGCGAGTGTTCGCCGCAGTTACCTTCAAAGTGTAAGTAATTTTTCGATTTTTCATTCAATAATTTAGAAACGTGGTTCGAACGCTCGAAGGAAAACATCATCTTCGAACGTCCGACCAGCGATAATCGGACCCCGTTAACGATTCGAAGCGATTGAAATATTAGCACGCGCTCCGATTACGAATTACACCGACTTTTGGTACAAGTGGTGTTGACTTTTACGCGATCGTTGCCGAGAAACGATCGCCTACGTAAGAAAGGTGTAAAGCACGGATCGACTTCGATGGAAGAAATCACCCTCTCGACCACCAGCCGTTTGTCCCCCGGAACATCCTATCGCACGAGGCAAACCTGGAAAAGGGAAGGGATACCTGGTGGAGGGGTGACGGGGGTTCGATCGATGCTTTCTCTCAAGGAAAACATTGTCCCGAGCGTGTATGGATCTCTGCACACGTACGTGGACGCGTGTGCGTGCTCGGGGATCGAGTCGATCGAGAATCCCGGGTGCTGGGACACCACCGCAGGGTAACGAGCCAACCGAAAATTCGTGCATTACCCTTACCATCCAACGTATTCACGGTGAGACATTAGAACGCCAGGATAAAGGGGCGAAGGGATGGCGTACAGGGTTGACGAATCCCAAGCGACACACAGAGTGGGACGGCCGATACATTGCGGAGAGACGACGGCAGGTGAATGACGTCAGAAGGCGTACCGTGACGTCAGAAAGTAACCTGAATACGGGACTTTTCGTACCGGGAGTCTCTCCCCATGATTTGCGATTTTATACCTACTCTGGCTCAACAATTTCGATCTCTCGTCCACGAATTCGTATCTCCTGTATTCCATTTGCCAAATATTTCGAATTCACGACTGATTAAAAATGAAGAGAAAAAATGATTCTTTCGCGTCGAACGTCCGTTGATCGAGTCTCGCATCTCGGACGCGCAATCTTATCTCGGTCTCGGCGATAATTCCAACGATTCATCGATATCGCCGATCGAAGATCAGGTAAACGTTTCGCGTTGCAGAAAAAGTTCAATTTCGACGGTTATCGCGAGGATGCAAGAAGACCGCGTTAAGAAATTAAGCCGCGGACAGACCGTTTCGCTATTTTTACGAATCACCGTGACGTCAGAAGAAGGGAGCGAAGCGGGCACTCGAATGTTTGGATTATCCAAGAACCGAGCAGAAGGCTCGCGGGAGGGAACCGGCACGGGTGAAATTTCACTTTCGGGTGGATCGACACCGTTGCTATCGCGATCGCCCCGATTCTGTCATCGTTACGTTAATCCGAATTGCGTTCTCCAAATCGATCGAGAAATTCTTTCGAAGTGTCTCTGTTCGATCTCGCCTCACCAAAGTTGCTCGAAACTTTGATCCGCTTCGTATCCCGTGGATGTTGAAAATTCACCGATTCCCGTTTGGAAACGATCGCGTGCAACGATCTAGGAAAACTCTTGGAACGTAGACACCGATAGTTCAAGAAGCCGGTGGCGGCACTGTCGCGCCGTAGTTTAACTCGAATCCGAGCGAGCAGTCGACGCTACTCGAGCCCCTTTAAATCAACAACCCTTCCTCTCGCTGGCTCGTTTTCTACTAGCCGCTCTACCGAACGAGCCGAAGACGCGACGATCTATGGCGTACGAGGGGAACGTGTAACAGGACGTGACCCCGCAATGGAGAGGAGGGTTGGAGGGTGACAGGAAGGAAGGGAACAGGGGGTTTGCCGGTGGAATACATCATTGGCATTGCTTTCGCGCTGGCTAAGTAGCTGCCGACCTACTAACCGTCCTACGAAACGCGATCGTCGTCGTTGGAGTTCGAACGAAAAAGACACATCGAGCGTATCGTTACCGAGGATTTTGACTGCCTCGGATCCAAGATAAGCGTTATTTGCACACATCGGATTCCAGGCCGCTCGCCGTGCGTTATCGCGATCGCGAATTACTCTTAAACGTTTCGTTCGAGGAAACGATTTATCGGGCGCGTTTTGAAATATTACCAACACTCCTCTTACCGTCTCTACCCGTGTTTCCGAAGACGACCGCGATTCGATCGATTCGTGTACCGATCGAGTCAACGATCGAATCGTATCCCCGATTGTCCACCGTGCGCGCGAATCGAACGCGATCGATTTCTGTCCAACGAAGGGTGCAGTCACCGATAACGTATCGCGATCGGTGTGTCCCACGAGTGGAACGTCGGCAATTGGGCAGAAGACACCACTTGTCTTCGAGACCGCGACGACTTTATATTTCGAACCAATTAAAGACGATTAAGACAGCTGCCGCGGCAATTGGTCGGCCAATCGCGAACGCGAAGCGCCTCGTAACTACGGCCGGCCGCCGTCTTTTTTGTACTTCGCCAGTATCCCGACCGACCGACACGACCGCATTGTTTATCTACATGGAAACCGAGCGACCCTTTCTCCGGCAAATTGATTCCACGAGAGACCGCCGCTGGCTCGATCATTCGAAAGAGTTACGCCGTTGCCGGGAAACTTTTTTCTTTTTTTTCTTCTTTTTTTTTTTCGTTATGAAATTTCAAAAAACATTCGACCGTGCGCTATATCGCACTGTTTAGAAATAGCCAGATAGGTAAATATAGAATGCTATGTTGCCACGGATACGCTACGCTGGACAGAATGTTTAATCTTGTTCAAGGAACAGAACCAATTACGGAACAAAAGGAAACCGATCGGTAAAAGTTACGGTGACATACCGAACGGACGTACTCGTTGACCCTGTACCGGTGATTTTCTTTTTCTGTGTGTGTGTGTTTTTTTTTTTTTTGTTGTTTTTGTTTTCGAGAAGAAACCATTTTGTTAACACGCGTTGTAAAATTGTTGGGTAATCGTGCAAGGTCACCGCTGCACTCGGCTATTCCATTTCCTTTGTCGTTCATTTTCTCCGCGTGACTCATTGACAAAGTAAATAACGTGGCCGCAAAAGTCCGTGGGTGAAAAGCACTGCAACGATAATGAAAGGAGACACGTTACGTGCGATTCTGGTCGTTTGCATCCCTTTCGGGATCGATCGCTTTGAAACCGACTCGAGAGACAAACATTGTCTTCGTGGTTCTTAGAAACTCGACACCTTATACACGGTGAACCTTGAATTACAATGCCCGCAATCGCGTTACGATTCTTTCGCTCGTCTTACGTTCTTTTGTATTTTTATTCTTCTTCTTCTTCTTCTTCGTCTTCTTCTTTTATTATTTTTTCTTTTTTCTCTTCGCGATACAGAAACGTCGAAAACGACGATATTCGAGAACGCACGAGCGATAGTCGTGCGTGAAATTATCGACCGTACGGTACGTAACCACGAGTAATAATTATGAAACGGTGTCCGATGATGAAAGTGTCATATTTTTGGAGAACACGTGTACCCGATGTACAAAGCGGCTTGGCGGTATTTTTATCCCAACGATTCACGTTTTTGCAAAAGCGGCGCCGCGCCGCCGATACCGACGGTTTGTTTTCGCGCAAATTTCGGCCTCGTCGCATTATGCAAGACACCTTTTATGCGCTCGTCGTGTCGTGAGATAACTCACGAAGGTCTGGCTCGTAGTTAAATAAACGTCAACAACACCGTGTCACGGCAAAAATATTTCCCGCCATCTTATCGTTAACTTCTATCTCCGTGTTGCGTCAATTTCGCACAATTCCACGGAATAATTACAATTCGTGACAAGGAATTCGATAAACGTTCCGAAACGAGAGATCAAAATATACGAAGCGAGATCCAACCGGGATACGTAATTAGAACGACGAAATATTAATTCGCAGAGTACGGAACGTTGACGTATTTATTTTTTTAATTAAATTTCAACTTTGTTAAAACTTTACGAGAATCTACGAGTCACGATGCGTCGGTCGGTAAGCAGTGGCATTACAATATTCTTAAACGGGATAAATATTAAAATATCAATAATCGATCTCTCGTTTATTCTCAATGTTCTGTAAAAACTCGCTTAAAGCGATATAAATAGGAGAATACGATAAAATTGTTGTTCTCGATGTCCACTTGTTGTATCATGTAACGCGATTTAAATTTACAATGATTATCGTTCGAACATTTTGATTATTCATGATGTCGAACAAAAAGTGTTAACCAGAAGTTCCGGATTCTTGTACCGTGTAGCTCGCGATGTGCAACAATATATAAACGTTCAACGATTAAACATCATTTACTCTACGTTATCTTGCACGGGAAAATTGAAACTTCGGAAAACCGACACAAGCACCGACCTAATAATACGAAACGCTGGCGTGTATTAACAGATACTGAAATACCGACGCTCGCACCGTAAATTAATGGCTATTGATCCCCTATGTAAATTTGCAGTAATCTCAGATATCACCAGCCAACCAGAGGTTCTGTTAAAAGGCGGTACGCCGCGCAATAATTCTGTGACCGCTTGCCACGTTCGTTAACAGCTTCCGTCTCTCGGTTCTTTTTACGCCGTGAAAATTCTTGAACGAGGAAAGTTCAGCTTAAGCAGGAAGAATCTCATTACCGCTGGAGCCGGCGGGCTCTGACTCACGAACGTAGTCGATAAAACTTTCGATCGTCGAGATACCTCGCGCCCGAGCCGAAAATATTTCCAACCGGAATAGTGTCAAATATTATCGCGGGACAACCAACCGGGTGAAATACAGTCTCGGTGTTAAAATAACCGTGATGACGGAACGGGAAAATTTGACAGCGTAGCCTAGGCGGCCGCCATGTTTGCTGCTCGTATCGAATCGAAGGGCCGGCTAGGGCCGTTCACTGTGGAGGCGTTTTGCGTCCGGACGAATATATCGAAATGAACAAATTATCGGGGAGAAACGATTGTTATCGTACCTGGAGCTCCCTAACGGAGCTACGATTGCCAAAATTCCCGGCTCGATGTATCGGCCTCTCTTTTCTACGAACTGCTCCTCTCTCGCTCTCTCCCTCCTGCTGCGGCGGGCCTTCTTCCTAGCCTCGATCTCTCACATCGATGACTGTGCACTTTCCTTTTCACACGTCTCCGTTTCGAAACACCGTGTCGAGGAACGGAGCGAAAACTCACTCGACGACGACAACGACGACGCCTAACGACCGAGACGAGTCTCTTTCCACCACGGGCTATCTCGCGACACCACCGCAACCGCCACTTCTTTTAAGGTTAACCTAGTCACTGCGTGGAATAAAAGGGCACGGACACGGGCACGGCGTAACCCGCGATGCGTTTCGACCAGTCGAATGACACCGGCGTTCAGACGATTGTTTTCATGAATATAAACTACTGAACGAAGCGAGCGGAGCTGCTGTTGCTGCTACTGCTGCTGCTTCTCGGCTCTGGCGGGCGGCAGGGCGGGGCTCCGTGCTTCGAGTCTCGTAGACCCCGTACACCCCGTACGAAGTCGCCGGTTCACGAAGAAACCCGAACACCGGTAGCGCTTCGTTCGCTTGCTTCTGCGCACCGCCATTTTCGAAATCCAACCGGGACATCGACACATAGCGACACCATGGCTAAAACTACACCAATAACAACGTTTAATTTTTAGATATATAATATCTAGAAACACGACGAAGTTACGGGAACTGCTACGTTGCTCGAACTAGAACTACCATTGAAAACAATATGCCAACGAATATCGACCACCCTTTTCTCTCGAGCGTACGATTCGCTCGTATTGCGATCGGCATGGATCGACATCTATTTGACGTCAATCCAGACGGCAAGTATCCACGGGATATAAAAATTTGAAGATGTCATTAGCATTATAAAAGGGAGGAGGGGGGATATATGTGGCGACCTCCTCGACGAACCGCAAGTACCCACCGGAAGGCTAAGAACACAGACAAGGTATAAACCAGAAGTCTTAGCCAATACTATTTTCTGGCACTCGATTTTAAGGTTCTAGAGTTCCATTACCATTTCCGTGTCGCTTCCAACGTTACCGGTTCAGACTGGAATACGATTTTAGCACTCTTAGCGTTCGGAATTGAGACTAAATATTGAGAAATTAATTATTTCAGAAGCAATCAAAGTTAGATTACGGGAATGACTCTAAGTAATGACTCTTGTATTAATATAGGCAATTTTGTTCAAATATTTACACACAGCGTAACGGTAAATGAATATTTGTATATCTTTTATTCGTAATTACTTATCTCTTATTAATAATTCCTTATTTACTATTAATTTTTAAGAGATCGAATTATTTATCAAACTAAATTATAATAGTAAGTAAAAGTAAGTGAAATAATTGTATTCTTATAAAACGTAACTAAATATGAACCAAATTCTCAAAACAATGTCAAGGTTTTGAACTAGTTGTATACTATTCAGTTTCTCAATTGTGATAAACGTATAAGTCATGTGCTCAGTGCATTCTTCGTGTGCCCAATTCTTACAATCCGTGCATTGTACCCACTTCTCATTTGACTTGTTGGAAGCACATATACGAATCGAGATATACAAGGCAATATTTTTTATCTCCGTTCCTGTTCTTGCTCTTGTTTTTATCACTTTTTCTTCAAATTCGAATCACGTACCCGTCTATTTATTTTTATCATTTGTTTTTCTTCGTATTGTACTCTGATTTTTTCATTCTCACAAGTGTCGGTGTATAATCGACTTTTTTTTCTTTTCATCTTAGTTTCATTCTTTTCACGGTGAAACTTTTCGAAAGGGTCTTACAGCTTCCAGTGTGAACCCCCCATCGTTTATTCGTTCAGTTTGTAGAACTGTTGTCGACGTGTCTAGAGTTTCACGATTGATGATTGTAACGTTACTTTCGATCCCGACCGAAGATGTAACAATTGCCCTCGACCAAGTTCTTGAACTTCGGTTACAAATTTTTGCTAACAAGGTGCTTGAAACTTTTAATCAAGAATCGGTATTTCGTCCAAAAAGATCAGATTGAAGATGAAAAAAAAAAAAGAATGATATTTCATGGTGTTGAAAAGTTATTTTGTTCACTGTATCTGTTTATTTTCCAATAGATTGGAAAATAGTTTATCTACCAAGTCGAACTTACGACAACAGATGCAAGATACTTCGTATATAAGCAAAAATAAACATTCCGGAGGTTGCAAAGTTTGCAAATATTGTAATAAATTCAACGATGTGTATTAAAATGACCACAAAACGACTTTTAAAGAAATTCCACCAATTAACGCAGAGCTGTGTAACTCAGTCTGACCGCAGTAGCTAAAGTAACATCCCCACCACTGATGTTGAGCCTACCATGAGCTACAAATGAAGGAAGTGGAATAAACGCAATAGCCAAGCGTGGCTACTGGGTCGCCAGTTCTGCAGCCCTGAATTAACGCATCGAAAACTAACTGGTGCATTAGATATGTATCTGTTGGGAAACTTGTAGTGGTTACAGCTACACGACATCGGGCAATTAAAATTAAAATATCACTTAGAGTAATAGGTTTTCGGCATAAACAACGTAATATGTTTTTTCTAAAGAAATACGAGTTATGATTTTAAACGAGTTACGAACACGAGATATACGATTTTATTTAGAATACCGAATTTGTCCTCTTATGTCGTTTTACGTCCTCTTTGGATTTATGCAACGTTCATCTAAACCAATTTTCGCTGGAAGACTACATTAGAAAGAATTATTGAAGCGGTTTTAATTATCTGCCTCACCTTGTATTTTTGAATGGGAGATCCAAACTTGACAAGATTCACCTCGACGAAATTCCAATCCGAAGAATTCACAGCTATACAAACATATAGGTACCTTTAAGCGTTTCAACCCACTTTAGAGTAGTTTCTGAATCGATCGTTGTTTACGAGTTAGATGTTTCAGGTAATGCTTTTTTGTGTAACACGGATCGGGGTATCGCGAGCCTTCTTATCATTTTTTTTTTTTTTGTAATTTTCAACGTTATCGATCCAGAGTAGAATAAAATTTCAACCCTGTTAGACATTCGAAGTAAACGCGATAGAAATTAATGGTAATTGTGCGTAAAACTGCATACTTAACTGATTTCTAGAAAATTTAAATACGTTGTCGGGACGACGATTTTGAACAATTCTTTCCTATACGTGCAACCACCAATTGGCCTTAGTTTCCAAGATTTTCGCAACAAATTGCTCCTGTTACTCAATGAGTTCTGTCTATACGTACGCGTTTATGATAACGTGTGTGTAAACGCTGAACCACTGTTTATCTGCGCGAAGGTGACTGGCAGTCAGGATGTATTGTAATCTAAAAACTTCGATATAAGTAACCGGACACTTCACGATGGAGAATATACCTCCAATTGAGATCGATCTCGTACGATCTTGGACTTTTTGGCAAATGTATTTCCTTTCGATACTTACGAAATCGTTATTGGTCGGGGATTGAATGTTCCTCGACTCGTCACGTAGGTCGAACTTTTTAAGTTCACCCGTTATATATCTTAGTCCCCGACTGCCGCGATGCGTTATATGTATGTAGAAACTGTAGATAAGCGGCGATCCTACGCTTATACACACGCTGCCATGGACGCGTATATATAGATAGTATTCATTGAGCAGTAGCAGCAGTTTTTTGCGACAATCTCGAAACTAAGGCCGAGCAACGGTTATGTCTATAGGAACGAGTTGTCTGGAACATTGTGTTTTACCATATACTTGAACTTCGTCAAAATTACCGAATGAATTATTTTCATAGTAATCAGAATTAAAGATGTATATACTTCTTTAAGAATGGTGATTCGAACGACCGTGTACACTCAACCGAACCACCGACGTCGGTAAAGATAATAAATGCAGAAAAATGATCCCTTTGGATCGTTTGTGATTATCTCAAATCTATCAGTCGCAGAGGGTATTGTTTTATAAAAATGGAACATTTTAGGTACACGAATTTAAGAATATTTTGGAAGTTACAGTTATACGAACAACTTAATAAAATTCTCCAAGTCCCATCTATCTTCGGACCTCCGTTCTATAATATGTGTCTTATATTCGAACGGGGGGGATAATCAAACAACACTTGGAACTTTCATATCTCTTTCTTCGAGTCATAATTTAGGATCACGTATATGGAAGCAAAAAATGAGAAGGAAGAAAGTTACCGGTGTTACTTGAAACGAATTCATTGAAATGCTCGGGGAAAAATGAATAAAAGTGGTACTGTTTTTCCAATGGCATTCACTGCTAGAAGTCATGTGATTATTGTTCCCTTTTCAGCCAAGGTAGCTTTTTCTATTTGTTTTTCTACCCGTGGTCCGACTGTATTTTGAGGTTTTTGTATCATTAGTTTCATCCGAGTTTCAAATATCGGTAGCACTAAAATTTCTATTTTTCCAAAATTGTTTTCAATGTAATGGAAAACTCTCCGACACTGTGCCTAGTGACACTTGTAACCCGTGAAAGGCTTGTTGGTTCAAGGAATCTAAGAAATAAATTAAAATGACGCTTGATAAAAGCAGAAAACCAGTCGGCCGAGGCTCGGTGTTTGTCTCTCCAATTACGAGGATAATTTACATTATTGGTCACTGAATAGTCATAAGCCAAAGTCCTTGATTTCCAATAGTCCACGGTTAATTGAAATTGTCATTTAGTTTATATCTCAAGAAATCTCCGTTAAGTTATAATATTTGTAGAGAAGCGATTTTTTTACGTTTACTACATTTATCGACTTTGGTAATTCAATTGAATGTAGTTTCTAAATTCAGTGTTCTTAAAAGAAGAGGACGCTCCAAACTACTGTTATTTTGCGAGGTCGGTATTACAGATCGTGGAACACCAGCTCCCTCAAGCTAGAATGTCTATGCTAGATGTTGTCTGTGTCTAAGAGCGGGGTTTTCCGATTGGCAACTTTTTGACTATTTATGCCCCATTCACGATACGTTTCTTTTAAAAATGACTAACAACGATGTATACAACACGTTGAATCAATGAAATCATCTTGTTAGTCAGTTAAAAGCTGTTGTCGATTTCAATGGTAAACTAGAAATTTTCCGTTATGATTTGGCTGGGAACGATTGCTAACAACGTTCTTCGAAATATTGTACACACGGATGTAGAGCCAAACATTGTTCAAGAAGTCAAGCCTGAACATTATAGTAATAGACATATTTATTGCCGCGAAGATGGCATTGTACTTTATGATACCGGAAAAAACAAAAACGAGAAGTACGAGATCGTTTTTCATAGACCGTGCACAGAAACATTACATTGGGCATATAGGTACTGATTTCAATATGCTTTATTCCAAAGATTGCAGTATTAAATTCATTAAAATTTATTTAGTTTATACCGATCTGATGATAAGAAACAAGCAGAAATTCATTTTCTTATGTACAAAGACAAGGTTCCGGTACTTGTACAAATTTGTCGCAAGGTAACTAATCATTGTCTCCACAGGTATGTACTAGTATTCTGTAACGCATTTGCTCACAAGAGTATTTTACTTCTTTTTCAAATTCTGATGCAGTTTTTGTTCTTTGTTTGAAACTTAAATACAGTACGAAGTCTTTATCCGTGCTTATTAATGTCTTTAGTAATCCCACACTGTATTGACTATTAATGACCAGTTTGATGGTAAATGCGTTAAGATATAAAATATCCATGATTATTAATTACTATGATTTCTTTGCACAGATGTGTAGCGTGAGTAAGATACAAAAGTTATGCGACACCTTAGTAGAACATCCTACTTGGACATTGGCCCATTTGTCAGCTCATTTTGCCCTTTACAATGCTTTCACTTATGCCATTGTGAATAGTCAACTGAACAGTGGAGATTCGCAAACAGGAGTATCGCCTCTCCAAGTTGCTGTACAAACCAATAATCTGCGGACAGTACAGATGCTGATAGAAGCTAAAAGTTCCTTGGAACATCTAGACCATAATGCCAATACTGTGTATCATTATGCAGCCACATCAACCAAAAAAATAATTTTAGCCCTCGGGGCTGATCTACCAAACAGTCTGAATAGCCGTAACAGTGATGGTCACACGCCAATGCATGTTGCGTGTCTCAATAATAAACCAGAATGCGTTAAAGCGCTTCTTCTGATTGGAGCGGATGTCAACATTCCTGCTTCCGAGGGACAACCTTCTAGTCCAGGTTACGTCGGGGACCTTCTTCACAGTAAACTAAATATTCTTCACGCCGAGGATATAAAATTCGGCGGCACACCACTGCACTGGTCTCTAAGTCGAGAAGTTATTAACGCTTTGATCGAAATGAATTGTGATATAGATGCTCAGAACTTTGACGGACGCACGGCTTTACATATAATGGCAATGAGGAAACGATTACCGTGTATAGTGGCTCTTTTGAGTCATATGGCTTCCGTGAATATTGTTGACAAGGATGGCAATACTCCGTTGCATTTGGCGGTTACCGAAGGTACGTTGCCTATAGTTCAAACTCTGATAGGCTTTGGTGCGGATATCGATGCTGAAAATTGGAAGTCGGAAACGCCACGTCACCGAGTGAATATTGAGAGCAACGACGGTCAGAAGATACTGTACATTCTAGACGCAGTGGGAGCTCAGCGTTGTCCACCGGATATGGTGAACTGCCATCAAGGTTGCAAGCACAATGGAAATTTCATTGGCATTGGTCCACCGCAACCTCCCAAGGCTGTTCCTCGTACAGTTCTAGACCAAATGCTTCATGTCGCCGGTATGGATAAGATGGCATCACAGGGAAACAAGCAGATCAAAGGCGGACGACTTCTCAGTCTCGACGGAGGCGGGATTCGCGGTTTGGTCCTCGTGCAAACTCTACTGGAGATCGAGTCGGTTCTAAAGAAACCAATCGTAGAATACTTCGATTGGATCGCTGGTACGTCGACCGGTGGAATTTTAGCTCTCGGTCTCGCGTCTGGCAAATCTTTGCGAGAATGCCAGGCACTCTACTTCCGAATCAAAGAAGAAGCTTTCGTTGGAACCCGACCGTACAGTAGCGAAGGTTTGGAGAAGGTATTGAAGGACAGTTTGGGAGAGGCCACGGTTATGTCGGATATCAAGAATCCGAAAATAATGATCACTGGTGTCTTGGCGGATAAGAAACCCGTCGATCTTCACTTATTTCGGAACTACGATTCGCCGAGTGCTCTTTTGCAAGTTCCGGAGACCTCTACAACCGGCGCTCCTTCGTCACCGACCGAACAATTGGTTTGGCATGCGGCAAGGGCGACCGGTGCTGCACCTTCATACTTTCGGATCTTTGGCAAATTTCTCGATGGCGGTTTAATAGCGAACAATCCAACTTTGGACGCCATGACCGAGATTCACGAGTACAATCTGGCTCTGGATGCTATTGGCCGCAAAAAAGGCACTCCTCTGTCCTTGGTTGTCTCTCTTGGCACAGGGCTGGTACCTACTAGCCCATTGAAGGACATTGATATTTTTCTACCCGAGACTCTATGGGATACTGCGAAGTTTGCCATGGGTATATCGGTTCTTGCGGAATTGATGGTGGATCAGGCAACGGCGAGTGATGGAAGGATTGTCGACCGTGCCAAAAACTGGTGCTCCATGATTGGAGTGCCCTATTATAGATTCAATCCTCAATTGTCGCAGAATATAGCCATGGACGAGAAGAGTGACGAGGTTTTGGCCGAAATGATATGGGCCGCAAAAGCGTTTATGCACGTGAATAGAGCTCAAATAAACGAATTAGCCGCTGTGTTAAATTGCGATGATTACTGCGGCATCTAAAAAGTTGATATAAATCTGAATCGAAGTCGTAAAAAGGAGTCGCTGTTTCCGTTATCTGTATATTTTATGCACGCATTAGGAACACAACCACATCGCACTGATTTAATTAATACACTAACGATTTATCGGTTCTTTTTTATATGATTTGTTGTCGATGATAAGGAGTTGATCTTATAGTCTCTAGTATAATTTACGCACAATTTATTAAATTTCATTTTTATTTCTTCTCTATACTTATTGGAAAAGTTTGAAAGTTGAAAGGCGATGTGAATAGCTGACATGTTAACGCGTATTAGTGTTCAGTTAGCAGTAGAAAGTAAATTATAATAGTCAGAATTCATCATTGGTCGAAATACTCCAACAAGTGATATACATTTATTTAATCCTTAAGCAATTATTGGGGCTGCTGTGGTCCTTTGCAAGTTTAAATTAATAATTTTTTAATATGTGTCAAATAACTCAGCCATTGCGGCCCCAATATATTACGTTTACGGAACAAGTCTCGATGATGCTGTTTTGATCTTAAATGAAATTTGTTTATACCACGAATCTGTAACGTAAATTTAGACCTAAATTGAGCTAACATGAACTTGAGGCGTAGTTTTTCGATGCCAAATAAGTGTCAGATTTCGTGCTGTAAACTTGTAAAACCTTTTAGCTGTACTTTTCGGAAAGACATATTTTGTGGGGTTGAAATCATTTTCAGGTAAGTTTTATGAAGAATGATTAATTATAAAAAATCTTTATCTATTTATGTATATAATAGTTGTAAAGAACACAATATCAAGGAAAAATTTCCTAAATTATAAAAGAATTTATGAACTTTCACAATATAATAATGATCGAACTAAATGTCTACGGATAGTCGTGATATTCGGATTTTCGCAGATAATACGGATTTCGGGTTAGGTTGACGTGGGAAAAATTAAATGGGCTCAGATGAGTGCATTGTGACTCTGATAAAAATCGGTAGGATGGACTATTTTGCATTGAGTATGTACAACATGCAAGTGGCTACCGTGGTAGGGCACGTAATTGGAACCACTTCAATTACGCTGTAATGATTTTAATAAGCAAAATTAGAGATAAGAGTTGGATGGTCACGAGGAGGACAATTTTTTGTAAGTAAATGCGTAAAGGACATACAAAGATCAAGATTATTTTTTTAAAAGGAATCATATATATTTTTTTATTACATTAGTCGATCTAACACGTAGTTTTGTATGAAAAGGTATTAACTTATTTATGTCAAAGAAAATATTAGTTTAGGAGATATTGTAACTTTAATTATATAAAGTGGTATATCTCCCTGAAATTAGAGGTATTGCTATCAATTGTTGATACAGTATTGATATCTTATTGATTCTTAACGATATATTGATAATACCGTTAAAATGAATAAAGAGCGTAATGTTTGGTAATAAGTTTAAAGTGTTGTACTTTAGTTTGAATAATTAAAGATCCTTACATTTAAAAGTATGGTTAAGTTTCAATAATTGTAACCTTCTCACTTTTTGTCGCATCTCCCAAAATCTAAAGAGAATTAAAAAAAAAAAACAAACCAAATGCATTTTTTCATGTTTTGACTAAAATTATTTATTTTTATGTACTTCAAATTTCATCTGTGTTTGAATGCTCTTTCTTAACATAGTCTATTTTTAGAACCAATAAGCAACAATGATCTTTTCGAAGTTTAGCGAAACATGCTAAAGGGACTAGACTTGTTGCTTTATCGTAAAAGATATTGAGCGTATGTAACCCTTGTGTATACAACCAATCACAGAACTTAGTTAACGACCTAATATGAATAGATACATATGTAGTCAGGTATCTGTCCAAATTGTGCGTGACTTCACGTACAAAATCCTTTCGTACGTCAGTAAAATAGCGATAAATTATGAAATCGCTACGAGCTCCGTCATGAATACTCAAATGTTTGAATGCAGATGCAAACTTTTGACTAAACATATGGATTTTGTTCGTGATTAGGTTACACGGCATTTATCGGTTATGTTACGTTCATGTAGACCATGCAGAAGATTACGTCGAGGCTAGGATATGGATTAAATTGTTTCGAATTCATTTTTTTTCTTTTGCTATTTATTCTTTCGGCATGGTTCTTTGCGATTAAACAAATAAAAATCACTTGATCGAATAAAACAATTGCTCTCGTATTGTTCCCTAGTTTAAGACCGAATTGGGACAATTTGAGTAGAACGAACATTCTTTATCGAGACTCACAGCTTACCTTTGATGCTGCTGATGGATCGTGAGAGATTAAAATGAAACAAGAGTCGATGCAGCCTAGAAATTTAAAACTGTGTCAGTCTGACAACACAAATACCCAACGACACTGTATTAAAAACAACGGATTAACTTTTTTATTTTGCTCTGCATGAAAATTGTTTTAACATACTACTGATATTCCGATTAAAATAAGACTGAATGTGACATAGTTTAAACCATATTTATCTACTAATATGCATTGAGTTGCACATAATTGACTTATAAAAAATAATTAATGTAATTACAGGGAAAGATTCTATGTATGTAGGAAAGTATTAACAATTTATAAGTAATCGTTTTGGAAGAACTCACTAAGGATGGGGTTCAAGAAATGACTTATGAAGGTTACAATTATGAAATTCCAATAAAATAAATAATGTATTTGAAAAATAAAAATTTTATAAATAAAGAACACCAGTACGAATCAACGCATGGTGTTAGATCTGAAAAATATTTTTTTTGAAAAACAGATCAAATTCACAAGATACACGGTAAAGTACGTAAAAATGAATCGATCAAGAATTCGGTGTATTAACTTTTCGTGGACGACCCATAGTGTTACATATTTTAATATTCGCCATCCCCGAAGGGTTAACTAAATTAGTCTAATCATATGAGTCAACGACTCTTTTACTCTTTCAATACAGGTACTATATCAATTTTCTAGATACCGCTATAATCATCGCGATTTAACACAACAGCTAATTCGTTTATTTGAGACCTATTCGCGTGCATGAACGCTTTCGCGGTCCATATCATATCAGCCAGAACCTCGTCACTCTTTTCGTCCATGGCTATATTCTGCGACAATTGAGGATTAAATCTATAATAGGGCACTCCAATCATGGAGCACCAGTTTCTAGCACGGTCGACAACCCTTCCGTCGCAGGCAGTTGCCTGATCTACCAGCAGTTCCGCAAGAACCGATATACCCATGGCTATCTTCGCAGTATCCCATAGAGTCTCGGGTAGAAAAATATCAATGTCCTTCAATGGGCTAGTAGGTACCAGCCCTGTGCCAAGAGAGACAACCAAGGACAGAGGAGTGACTTTTTCGCGGCCAATAGCACCCAGAGCTAGATTGTACTCGTGAATCTCGGTCATGGCGTCCAAAGTTGGATTGTTCGCTATCAATCCACCGTCGAGGAATTTGCCAAAGGCTCGAAAGTACGAAGGAGCGGCACCGGTCGCCCTTGCCGCATGCCAAACCAATTGTTTGGTCGGTGACAAAGCAGCGCTGGATTCAGAGTTCTCGAAAATACGCAGTAGAGCACTCGGCGAATCATAGTTCCGAAATAAGTGAAGATCGACGGGTTTCTTATCCGCCAAGACACCGGTGATCATTATTTTTGGTTTTTTGAGATTCGACATAACCGCGGTCGCTCCCAAACTGTCCTTCAATACCTTCTCCAAACCTTCGCTACTGTACGGTCGGGATCCAACGAAAGCTTCCTCTTTGATTCGGAAGTAGAGTGCCTGGCATTCTCGCAAAGATTTGCCAGACGCGAGACCGAGAGCTAAAATTCCACCGGTCGACGTACCAGCGATCCAATCGAAACATTCTACGATTGGTTTCTTTAGAACCGACTCGATCTCCAGTAGAGTTTGCACGAGAACCAAACCGCGAATCCCGCCTCCGTCGAGACTGAGAAGTCGTCCGCCTTTGATCTGCTTGTTTCCCTGTGATGCCATCTTATCCATACCGGCGACATGAAGCATTTGGTCTAGAACTGTACGAGGAACAGCCTTGGGAGGCTGCGGTGGACCAATGCCAATGAAATTTTCATTGTGCTTGCAACCTTGATGGCAGTTCACCATATCTGGTGGACAACGCTGAGCTCCCACTGCGTCTAGAATGTACAGTATCTTCTGACCGTCGTTGCTCTCGATATTCACTCGGTGACGTGGCGTTTCCGACTTCCAATTTTCAGCATCGATATCCGCACCAAAGCCTATCAGAGTTTGAACTATAGGCAACGTACCTTCGGTAACCGCCAAATGCAACGGAGTATTGCCATCCTTGTCAACAATATTCACGGAAGCCATATGACTCAAAAGAGCCACTATACACGGTAATCGTTTCCTCATTGCCATTATATGTAAGGCCGTGCGTCCGTCAAAGTTCTGAGCATCTATATCACAATTCATTTCGATCAAAGCGTTAATAACTTCTCGACTTAGAGACCAGTGCAGTGGTGTGCCACCGAACTTCATATCATCGGAATGAAGAACATTTTGTTTACTGTGAAGTAGGTCCCTGACGTAACCCGGACTAGAAGGTTGTCCCTCGGAAGCAGGAATGTTGACATCTGCTCCAATCAGAAGAAGCGCTTTAACGCATTCTGGTTTATTATTGAGACACGCAACATGCATTGGCGTGTAACCATCACTGTTACGGCTATTCAGACAGTTTGGCAGATCCCCACCAAGAGCTAAAATTATTTCTTTGGTAGATAGGGCTGCGTAATGATACACAGTATTGGCACTATGATCTAAATGTTCCAAGGAACATTTAGCTTCTATCAGCATTTGTACCATACGCAGATTATTGGTTTGTACAGCAACTTGGAGAGGCGATATTCCTGTATTTGAATCTCCACTATTTATTTGGCTACTCACAGCATCATAAGTGAAAGCATTGTAAAGGGCTAAATGAGCCGCCAAATGTGCCAATGTCCAAGTAGGATTCTGTACTAAGGTGTCGCATAACTTTTGTATCTTACCCACGTTACATATCTGTATAATAAAATTGTAATAATTAGTAATCTAGAATGTTTTATGCCTTAATCCATTTGCCATCGAACTGGTTCCTAATAATCAATACAATTAACTTTGAATAAAATATTTATGCGGGGCTACTGAAGACATTAATAAGCACAGATAAAGATCTTATAATCTATCTATGTTTTGAATAAATGGATAAGGCTGCAATAGAATCTGACAGATAAGTAAAATACTGTTGACAGCAAATACATTGAGAAATTTCAGTGTATACCTGTGGAGACAACCACTAGTTACCTCGCGACAAATTTGTATAAGTAATGGAACTTTGTCTTTGTACATTAGGAAATGGATTTCTGCTTGCTCCTTATCGTCAGATCTGTATAAACTAGAAACATTTTAACAGATTTAGTATCGCAGTCTTTAAAATGGAACAGAACGTATCAAATTTGTTACCTATATGCTTGATATAATGTTTCTGTGCACGGTCTATGAAAGACGATCTCATACTTTTCGCAATCTTTTTTTCCAGGACCATAAAGTATAATACTATCCTCACGACAATGAATATGCCGATTACCGTATTGTTCAGGTTTGACATCTTGAACTAGGTTCGGCGGTACATCCGGATGTACAATATTTCGAAAAACATTGTTAGCAATCGTTCCCAACCAAGCCATAATGAATAATTTTTAGGTTACCAATGTGAACAATGCAACTTTCAATCGACCAACAAGACTGTTTCAACGATTCAGCACGTTGCATAAGTTGTTATTAGTCATTTCTTAGATTTAGATTGATGAATCGTAGGTACGCAAAAAAAGCAATGAAAATTACTAACAGAGTTGACAATCTTGAGATTAATCGCAAACAAAATATAGAATAAACATTTCATCTTACGGGGGTGGTATTCTAGGATCTGAATTATCGACCTTACAAAATACGAGTGATTTTGGGGCGACCTCTTCGTTTAAAAATGCGGATTTTGTAAACTGTATTCAAGCGAAGTATCAGTCAGCACATGTAAACATAGAAACCTCATTTTTGCAAGTACATCGTTGAAAACCTACTAACTTAGAAAATATTGTAACAAAAAGTTCCGTTTTCAAAATTATGTGTCTGTAAGTTTAATATCTTGGTTGTATTAGTATACATTGTATACTGCATTCCTTTCAAATAGGCCGTAGGAAAGACAGAAATCGAGACACGCGTCTCTCGAAGTAGTGGATAATCATTAGTTTTGGATTTTTCGGAAATTGTGAGCTGTTTTCACACGACGCATGTTTTTCCTGTTGGTTCAAAGATGCCATCAAATTAACGAAGGTTAGGAAATAGTTTACACTTCTACTCTCAGAACGAGTAGTTTAATATTTTATAGTACAACACGACTTGGATCGATTAATGTATTTCAAAATATGATCCCATTTAACACATCGAGTGTCGCGCGAACCGACATGTTTTACTTTCTGTTTAAACTGTTTTGATAATTTCGTATAAAAAAATAATAGTATCATGAAATGTATTATAGTAAGTAGATCGTAAAAGTACGGTAATAATGTACATTTCCAGTGATGCTATAAAAATCCTTACTTATCCAGCGCCATATTGAATTTCCCTCACCACTATCGTACTAACACGTACCATGTACGAAAATTTGGTACTTTGGACAACGTCGGAGAATCGAGTTAGTAAGCAAGTGTAAGGTTTAAAAAAAAAAACACAAAAACGAAATTATAAAAAATACACTAATAATTGACCAACTTGAATAAAAGCATAATTATGCTGGGTAACTTTAGGGAATTATCAACAGTCTCGTTCAACGAAGCAGATAGGACTCCCATTCCAGGAACAAGTTAACCTTACAAAAATCACTATTAGAGAGGAACGAAGCCGGTAACGGTCTTCCACGAACGGAACAAAGATTTACGACAAGGTCAGTGACTTTCATAATCGAATTACAAACTGTGACTCGAGCAAGAAAGAACGAATAATATTGGTTAGGTTGAGGTTAGGATATTTTCGAAATACGTACGAATATCTACTCAGGAGGACAGAGCCACGTATCTGTCATAAATCGGTAACGGTCCAACATCTATTTGAATTGCCATTGCAGAAACAGAATCTATCCGGACACGACTCTGACTTCCAGGAACGCACGAAGAAGACTATCTACTATCTAATTGAGCCAAACAGGTTTTAACGCGGGAGGTCTTATCCAAAAGGTAGTATCGCGAGGAGTGCTACCTTGGTACAATAAAAGGATAAGAAATTTGGTTGGAAAAAATTATTA